>NC_063221.1:1327182-1990774 GCF_020740725.1 Corvus hawaiiensis | reverse complement strand
AAGGAAAGTCACAACCAGACTTCTTTTTTTCTAAATTCTTCTAAATTTAAAAGAAGTACATAAAGCCAAATAACTTGAAGTAATTGTTTTCCCGTTCGGAAGAAGGGTTTCTAGTGATGAAGCAAGATTCAGTCCTGCTGCAATTGTGACCTCTAGTGGGAAAAACCGGTTTGTTATCGCAATGATAATGCACTGAACTGCAAAGTAATTCAGTGTTGCAATATTCATTATGTCTGATGTTGCAGCATTTCCAGCGCTCATTAATGGTACAATCCCTTCAAGGCACCATACTATAGATGTAAAAAATACAGTTTATTCCCAAGAAAGCTTCTGTAAAGTCTCAGCACATTTTTATAAAAGCTAGTTTTTATAGAAACACAGTCTCAGGCTTTCAGGAAGAGGATTGGAAAAACACTCAACTGAGGAAGCAGAAATTGCTTGGAGAACGTTGCCTTGTCAAAAGTCTTGCTGTTATCCCACAACAATATAATATAATTGCAGCATTACTTGTGTGCAAATCTGTTGAGGTATTTCTAGATACCAGCTCTGGGAGCCATTGTAAGGAAAGATTTATCATGCCATTAAAGAAGGCAAGAGGATTTGGAAATCCAAGGAAAACAGTCTGAACACCAAGTACATGGTACAGCAAATGAAAACTGGATGTAGTATTTTTCATATTTGGATGAAGACAAAGCTATTTATAATCTTAAATTATCAACATATGTAGGCTGCAGACTTTCTTTAATCTTCAAATAAATGTGTATCGTCCTTTGACTTCTCACTGAATGCATTTCTCTACATTGGTATTTCCAGCTTTTGCAAACCAGCAAGCAGCCTCTGGATACAGCTAGCAGCTTGTTTAGCTTTGAAATAGTTTTGACTTTTGACTAAATGCAGTAAAAGAAGGTGCCTTGTGTACTTGTGGGGTTGTCTTTGTTACATTTGGGGCTTATTTCACAGTTTGAGTATGAAAGATTGTGCATGATAAATCATAGCTAAACTTGCTTACTTGACCAAAATCCTATCACCTGGACTATTTATTACATTTTGTTGATGCCCTGCTCATGGCAATATCCTGCACTGTTTGTGAAAGCCAGCATTGACAAGCACTGAAACAACAGCAGGGACAGACAGCGTGTCACATCCATAGCACCTGACTCACTGGAGGCTCCCAAAGCCCCAAGGAGCCATCATCTCCCCCAGCATGGAAGTTTGGAAATGTGCCCCAAGGCTTTAATGAGCACCTGGGAAGTGTGGCAGGAAAAGGGAAGCATTCCCTAGGGACTTACAGCATTGGATTTCGATGCCACAAATGATAAGTATGAAAAGAGGTTCATATGCTGGGACTGATTGAAGTCTCTTCCCTCTTATTTTCAGGGTATGAACATAATCTTCCATGTGGCTTTGGCTCTTTTAAAGGTAAGTTATTTTTTTTTAATTTATTTTGTTTTATTAAACTAAAACATAGACGTACTCTTTATCTTAATGTATCATGTCTAAAGGACTAATAGTGGGATATGATTATAAAATAGTTATAAATTATTGGGATATATTATAAAATAATAGTTCCAATAATAGTGGGACTTCTGTAGTAGGGAATGAAGGAGACACATCCATTATGGTAGAGGTGTCTTCAAAATTGTACTCATGATAGATGTTTTTATTAAACTTAATTATATCATAAAGCCTGTGGAACAAGGGGTGCAGTCTGAAGATTTAAATGTCTCAGTTACTATTAAGAAAACAATTCAGATTCATTTCACAGCATACCAATTTTGTGTGTGGGTTCTTTTGTATAAAACGTGATTGGTATCAAATGGATTTGTGACATTGAGAGAGGAATAGAAATCTTCTCTAATACTGGAACTTCTGTCTCTGGCCTGGACTCAGCATTATCTGGACAACGAAACCTGGCCCTTTGGCTGCAGCAAGGTGAGCTCAAAGTTAACCTGCCCTGGCCTCCACCAGCTGGCTCTAGTTCAAATCCAGCCCTCGTGCAAGCACACAGTAAGGAATTTGAGATGACACCCCAAGTTCAGTGATATTCCCAGGAAATAACTTAGGCTGAAGCTCAGGGTAGAATAACCTGTCACTGCTAACACAACCACCCCAGAATGGGGATGCAGACTAGAACCACTGGACTGTTGCTGGTCTTCCAGTGGGATTTCCTTGTCGTTTTCCTAGAAAGAGCAAACACCTACCGATGGAGTTCTTCAGCAATGAGTAATTCTCAGAGATTCAGCTTCTATGGCACAAAATCCTATGGCAGCAGTGCTCCACACTGGGAATATACATCCATATGCTGCTGTGAACAGAGCCATTTGAAATTTCCAAACATGTATATTTTCACAGAATCATAAAATCTCCTGAGTTGGAAGGGGGGACCCAAAGCATCATCGAGTCCAACTTGAGGGCAGGTGACGTCAGTGAAGTGCTGTGGTGTAGGCAGGAGCTAGTGTCTGTCCTTATGGTGAGGAAATGTCCAGCATCACCTGTGCTTTACACAGCTCCTGTGGACAATGGGGTCGTGACTCTCTACTTGAGTGCATGTATTTAATGAAGACTCCTATAAACAGGAGATTGGTTTAATATCTGTTTCCAGGGAAGTGCTCCTACACAAATTGAAATTTGTAAACAGGAGGGAGGGAAGTGTGTGCTCTTTTCTTCCTGTTTCATGTTTTATTTGCAGCTGTGGGAGCTTGTTAATATTCCAGTTTTCAAGGCCAGTATGAATAATGGGAAATCTGTTAGGTTATGCCATGATAGTGAGGAAGGGAAAGGAAGCGCCCAGCCAACACCCAGCAGGTTGGCTGCCATCATAGCAGGAACAGCTTCTGGGAAGAGGCAGAGGTACCAACTTATGGATCTTTAAACTAAAGAAGAGATAAGAGGAAGAGTACTTGCACAGAGCTGAAGATGGCTGACCAGGTTTTCAGCAAAGGAGAACTTACAGTTCAATTTAGTTATGAAGGATGGCTTAGGGACCACCTGCTTTACATTTCCTGCTGCTGTCAGAGGGAAGGGTTGAACCAAGGTTAGCAGCAGAGCAACTGTTTAGAAAATACAACTTTGGAAAGAATTCATGGGTGTCATACAGCAAATAAGGATTTTCTTTCCTGTTGAATAATTAGCCCACAAGTGGTTCTTTTAACCACAAGTGTTCGGTCTTTTCATTTTATCATATACCCCATGACATGCTGCTTCTCCAGTTGAACATTTCTGTTTGGATATTCCAGAGGAGGAAAATTCAGTGAAGTAATTTGTCACTCTTATTTATAACGATTTTCTAAGTGTAAGAGTTGGGTTTAATTCTGCTTGTAGCAGTTACAGCAGTTCTTCTTGTGTGTGCATGCTGTAGCTGCCTGTTCTAGCAGTAACAGACACTAAATAAATGGTAAAGGAGGTGTTACCCTGAGAAAGTATTTCTGTAGTGCAGCCAAAAACAAGTACAAAGAAAATTGAGGTAAGAAAGATAAGATTCTAAGTCAGAAAGAGTCACCTGAGAGCACAGTTCCATCGTGGCATGGAGATGGAGCTGGTGCTTACATACAGTTGAATTAGCATTATAATTTGCTTTCAGCAAGAATTGCTCTTCTGTTAGGGAAGAAAACAGTTGAGAACTGAAGTATTTTTTTTCCTATTTATAAATGTGTTCATAATCTCTCCTAATCATTAGGAGCAAAGTGGTTTGGTGTACTGCTCTTTTCACGTTATGGAACCTGAGTATGCTGCAGAAAAACTGCCTTAAAAACTGTGTTTCAAACACAGTTTTTGTCTCTGATTTGTCTCTAATTCTGAAGTGAATGAAAACAACTCCTAAGGATTTGTTCTTCCTTAAAACAGAGCGATTATTCTCTCACCCACAACCTCTTGGATTATTTGAAATTTGGATAAGGGAATCCTTCATCAGTGGAATACTGGAGTCTTTATTGTGTAAATGCCGTTTTCCTTGCTTCTAGTGGAGTGTGTGCATCCAAATCCCTCATTAAATAGCAGTGGAAGAGAAGCTTTTATCTGGAGCTCTCTTGTACTCAGTGCTGTGTCTCACAGTTCCAGCTGCTGGTGCTCGCAGTGAATATTTGTTCGTTTGGAAATGACAGTGCCAATTCTGTGACCAGTTACCTGTGAAACCTTGGTGCAGCCATCCTCAGAAAATAAACATTTGAGACACGCAGGAATCCTTCCTCTTTCCTTCTCCCACATTCCGAGTGTGCTTGCAGCAATGAACAGCTAGAGGATTAAAGCTCTTTAGCTGTGAAAGCCATCGTTTGGGCATCAATCTGATTTCTTATCAAAGGGAAACAGGTTGTTTTTCTGTAGCATCCAAATGTGCTTCACAGCCTGCTCAGGGTCCCCAGCTGGTGGCACTGTTTTACACTGGGAGGCACTGGCTTGCATCACGTAGGGACTGCATCTGAATTACCCTTCAGGAACCTGAGCTGGGAGAAAATCTAATTCCTCACCTCTCATTTTCTGAGCAGTGGAAAATGTAGTGAAGCACTGGTGTGTGAGAAGAGCCCCGGTGTGGAAAAAGACAGCAAAAATCTGTGGTTTAAAACAACTCAACAAACAGCATTGATATTTTCATTTAAAAAAATCTCAGTTAAGACAATTGAGAATGACAGAGGAAAATCTACCATTCCAGCACCAGCATACTTCCTAATCCCTTGTGTCATCAACGAGTTTGTTTCTTTGTTGGAAATGAAAAGCATTAAAATCTTCACATATGCTAAGAAAAAGAAATAAATTCTAAGCTTTCTTTCCTATTTTAGTATTTCACAGAGTCATAGAATGTCCTGAGCTGGAAGGGACCCCCAAGAACCATCAATGTCCAACCCCTGGCCCTGCACAGAAACCCCAACAATCCCACCCTGTGCATCCCTGGGAGCGGTGTCCAAACACTCCTGGAGCTCTGGCAGCCTCGGGGCTGTGCCCATTCCCTGGGGAGCCTGGGCAGTGCCCAGCACCCTCTGGGGGAAGAACCTTTCCCTCATATCCAGCCTGACCCTCCCTTGGCCCAGCTCCAGCCCTTCCCTCGGGTCCTGTCCCTGGTCACCAGAGGGATTTCACTGGTTAATTCTTAAATCTTTTGTTTATGATCTTCAACTTGGCAAAACTAGCTAAAGGCACACTTTATTTCGGAAATAGCAAACTGAGGCAAGAATTAAAATACATGATTGTGTAGAATTCAGGCTCTGGATTCAATGCTCTTGTGGCTGCTAATTGCTGAAAAGGCAGGGAATAGCACATGGTCACTGGAAATGCAAGAGTGAACAAGAGGCTTTTAAAGTAGGTCCATGTCCAAACCTTTCTGTTTGAGGGTTCATCTACTCACAGAGCGTGTGATTCGTAACATTTAAGCTCAATATTTGCCTTACTGAGGTTTAATCTGTGTGACTGTTGCAAAATGTGTTGCTTAATGCTAGAGGAAAGCCCTAGTTATGATCAGGAGGGTTTATAATACTGAAAAGAAAATGGGGAGGAAATAGTGAGAAACATGTTTGTTACTGCTTGTGTTTTCCAGCCAGTGCTTTGTTATCTTACAGAGATTCACTTTGGTACCCATAATATCTTAAACCCATCACTTTTACACATCATCCCTTGAACTCAGGGCAATGTGAGCAGCATTTTCTGCGGGGCTTGGGAGTTCTGACACTCCTCCTCTCTGCATGTTATCAGGAGATAACTGAGGATTGCACAAACAGGACAGTTGTGTTTCTTGGTTATTTCTGCTGGCACCTTTCAGTCTCAAAGCTCTCTGTGTCAGTCAGGGTCCCAGACACCAGGGAGCAGTATCCCAATTACAATGGCAGGGATGGCAGATGTAGATTTTAAAAGACAATGTGTCAAAATTACCTTGGATAAGGAGGGTTATTTATTACCTTTATTTCATTCTGTATCTGGACTGAAAAGGACCTCCTGGGCTGAAGAACTGCTCCTCTGCTCTGTTGTGCCATTATGTGATGCAGCATCTATTTCAGAACCTGTGGCAGCAGCTTTCAGTGTTGCTGGTCGAAGGCCATTTCTCTTAGTCCTGACTAAATTTATTGCCGATCATTTTACCCTCAGCTACTCTTACATCAGCTTTGTCCTTCAGCTAAAACAGTCCCCTTCCAGCACCACTCACACTTGCCTTTATCACCTTGAAGTGTTTATAGATACTGTCATAGGTTAGCAAGCATAGTCCTGGAAGGGACGTCCTTGCTAAGGGGTGCTTACAGCTTCCTCTGGGACCTGGCAGAATCTATCAGCAGCCAGTTTGAATATGGACAATTCTCTGAGCCACTTAAAGTTGTGACCGCCTCTGTGATCCACACTTAAGAATAGGCAAACTCCCCCCCAAGCTCTCTCTCGTTTCCGGCGCTGGGACAGGTGGCTGCAGGCCCCGTGTGGGGGCCAGCGGGCCCGGCCAGGCCCTGCTTGGGCCAGGTCAGGCCGGGCCACGGCCATCCTGGAGCCATGGGCCTGTTCCAGCCGTGGAACCCCCCCCCACTGCCTTGCCGTGGGCAGCCGGAGCGGCTCGGCTCTCCCCCCTCTCCACTTCGATAAGCCACATTCCAGCTGCAAGGCTGGGGTGAGATTAACCCTTTTATTGCTGTGAAGAGCTGAAAACCTGAGGGAAGAGAAAGAGGAGATGCTTAAAGCTGAAATTCTGTTGTGAAGCTATGATATATCAGAGTATCCCGTTGTAATTCCATGAAGATCTGGGGGGTGGAGTGTTCAACTCGTGAGCAAAAGCACCTGCGCTGAGATCGGCAGATGCTGCCGCAGCTGTAATTTCATGAGAAGTTTGGACAGGGAGAGATGGACCAGATGAGGACTTTTGCTCCAAATGGGAAAGGAGAAAACCTCAGTCCCTAGAGATGAACCAGATGAAGACTTTTGGTCCAAATGGGAAAGGAGAAAACCTCAGTTCCTAGAGAGGCTCCCAGAGATAGTCCTAACGATGAAGATGATGAAGACCCTTTTGCTCCCAGGGAAGGAGAAGGGCCTCTGTTTTTGTTTCTGAACGGCTCAACCTTAAAATTGTACCCCAAAAATTTCAAGAGTGGACCCTCGAAAGCAGTTGCGGGAAAAGCTGCAAGTCGGGGGAAAGGACTCACATGCGAGCAGAGAGACTCCTCTTCCTAAATGGACTGAACAATATTTGGAAGTGGGCGGCTGTCTCGTTGTGATAATGTTTTCATAGCATGAGCAAGAAGAGACTTCTCTTTCTAAATGGACTGAACAAGGTTATTATGGCAGTGGTAAACAGACTGAACATCTTAAGGGTTGTCTTTTTACATTGTCAGCGGGAGAAGGGAGGAAGGTGGGGGGAGGAGGAGAGCTCTGAAGGTGGTATAATTTTTTTTTTTTCCTCTTTTAGGTCTGTTAATAAACTTTGTTATAGTCTTTCAAGTTTGGTGCCTGCTTTGCATTTCTCCTAATTCTTATCTCACAGAAGATAAACAGTAATGAGTATTTTGGACCAAACCACTACACTAAATTGGTGTTTCTGCCCGGTTACAAACCGAACCCACGACAGATACCATTCACATGGTTTATTAAATAACCCAGTGTTCTCAGTGTTCTTGAACTCGGAGCATCTTGGCCATTCTCTTCTGCGTCACCTCCCGAGGTGACTGGATCTCTGAGAGAGGCCACATCACGTTTTCTGTATTCCTGTTGTGTTTCCTTATTTCTAAAGAATCTGTTTGTTCTGATAACTCTGTGTTGTGCTCTTATGCTTGTATGAAATACTAGTCCTGACTGACCAGAAGGTTCCACAAATACTGTTTCCCCACCTTAGAAGGGAACTGTGTAAGAGCACAAATTTTCAATAAAATTGTGCTGTACTTCTGTATACATTTACATTTCAATTCTTAAGGAACACACAATCAATTGTAGATTTTCTTTTTTCACTCTTTCTTCCTTGGGCAGACATCTGACCTCACCCCTCTCAGATTTTGCCCCTCAGTTCTCTCCTGAATTACTGCTTGCACCAGAACTTTAAAATCAGATCTGAAATTTTATTCTGTGTTCAAGGCACAATTCAAAAATTTCTGCTGGTGAGAAGCAGAGCTAGTCAGAGCGGTCATCTGTTTTTGAGCACCTTAGATCCTGCTGATCCTGGAGAAGTTCTACCCATTCCCTCAGGGATGTGTGGCTGCCAGTGGAAACTGAAGTGACCAGTGTGACATCCCTTGGGATTGTGCCTCCCTTTATCATCTGCTTCTGAAATTATCACTTGCCTCAATCTAGCCTGGGGCATTAATGTTTCAAAAGTAGTGTTGTCTTTTAAGGAGATGAAGAAGGAAAATCCCGAAGGGTTCAAGTCATCACAGCAAGTAAGGAAATCAGTTTCATCTGTCCTTTGAAAGCAAGCAATAGAAGAAGCAGCTTAAGTTGAGCAATCAACTTCTTCCATATCTTACAGAAATTTTGTATAGTCTTACTGGCTAAACTTCTGAAGCCAGTGAAGATGCACCAGTGCTTGTTTTAGGTAAAACTCGTGTATTGCCAATGCAGATAATTAAAAATGTCAATTGTCTTTGAGTCAGGAATGAAATTGTGGCAATCACTGCAATTTTTTGAGAGGCATCAGATGAAAAGTGCACTAAGACTGTGGATAATGTGACTTAGGCCTTGTGTCAAAGAGTTAATATGGTTGGTTGGTTCTTGCTCTGTTCTTTCCTTGCATTTGCAATGGCTCAAGGAGCCTGAACTGATTTTTAAGTCAGCGCTGCTTTCAGCCAGTAGTTGATGAAGTGACAAGCAGGGCTCCTTTCCAGCCAGAGCTGGCTTTGGTTCTAGGTGAGCTGGTTTAGGCCACTCTGTAATTGCATTACATTTTCAAAAGGCTCTTCTCAAGAAAAAAGCAGAAATGTCCACATTAGAATCCAAGGCAAAAGAGATGTCGGGGGTTCTATACCCCCTTTTTTAAAGCTTCTTCATGTAGCTGGTCCCAGGGTAAGAGCTGAGGGAAGAGAGGAGGATCCTGGCTCTTTGGAGCTAGAGATCAGAACCATCTGTTCTCTTGTAAGGCCGCCTGCATTGAGCAGAGCACAAGAAATTCAGGCTTTCAGAGGCTCTCAGATAACTGGTTTTGTATTTCTAGTTCCTAAATAGATGATGTCCTTAAATTTTAAGTTTTGCTGGGCTGAATAATTCTTCCCCTAGACCCACTCACTCTATCCCAAAAACCTGTCCTGGGTGACTTGCTGGAGATGCTCTCTTTAGAAAGAGACATCTGTGCCTGAAAATGTCCAGAATCATCCAACTTCCAGACCACTGATTTTCCAGAATTAATATAACCAGTTTTCCATTTTTAAAACTCCACATTTATTTGTGTCTTGAAAATCCATCCTGTCCTGCTTAGTTACTCTCTTAGCCCATTTGATCTCCTCCTCACCCTTAAAATCAGTTCTATTCCTGTTAGGTGAATGCTCAGCACAAGTTTTGAATTTTGAGGGTGGAGACATGCTCTCTTTTCAAAAAGAAGACTGATAGCAGAGAAAATAACATGAAATTTGTTGACCTGAATTTCTTTAGCAGCACTGAACCCTGATGCAGATATTAATGACTCCTCCTGTTATATCATGTGTTGGTAATTTCTACATGTTGGAAAGTGAAGATGGTGTTTTTAGGGTTACATACAGTTCTGACTGAAACTGTGATGTTTATTATTATTTTTAATATCATTTAAATAGAGTGTGGATATCTCATGTACCTAGCAAATCTTAGCATTCTGTGGGAAAATATTTTCTCCAAGTATGTAATTGAAGTGAATGAAAACATCCAAATTGTCATTCCAGCCCAGACTTGTACTGGCCTGTCTACCCCAGTGTTTCACTGCCAGCAGCAGATACAGGGGAAAGACTTCTAAGAACAGGACATTAATACTCTTTTCTTTTGCCTCTGGCAATTTATGTCTTGAAAAAGAGAGAAGAAGAAGGAGAAAGAAGTGGTATCTCGTGTTTAATAATTCTGCACGGATTGTTACTGGGTGGCTTTTTTGGTTGGCTTTTTGAACACGTCAGTGAGTAGCCCCAGAGACTTTCCCAGTTCAATGATTATTTTGTTTGCTTTGGACCTGCCACCTGTGACTTTCACATAAGGTTCTGTGTCATCAGGCAGTTTGGACACATGGTATCTCGTGACTTTCTCCACACCACTCAGGACTTTCAAAGTCTACATATCCCTCATCAATTCCTATTTTCCAGGCTTAATAATCATAGTCTGGTTTTATCTCCTCCTTTGGAAGCTTCTGATTCTCTCTAAATACTTCTCCATCTCTCTTACCTCCTTTTTGAGATGGGGGGACCAGAGTAATGCATGATACTGGAGGGGAATCGCCCATGAAGTTCCACTGGAGAACAATGGCGTTCTCTGTTTAGACCTCTGTTCTCTTCCTGTTAATTCCTACCATCTGATGCATTTTGTTGGTCTCCACTGTGCACTGATCTGATGTTTTCATAGAACTCTCCACAGTGAGTCCCAAGCTTCGTTCCTGAGTAGCAACTGTCAGCTCACAGTCTATCCTTTATGTGGAAAATTGCTGCTGTTCTCCATGTGCATCCATTTAGATTCATCTGCATTGACTTTCCTTGGCTGTTCTCTTGCCCAGTCACTCAGTCTTTTATGACCCTTCTGCAGTTCTTTATTGTAACCCCTGGTTTTAAATCCCTGAATAATTTAGGAGCATCTGCAGACACTGTCATCTCATCCTTCACCCTCTTTCCAAGCCATTTAAGAACAGCCCAACCAGCATGGATCACTGCTGGAATCTGCCATGGAAATTAGTTGGTTTGCTGTGTTCTCTTTGCTAAATCCAGATTACACAGTTGTAATTAGCCCTGAAGAACAGAAAGGACAGAGTAATTTCTGATAAGAAGTGAAGTTCTTATGGTGGCCATGATGTCACTCATGGATTTTCAGAGCTGTTCTGGTGCTGGATGTCTTATCCTTTTACAGGAGCAGACTTGAAAGATAACTTTTTCTTTTTTATTCCTGTTTTAGTCTATTTAGCTTTTCATTGTCATTTTTGCCACTAAAATACAGTGATTTAATATTTTAAAGTACAGAGAGTTGTAATGGACTGCTCGTCAAGATCCTTGATATCTTGGTACAGAATATAGATAATTTCATGTCATATCCTGTATGGTTTTATTTACTTTGAGACTATTTTGGCATTAGTTTCTTCTGAGTTCAGGGAGCCTCAGCTGTGTAAGTCTGAGCAGCTCTGAACTGCATCAGAACCGTGTGAATGAACAGGCATTTCATGGATAGGAAGGCCAGAAACAGAATTTAACTGCTCTTAAAAGACCAGAGAGTCCATGACGTGGAAGTCAAAGCACCAGTAATACGTGTTTATCCTCAGACTCTATCTTAGTCACTGCCTCAGTTACTTAGTTACTACCTTTTGGGCCATCTTTAGTTTTTAGGCTCACTTCAGTCTGGCCTTTGTGAAGAATTTGGGACGGTAATCCAGTGGCATACACGAAGGGAAAAATCACAATTCCTGGTCAGACGTGGATAAAAATAAGGTGTAGTGTTCAGTGAGAATGTGGAAATAAATAAGAGTGGTAGGAAGCATAAAAATCTGAATGATGGTTCACTGTTACACTGTGTGAAAGGAGTTGCTGAAAAACATGGAACAGTTGATTTCAGCTGATAATTAAGGAGATTTTTTGGTCAAGCCTTGGAAATTTTTGTATTTGCGACCTCTTTTAAAAAAAAATCCAGGCCTGATGTAAAAACTATAATGATGGTAGTAGACTACATCTCTTGGGATGCTAATCCTGTAGTTAATTTTCCTCATTCCTAAAAATTTGCGCCTCATTTATAACCTCAACTCATCTGGTTTTAACCTCTAACTATTGGATCCTATTACAGATTTTTAGACTTAGAGACTTTATTTAATAATCAGTTAATTCCATTTTTCATAAGCCCAGACCTTACCCAAAATGAACCAAACCTGAATTTCTGTAAGGATCAGAGCTATTAGCTGATTAAAGTCTGACTTACACAATAGAGAATTAAAGGCTTTCTACACTGTTGGTGCTCTGAATTTTCCATCCTCTTGCCTGTTTTGCCCCCAAGTCACTGGTGACTCTGTGCCTGATCAGTTCTGTAACTTCCTTCCCAACACCCACAGCTGTAGTGCTCTTATTTCGTCCTTTTTAATGTTTTAAGCAAAGTTTTCATTCACATCTAGAAGCAGAACCCGATGTTTCTAGGATATCACGCTTACCAGCATGAGTCTAAAATAGAATTCAGGAATAGGCAAAGCTGCTTCCTTTCCTTTACACCCTTTCCCTACAAACACGTGGTCTGGGGCTGTAACCTGTGGTGGGTTGGGTGCTGGGGTGTTCCCTGTGGGCAGGGTCACAGGCACAACAATAAACCCCAATCTCTGGAGCTGCGTGCGGATGGAGCTTGGAAAGAATGGGAGCGTTCCCATCACAGCCTTGGCTACAGTCTTAAACTGGAATGAAATGTGTGTTGGTTGTGGGTTCTTTGTCCTGAAGAGGCTCATGGATGGCTTCTGTCCACAAGGCCCTCAGCGAGTACCTGAACCTCAGCCTGGCAGAATTGCAGTAGCCTTTGCAGATTTCCATCTGCAAAATGATGGTTTGCAGCCTGAGGGGATTAAATCAGCTTTCAGAGCACCGTCTATGCTAAACAGCCTCTTCACTACTGCACATTTGGGGGGGTTTAGTTGAGTCAATCCTGTGTCGTCATCCTCAAGGCCTCACTTGGCACCTTGTGTTGCCTTTGACCTCTGACTCCTGCTTTAACGCTTTTCCCAACTCCTTCACGTGTCACCTCAAGCCAACAATATGTGGATGATTTTCATATTTTAGCTACTCACTAACATGTTTATTTTAAATCATTGACCCCATCCTATGGATATTTACTTTGTATTAGTATTTTAAGTAAATACGGGTTTTTGTGATATGTTAGACAAATGATTTTTAGAGTTTAAATATACATTTACAGAAGTGTTTGCCATTAATGTGGTTTAGATTTTTAGAGCTACTCACAATGTTTTAAATTACAAACTTTATGTTGGAAAGGTGGAATATTTCTGTCCATTCCGATTGGAAATGGGTGTTGTTCTGTTACATACCCCATTCTATAATGAGGCAAATCAAAAACGAAGAGCATAAAGACGTGCTTTCTAAAATCCAGACCTGTGACATGGAGCAGTACCTGCCTGGCTGCCTTTAGCAGATGGCAGAGGCACGTGGGCTGTTTCCTGCACAGGGTGACGGCCAGGCAATTCCAGGTGTGACATCATTGCATTTGCCTTACAAATATGCAGTAGTTTTCTAGAATCCATTCAAACGCATGTGCTGACATCATTCCCTCTCTGCCCATGGGCTCCGGATTTAGCAGTGCCTCCTGAGAGCACGGCGCTGGAAATGATGGTTTTTGAATGGCTTCATTTCCTGCAGCACAGGCGGGCTGTGGCTTGCCGGGCTCTCCGGAGCCGTGCGCTGCTGCTCGCCGCCTGCGCATCCCCATTGCCTGGCCCCTCTCCGGTCGCCATTGGCGAGGGGAGGGTGTCCTGCCCTACCTACACCGCGTCTTGTTTCATCATTCGGAAGCAGACTGAATGTACAAGTGATTGTATGGGCTGGGAGGCCGATCCCTCCCAGCTGCGGAGCGTACAAGGATGCAGCTGATGCGCTGTGGGCTGGGATTCAACAGCCCAAGCCCAGCAGAGAACTGATGGAGGGTAGCAGGGTGGGAGCCCGGCTGTCCACGCTCGCCATTGGTTTCTTATTACGGCATTCTCCCCCGAGAGGCTCCCGGTGCCCAGGCACCCCCTCCTCCTCCTCCTCTTTCTCCTCCTCCTGCTCCCAGCCCCCTCTTTCCCACCCCTTCGTGTCTGATGCTCAGCGAGCGGCAGCGCTGGTCACGGAGCAGGGATTGCAATGAGCTCATCCTTTTCTCTGTGCAGCCTCACCACTGCCCGGGCTCTGCTGCCCTTCCTGCCGCCGCACCCGGCTCCCGCACACCCCCGCGGGCACTGAGCCCCCACAGCTCGCCCTTGCTTTGCTCCCAGCCCAGCTTCCCTGTGCTCATTCTCTGCCATTTTCCTGCTTTTTATGTGCATTTTTAGATCCATGTTTTCTCTGGTTTGTTTTTCAAATCTCCTTCGGACTCTGTCTGAGCCAGCACGGTGGATCATATTTTTCCTCGATTCTTAGCAAAGATGCTTTTCTCCTCCTGAGAGGCTCAGGGGCGTTGCTGGAGCAGCCATCCGAACCCATTCCAGAGACTGGAGGCTGGCTCTCCTAATCTTGCACTTTCGGAAATTGCCGTTCACAAAGCCTGTTCTTCTCACTCTGGATACTTACTACTTACTGCTCATGGAAGAGGGGGTACCTTGCAAAAGCCCGGCTGCCAAGCTCACCCCACCTGCCAAGAAGTCCCAGGACATGCACGACGAGAGGAGCAAGCTGGTGAATGAATACGCGTGTCGGGTGCTGGAACTTCTGGGCATGGGGCATCGCCTCTTTGTGCCTCGGCTGCTTGCGGTGAGATCACCTTTTCATGAAATTAATTCCTTGGGAATTTGCCATTCTCCCTCCCAACCCTGCCTCTGCCCCCAGGAGGGATGAGAGGGCTCTTATTTTTTTCTTCTCAGCTTCTCATAATCCATCTCCTAAGCACCAAGTCCTGCTTTCTCATGTTAGCTCGGGGAGACTGGACACTAGTCCTGCTAATGGGGACCAGTGCCACTCCTTTACTAGCTTGAAGGATCCTCGACCTGGGCTGAATTATAAAAAAACATCTTCCCTAAATCCTTGAGTGCTTTTGTTCTCAGTCCTATAACGATTCCAGATAAGCAGTGTGCCCAGTCACCTTCTAGGTACTGACGCAAAGTGCATTAATGCTCAGCATTTCAGATTTTATACTTTGGACATCACAGGCTGGCTTTAAAGACTCATCAGAAATGAAGCTGTGTTGGTGCATTGTGGCTTTCGGCTGTTTGTGTGTTTGGTTTTGAAAAGGCAGTTGACAGTATGTAAAAAAGTTGAAAATACCTGTGTAGAATGATCTGGGAAATAAATTGTTAAGGGTGTTTTCATCCATCATAGCAGATTCTGTCTGTGTGGGGGGTGCCCGCAGTTGGTGTGCCATGTTGTGGCACAGAGAACACGCTTTTATCATTTCTCCTGCTGTACGAAGCAGCCTCAAACCCACAAAACCATGGCAAATCCGGGAGTCAGTGCCTAGTCCTGTCTGGGTCTGCTCAGGGTGTTGTAACCACGCCTGGCTGCAGCTCAGAGCATCGCTCGGAGCATGGCCTGGCACGCCAGAATGGCATTTTTGTGTGATCCGTGGGAAGACAGTCCTTGCCTGATCCCCCTCATTTCCTGTGGTGCCTCTCCTTTATTCCCATACCTGTATTGTGGTTATACACAGTGACCTGTGCAGTGTTTTCCTACTGCTGAGTCTGTCTCGGAGCTCCGCAGTATTCCCAGAAATCCATGTGCTCTGCATGTTACAGCCTGTTCAAACAGTACAAACAGTGTGGGGGGTTGGACCACCGTGTCCCTGCACTGGGAGATGCCAAATAAAAATCAAAAATCCACAAACTCCTCGGTCACTACAGTGCAGCTGGATTTGGGCATCTAGAGTCACTTGTAGAATTGAGTCCAGTCCCTGATGATGCGTGCCTCGAGCTGTTGGGTGTGTTATCATTATTCCAGCTATCTCCCAGTGTAGCAAAACACTCCTCCTGCTGCTAGCTTCTTGGGCAAGGGCTGCCAAATCGCTCTGAATAGTGCTGTGATGAGCTATAAGGAAAGCAGAGACAAAACCACCTTGCTCTTTTTCACTTGCCTTAATCAGGCTTTGTATCTGGCCCTCCAGGTGGAGAACACCAGGCAATTTCACATCCCTTATCTTCCAGGCAGTTTGGCTTTGCTGAGTGGTGTAGTAATGTTTATTAAAAAGGAAAGAAAGAGTGTGAAAAAGGCAAAATAATACAAATAGGGCTTTGCGTTACGAGAGAGACTTGACTTGCGGAGTCAATGTGATTCCCTGTCAGGTTTTATTAGCTGAGTATACCTCTCCTGACATACATCCCTTTTGACATACACCCTTTTCAGAAAGGAGAGACTGTGTTCTGATAATATGTTAAAAATGAGAAGTCTCTGAGGACCAAGAATTTGTACTTTAATCAGAACTGAATATCCTTCAAAACATCAGTGTTTCATAAAATTCAGAACTTTTTTTTGTTTCCCAGTGTGCATAGCTTCTGTCTCTGCTGTGCTTTTGGGGATAAATGCCTGGGATGGGTAGAGTATGTGTCATTGCAGTGTTATGTGATAAATACAATCTAGAACCTTTATGCCAGTCTTAGAAAAATTCTGATCACCTCCTCACCTGAGCACACTTTTGGGCAGGTAGAGCAGCACCCGTTCTGGGGAGTTTACACCCAGAGTGGGTGAAGCCAGGAGATTTTCTTACCCACCTGCATCAGTTCTTTATGTGGCAGAATAAACTTTGCCACGTAAGTTTGGAGCTACAAAGAAAGGCAGGGTTGAGGTGTTGAGCAGAGGGATATCACTGAGTGTGCACAAGATCAGTGCTGTATTTGTGGGTCTGAACTCTCGGCCCATAAACCCAGAGGTGTTTTTTTTCCCACAGCATTTTTGTACCAGTGTGTTACAGAGAGCATGGATTTTATTTAGGAAGAGAAGTGTTTGATATTATAGCTGGACAGAAGAGATGCCAGCAAAGGAGTTGTTTGTTGTATTGCTCTAGAAGTGTGTTCTGATGTTACTGCAGCACACAGTTTTGTCCACTACACTTCCCCAGGCCTGGAGCCTGAGTTTATCCAGCCCAGAAGGTCGGGATCATCCTCTGAGCCATTGAGCAGCTGCCAGGTCTGTGGCTCATGTTAAAGGGCAGCACAGAGCAGTTGTGCACCACGCAGCACTGCAGTGTGGGTTAGGAATCAACAGCTTGTGTACCTTGATTTCATACTGCGTCCCTTTTCTAAGGAGTTAAAACCACATCTCTGTGTTACAGGCATTAAACACAAGTAGATACTTTTCTATTATATGTATTTATGTATATAAATACTATGTTCTGAAAAATTGGAGGATACTTACAAACATTTTGAATTTTCCAGAAGCAAATTGGATAGTAAGGCATAATCAGGTTCTTTTCAGTCTTTAACTTCTTGGCCTCATTTCTGCCACGTTTGTTAAAGTGTAAAACAGGTGGTTTATGCTCACTGGCATTCTACAGAAATGTAAACATATACCTAAAATTCAGTGGAAATTAGTAATTTTTATCTGTTTGTATGAAGGAGGAAGAACTAAATTAGGGAAGTGCAGTGTGGTTCATCCAAAATTTCTTGTGCTGCATTAGTTCCCAGGTGGGAATAGGAGTTTTGGTTGAGAGGGTCATTAATAAATGAGGCTGCAGAATTAGTAATTGAAGACAGAGAAATTAAATTAAAGAAAAAAAAACCAAGGCTTTTCCCTTTGCCTTAATCGCAGTTTCCTACATATTTTGGGGAAAGTAGTAGGAACATTATTTACTAAAAAAAAACAAACAAACAAAAAAACGTTGTTGAAGTCTCTCAAATTCTGTTCTGACTTTTTGAACTTTTGCTGTTTTTCCAAACGTTACCTTTAGATTTGAAAGCTTTGCCAATACTTTCGGGAAAGGGCTTGTCCTTATTTTCAACTCATCCATTTAAGATAATTTTATGACTATATTGAAATACTTAACTCATGTGGTAAGGACATTTGAGAACATATTTAATCAAACCCTAGAGGGCAAACTGAGCCGTTGGGTTATAGTTCTGACTGAGTTTCCTTGTTTGCCTGGGTTTAAAAATAGATTTTAATCAAAAATATGTTTGTTTTGAAGTAACATCTAGAATAATAAAAACTTTCCTGAAGTTCCAAATGCTCAAAAATACAATGCACCTGCCAGACCTTAATGATAGCTCTTAAACTTACAGATGGTTTAGTAAGAGAAACCAGCTGTTGAGAAATCAGCTGTTGGTGAGTTTCAGGAGTTGACTGACTTCAACCAAGGGTTTACAAATCTCTGCCTCTCAAACAGCTGCCAAAAGTTTCCAGAGACATCTTTATGATTTATTGATTAAAGTCACCAAATGTGAAGAAATGTGAATCTTGGGATGCCAAAATTTCTATTTTTCACATTTTTTCATGTGATTTTAATAGTGAAACTAGTATTTTGATGAACAGATGATTTTAAAGAAATTAAAATATTCAGTGAAGCAGAAGGAGCTGATGAGCCTGGGCTCTGTCACTCATTTAACCAACCTGTACAATGTGATGTTTGCAGTTTTCATAACTATAGTCTTAGTTCAGCAAACTCTGTTAGAGAAGTTCTTTATTTCCATGATCTTATGGGATTTTCATTGACTACAGATTTTTCAGCATTGAAAAGTTGAACTTGTCAATAGTTACAGTTTATTAAGTGTAATTTGTTGGGAACTGTTAAAAATAGTATTATAACAAGGATTCAAGCAGAGGCCTAGGAAAATTAAATCTGATTTTAAGTGTTTTACATAGAATTGCCATTTTCTGATGTGTGCCTCTCTTTTTTTTTTTTTTTTGCTTATTTCTTTGCCTATTTTTAAATGTGCTGTAGAAGTAAAGGGTAGGTGCATCAGTGTTCACAGGGTTATTCAGCGGTTGATTATTACCATTTTTGAAGGTTTTTTCCCTCCTTTGATTTCTAAAAAGAATTCCAGAACTCTCAATGCATTATGTTAATTTAAGGAAAATAGATTAAATACAAAGTTTAAAAAAAAAAAGTCTAGTTAGGATCTCTAGGAAGAATCCATGCTTCAAATTTGGATAACAATTTGTTATTCCTTATCGGATAGTAAATTGTTAGGATACAAAAATCCTAAAAAAATGCTCAGACTTTGGCAGAAAGTATGTTTGGTGTTTGTTTTGTGCTAGGAGCAACTGTCCAGGAGTGTGGATTGCAAACACCTCCCACCTGCTGGAAGCAGGCGCCATCCAGGCGGGCTTGGAGCGTGCCCGGCTCTGGCACGGTGGAAGCTGAGCACCCCAGGGCAACACAGGGGGCTTCCCTGGCACGTGGGCTCCATGCTGTGTTGGCACCTCCTTTCAGAGGAGTCTGGGAGAGGCTGTCACAGCCCAGGGAGGAGGAGAGGACTGATGTGCAGGAGTATCCCAGGAAGGCAGACTGGCAGCGTAACTGGGAAATCTGAATTGTGTAGTGATGGCAGCTACCAACACGGCTGAGAATGAAGGAAGAGAGATCCATTTCTGTGAGCTGGGTACCAAAACTGAATCTTTTCCTAATACCCGTTAGATTGGATATTACTAAAAATTTCTTCAGTGAAATGGTGATCAGGTATTGTAACAGGCTGCCCGGGGAAGTGGTGGGGTCACCATCCCTGGAAGAATTCAAAAGACGTGCAGACGTGGCACTTAGGAACATGGTTTAGCAGTGGACTTGGCAGTTCTGGGTAAGTGGTTGGGCTTGATGATCTTAGAGGACTTTTCCAACCGTAAGGATTCTGTGATCCTGTGAAACCTCTGCTGCTCTTCCTCCACAGTTACCCACTGAACTTCCCTGGAAACACTTCATTTCCAGCACGAGTCTGGCGGTGGTGCTGGGCATGACCAGCTGTTCCCACCACACTCGGCACCTTCCAACAGCCAGCCCACTGGGGGTATGACACAGTGATCTGGCCTCAGGTGTGGCAAGAGCATTCATAACCCCAGGAAAACTCATCCAGGAGAAGTGGGATGTTGGCCATAGTGGATCTAATTCATTGGATACCAGCTGCCCCGGCGTTCTGTCAACATGTCGGCCTCGTCTGATGGAGCCTCAGCCAAGTTGTGTGGCTGCCAAATGATTGTGGACAGGATCAGATGTGATGATCATATCAGATGTGAACATTTCTGGTCAGCATCCTGAAGGCAGCTTTTCCTGTGTCCCCACAGTGATGACCCAGCAGCTTCTTTGGCAGTGAATGAAGGGAGGATGAAATAGAACTTGGGTGAACTCAGTGAGGAAAGAAGAGAACTGGATATGGACTTTGGAAAAGGGCCTGGAGTGACAGGACAAGGAGGGGAATGGCTTCCCAGGGACAGAGGGCAGTCTTAGATGGGATATTAGGAAGAAATTCTTCTGTGTGAGGGTGGGGAGGCCCTGGCACAGGGTGCCCAGAGAAGCTGTGGCTGCCCCATCTGTGGAAGTGTCCAAGGCCAGGTTGGATGGAGCTTGGAGCAAGCTGGTCTAGTAGAAGGTGTCCCTGCCCATGGCAGGGGGCTGGAATGAGGTGGCCTTTAAGGTCCCTTCCAACCCAAGCCATTGGTGGGATTCTCTGGATTCGAGTGGATAACAACACAGTTAAGCATCAAACCTTGACCCTTTGAAGTGGGTATGTAATGTACCCACTGTGTGCAATGAGGCAAAAAATGACACTGGGTGTTTTTTTACTTGTGAGAAAGCAGAGTGTGCCCAGATAGAAATGCTGGCACACATGGAAATGGTGGTGGTGGTACTTGAGCAATTAATTCAGCAGTTAACCAAAAGTGCCTGTGCTGCTCCTGAGGTATTTGCAGTTACACACATTACACAGTGTAGATCTCCACCATACACAAGTACCTACGTTGACAGGTTTTGTTTACTCTTTTCTGGGTTAAAACCCTTGAAATACACATTTTTGAGATTATGTCCTGAATGTCTTGGCAGGACCTTCAGTTTCTGTGAACCATTTAAAGGAACTGTCCCAAGGCTTGGGATTTGGTACCTTCTGAATCTCTTGGTGCAGGTCTTAGTAACCTGGAGGAGGAATACATTTGTCCCTGTGAATCACATTGCTCCGCCAGTGGCAGGAGTGGATTAATGCTGAATGTGTAACATCTTCTGACCTGTTAGACTTGATACCACTGAGAGGTCCAGGAGTGTGGGAGATGTAGAAATAAGCATGTAGAACATTTTCTGGCATGGTTCTTTGAGAAACTGTGTCACAGACTTCAGCACACTGACTTGCTGATGCCTTGTATGAATCATGTGCTTCTGCTCTTCATGTCTGTGCTATACATGCATTAAATATATATACTTTGTCTTTCTAAGGAGAATCAGCAATGGTCTAATGCACAAGATTTCCAGGCAATAATATAATTTCTCCTAGGTTTTTGTTGTCTGCTTGGGTTTTGTTTCTCTCCTCACTGACATCTTGACAGGCTGAGCCAGAATCCCTTTCTTACCTGGCAGGTATAGAAGGATAAAATCCATTCCCATGTTGCAGTCCTCTGTGCTGCCCTGCCTAAGGATTCCTTGGATGGGCTTTAGCCTCTGTTTTATGAAGCAGAGTTAAGAGAGCTGATTTCAAGGAGGATGATTTTGAGCTAATGTGAATATTGGTGGTCTGGAATGCATCCAGTAAATGACAAATCAAGTAGAAGAGCATGACTGCATGTTCCCAGGGTTTACTGTAGTTCCCTGTGTTTAATTGCAGACCTCCAAAGAGGACCTTCTACAAGCTGATTTTGAAGGAGCTTTAAAATTCTTCAGGGTTCAGCTGCCCAAGAGGTACAGAGCTGAGGAGAACGCCCGGAGACTCATGGAACAAGCTTGCAATATTAAGGTAAGGATGGACTTTGTTGCTTCTCATTCACCTGGGAGTTTGTACAGGAAGAGTAAAATGCAATGTTAAGAATGGCAGTAGTGTGTGGCAAGTAAAGGAATTAAATAATTACTTTATTGCTTTTTATATGTGTTCGTATAATTACACGCACACCTTCTATCTTTAAAGAAAGTGCATCTGTGACCTTTTCTCTCTTTGTCTGCTTGGGTACAAGCTAATAATTAAAACAGAAGAACAGTGCATTATCAACAAACAACTACCAGAACTCACTAATTCATTATTTGTTTTATAAACAGCGATTGCACTAAACCAATTAATCACTGTATGATAATCATGCAAACAAAGCTCAGATATTATTTATTTTGCTCAGAAGCGGTTTGTCTGCTGAGTGCTGCGTACAATACATTTGAATTGGGGTAGAAATTAGTTTTGTTTGTATGTCAAGCTTACCAAGACAGAATATGTTTTTATATTCTACCCTACCCAAGATTCTGCTGTCAGAAGTCAGGCTACTCTGAAGGTATTGACTACAAGTGTTGGACTTGAACCAAATTAGAGAAGCCTGACTGTGAGCTGTTGAGGATGAAAATCTGTTTAAAATGGCTGCAGAGGTTCATAAAGCTGTCATTTGGAAGGTCTGGGATTTTTTTTTGTTGGAATATGTATCACTATGGAGGGGCTTAATGTTTGAGCTTGGAGAAAAAGTGGTTTTGTCATTCCTTGGAATGCGAGCTCTGATGGGAAGTGCATGTTTGGTGTGGCCCAGTGATGCACGGAGAACATCCCACCAGGAAGAATGTTCCTCCAACACTCTGCCTCTTTTTATCTCTCTCACTGTATTTATTAATTTCCCTTGTGCTACTTAATTTCATCGTTTATTAAGCAAGGGCTTTTTTCCCTTCTGGTTCAAACACTGATCTTATGAAAGAATAGGTCTTGGCATCCCAATGTTTATTCCAGCTAAGGAAAAGAAGATCTGTGCAAATGTTTTCGTAAAATTGGACATGAAAAAGAGACTATTTGCAGTTCAGTGTTTAGTATTTGGTCCTCTGCTTGGTTGTTGAAAATGAGTAATTTAAGGACTTTGCAAGTACAGGAGAATTATCTGTATGCTATTTACTCAGTGTGTATTTTCTGATGGGAGGTTAAGTAGAAGTCTTCGTGGTACTTGTTGGAAGAGATGTTTGTCGATTTTCTCGTGCCTTTCTCCTTTTCTTGTGCAATATATTGTATGCCACATGATGTTATTTGTCATTCGTTTTTCATTTGTTACTGGATGTGATGTTCTTTACTGGGGAGGTATTTCGAAATGCACCTGAGGCAGATGCTCAGTGCTTAGGGTCCAGCACCTGGGGCCAATTATAAGCGGAATATGACATTCTGAGCTGTTTGTTGACATGAAGGGGAAGGGTTTGACAATGAATTCACTGCATACACGGGATTTCACACACTCTGGATTCTGGGTGAGAGAAAAGTTCGGGTCAGAGTGTAGCAAACGTGGAGTCAGGTCACTCCCTTGTGTGTTAGAGAAGTATGTGAGGATAAGTAGGAATTACTGAGAAGGAGAGAGCATTCAGAGCAGAGACAAGACCTGGGGTTATCAGGGGTGGGAAGAAGTAGGTCGAAGTCACCTTCTGCTGTGCCAGTAACAGCCTGCTCTTGAACAATTAGGGAGTTGGGCTCTGCTAACTCCCTGAGTATACAACTCATCCTGTAAAAGACTTCAGGAGCTTCATGTGAGGAAACTCAAACTTACATTAAATGAGGCTGTGTCCACTCGCTTGCACCCTTGTCACAGTGCCACTCGTCCCCATGGTCACGTTGCTCCCTGACACCAGAACATGTCTTTGGCCATGGTCGCTGGTGTGGGATGAGGGTGAGGGGCAGTGGCTGTGGAATCCTCAGTGTGTCCTGGGATCCTCTTAATTGATGACAATAAACTGGCTTTTGCACATGTTTTTTGTTCTCTCTCGGAGGAACAGGATCATGTTGGCCGAGGAGGTTTTGGAATCTCCATCTGTGGAGATACTCGAAACACAGATTGCCCTGAGTGAGCTGCTGTAGGTCACCCTCCTTCAAAGGGGTGGTTTAGACAAGATGTTCTCCAGAGATCACTTCCAACCTAAACTAGTCCATGATTCCATAATTATTTGTTACAATCATTGTATTTATTTACCAACAGGTGCTAGTAATTGCAGGAGCTGACATGCTCAAACAGGAAATTGTAGTCTTGATCATCATCAGTGGTGGAATCCCAGGGAATGCAGAGGTTGTATGAAGAGCAATTGTCTGTCTTGTTGAATGCAGCAAAACTTGTTCTGTTAAGAAAAAGGCCAGAGCAGACCCTTAACCATGCTTTTTTGTGCTGTACAAAGAGGCACTGTGTGTCTTTCCACTGCTTGTGGGCTGTATTAGTGCTTGTGGCCTAAAGAACAGATAGTTTTAGAGCAAGTATCACACAGTAAGTGAAAGGAAGATCTTCTTCAGATTTCTCAGCTGATGACAGAGGCATAAAAAACTTAAAAACAGAAGTGTGCTGTGGCCAGGCTTCATAGTGAGTTACATCTTTTCCAGTGTTTCTTTTAATTTTGTTCGCACATTACTGCAAAACAAAAGAGGAGTTCAACATGTAATAAACAATCCATCTCTCCTTGCTTGCTTTTTTCTTGAGCTTTAGCTGAGCTAGTTCTAGTCCTACAGAAGACAAATTTAAAACTACTGGGTGTTTTTTCTCCTTAATTTCACAACTTTTCAGTTGAGTTCGGCGTGTAACCCTTGGATTTTGAAGGTGTTGTATTGGACGTAGTTTTATCGTACTGCTTTTAAAACAAAGGGGTTCATGTCTATCTTTCTTTCAGGAGTAGATCTGCAAATACAAAGAAAAAAGCTGCTATTAAATGACATTTCTCTGTAGAATGTGCTAGGGAACGTCTTTTTCAGTTAAGAATTATTTTTGGTGGTTATTGATCAAGTCTGAATTTCGATCATTTACCAGTAAGGAAATCACTGGGAACATCAGTGGAATTAGAATTAACAGTAGTGTTTTCCTACAGAGCTTGCTGGGTCATATTCCACTGTTAAAGAGCATTTTGAACTAATTCATACAATGAAATAATACGGCCTGGATATGTAATCATAGAAGGATTTTTATGCTTTGGGGAGGGGATTTTTTTACTTTGCTAATTTTTCTGTCTTTACAAGAGTTTTCAGAAGTTTTTCTGTGTCTCTGGAAGGCCAATTTGATCAATGAATGAATGAAGGAACCCTCTTCTAGGTTTCATGAAGGCTAATTCTAATGCTGCTATTTTATGAAAACATCTGGCAAATTCTTCATACTCACAACATCTGCCTCAGTTGCCTTTTACATCTTGTAATGCAGTTTCTCTTGCACTGATCCGTGTCTGTCCTAAAGCAGTTTTAACAACCTTGGATTTTAATAGAGGAGTCCTACCATCTTTGTTCTTACACCTGACTTCAGGCAGCTGAGGTATGGAACAGGGGAAAGTCTCACTGGGAGATCTACTCCATGTGAAAATTTCCTGGATCATCAGTTTTCAGGTGAATTCAGGGAGTTGTGCCCGTTCCTCCGTGACTATCCTGTGGCATTTGGAAATGGAGCAGAGCTGACGTTCAGAATGGGTTCCATTGCAGCTCTGGAAGTGCTGTGAGGTTGAGTGTACCAGATGGATAGTGGGGACATCCTAGGAATTCCCTTTGGGATGTCACTCCTTGTGCCCAGGGAAGGTGAGGTGAACACGTGGGATGAGATATACAGGAACCTGCAAGGGAAGGTTGTTCCATCGTGGGGCAGCATCTGTAATGACACCTTCTTTCACCTGGCTCAGGCACTACAGTGACTCCTGGTCTCATGTTTCACCATCCTCAGCAGCAGGAAAGATCTCAAATACTGAACTTCTTCAAAGAGAAGCTTCTCCCTAACCACGTCAGTCTCCCCTCTGGACAGTATTGGGCCCCCAGCAGCATTATGAGATCGCTGCTCTCAGCACCTTCAATGAGAGGAGAGAACGGCCCTGAGTAAAAACGGTGCCTTTCCCCATGCAAAGCAAACACACGTTTTTGTCACCTCTCACTGCACTGACAAGGCTGTCGATCCCACCTGGGTGCACCCACAGCTGGAGCTGGCACCAGGGCCATGGATAATAGCAGAGTCAAGGAGAACTGGCTACAGTAGCAGGAGCTGTGCTAAGCTTGTTCTCATTTCAGAATTGTTCCTTTTTGACATTTAAAACAGGTTTACTTTATAATGTTGCCATTTAAATGTTTTCAGTTCAAAGTGGTGATTTGAAGTTCACACCTTACTGATGTGGATGACTGACTTGCTTCACACCTCTGTTGATCTTCTGTCTGGAAGTGATTTTTTAAAGGCATGGTTTCACTCATATATTGATTTACGTGAGTTTCAATGGATAGGATTAAAAATAGCTGGTTTGCTCTCTCTCTTCTATCTAGAGCATTCTCTTTGTGCTTATCTCTGTATGTGTGTATTTATCCAGATACTTGGGAATCTTGCTATCGTGGTAAGACAACACAAATGCAATGGAAAAGCAAAGGAGGTAAATGCAGAAAGGCCCTGAAACTGCTCAAGCGTTGGTTCTACCAGTGTTGTGTGTATTTGATCTTCCAGTATAAAGGACAGGTTAAAAATTGCTCATTTATCAACTTCTTAAGAAAAGGCCAAACCAAATGGACAAGGATTTGGTTTAGATCTGTAGAAAATCGTGCTCATGCCCTGTATGCAATTTCTTATTAAAAGCCAATGATCAATTCCCTTATTATGTCTGTGCTGTTATCTCTGAAGTGCAGATCCAATTGTCCTGCTGACGAGGGTCATGTTTTTTAATGCCTGTCCTGTTTGCAGCTCCAGCTTCCTTCTTTCTGCTTGGCTTTGTGGTGTGGGGCACCACAACGAGCTGGCACCTGGAAATCAGATTAAAGTGCCTGCAGTGGAGTTGGACAGTTAAATGTGATTGTAATCTTGGTAATGAGTGTTAACACCATAGAAAGGAATGTTGTTAATTTAAAACAGTTTCAACTTGAAATGCTTATTTATTTTAACTTATAAGACTTATTTAATATTCCAGTGAGCGGCCCAGTAGTGAGGCTATATTTTCATGGTGTTTAAGCATTAGTAAAACTGTTCCGTTATTTTAATTTGTTTGCTTGGTTTGGTTTTTTTTCATTTGCAGTGAGTTGGTGTTGTAAGGAACATCAGGTATGTCGTTAATTCTTTATCAATGGGAAAAGAATAGGATTTTATTATTAATAGTTAAGTATAATCACATTTTAACAATCTAAAGTAGCTCTGCAACCTAATTGAGTACAAATATTTTGGTGTCTTTGTATCAGTCACTACTTGACATACGTAGTTGTGAGCAGTGGCATCAACCACAGCAGTGTTGCAGGTAAGGGTCTTCAAAGAACTGTAAAGGTTTGAGGTGCAAAAGTTGATAGAAACATTTATTGTCTCTGTCCTCTGCAGTTGTATCACTTGACCCAAATTATCGGTGGTTTCGTTCAGCAAGGGAAGGGGGGCACCTGCAAGCTGCGCCGTGGTTCAGCAGACCACCTGAATCCGCTGTGTTCACCTTGGGGCCATCGGGAGTCAGGGCTTTGCCGTATGACAGAGCTGTTTCTGTTCCGAATGGAAGCAGAGAAGCATCCTCAGGTGGCCTTTTGGCTTGAGCTTCTTGAATCTGGTGCTTTCCCCCTGGATGAATAACAGCTGCTTTCCATCCTTGATTCTGAAAATAGTACAGAGAGCAAGAGATGAAGGTGGCAGGGAGTCACACTGTTTGACAGCTCTGTCTTGTGGCACCTTTGCCAGCACGTGTCTAAAATAACTCAGCTCTAGAAGTAAGAGGAGGTGAACCTTTTTCCCCAGCTGAACTTGAATGCCAGGTGCAGGTTAGCTGGAGCATTGACTCCTGTCACCTGTGAGGTGACACATTAAAATTTCTTATAAAAAGTTTTCTACCTGCTGTGGTCTGTGTGTTGAGCAGTAGCGGTGTCTGGAGTTCCTATTGACAGCACAGTGCTCATCTTAGTTTTTTAGATGAGGTCTCAACTCTTTCTTTGGAGGAAACAAACCCAGTGACTGATTTTCCCAAAGAATGCCTTGAGTTTGGCTACGAAGAAAGCCTGTCATGATAATGCCTGGCAGGTTTGCAGTACCTGTTATTCTCCCACTAAGGTGGTGTCCTTTTTGAAGACACTCCCATGATGCAGGAGAGGCTGCAGAGGACGAATAAATGTATCCCAGGATCAGCACTTACAACCATTACTAAAAGGAACAAAACCACGGGATTTTATATTTTGTGAAGAAAGAGATGTAGGTAAAAGTACAGATGCAGAAATGCCTGGAAACAAGCTCTGCACCCCATATTTATTCTGGTAAAGCGTTCCTTGATACTGACTTAAGCATCAGCAAAACTGTTGAGACTTAAGATGGCAAAATCTCCCTGGAGGTGGAAATTCCTTTGTGCTCCTCTTGGATATCTTTCAGGCAGTCCAGTCTGAGGGAGCAGGTAGCAGCTTGGCAATAATCAGCGTGGTAATTCTGAGGAAATGTGTTTTTTCATATGCAAAAGACACCGGGGCCAAGGCACGACCCTTGCCAGCCAAAGTTTTGGTGTTGTCTATGACCCTGAAAAACACTATATCTTTTATTTTTTAGAACTCAACTCCTGTGACCTGAGAAACTCTGTATTCTTTCCTCTGAACAGCAGAGGAAGAAGCTCTGTTGTCTACTGGGAGTTCAGGGCACCCACAGAGAATTACCTTTTGCTTCTTAAGTCTGTAAATCTTAGAATACATGCATTCGGAAGCGATTGCATTTAGGCAAAAAAATTCAAGCTGCCTTTTGTCTTTTTTGATCAGCCTTTATGGTATGTGTCCTTCTCAGAAATACTGTGGTTATTTTATTCCTGCAGATGTTACAGAATTAAAAATAAAAAGTTTTTAGAAACAGTCCGGAGTGCAGTTTGGTGTGGTTGCCCAGAGAAGCTGTGGCTGCCCCATCCCTGGAAGAGCTCAAGGCCAGGCTGGGCAGGGCTTGGAGCAAGCTAGTCTAGTGGAAGGTGTCCCTGCCCATGGCAGAGGGGTGGAACAAGATGAGATTTAAGCTCCCTTCCAGCTCAAACCATTCTGTGATTCTGGTCTCTGATTCTCTGCTGCAGAAAGCTCCGATAATCCAGAGCTAATAGTTAATGCACGCAGTGACTTGGCGGAAAAAAGCAGTGATTCACTTTCAGTGCAGCACAGAGAACAGTTGGGATGGGACTTCGGTTTCATTTCATTTGTTTTTTGACAAATTAAATGAGGTGACAAATTCTGAAGCACTGTGCTATGCTGAGACCTAGAGCTAAACTTGTAAAAATAATTGGGAGGAGAAGGAAAAGAAAAGGCAAAGCCTAGCAGTTTTTTTCCCTTATTTCCCCCAGGGCTTTTGCAAATAAACAGAAGAGGCACTGGGGGCAGTGTCTTCAGGCATTTTTGCTGGTGTTTGATTTCTCAGGCACCTGCACTTGGATTTATTTCTCTGCTTTGAAAATGAGGGAACAAACAAAACCAAGTACAGAAGACGGTGTCTGCATTTCATAAACGCAGAGCTCTGCAGGGACAGCAGCTTTTAGAGCTGAAGGTCTTATTAATAACTTGCCATTACAATCCCCGGGCATTGTTTTTGGCATTATTGACACTGTTGGAAATTAAATTCAGCAAGTAGTTACTTGGCTGTTCTCTAAGCAGTGTGCAGCTACTGGAGCAGGACTGTACCTGGGTGCTTTATAAGGGCAATATTCACATTTTTAGGATCTCCTGACTGCTTTGCTTCAGGATTCTCTGGTTTCCTGCAGTTAATTGGTTTTATTTTCAGCGTATTGTAGCCTTGTTTCTCTTGTGGAGATTGAGTAGGATGGCAAATACAGTGTTACATTGTTTATATTGTTACAGTTGGTTATGTTTGGGCAAAAGCAGATTACATCTGACCGGTAAACAGAGGAGAGGAGCTGTCAGAGGCTTTGGAGAATCCAGGTGAAATGCTACAGGGAAACATCACAGTATATTTATCTCCATTTGTGGAGATGTTCCATTCTGTTAAAGAACAGCAGTGTGCTAGTTTACTCTTCCACAGGTATTTAAACACTAGTGTGGTGTTTGGCTGTCTCATATTGCTGAAACCCTACATAATTCCTCTGTAAATCATTATTTTTCATGCAATGCAGTGAACACCTGGGCAGGGAGGTGCCAACCAATTACTACACCAGGCTGCAGAAGTTCAGTGCTGTTCCAGCTGTTTCAGGCCTGCAGCCCTCAGGTGCACTGAGGAGTTGTGGTAACCAGGGTGCAGGAGCATGACAGGTTCCTTCTCCTCTTTGCTCTCACTTCCCCACCTTCCTTGTATCCACTACAAAAACTCAAAGGATGGGAGGAAGTTGAAAGCATTATTATGGGTCTGTTCACTGGGAGGCCTTGACCATGTGCCTCATTGTTCTATCCAGTTGTTCAAGCAGCAGATGAAGATCAGGCCTCATTGTGTTGCCTTATCTGTCTGATATTCTTTCAACTTCCTTTGCTTAATTAATTAATGCAATTTCCTGGACAATAATTTTTAACCAAAATTTGATACTGCAAGTTAGTCAAAAGCCATGAAAAAACAGAAAGTCTCATCTCCAAGTTATTCGTCAGCAGAATAATGGTATAAATGCAGAAATCTGGAGAGGAACTGTTTATAAGGGCATGGAGTGACAGGACAAGAGGCAATGGCTTCAAACTGAGAGTAGATTTAGATTGGATATTGGAAAGGAATTCTTCCCTGTGACAGTGGTGAGGCCCTGGCACAGGGTGCCCAGAGAAGCTGTGGATGCCCCCTCCCTGGAAGTGTTCAAGGCCAGGCTGGACAGGGCTTGGAGTGGCCTGGGACGGTGGAAGGTGTCCCTGCCCGTGGCACAGGATTGAAACAAGGTGGGCTTTAAGGTCTCTTCCAACCCAAACCATTTTGTGATTCTGTGTTAATAAATAATCTCTTAAAAGTGGAAGTATAGGCATGAATTCAGTGTGCACTCATGGCTTGGGGCCAGAGTGCCAGCTTAAATCACTCAGTTACTGTGACAACAGAGCTGCAAAATCATCAGCTTCAGCAGTCCCCCAGCCCTGCAGCTGCACGTGGCACCAGCCTGGAGAGTCCTCCTCACTGCTTCCCCACGTAAGAAAGACAGGTGTGTGTTTGCTGACACACATGCACACACACGCTGGGGCTGACGTCACTTGAAGAGGGAGGCTCAGAGCTTAATGCCTCGACCTCTGGGAAAAAGCAGTTAATCTATAGCTGAAGTTCTTCAGTGTCACATGGTTGTCTGAACAACTCCTTTTTAATCTCAGCAATCCTTTGGTTAACCCATAGCTTAGAGCACAAGATCAATGACCTTATCGTGCATCCTTGCAAGGAACAATTTCATGGCAGTGTGAGTAAGGCACCGGATGGTGCCACCTGGGACGTTCCCTCTTTGTGCAGCAGGGAATATTGATTCTGTTTTGGCTCATCAGGAGCAGTGGGAAGGACTGGAAAAGGGATCAGGTCTTTGGTTCCTCACTGCCTAACAAGGGTGCCATATTCCACTTGCTCCTGCACATCCCAAGGCACCTGTTGCCAGCAGCTGGATTGAATAATGTTTTTGCTGTCTGGGAAACTGCTCCCCTACCTCAGGCTCATTTCTTTTCCCACTGTCAATGACACACAAAAACTTTACTGTCAGGCTGTTTCTTTTGATGATTTTGCAATCTACCACACCTGTCAGAAATGGGGAAAAAATTCCATCACCTTGTCATCACTGCATTACTTTCAAATGTTAAACAGTCCTGAAGACAGTAAGTGCGATGTCTTTCCTCATGAGGCTGCAGTGAAAGGGAGTTCTCTCGCTGAAAGGAGCTGTATTTTGGTGCCAGAGAATACAGACCCCAGCACACAGTTTTCTTCATTCTTGCTGCTTGTCCAGACTGTCATACTCGTGTAAGCTTGCATGGACACAAATCCTGTTGCTTTAAGTAGCAGCAGGAAGCTCTGAGGCAAATTTTGCCCCTGTTTTTCCTGTAGTGCAAAGTGAAATGTAGGTTTGTGTTGTAATGAACTTCCTTCAAGAGAACTTGCTTAGTTTTTCCATTTTCTAAGCATGTGGAGCAGGGCATGTTCCTTCTGCAGGAGGAAGGACATGGTAGGAAAGGAGCATCTTCCTTGGCACAGTTTGTGTTTCCCAGAATTCTGACAAGGGGTTCTGAAAAGGCAATGACTCTCTAGCCCAGGGAAATCTGTTTTAGCCATAGGGGGTTTTTTTGTCCCAGTATGCACCAGAGCCATCTTCTCCAGCCAGCATGACAAATCCAAGTGCTTCAAGACTTGATAAAAACACTTCTGGTCAGGGCCAGTGGTGTAAAGGGGAAGAAAGCACTGCCTGGGCTTGGTGACCCTGGAAAACGTCCAGCCCTGCTCTCTGATAGCAGAGGAATTCCCAGCCTGAAGTGTAAGTGCTCATCCCAGGTTCAGCACTAATTGCTGAGGGGAATTGGGAGCACGGCTGGTTGTGGGCCACGCCAGAGCCCATCTCGTGTTCCGCTGCTCTCATCCATCTCTCTCCATCAGGCAGCATCTCCTCCGGTGGCCGAGTCTCTAATGGAAAGGAGCTGCACATTCATAGAGCCAGCACTGGGCTGGGAGCTCACACAGGGGCTTGTTGGGAACCCAGGCTCCCCAGGGAACAGCCAAGAGTCCCTCTCTACTTGCCTTTAATCTTCCTTTATTGTGACATCCACAAAATGTCAGCAGTGATCCTGTCTGGCAGAAGGACTTTGCCCACACAGTGTTTGCAGGGTCCCCATTTAAACCGCAGAACTACTTACCCATGTGACTTGTGGATTTTCAACCTTTGATCCATCATGCAGGAATATGACTATACAAGATTATATACTGACACAGGAATTTGGGGAAAAACTGCTGGAAAGGTGGAAAAGCCAGAAATGTTCGAGTCCCTGATGTAAGGGGTTTCACACATCCATACTCACTGATGAGGGCTCCAGTAAAACAAGCACCTGTTGTAAGGTTACATGGGTCTGGGTTTTGTATTTGTTTCCTTTTTGTTGCTCTTATGATATAAAGTGAATTGTAAGGATTAGGAAGAGAGTAAATACATCTATGCTCTGGGAGGCTTCTCAGAAAGATCGGTAATCATGGCTCTTAATTTTTTAATGTGCCTTACCCTGCACTAATGGACTTACACCAGCACTTTATGCTGAAGGCAAATTTGTTGCTGTTAGAAAAGGAGGCTTGTCTGCTCCAGGAGTGTAAGAACATACAGCACCTGTAATGGAGGAAAGTAGTAAGCTTTTATTCTTGTGACCTTGTCCAAATAGGATGTAATTACAATATAATTCAATTCTGACAGTCTGGAAACCATGGCAGTTGACATAAAGTGACATTTCAGGAGAAATAGGCATGTGTTTTAGTCCATCTTCTCTTTCAGACTCCTAAGCATTATTGATGCTATTTGCTCTTCCTGCTTCCCTTGCTCCACTCTTAATACACACTCAGAGCACAAGATTCTGGAAAATGTGATCATAATTAACCTTGTAAACAAAATCCGGTGTGGTGGAGAGTGATGTGAGCTGGTTGCTGTATGCCTGGGATATTTGTGTTGATACAGCAGTATTTTTTAATCTCCTTGGAGAGATTAAATCCTGGCATGCACACCTTCAAGGACTCATTCAGGAAAGCAGAGAATAAAATTCCGTTTGAATTTTGATGTGGTCTTTGGTTCTTGTGACCTAAACCAAGACTCTCCTCCTTGACAGATTTTGCTCAGGCTCAGGGAGCATTAACAGTTCCACCAGATGCTTGACTCTGCAAACACCCCAGAGACAGATGTGTCACAGCAGGATTTTGTCATCCCTCATTCAGAGGAGGAAAAGCTGGAGCTGTGAGTGCAGGCACAAACAACTCCAGCCTGCTAAAAGGAAAAGTGCCAAGGTATTTTCCACCTATGTGCTTCTCTAGCACCGGAATCACATTATACCCAATTAACTCTTGTAGCATATAGGTTGTTTTGTGTGCACTAGGAATATCTCAGTTATCTCTGTGTGTGTGTCTCTCCTCTGAGACTGCTCGTTACACCTTTGATGAGTCACTTAATAGGCTCATTAAGGAAATGGAGGGTATCTCATCTAAGTGTTCACTCACTGAGCCACAGTCGCCTTCCTTTCAACCCCAGACAAAGAGGGAAACAAAGCATTGCCAAATGCATCTCTGTGCAGCTCCCAAGGACATAGAAATCTTTTCTAAAGTTGCAAGGATTGAAAGCAGCCATCCTGCTCTATCATGTATAATTTCCTGCCGTTGGAACTGGGGATGGCTTCTAAACCTTCCACCTCAGTTACAGGAAGGATTAAGTGCTGTGATAGGGCACCAGGGAGAATAAAATTCAGGTGAGAAGTTTCCCTGCTCCATAGTAAATTCGGTTCACTCGTAGCCCTCAGATGGTTTTCACTGTTGCTGAAGTGCCACACAAATACAAGTTATCTGTAAATAAGGAGTAAAATGAGCTATCACTGCTCTGTGTGTGTATAAAGCAGGGGGCAAGGCCACTATGTTTTCCTTCTGCTCTTCCTGTTGGATTCCTGGACAAGCCACTTAGCCCCTCTGCTGACCTGACCACCATCCTGCACCACCTTTAAATGGATCGTGTGCCACACAGGTCCCTGGTTGTGCCTTGCTGCCAGGATCCAGCTGCCTTTAGCAGTGAAAAAGAATTTACTGGTACACTCGAGGCCCAGATTAGGTGACCCAGAAAAATCTTTCATTCAGAACTCTCATTTAAGTCCTCCACGAAATGTCCACATGTTGTTCTTGCTGCTCTCATAGCTCAGTTCTCTCTAGTAGCTGCTGTCTACATAATGATCCTCTGTGTCCACATCAGGTTGTTCTGGAAGGTTGGAGAAGCAGTCGGGTTAAGAGGAATTACCTGGCCAGAATGTGGATTTGTATTGCTGAGATTCAGTTACCTAAAGATTCACAGGGTGCACATTCCTTTTGTGAATGCAGAGATGGCATGGAGATAAAACCTGAGCCTGCACTGTTGGGGAAATGTGTTAGGTAACTGCCACGGAAAATGTGTTCTATGGTCAGCTCCCCTACCATAGCCAGGGGAGTCCGACAGAATTGGGTTTGAGCTATTTAAGATCGTTAATAAGTAATTAACCCAGGAGGTGACTGTAACAGACATCATTTTAATCAAGATTGAATTATTGGTTTCCCAGGCATGCTCTGGAATTTATCAGTTTGCTGGCAGGACGAAGCCTCTCAGTCACATGAATTAACAATCCCTGCACTGAGGAGCCCCTCCAAAAGGATGCCCACAGGATCAGATTCACTAGTTACTTCTTTCCTCACTGCTGCCAGGAAAAGGCCACCTCCCCACATTTCCATTCAATTTGTCTTTTGCTGAAAAGATGCTGATTTCATGCTCTTTTACCCTGCAGCAGCTAGCCTGTTGCTAAGCGACCTGCAAGATACTGAAGAGGCCAGGGTCTGGGTGCTTTTCCTCAGCCTGCTCCTATTCTTATTTATTTATTTATTTATGCATCTTATTTACATAGCTAAACAGATTTCTTCCCTACCACAGGAGCAGAGAGCCACAAGCCTCCAGGTTGCACCAGGGAGCCTTGACCTGCATAGCTGCTTGTCTTCCCTCCAGCACCGTCCTCTGCCCTCGTTCTCCCTGGTGCTCCTGTTCATCAACTGAGCAAACTTGTCAGGATATTTGTTGAGCTGGAGTGGCATCCAGGAGTGTAATGGAAGTACATTTTAAAGGCATAGCTGGCCATGGACTGTGTTTGGTCACAACAGTCCTTGATGGAAATAAAAACGGTCAGAACAAAGAAGGCTTTAAGCCATTTTTCTGTGTACTTTATTTCTGGCTGCTTTAATTTCAGCAGTGTCTGCATTCCAGACTTCTTGTAGCCTGACCAGCTCTGCCAAGAGTGAGAAGATAGTTATCCTTCCCTGCTCAGCAGTGCTGGGAAGAGCCCTGCTGTACAGGCAGTTCTGCAGGACCAACTGCATTTTTGTAGGGTGGCGTTGGGATCCCAGCCAGGGCACAGCTTTGCCTGAAATCGTATCCACAGCAGAGCAGGTTGCTGATGGAGTGTGTGGTGCACAGATAAACGGGCAGAGCGTTCGTAGTGGCTGCACGTGGATAGCGGAATAGAGCAGAGGTGTAATAAGGATGTTACTGTGCCATTTGTTCCAGGTGTGCTCCCAAAACCACAGAAGCTGAAGTGCTCGGTGTGCTCTGTTACATCCTGCATTGCCCAGAGAACCTCCTTGCCAAGCAAACAATCAGTTGCACTGATATGAGTCACTTCTCACAAGCAGGAAAGCATTAAGCAGGAATACTGTACCGCAGCCTGGCTGTGTTTGTCCTGTTTGTTTGTCTTTGGTGAAAGAACCACCACACTCCTCAGTAAAAACTTCAGAGACAATTCAGAGCCTCTCAGAAGCTCCAGTATTTTGCACTTCCTGCACAATACTCTAGCTTGAGAAAGAGGGGAGTGAATCCTATAGAGATTTATTTGGAACAAACAGGGACCAAACTGTTCTTTCCCCCTATTTCCTTTTTGTATCAGGAAGCAGAGCCAGCATTCATGAGCTGAGTCTCTGGACTATACTTCTTCCATGGATGTTGCCTTTTGGGCCTCTCCTTACAGCCTTTGGCTGCACTAACTGACAGCTTCTTTGTCTAACTGCTGTAGTTTTCATTGTGGAATTCTTTTTGCTAAGAAAATCATTTTTCTGCTCTGATGATCCAGCCATTACCTGACTCTCTCTGGAGAAGAACAGAGAGAGAAGGACATGAACACTTGGGTTTGAACATACAGTCCTGCAGAACAGGGGTTGTGAAAAAGGCCAGATGTAAATTTTTTTACATCAAAGTGAGATGAGGAAGGTGATGTTTTAAGTGCAGATTGAATTTTCCTCTTATTTACTTTAAGCATTCAATTACCTATTTGGAAAGCTCAATTATATCTGAGTGGCTTGGCATGCTCATGGTCTATTCTCGTTTTTCAAAATAGACTCTTGGTCTTGTGATTTAACACACGTCTGTCACTGGGGTGCCCACTTCTTTACACCTGGAGGGGTGCTGATTGTAAAACCTTTGCTGCCCAGCAGCTCCGTGTACTTTTTTAATACGGTTGAGATTTCACAAGCCCAGCTGTGCTGTTTGTGTCAGCTGTAGGTTTTGGTGCCATAGTTCACCCAGAGCTCAGGTGTTCCGGCAGGTGGGGAAGTTACCTCATGTATTCTCTCAGCTGAGGTGTGAACAAAGCACAGGAGACTTGGTACCAGCCTGAATGCCCAGGAATAACTTCTACTGCCCTGTACCTGTTTTTCAGGTACATTTGAAAAGATGAGTTGACAGATCTTTATTTCCTTAGTTGAAGATAGGAAAAAAAGGATCTTTCCTATGGTGAGATGTCAGACATTTAGGGAACAGGAGATGATTTAACATCTTGAATTACACCCAGAAGCAGACAAGTGGCTGGGATGGGTGAGGATCTCTGCATTTCTCATTCTGGCTCTTCCCACCTGACATAGTCAGCTGTCACTCTAGAACTTTCAGAGCTCTGGCAAAATGTGAGGTGGTCTGCAGTGTCGAAAAAGGGCAAAGTGAACCTGAGCTGGCATGGGCACTGCAGGAGACACGGCTGCCCCATGCCTGTGCTGATCACTGATCTGTGTGGCCAACTCTTGTTCTCCCTTTGGTGGCAGTGAGCCCAGCCAGCTCTCTAGACCCTGAAGTCCTGTAACTCTGAAAGATTCAAGAAGAGCACAAGAATGCAAACAACACTGATAAACAGAGCACCAGTTGTGCATTCTTAATGGAAAAATTGAGAAAAAAAAAAAAAGTGAGAATAAAATCATAGTATTGCCCAACAAAATATCCTGGATGTTTTGCAATGCACTGCTGATAAGGGATGGCCAAAGGCAGTGAGAGACCGAGTTAGGGCGCTCCATCTCCAGCTCACAGGGGGCTTTTTCACTAGCTGTTGTCACATTTAATTAGGAGAGATAAGAAAAATGATTCAGACCTGTTTCTGGTCTTTCTCAATTTCATAGTTCTAACTAGTATCAAGGAAATTACCCTTTTGGTTTTATTTTTTTCTGTGAGATCCCTTTGCCCTCATGTCAGTGCCAAGCGGTGTCAGGGATGTGCTGTATCACAAGTGTCACCAGTGTGACTCATTTGTTTCACTCTCCTTAAAGCTGGGGGTGTCCAGGTAATGTCCTGATACATCAGTTGCCAGTCCCCAGGCAGTTCCAGTCGCAGGAATGTTGCTAAGCCCATGTGTATTTCTCTTGGGTTAAAGTTCTGCAGTGAGAAATATCTATAGAAGAAAGATACTGTGTGGTATTCCAAGAAACAACCATATATTCTTCATATATTTTTCATCTATGATTCTCTGTCTGAGAAAGGTGATCAAATCCTTCACTGTTTTCAAAGAGTAATTATTTTTAAAAGATGTCCCTGCTCATTGCAACAGGGTTGGACAAGATGACCTTTAAATGTCCTTTCCAAACCATTCTGTGATTCTGTGCTAAAGAGTAATTGGAAACAGAGTTATTCTGTCACAAATGAGAGCAGGCCATCTATAACCTTTCAAACCATTATGTAGGAACCTGGACTTAGATTACATATGATATTCACTGTAGACAGCAACATAGCTTTTCTCCTTCTTCTTAGTTCTTACTATCTTGTGAGTTGGTTTATTTTGCTTCATTGGCTTTCCAAACAGTGAAAGTAATGATGGTGATCATATAAAATATGTACTTTGGAAATACATTAAGGAATTCTATGGCAATAGAAACCTCTTTTTAAAAACTTCTTGTGCAAATAGTTCTAAATTTTATTGCATCCTTTTTTTTTTTTTCTTTGTTTGATGGAGTTTTCTTCCTTCAGATCACGCAAAAACTAGCTCTCACTCATTACAGGCACTTCCCTTGCGTTTCTTGCAGAAGGAATTTTGCACAAACACTTCCCCTACATGAAAGACATATTAAAAAAGGAAGTACAGATTAGAACTTGTGGCTCAATTTTGTTTCTAAATATAGGCCTTTAGCTGGACATTGAGAGGAGTCAACAGTAGCACTGGGAGTGAGGGAGCTTCCAAGGGAGCTCAGCCCTTGCACTGGACCTCAGCTTGAACAGCACTTTGTGCCCAGCCTGAGCACGTGGATACAAGGAGAAAATGTTCTCTTGCCCTGTGGACATCTGTGCTGAGCTGGGCCAATTCCTTATGTTGGTATTTTTTTAGCGAGTGTCTCATTTCTTTCAGCTGTGGAGGCATCATAGTAGTAAGTCTTACAAGACCTATAGTCAAGATTTTAAAAAAAGACAAGCTTGGAATAAGATGAATGGGGAGGATAGAAGAATATATGGAAATAGCTCTGGTCTCTGGTTTCTGAAGAAATACCCGATGATCATGTAGAGCTCTCTGATGACTGGCGGCAGCATTTGCCTTCTCTGCCCCTCCATACATACCATTTGAGATCTTAAAATAAGCTTATTAACAGTCAAATCAAGACAGGGTAATCTTTAAATCACATGTAAATACAGAAACTTTTCTCTTTGTGGTATATTGAAGCATTAAATGTAGATGCAGATTTTCCCAGTGGGAAACCAGATCAGCACAGTTAAGTACTGGAGTAGTTTGTCTCCCAAATCATCTTCTGAGAACAGAACTTCCCTTTCACTGCACTGGATGATGATGAACAGGGATTTAGGGGCAGAGGATTATGTGGAGTTTCGATGAGTGAATGCTACTGGTAGTCTTATACAGCTGATCAGCTTGCACGGTCCTGATCTTCCCAGGGAATTTGTCCAGGGGAGTACAGAGACACAGCTGCTTTCTGCCTTTCCTAGCAAAAGGGTCTCAGGTCAAATGCCTCCTCTGTATCAGCTGGCTGTTTGTTAGCTTTGCTATCAACATCTACAGCAAGTGCTGTTCGCTGGACTTTTTTGGGCTGCATTCCATCCTCCAAGTTAATGCCTTGATTTTTAACTCCAGCATTGAGGGGCACGCCGCTCTCCTGGACAGTGTCAGGAGTTTGTACTTTTAATGCAAAATGCATGAACTGATCTCATTTCAGAGTCATCGGGCATGCCTCAGTCTAGACTGTGTCTCACAGTCACACTGACTGCTAAACCTCGGGGAAGGTGCCCGGACTGGTCTGTCTGGTTTAGCCCAGTTTGGCTGACACCATGTGCCATGTCCTGCTCACCCACGTCACTTCAATCTTAATTACTCGTTATCTCATCTTCAGGCAATCATATGGCAGATTTATTTTTTGGTTTGGGAATACACCATTACTGTTGTGCTGTTTCCATATGGAAATGTCTCACCTTTCCCATGAAGCTCCTGTCAGGGTTCCAGCACAGCCAAGGGTGTTGTGGTGAGTTTGTGCACGGCCAGCTCCTGTGGGTTTGATGAGCAGAGGATGTGCCGTGGTCCTGCCTTTTTCTTCCTTTTACTTAACTACAAGAATTTCTCACGGCATCTGGCTCTCCAGCCTTTCATTCTTTCCCCCTTTTTTTCTTGTTCCAAGCTGAAGGCCAGGTGCAAAGTGATAATCAGTAAAGATACTAAAATCTGACATGAAACAGGGCATTTCAGGTCATCTAGGAAAACGTGTCACTGCGCTCTCCCTGTGCAGCTTGGCTGGTTCAGCACTGAAGCAAACTTGACAGACATCAATAATAGCACTCCTTACAGTTTTTCATTTTCCATTAATTTTACCTGTGTTAGTCTTCCTTAGGGACGCAGATAAGGACCATTAACCCCTCTTTGGGGAGGGAATGAAAGATATGGAGAGATGTATCTACCTGGAGAAAGAAAGTCAAGTGTGGGTTTAGAATGAGAAGGCTGGAATCCTGGGCCCTGTGTGAGTCTCTTCATGTGACAGATGTTGCTATTTAATGTGGTGATTAATGTTAATTAGTATCTTTTGTTTGCTGATCATGTGTTCCAAGTGAAAAGACAGCAGGCTGTTTGGGTGAAATCCCTGAATCAACCTGTTCTGAGACCAGGCCAGAAATCCATGTAAATCCTTGGAAGTGCAAAGCATCCCTTTACAACTCCTATGCTAATTTTCTTGGATAATATGCTTGACCCATTTTTTTTTTCTTTTCAATACCAAGTGAAGTGATAAATGCAACAAGTTTAAAATACATTTCACAGGTAGTGTTGAGTTTATTATAGAATTTAGCTCTAATTTAGCTCTTTAGGTCTAAGTGCCACAGAAGCATTATTCAGTTCTTGGATTAGTAGCCCCAGGGAATATCTATCAGAGACACTTGTAATGGCAAACAGGTTGTTGTTAATGTTTGTCCATTCAGCAGCCGGGGGAGCTGTTGAGGGACCTGTTGGTAGTGATTTGTCTCAGAGGGCACAGGTTCAGGAGACACTGGCCATGGCTGTGGGGCAGGTGTGGGAAGGTCCCTGGTACCTGGCCCTGCTCTGCACCTGTCACCACTTCCCTGAGTTGAGGAGTTGAGTTGTTTGTGATGTCTGCTGTCATGGAAGTGGAAGGAGATAAAAAAGGGACCCCAAAGAGAAGGGGTGACACAGGAGACAGGTGGCAGAAGCCTGTTGTTTTTCAGGAAATATGCTCCAAGGCAGATCAGGAATTTCTGCCCGCTCCTTCTGCATGGTTTCTGTAGTGTTCTCTCTGGTCCAAACTAGCCTGGCCCACTCAGAGGGCATTAGGCTGGAAGAGTGTTTGCCTGTTGGGGAGCTCACTGGTACCACCCCCTTGCTTTTCCAAACGGGAAAAAAAAATACCCTATTTTGCCAAAACAAAAGGATGGGGAAAGAGGAAATATGCTCAGCTCAATTGGTTATATTAGGTGTATACAAAGTATGCCCCAAATATCCTGTAAAACCTGTTTTTTCAACAGGTTGGAATTGTTAAAAACTCACACTAAGACTGAATATTCCTTTACTTGATATCAATACTGGCTCAGGGATGTCTGGTTCTTTCCTTGTTCCTCTGTCACCTATCACATCACAGCTCTTTGTGGGGCCAAGCAATAAAATGCACCAATAGGTCAGAGTCCTCTGCTGCCTTTGCCACTGGGAAGACATGAACAAGCAAAAAGTCAACACAACCCTAACCCAGATTCTCAGCAAGCAAGAAGGAAGTTCGTGAAGCAAAATATTTCTGGCAGACAGTTCACATCTGAAGGAAGCCTAGCTGGAGAGAGGAAATAACTTCTGTTGCCCTTAGAAAGTGATAGTGGCAGGATAGGGAAGATGTACGGAAACATAAAAGTAAAAAGGTGAATTTAACAAATTAAAAATCAAAATAGGTTCATGACTTCATTAAAAAAGCTTCAAAATAATCTGGAATGGACTGAGCTGAGTAATGAGCGTGTACCTGTAGGCTGGTGTCCCAGCTATGCTGCCATTTAATCTTGTTCATGTTTGTGTGGTTTTAGAAATCAAAACGGGCAGATTTATTTTGGGCATGCCTTATTTAGCTGTAGTTCTAAGTTATGTAAAACCTGAAATGAAGAGCAAACTTGACCCAAGCCCTTAAAATTTCAAGTGCTAGTAACCACCTCAGTGAGGAACAGAGCAAAGACACAGAATTAGCTGAGAATATGCTTAAAGATATCCAGGGAGTGAGCTTCAGTAGGCTGGGGAGTGATCGGTTGGGCTGCTCTTCCTGCTTTGGAGCTTTAGGGTGAGGCTGAGAGAGAGTTTTACTTTTTTTCTTTAAAAATCATCTATAGGAACACTGTGGAAGAAAATCCTTATGCAGCAGTTGTTGCATGGAAGCATGAGTAGCTTTCTGTGTGGCATGCAGTGGATTTGGGGAGGCTGGGAGAGGGGAATTTGGGTATTTGGCACCATAAAATGAAGATTCTCAAGTCCTCAGCTCTTCCCTATGGTGGGCTACACAGTTCCATTGAGGGGAAGTGCATTACTGGTGTCTTAGGAATGCCTCAGCAATTCCAGCCACGCTGACCTCTGCCACCACTGGGAGAGCACATTCCCTGGATCCAGTGGGATGGATTTGCTGGCTTTAATCTGCAAAAATGAGTTTACAATTGTGCCTGCTTTCAAACCAGGAGCAAGCTAATGGGGAGGATTTACCCCTGTAACTATATGTGCTAAAGCACATCAAGCCCAGATTTTTCCACACATTTGGAGGATTATTTTAGGAGGAACACAGGTGCATACACCCACTTCTTTTGGGAAAAAAAAAATAGGCCATGCTAATTTGACATTTTAAATAATAAAAATAAGTCTTGGAGAAGCAATCACTGATCAGTCAGAGCCTGGCAACTGCATTTCTGGAATGGTGCAGGTCATTCCTGCGAGCCACGATGACTTCGCATTCCAGTCTCACGTGGATCCAGAAACACATCTAAAACTGGAACAGAGTTCCAGTTTCTGCCGCTCTCCAATGGTTGGCAAGCCCTTTGTGGGTGAGGAGAGAACAGAACTGTGTGTGTGATCCACAGCGTTTGACTTGATACCAGGTGGTTTTTGCTTGCTGGTTGTGTCTGTAAAAGCCCTTGCTGTGGGTACAGAATTACAAGAAGAGCTGATACTATTGTTATTCATTCCCGCTGGGGGAAAAGGACATGTAAACTTACCTTGAAGACTGCCAAATGCCATTCCAAGTGCTCTGAAATGAGTTTTATGTTTCCTTCTCTGAAGACGGCTGTGATCTTCCCGGATTCATTAATGCATGAGAGGCAAATCACAGAAAAGGCCTTTGTGTTCGTGGAGCTGGTGGCAGGAAGGGAGCGCTTACCAAGGAGCTGCACATACCTCACTTCCCTGTCTGTCAGAAGATCCTATCCCTGTCAGATAGCAGCAAGACATTCCTGGGGGTGGAGTGAGAATGAATTTATCTTGGGAGTGAGCAGGATTTTGCTTTGCTAGGAGAGCTGGTTTGCTCAATTCAGGAATTTTCCATTCACTTCTATTAACTACTGGCATATAAATCCCAACAACTGCAATTAGGGCTACTTAGCTTAATAAGTTAACAACTTTCTGCAGCTGACCTGTCCTTCTGCTGGCTCTCCTCTGTCTCCTGACTGCTTGGTTGCACCGCTTCTCCAGAAATTCCTGCTTTAGAGGTATGCTTTCACAGCTGTGTCGTGGAGGGGGCTGCGTTCCTGTTCCTGGAGGAAGGCTGCTGCAAGGTAGATGTGGTGTTAGACAGAGAAGCGCTCTTTGCCGTAAGGAAATATGAACATTCTACATGGTTTTTATTGTCTTTCGGTAGATTATTCATCACTTCAGCACCCAAAAACCCCATCAGAGGGGAAGGCTCTGTGTGGAAGGGCTGGGAGGACTGTGTAGTGTGGCCTGAGGAGGTGGTGAAGGGCACCCCTGCTCGCCCCTTCCCTTCCAGTTCCTCTGGTGTGAGCAGGCTGTGGTTGTGCCTGGGTGGACGTGTTTGCCTTGGTCAGTTTAATTCAAAATATTTAGTTTACCTGGCTTGATAGTTAAAATTTTGTGTGCTGATTCAGGGTATAGCACAGGCTGTTAACAGAGATGTAAAATGCAGGTTCATAGGGATTTGCAGGCAGCTCAGCTTCGTTAGCTTGAAACAACTGAAAAACATCCTATTTAGAGAGATGCATCAGCCAATGTCACAAATCGGTTGTTAGTTCTTGGAATTGCTAGTTAGAGCATGCCAAAATTATAAGCCCTTTGTTATGAATAGGTATGAGAATTATTGAACTGATTATACAATAATATGCAGATGTAGTTCTGTTAAATAATTGTAATCTCTCTTTCTAAGAGGAAAAGAAAAAGGTAGATTCGTTCTGGTCCATAATTCCTTATACATGGAAATGCCTGTTGGCTAAATCAGGGGAGGGGTTCGAGTAGCTACAGCTGTGGAGTATGTTTGATAATTTGCATTCTCCACGTCGTGCCCTTATTGCAGAATTAAACTGGTCTTTCATTAACATGGGAGTGTTTGCTGTTACACCACCTGCTCCCTCCCCTGCGCCTACCTGACTGTTCCAAGGTAATGCCAATCCCTGCTGGGAGCCCCTGGAGCGGGTGCCAGCGGGGTGGGAAGGGACTGTACCTCTGGCAGCAGTTGCCTTTGTCAGCACACGGCGGAGAGAAGAGGCCGGGGAGGGGCCACTCGCAGCCCCACGCTTTGAACTTGCTCTACAAGAAGATACCAAACCCGCCCAAGGCAATGGAGGGGAGGAGGAAGTAGCATTTAAAGGCTTCAGAAAAGCTGAGCCGGGTTTGGCATAGCAGGTAGGAATTTTGTATAGGTGACATGGAGAGCCACCTTCTCGTTAGCTGGGCTGGAATCTGAAGTCTTTCTACTGCAGGAATTAATTGGAAAAAAATTGCCTTTGAAGAAAAACAAGGAAAAATTGTACAGTAGGTGCGTTTCAAGGGAAAAATATCCTTCTTCATCCTGCAAGGGTTAAGCATGATCAGAATCTGCTTTAATCTCAAGAGTTTAACCTCAAGTGCTGCATTTTTTTGTTTGCCATAAGCCTATTAGAACTCTCTGTTTCCTAGCAATAACATGTAATTTCCCCCCACTATTTAAGTGGAGGAGATGTTAGGGTTTTAATCCTGCCCGTTACAGCTGTTGCTCAAGTTTCCTATTCAAATGCAAATAGCACCTGGTGCTATTTAGATAGCTGCAATCTTTGATAACGATACTCCAGGAGGAGAGGAAAAAGAAAAGCAAGGTGGGTCTGACTGTTCGTTCTGGAAAGCAAGAGTGTAACCATATGCCACACCAACCTGCACTGGACATTTCTACCATTTTTGCTGCATCCAGCACAGACTCTTTTTGGAGACGAATGGATGGCTGGAATGATTTCTGTTTCTTGAGCAGGTATGATTTTTTACCAGGAAGAAAAGGCTTCCAAAGAAGATAAAAATGTCGTGGATGGAGTTTTACCTTGCCTGATTGTCCTGAAAGAAGTTTCTTCTGGGATATTTTGTTTGTTTCTTCAAATCCTGTATTGTTTTCTAGATTTTCATTTGTAGTTTTCAGAGTATTGATTCTTAATTATTTTTTCCGTATTTTTTTCCTTGTGCTGTTTTTGCCCTGTGTCAGATAGATAAAAGAAGTTAGGATAAATGAATTGGAAAGTCAGGAATAATTTGGAAGGCTGCTCCACTATTTAGGATTCACAGACAAGAGATAACATACTACTCCTTAACTAAAACAAGACTAGTGCCAGATTTAGGTTAAAAACTTTTTTCTGTGGAACATTTTAATTGCATAAATTGTTTTTGTTTCCCTTGTGGAGGTGCAAGTTTATTCAAGAAAGAGCTTCACAGTCTTGTTGAATTTTTCAGGGCTGTTTTACCCTCTATTACATGTGGAAGCTGAAGGACGCTTTTTGGAGGGTTGTGACTTGCTGCTGTCATCTTCCTGCTAAAATCAAAGTATCTACAGGGCACAGAATGCAATTCAGATCTGTGGAAAAGCAAAAGTGAGTGTTTTAAAAGATTTTAAAGGAGAGATTTAGGAACTTGCAGAAAATTTCAAGGAGTGCTTGAAAGAAATCAGCATTACACCAATCTCTGTGAACTTATTATTTAATCCAGAAGCAGCAATTCATTGGAAGGGGAGACTCTGCTGACAGGAATATCAGCTTTCATGGGAGAAGACTGGATATAAAGAATGAACAATTGCTACCAAACTGGAGAAGAACAGCAGTGATTTCAGTGCTGCTGTCAAGCTCTGACAGATCTTTTCTTGTTTAACACTAATCTGTTTTGTCTCCTGTTGTTTCATCTTTGGCCTAATACTGGAATTAAAACAGGTTCCCTGCCTTTCTCCAAGCTTCAGCAAATGCCTTTTGCAAGGCAGGTGTTGGGAGCGTGGGCAGGTGTGCCATGTGCGCTGCCCGTGATACCAAAGGCACCCTGGAGAGGAAAACCCACACGGGAGCTGATTTGCTGGGTCATGTTTTCTCTCTCACGACACTCCTTCCCCATTAGCGTCTTCAGCTGGGTGTGAACAACTGACACGGAACTGAGCCAAGGTTCAGCCGTGGACTGTGGACCTGCTGAGCCGCTAGCGGCAGCCTGACGGCAAAATGATGGACGAGATCTCCATAGTGGTGGCTTACGATGCCCATGTGTTTGGCCAGCTGTGCGAGGAAGATTTTCTGGCCAATCTGGTGGCAGTCAGCAAGCCCAAAGCTGTGGTAGGTGTTCCTCCTTTGCCAATAATGCTCAAGGTTATACTCTGTCCTGGAGTTAAGTCCTTCTGTCGAAAACATTACTATTTAGTGCCCTTTTTTGTTCTTTAGTTTCTCTTTTTATTACTTAGTTTCTATTTTATTACTTTTTCAGAAAGTTGCTGTCATGCATCGGCAAAATGAAAATGACTTATTTTTGAAGAGATTATTAAAATCTCTTTCTGGGCAGGTGAATTTAGAAGAAGGTGGTTTGCTCAGCAGGGTCATAGTTAAAATAATATTTTTTACATAATTGAAATAAAAATTAAGCCAGCAAATGACTGAACCAATCCAGCTGTAGACTCTTAGAATGTAAGTCAAGAGGTTGGGGTAGATGCTGGTTCTGGGGTGCAGGGTACCTTCATCACTAAATCTGAGAGAATCAGTCCCTTCCTTGGGAATGGTGATATTCTATTTTTATACGTTCTGAAATCAGCATAAATATCTGTAAAAACGTATTAGCTGAATGAAATATGCTATTTCTTCATGAATAGCCTGTCTCTTTCTGTAAGTGATCTGTAGAGTGTGGTCATCTCCCTCCGTCATGGAGATCTCAGTGCTTGGAGGGAGCTGCAGGCTCTGAAATTGAGTGCAAAAGTTCATCTTTGGCCTCGGATCCTACAGCTGAGCCCATGTGGGAGCCACAACCCTTTGGGTTGTGCAAGTCAGAGGGAGTGTTTTAAAATAAAAATGTATATATAGGTGTTAAGCTTAACGTGCAAGCAGGTGCAGTTAACATTTCAGGCTAAATACAAATCAACTAATTATTCAGCAGCCCAGGGAAGCGCTCGTGCGCGCAGATTTGGGGCTGGGTGTGTGTTTGTACCCAATCAGTTCCTCTGCTGGGACAAAGGAAGGTGTTCTCAAAAAAGGAAATTTGCTTTATTGTATCTTGTGTAAAGCCTCTCTGTGCTTATTTCCTGCCCGGGTTTTTCTGCCCCTCCATGCGCAGGAGATCTCGGGTGCATGAACTTACTTCCTGCATCTCCTGTAGGATCATTGAATCCCTGGATGTAAACCAGAATCCTGCCCAATCCCTTTTATTATGATGCTTTTTCCTGCCTCTGGCCTTCTTAAGGCCAGAATTTTCAAGGTCCATTACAACAGTTAGACAATAAATCTAGAAATTCAGTATAGACAAAATGGTGCTTTAATATGACCTGGTTGGGGGCTGGGCTCCAAGTAGGCTCTGGGTTAACCAGCATTTCAGGAGTCCCATGCTTTTCCCTTGCTGGGTGTTTTTAAACACGTGGTATCCCTTAATTCACTGTCCAGCCACAGCCTTTCCTCTTGTTCTGCCTTAGCAGATTGCTGTGGCAGCATGTGTTACTTTGCCTGGAAGGCCACAGTAGTATCTCCTTCAGACACGACCTGGTGTTGCAATAGGGTTAACCAGAGCCAGGCACTGGCAGCTCTGGGAGTGTGTCTCAGGATGAGTTTCTTTCAGCAAGGCATGATAAACAGAGGGTTTTCCTGGGAGCCTCCTGCCCTGAACCGCTGATGTGTTCTAGAGCGAGCACTTGCAGTTGCTAAATAAAAATCCCTGTGGTGAGAAGACCTTTCATGGTGGCTTATCTTGTAATTTAAACCTTTGGGAAGTGCTGCCATGACGGGCTCAGCGAGGGCCTCTGTAGGTCTGGGCGCAAGTAATGGGAACTGTGTTGCAGATCTCCAGGTTGCTTTGGATCAGCTGTGAGTGAGCAGGAGAGAGAGGAACTGGCATGGAAAGCACCACATTACATTTCCAGGTGATTTCTGCTGCTCTGAAAATAAGGTGAAAAACATTTCTCTATGAAGTAACTACTTATCTCCTAGTAAACAGAGAACAACTGTAGGAGGAAAAGTATTGTTACTTTTATTCAGAAGATCTGACTAATTGACTTTACTGTAAGGGCTTGTTCTGATCAACTTTTTTTTTTTTTTTTTTTTTCCTGGAATCAAAGAGTATGAACATATTTGTGTGTTAACACGGGGCTTTGAGTAGCCTGGTCTAGTGGAAGGTGTCCCTGCCCACAGAAGAGGGTTGGAAAAAGATGGTCTTTAAGGTGCTTCCAACCCAAACTTTTCCAGGATTCCATGTTTCAGTGCATTACGTACTAGTAAAGAAATTAATAAATATGGGTTTTGTTGTGTTTACATAGGAAATAACCTAACTGGTTTTTGAAGGATACTAACTAAGCAAATAATGGTGCAAACAACCTCGGGAGGTTTTAAGTGAAGCTCTCCTCAGGATTATGATAGGACTAGACAATGCATGGGAGCCTGCACTATGAAGGGACAGGCCCTGATAACTCAGAAAGTTTCTTTCAGTTCTCTGCTGCTACGTTTAACTGCAGGACAAGCTGACAGTCGGGATAGGTTGGGGCAAATAGCGTTGACTTTGTCACTGTCACGTCACCAGCTGGCACAAAGGTGTGTACTGTACACAAAGGGACATTCTGCAGGAAGGATTTGTGGGTGTTCTGTTTATTCTAAGAGTTCATATTAATAGCAAGGGTATGTTGCAATCTGGGATTCGTCTGTTGGGTTTGCAAAATCCAGTTGCAGTTATTTGGAAAGGCTTTCCTATTATGCTGCTCAGGTTGCAGAGAATAGTTCAAAAAAAATGTCCTGTGAAGACTTTCATTCTGTCGCTGGCATGGTCTTGTTGGAAGGTTTCTGGCATTACAAGTGACTCATTGTAGTTCCTTGGGGTTGTGCAATGGGCCGGATGCACAGGAGTCTCTCTTGCACAGAGAGCCGTCATGACGTGAGGTGACAAAGGGTTAACGCCAAAACCGAAACGGGCCAGGTGATAGCTGTGCAGGTTCCTTGTGCTTTAGGCCAGCCCTGTGACCTTCTGACACAGCCAGTGCCACACAGGTGTGAACTTCTTGGCACAGTCAGAATTACCTGCTGTTGTCCATGTTCATCACTTCTGGCTGTATTTCTCACTGAAAAGCATAGCAGTGTTTTTATAGTGTTGCTCTGATGCTCATAAACAATCAAACAGGATGTGGATGATCTGAGATTAGGTTTTGCTGAATATGCTTCAAACCTATGCTGTGTAATAGCAATCCCCCAACATACATTATAATAAAATTAGTCATATTGCAATGTGGCCATGAAATGCAGTTGTTTTCCTGTGTGGTCTTGCTTTCAGGATTTCATGTTGTTCTGAAACTACTTGGCACAGCCTTGGAGAGCAGCATATATAAGTGGGCTGCTGTGTAGTTTGTGCAAGAATTGAGCAGCTTTACTGCGGGGAATTTCAATTCTCAGTTTATCTGCAGAAAACTTGGACTCAAGGGGTTATAAAAATGCTATTCTAAGTGGCATAATCCTCTTAATCCAGAGCTGAAGGACGTTCTTCTGGAAAGCTTCATTGTATTTCCATTTTCCTGCCTGCCTTGCTGTGTTTAGCTCTCTATTCAGGGGAATTATCAGCCATTTCATAGAAAGAATTTGTGGTTACACACTGGCAGACCCTGCCGTAAGGATTTTTAAGCTCTCAGCTTCTCATCGAAGCTGAACTGAGGAGGTTTAGAGTGGGTGGGTGAACTGCAAATACTTGGGAGGCCAGGGAGAAGTGCAGTACATAGTCATCCATGGGCTGAAGTCTAACTGGCAGGGAGCTGAACGTTTTTGGGGGTTGATAGTGGGGCTGTGTTTAACATCTTCAGGCCTAGACACTGGAAGAGGATGCACCCTGTTTTGCAGGGGCAGAAACTGGAGGGTAAGTGCTGGGCTGAGAGGAGCTTGCTGAGGTTCAGCAAGTGCAAAGGCAAATGCAAAATCCCATGTAGGATAAACTCCCATCATCTAATGGACTAAATGTCTGGACAGCATGAGTGCAAGCTGGGAGTTGTGGTGGATAACCTCTGCCCTGCAGTGCCCAAGGCTGGCTGTGCACAGACATGTGTCGGGTGAAATCTATCTCATTTCCTGAGTGCAGTCCTGAGCCCCCACAGAGACCAGGGATATTCACAGGCTAAAGCAAGTGGACTGGAAGACTGACGGGAAGGCAGGGTCCGACTGCACAGGCGAAGGGTGGGAGAACTGGGGCCTCTTAGCCTGAGGAGGAGAAAGCTCAGGAGGGACCTGACTGCAGTCTCCTGCCACCTAAAAGAAGGTCTTAGAAAGCAGGGAGCCAAACACTGAGGCACACAGTGACAGGACATGACATTGTGACAAATGTTTATAATTTGCAGCAGTCAGTTCTGGCTCAGCACAAGGGAAAGCAGTTCTGTCCAGGGAGACCCTGGCACCTCCATCCTTGGAGGCCTTCAGGAGCAGCATGCTCTGACTTTGAAACTGCCCCTGCCTGAGCAGGATCTTGGTCCATGTGCCCCCTGGAGCCCTTCCAATCTCAGCTTTACCTGGAATCTCTAATTCTGCCTGTGTGGAATCTTGCAGAACAGAGTCCCTGGCAGCACTTGAGCTTTTGAAGCCCATCTTCCCCTGGCATCCTGTAGCTGGAGCTGCTGCTGGAGGAGGAAGGAAGTTTGGGTGGTCACTGTTACGGGAGTTCGCTCTTAACCACAGATAAAATCCTCATCTGAGCCCTTTCCTTCCCAACAGAAGGAGGGATCCTGCTTTCAGGCCGTCTTGAGGAGCTGTCCCACCTCTGTCCCTCCCTCCTCTGTGGGGGAGGAGCTACCAGATTCTGCCCTGATCCTCTTGCTTTGTCTTTGGAGCAGCTCCGTTGTGTTGAGGACCCTGAGCTCTTACATCTCTCGATGCAAAGGCATTTCCACTCTTCCCAAGCAGTTCAGGGGCTCTGCTCCACACCCTCTTCAGTTTTTTTTCCCAACTGCATCTCCCAGAACTAGAAGCAGTATTACAGTATTGGTCTCAGTGGCAATCCAGGGCTGACCTTCCCTGGTGTCCTGGGTTGCAGTGTATTCTATTACCATCCTCAGGAGCTGTTGAAACCAGGTGGGGCAGTGTTTCCTTGCCTCCTCCCCCCAGACTATCTTGCTGTTAATGGCCCATCATTGTCCTGCCGCCTGACTCAGAGATAACTCCCTCCGGACTATCTTCTGTTAATGAGCCTAATCAACACTTTGCCTCATGACTCGTTACCCCATTGCGAGATGCTCCACCCAGAGGGAGGAACCAAGCATCCCATCGTGGATATAATCTGGGACTCTGAACACCGAGACAACCCTTTCCACTGGATTTCCAGAGGACAGGAGCTACACAGCCACCACTGGACTTTCTGAGGAAGAGCAGACCCTTTTTTTCTACAGGATCACTGCTTCAGAGGACTGCAGCCACCATTCTACCAGACTGCTACCACCACCCTGCCTAACAGGGACTCAGGTTGTATCTTGACTGTGTCAGTTTGAAACAGTGTTTTCTTTTAGTTTTTTTTTCTTTTCTTTAATTTCGCCATTAAATTGTTATTCTGACTTGGTGCCTCCCACTGGTTTGTTTTCAAACTAGTACACCTGGTCAGCTTCCTTTTCCCTATGCTCATGCATCCCAGGACTCACATTAACCTGGCTCTGACAACAGAGTTACGTTTTTCACAGTAAGGTGGTCTGTTATTTCCTGCCCTTCTCTCTGTACCAGTGTTTATTCCCAGTCCCACACCACTCTCTGTCCTCCTGAGCAGTGCCACTGCAGCTGCTTGCGGGGCTGAGCTACCAATGGTATTGATGCAATGAACATTTTCAAAAATAAGTAAATTGAAATATTTTTGCAGGATTATTCTGATCAGTTTGCCACCAAACAGTGAGGGGAGAGGGCTGTGGAGGAAGAGCTGGGTCTTGCCCAGCCAATGGCAGGCTGCTTTCCCAGCATGTGCCTCCCATTATGCCATCCCCTGTCCTTCCCAGAGAGCAGAAAAGTTTCCAAACTTTTGGAAGAGTCCAAATGGTGCTTTCTTGGGACTGATCCCATCTCCTCATGGGATTCCACCCCAGCTGGAGGGCTACTGCTTCATGCTATAGTAAAGTCCTGTGGACATGCGGTCTGGAGCCAGCACCATAGTGTGTTTCAGCTGAGGAAGCTATTTCCACGAATTCAAATGTATGTGTACCATTTCTGATTCTTCTTCTGCACTGTTCTTTCTTTCCATGTGTGATCCACAGATTCTATTAGCTGGATCGTATCTTTCATTTGCAGACCACTGATGTAGTGTTTGAGAGTGCTGGATCTTTGATGAGGCCCAGAAGAGACCCAGAATGTCACTGACCAAAAATGAAACATGTCACTGAATGATGATTCCCTTTCACGATGGCTTTTTGACCCATTTCCTGAGCTTTTTAATTCGTGGTTTATGGTTGCTGGATACTCCTTGGAGGGTCTGGGTTTTAAGAAAATAAATCCCTCATGTGGTAGTGAAGCCAGTGCTAGGGAAGACTCTTAAAACTGTAAAGTTACTTTCATCAGACAGTTTTGGAGGTTAGGATTTTTCCTTTTTTTATTTTTCTTTCTCCCAGGGAATTTTCTCCCATTTGTTGCCTAGGAGATGATAATGACGATACTTAAGAGAGACAAAAGATGTGGCTTCGAGGAGGAGGAAGAAGGGTGCAGTTTGCTACTGTCTCTGAGCTGGGGAGCTTTCTCTTGGGAAGTGCAGAGGTACCGCGAGATTTTGGTTGGGGGTTGAGGGGCTGGGCTCAGCTCCGAGCTCTCTCACTCTTCGGACCAGAGCGGGACAGGTGTGGTTTTGGTGCCGGACTGTTGCTGCCCGGAGGATTTGCTGCCACTGCGGAGGTTTTTTTGTTATTCGCTGGGTCTCTTTATCATGGGTCAGCGAGTTGAACTGGGACCTTTCCAACACCCAGCCTCACTGGGAAGGGGACCCCGATCTCCTCCCACCTCCGGAGGGAGCGTCTTGCAGCTGTTGGCGGGAGCCCAGCTCCCGCTGCCCTGCCCTGCTGTTTTTGCCACTGCTCTGGGCTTTTTGCTACACTCTAAGCCAACACCCCATACCTGCCCGGACACCCCGTGCCCCCTAGCACGGCTGAGGAGGTTTTGCCACCCCAGGTGTGCCCGCCTCTGCCGTTCCAGCTTGCTGCTCTGAGGTCCCTGCTACAGCTTGTTTTGCTATCCGGAGTGGCACCGGGACCGGCTGCCCAGCGTCAGTTTATAAAGGAAGCCCCTTTTCCCTGTTCCCCCCCGGCCCGCCCGCCATTCCTGCGTGAGGGCCGAGCTGGCGCCACAGCGCCCCCTGCAGGCGCGGGGGACCCACGGCACTGCCGTGCCCGGCCGGGAGCCGCCAGCGCCCCTGGCGGCCGCGAGCGGAGCTGCACCGGGGGGAAGGGCCCGCGGCCGGGAGGGGCCGGCGCCGCCTTTGTGGTGCTGCTCGTGGTTGCTGCCGGGGCTGCTGTTCGTCTGCTGTGCTATGCATATATATGGTCTAGTAAAGAACTGTTATTCCTTTTCCTGTATCTCTGCCTGAAAGCCCCCATAATTTCAAAGTTCCAATAATTTGCAGGGAAGGGGATCACATTTTCCATTCCAAGGGAGGTTCCCGCCTTCCTCGGCAGGCGCCTGTTTTTCAAACGTAGACAGACAGATCTGTAGATAAAGAGTAAAGTGGGACCTACAGTTTACAAAATGATGCTGGTGTGGAACCAGTTTTTAGGCAGATCGTTACCAGTGCTGCAGAGCATTTGTGTGGGTTCTTGGTTTCAGCTCACCAACCTAAGTTATCCAGATGGGCTGATTTGTGGTGCTTAAATGTTATTTCCATACAGAGGTTTTGGTCTAAGGGAATCTCTACTGCTTTAAGTATTTACTAAAAAAAAAAAAACCAAGAGTGGACCAGGTATTGCTTCTGCTAGTTCTGTCAGTCCTTCTGCCCTGCAAAAAAACCTGCAGAATGGTTAGAGCTGAGCTGTTTTCTGGACCATTGTGACTTGTCTGAATCATAATTATTTTGGAGTTGTAATTATTAATGCATTTGAGCAACACGGAGAAGTCCTTTTCTATGTCCTCTATAATACCATCCAGCCTAATGGAATTCAAAGGAGGATTTGAACTTTTTTTTCTTCATTTAGTTTGAGTTACTGTTTTGTTCCAAATTAATAACCTGTATTATTTTCTGTTTATTTTCTCTCCATGTCCGAAAGCATTTCTTCTTGCTGCCTTTTTACTGTCATTGGATCAAGAAAGAATTATTTGACCAATGTCTCAAATACACATTTTATAAATAGCAATAGAATTTTGAAGCATTCAAAAGAAGGACATCAATATTCTGAAACCTTCTAATTTTCTTCTTTAAAAAAAATTCAGGGAAATCAATACAGGTGTTTCTGGGCACTCGAGAAACAGCTTGTTTCTGTCATCATTACAAGCCCATTTGGGAGAATAAATTTGAAATAAGTTTATGGATATGATTGGTTATATATGGCAAGTATGTTCATGCACTTTGAAAGGAGTGCTGAAATGAGATGAAAAGGCAGTTTATCTCTTTATAGATAGAGTCCAGTTTCATAGTTACTAGAAGGTGCAGGTAAATGTTAGTTACCAATATTCTGTCTTCAATGTGTACAACTGTTTTCATTCTTTTTAATCCCAGTTCTCAGAAGAATTCAGCATACTTTGTGCTGAGATTGGAAAATGTATTTCACTGGGTTTTATCTTGCTGGGTTTGTGCTTTCATGCAGAGTGTAATACATTTTTTTTCTTTATTGCTTCCTTCTACCTGTGTCAACATTAGCTCACCAAACCCCAGCCAGCTGTGTTGACTGGAGTGCTGGTTGCTGGTGGTGTAAAGCTGTGGGCTTCTAGAAGAATCGAGCTGGTTTGATTTAGAGCAGCGTGTGAGCTGTGCCAAGGCAGTGCTCCGTGTGGATACAGTGCTGTGCTTTTGCTTCAAGGCAGCATTGCCAAAGTAATCCCCAGTTTATGGTATCAGGTGTAAGTAAGATACTGTATGTTATTTGTACGTTACCTTGGAGACCACAGTGCATGGGCAAGAAGGAGCACACAGATTGTCCACACTCAGACTGAACTTCCAGAGCAGGTCAGATGCAGGAACCCAGAGTGCCGAGAATATTTATTTCTCTGCCTGTTTTTGAGGGTTTTTACCCCCCTGAACAACACTGTTTTAGCTTCAAACCTTGGAAAACATTACCAACAGTCAGACAAGAACTAGAAAACACAGTGGTGTGAATTAGGGGATAGACTACTATGTAAGATTGTCACAGGGTGAAAAATTTAAAGGTTTTGGGCTTCTCTTTGTAGTAAATAGATAAGAGTAAAAAATATGAAAATGGAGGATTGTTGTTGTTCTCTAAACCTTCTTCTCCTTCTTATACTACTCCATATTCTGCAGTAAAAGTAGTTTGGAATGATTGGATAGAGAATTCCACAGTTCCTGCCGGTGTTACTGAAGAATTGGTAGGAAAGTGAAAATAATGTACGTTTTTAGTAACTGTTGGTTAAAATATCTTTAAAAGGCTGTGTAAATCTTGATAATTGTCTTCACTCCTGCTTTTCTTCCTTCTATGCTGTACCTGGGTCACGCTAGTGGCTCTGTTCCTCTGATAAGACTTAATAAGCAACTATCTGGAAGCATTGAAACTAAAGGAAAAGTCTCAGTTTATCTTTGAAACTCCTTGCAAGGACTTTCAGTAAATTCTCTCCCATCAGGAGGGATTTGATTTATGGCATGGTACAGTGTCAGTCAGGCAACGCTGGAACAGGATAACAGGAATCCAGTTATCTCAGAACCAAGGGTCTCATTCTTTCCATGGCCAGAGCAACAAGGAATAGACAGCACTAGGACAGAGAGCTCAAGGGAAAAAAAGATGGCTCTGCTGCTGCAGGTACCAGAGGGAGGCAGATGTTGCTGGTAATATTACCTGGCTTTGTTTCCCAAAGGAAGTGTCTGCTCTCTCTTTGTGGGAGCTCCTTCTCTTGCAGGGCTCCCTTCAGTGGCAGCAGCTTGGCTTTCCTGCTGAAGCTGGCAGCACAGACATGTTTCATCTTTTTTTTTTTTTTTTTTTTTTCAGCCCCTCCTGCCTGACAAACTGCCTGCTTCTGTCAGTGCTTAAGGTGCTGTTGGGATTCTTTCTGCTGGGTGATAAAGCAGCAGGTCTGGAGTCCACTGGTAATTGATGAGCCCAACAGGGTCTCAGCTAAACATGATGGATGAGCACAGGTGAAGTGGCAAGTGGTAGTGGTGGCCAGTAGTGCTGGTGGTGGTGGTGGAACCATAGCTGGGGCAGGGAAAGCAGCAGGAAGTTAAAAAAAACCAAAACCAAAGCAGCCTTGTATGTAGAGGTTTGGGAATTGGTACAGCTCCTTTGTATCTCTGGGGGCTGATGGGCCGTGCAGCTGTGCAGTCCCATCCCCACAGATACTCTCAGGCAGCTGCTCAAACCACATTCAGTGGCCAAATAGTGCTTTTAAACTGCCCTGCCCTTCCTCCACCTCCCTGCCAGCTCTGTGCCAAGGCATCCCACAGGTACAGAGGCTGAAAGGGGCAACATAAGGCAAAACCCGACGCCTCATTCCAGGTACAGAGCAAACCTTCTTGGCATATGAAGGATTAGTGAGATAACAGAGCAGGGCATGGAGTAGTTGTTGCACTAAAAGGCTGTGCTGTGCTTCAGTGAGCCTTGCTGATACCTTGGAGTTGGACACTGTCCCACTTGTATTTTCAAAATGCTCATCATTTAATGTGTGGCTTTTTTTGGGGTATTAGCAATTTTGTTTATGGAGCTGGATAAGTAGAAAAAAGGCAAGACTTTTAGAGAATGAAGCTCTGTTAGGTGCTGAAATATAGATAAAAGTATTGGGTATAACAAATATATGTTACAGAGCTCTACAAATGGCATTCTAGAGCTCTGAATGTAATTATATAATCACAGAATCACAGGTTTTAAGGGACATTGAAGCCCATCTGGTTCCACTTCATGCCATGGGCATGGACACTTTTCGTTATCCCAGGTTGCTCCAAGCCCCATCCAACCTGACCATGGGCACTTCCAGGGATGGAGCAGCCACAGCTTCCCTGGGCACGTGTGCCAGGGCCTTACCACCCTCACAGGGAAGAATGTCTTCCTAATATCCCATCTATCCCTGTGCTCTGTCAGTGTGAAGCCTTTTCTCCCCTGCTTGTCCAAAGTGCTTCTTCAGCTCTCTTGGAGCCCCTTTAGGGGCTCTAATGTTTCCCCAAACCCTTCCCTTCCCCAGACTGAACAACCCCAGCTCTCTCAGCTGGTGTTCATAGGAGAGGTGCTCGAGCTCACAGAGCATCTCCGTGGCCTCCTGGACCCACTCCAACAGGTCCACAATGGTTCAGTTTTAATACAGAATAGGTATCTATTTTCTGCTGGTGGAGTAATGCACTAAAAAGTAATTGCACTTAACCTGTAGGTTTGAAATATTGATAAAAGTAATGACAGGTTTGAGCATCAAGGACCTCCACACACATCAGAGAAACTTGATGCTGATTTTAAAGATGCAAATGAGAATTTTTTTGATACTGTGACTCAAGAGTTGATCTAAAATCATATTAACATATAGGATGTGTGTTCAAAGAATACTGCAAGGTTCTTTGATTACCTGGGCATATGATTCAGAGTTGTGATCTAGCACCCCTCCTCCATCTCAGGAAGCAGATTATTTTTCATCTTGTGCTGGACACAGAGTGTGACAGGAGACAAGATGTGGCTCAGTCATTCAGCGGAATTAGAATCTAGTCTTGCAGACAACAAATTTCACTAGTCTCCTGGCAGGTTTCAGAAAATGTATTGAGCCAGGCGTTTATTAGCTGAAAGCTGTGCACACTGTGGACTAAATATGTTGAATGAGATTTTACAGTAAAGCCTTGGTAAAACCACTGGTTTGAACCTTGGATAAGTTGCTGGCCTTTTGTTGGCAATTGTGCTATAGGTCTGTGTTAGTTCCAGGATAAACAAGGGTGGAAGTAAACCCTAACACCATGTAGCTGGGAGAGGCTGTTTCCCTGCTAAGTGATGCAAGAAGATCACTTGGTTCTTTCTCCTGAATGTCTGACTCTGTTGTCACAGGGATGGTGGTGAAGGCTGTGTGTGTCTTCCTGCTTGCCGTTCTCTTCTGCTTGATGTGCTGAGAAATGTGACCAAAGCTCTGAAATTATTGTGGACACGGGTTAGATCTTAATCAGAATGAATTACATACCTTTAGTGGGGAGAGCTAAGAGTTGGATTTTGCATAGTCACTGAGGAGACATAAAACCTTCAGCATCAAATGCTGTATTTCAAAAGGGGTGTGTGTGTAAGCCACAAAATCACTCGGAGCTGTTATGTTTATGAGGTACAAACTGATTAATAAATGCTATGCTGGAAAAACAGCTGCTGCTCATAGGAATTGTGTTACCCAGAGCAGGGCCTTGACTTAGATGGCTGGGCAGTATCACTCTCCCAGTTATCCAATCCTCATTTTGGCTGTGCCATATACAAGTAGTTCTTTACCCTGGATAGTCCTCAGTAGCAGAGGTCTCATTGTTCAGGCATTCTTTAAGTTAGATCAGATAATAAAAATGACCTGTAAGCAGATATTTTCCATCTAGAATGTTTCTGATATTGGTGTCCTTCACCACAGTATTGCTGTTGACCAGAGCCATTGAAATGCAAACTGTGTGCTGGCTGACAGTGGATCTGGCTGTTGCTTTCCCGGTGTGTGTGTCACTGCTGCAGCCCTTATCTGTAGAGAAGGAAGCACTTGTGTCTGGGGGAGCTGCAAGTCATCAGAGACATCATTTCTGCAAGTGCAGAAAATAATCAGCCATTTCCAAGCACTGCTTTGCAGCCACTCAGGGTGTCTCTTCTTTAATAAAGCAAAGAGAATTGAAGTGGATAATAAACCTTCCATCTGTCAAAGTGAAAATGAATTTTTGAATGCAGAAAGACATTTGGGGATTCTGAAAAGCATCTGCTACAGGCAGAACATCCTTTCCTTGACCCTTTTTCTTAGAGGCAGGTTCCCCTGCAGCCTCTCAAACACAAGCCCAGTGGTCAGTGTAGAGGTGTAGAGTTACAGTTCAGGGAATCCAGACTCCATTCTCTTTTCCTGTGTTGCTGCAGGATCACTGTACAATGGGGCTTATTGAACATCCTTCTGTCTCAGCTTAGTCTTAGTTAAGTGTTTTGCTAACTGAGCCTAACTAAGCAGATCTCTAAACAGCAGGGCTGTGGAAGAATAATGGGCTATACCTGGTTCAGTGGGTTTCCATGAATGGAAATAACATCATAGAGATGAAAATCTGACAAAAGGATCTGGTGTTGGAAATGGTCCAGCGTCACTGACTCTGCTGTTGCTGCTGGTTTGAATCACAGTAAATTGTGCAGGTGCTCTGTAAATTTTGCAACCTGCCTTTCTCTTGTTTCTGTAATTCCCTTTGAATGTGCTAGTTGCAATTGAGACATTTTGATAATGGACTAATGCTAATGGAGAAATTAAACAAAATTCACAGCGATGCTGGTTTCCTTTACCTTCACCTGGCTTTCAGGTTGGCTTCCTGTTATCCTGAAGACTCTCTTCAGGATAAAGAGTCGTACAGACCTCGCAAGGAGGTGACTTGCAGCAAGAAGAAGAATCTCCCCCTGCATGGAAGGGCTACTCAGGTGTGCTGGGGTGGAGCTGCTTTGCTGATGTACGAAGAGCATTTCTCTCAGTTCTGTTCCCAAACACGAGGTGGAGAGATGCTTTACTGCAGCAGATGCTCAGGCATGCATTCAGCAGGACATCTCTCTAACACCATGTTCGTTTCCAAGGAATTTCAGGGAACAGCTCCTTCCTTCCGGCTCAGATGGTAAAATAGCATCTGACAGTTGGGGCTTTTATTGTGCCCCAGAACCAGGGATCAGATGGTGCTGAATGAGCTGTACAGTGTGGGGTTGAATGCGGGATGTATGGGGTCTGCATGGGATACTGTAGCATAGTGAAAACATTGGAGGAGGGCTCTTCCACTGGCTTTCAAACTTGTGGTGAAACAGCCTGTTGCCAGTGAGCCCTTCCCTGCATGGAGTCAAAAGGAGAGAGGCATTCTTCAAGCTGTGCTCCAGCCTGGGATTTCCTTTAGGCAGCTGATGTCAATCCTACATTAATTTTTACAAATGGATGCTGCAGGTTTTCTTCTGTGCAGAATACCCATCCCAAATAAGAGTTCTGTGAGAAATGGCAACTTTCCCTTTCAGATTTCATGCTTGTGGCTGAGATCTCATTGGAGATACAGCTGTTCAGATTATGTTGCATAATAGCTGAGTACAATATCCCATTCACCCCCTTTAAAGTCTAATGCAGGAGACAAGTCTGTTGTGTCAGCGTGGTGCTGTGGGGTTTGTTCTTTCTTTTTCATTCTTGCCTCCCCACAGGAGAAAAACAAATGGCTTATCTACTTCTGAGCCTTACTCCTAGACAGATATGGCAGGATACTCCTTCACTGCTTTTGGCCAACCACGTTTTAAGGAAAGGATGATACAGCTGTCCGTGGTAATGACTGCACAGACGAGTAGCACCGAGTCAGTTTTTTCATCTAATTTTGTTACACTGAAGCCTTCATTTGGCTTAATAAAGTACTTAAATAGAGCTGTATTCCTTAAAATAGAGCTGCTTCCTTCCTTGAACCTGATGTAGTTGTATTTAAAATACCAAGTATTAACTGGAACAAATTGGTACAACTTTGAGCGTGAACTAAGATGATGCATGTGATTGGAAATTTTTTACTGCTAATCTGCTGAGGCTCTGTTTAAAGCTCACAGGCTTCATGTGACGCTCACAGAACCAAGCCTCGTTGTGAAATTTCATCTGATACTGTTCTAATTCATAAAGTGAAGAAAATTAAGTACAACAAGTCTAACTCGCATCTCTTTGAGAGGGGCACTTGCATTCTGGTTTTGTGAGAGCCTCTTGCACCTGGTACTTCTGGCTGTGAGCAGGGGCTGAGCTGGTCCCAGCATTCCTGAGCCAGGCTCCCAGGCATCACCTCTGCTTGGAAATGGTCCTGATCTGCAGCAGTGGGAAGAGTCTGGCCTTTTGCTGGGGATCACAGCAGGCCAGGTGTGTGGTGGCTGGATCGAAGGGAGGCTGGGCTGCACCCAGGGTCTGTGGTTGCTGTCAGTGCTCGCTCAAAGCAGGTGGGGGAGGCTCACCTTTGGAGGGGCACAGGACCCTCACCTCAGCTTGACTTTACCAAGCACGTCTGTCGCCAGCGAAACGGGAAGTTATGTCACCTGCTTCAAAGAATGAGAAAGGAAAGCAGTGCATACTTTGTTCATTGGCTTTTTTCTCTCCTTTTTTTTTTTTTTTTTCTTTTACATTGAGGCAAGAACTAGAGAGGACAAAATGTTAAGAGTGAGAAGATTAGAGAATACTGGCTACGTTGTTAGTGTGGTGGGACAATGTAGTTTTGGAGTGTTTATGCAGTGCTAGATAGAGAAGGGACGTGGGAAGCTAGGAAAGAGATCCCCTGCTCAGTTTGGCATTGTGGTGGTGCTGGAAATCAGAAATCAAGTAATAGGATTTCACTATCTGGATCAGCCTCTGGCTGTCTGCAATATGTTCAGGAAATCGCTTCACATCTCTGCTTCCATTTCCTTGGCTGTCAAATGAACACAGTAATAACTGCCTCCTCTGAGTGCTCAGGCTGCATTAGAGCAATAAAACATTTGGGAGGAAGGAGTCATAGGTGTGATTTATGAATCCAGCAAGGCCTGGCTGAACTGCCTGGAAACAGCTAAAGAAATCACAGAATGAGGGAAGGGTCTTCTGAAGCTGAGTGGATGCTGATGCTCGGTGCGCTGTCCATGCCCAGGATTGCCCAACGAAGTGAAGCAAATCTTTCCAGCCCTGTCTGAACAGGGGGCAGTTAAAACCAAAGTGGTTTTGTTTCTCACCTTCCACGTATCACCCCGCTGCAGTGAGTCCTTCAAGCATTTGGTGCCATTGGGTTTTTTCAGGAAGAGGTTTTGCTTGTTTAGTTGTTCTGTGTGGATGTTTTATTAAGATGCTCTGCATGGGTTTTTCCCTGCATACAACTACTTGTAACATGATTTTATACTTGAAGACAATAAAATAAAACAACTCAATGAGATAAGATATTGAGATAAACAATTATGAGGAATGTTTATATACTGTAAGAGTCTCCTAAACTGGATAACCATCAGTTCAAGCCACTATACCCCATGGTGCTAAAGAAAGAAAAAAGGAATCAATATTACAGAAGCTTTTACAGAGAATTTATGAGCACTTTGTTCAGGATCAGTCCATGAAGACTGAAGCATAGCTAGCACTATGCACTTACTTACAAAAATGATTACTGAGAAGTCCCTTGTTGAATGCACAAAGTGTTTCAGGGAATTAAATTGGAAAATACGGAAATAGGCTTTTAAAATTTTTTTTCCATTTATTAGTGTATACTCAGAAGAAGAAAGTGCTGTAATAAATTATCAAACTCCTTTGAGAAATGTGGCTGAATAGACAGTAACAGTGAACTGTAGTCCCTGCCAAAGTTCTTGGGCATACCTGGTCCAGTTTCTATTTTATGAGATAAGTGGATTAGTATGGACTGGTTTCTGGTAGGAGTTCCCTCCCAGCCCCTTAAGATAGAATTTCACTTTATTTAGGTACTACTTCCCAGTTAAGACAAGATTTGCAGAACAAATAGATACTAACATACATCAGTCACTATGACCTTTCAGAGAGCTGGAAGCTGTTTTCTCTGTCACGCCTGATGCTTGCCTGATCTGATGCCTGTTTCAGGTATTATTTACTGTCAGTACTCCTGAGAAAGTGTTGCTGTGCTGTTTGCTTGCTGGAGGGTGTGCCAGGCACACGGGCGTCCCTCAGCCCAGGCCACGGCCAAGGATGGCTCCTGTGGTGAGGAGCGAGGGAGCCGACGCCTCGAGAGGCCCCAGAGGACCCACCCGTGGTCCTGCTCACAGCTGTGAATGAACAGATAAGCAAGTGAGGAAAGCACATAGATAAGAACGGTTGGTGGAATGAATTAGCAGGCTTTAAGAAATGGTTGATAGTTGTGAGTGGAGGGAGCCCCCAACACGCAGTGCCAGGCTAAGGTGAGCAGCACTGCTCTCATCAGCATGGGGGGGTAAAGGGTTGCAACTGTGCCATTTTTACGTGGCTTTCCATTCTTATTTCCCTATTTACACACACACAGACAAAATCTATCTTACAGCTCTTGTTCCTTCAGATGGTGGGATTCTTACTGAAGCACTCATGTGGCTGCATGGATGGGAATCTTGTCTCTCTCCCTATGTAGTGAAACTTAGTTCTTATATGCACTTTAAAGGTTTCAATGAAAAGCATCAAAAATGAGAAAAATCTTTGGTTGAACAGGTCATCATCTAAGTTACGTCTGTCTTGTGCCTTTTTGCCATGCTGCACCCCAAAATCTCCCTCATATTTATCTTTATTTCCTGGTGGTTGCATATTGGAGCACAAAACTCCACAGCAGAACCTGAGAGCTGTGTTTGGAAGGTGTCCTTGTAACACCCCAGCTGGGGAGCCTTGATCTGGTTCCCTAAATGAAAGCCCAGTAATCTTGGTGAAAGGATGGGATGGGTCAGGCTTTGGATGTGTGATGGGTTTGTTTCATTTAAAACACTATGGTGAAATGATTTCTTATTCTTACGACTATTAAGTATCCTCAACGGTTTCAGGCTGCAGCCAAGACAAAGGTGGCTGAGTTTGTGTTGGGAGGATTGTTCAGTTGAAATGTGTAGAAGCATCTCTGAGTCATTTTCATTTCATGGTGTTTTGCTCTGTTAAGTGTCATCAAAGTGAAATTCTCGTGTAAGTTTGCTCAATGTACTTTATGTTTTTATCTTTACCCTTTTCTCCTTGTTTGCTTTAAGGGGGTTGATTTCAGACTCCATCAGCAATTGTGGGAATTGGTGCTACTTTATTAATGCTTTGCAGATCATGGGTTTCATGTTTGCTGCTTGCACTTCTCTCTGTAGCAACACTGAGCACTTGCTTGGTCCCTTCGGGTACTGCAGAGCAAAGAGGTATTGGGCTGAAAACCAGTAAACAACACCAAAATGATGCAGAAACTCCTATCTCTGCTCACTGGCAGTAGTTTTTTGCCCTAAGGCAAGGTGACAGTGGCATGTCCTCACACCAGGAGGCAGCTAAACATGATCAATATAGGCAATAGGAATATCTGCATGACAGATCCAGGGAAAGCCTGTGTTTATACTCATGATGGTACATGGCGTTAGGCATCTCTCTGGCTGCCAGTAGGTGACCTGAGTAATGCTGTCAGAGGTCTCTGGGGAGAGATGGGAGCACTGCATACCCAACCAAAAGGTGAAGGGGAAGCAAAGGACCCCCACGCTTTGTTTAAAAGAGCACAGGTTCCTTCTGATCAGTGTTTGAAGGGGAAGAGTTCCCAGGATCAAGCAGCCTGGGTTTTGCCCTTTCTGCACGGCTGTTTACCAAATTTGTTTGTGATTTCTCTGAGCCACCTCCCTGTTCTCTTGCGCTGCAGCATCTCCACCTGTGCCTAGGAGGGCTCTGGTGCCAGACTTCATGAGGGCATTGGTCACAGGCTGTAATTTAGACATTAATACTCTCTCAGCAATAAAAACCATTCCTTGGTTCTCCCCCAGGGAATTGTGCAGTCCTTTTGTATGAGCACTCCTTTGTTCTCATCTCACTTTTAACAGTTGTCTTGCTAAAGCATTGTTTTGGTGAATCGTATGTGTCGAAGTGTGTGTTCCTCTTCCCTGTTCTCCCACTTGTTTGTGCTTTTTTTCTTCTAGTCTTACTAAAATGTCTCTACTTCATTTTGTTTCCCTTTAAATGTTTGAATAATTAGCAGCAGTGGGCACAGAAAGATTTCTGTCGATGTGAGCTGTGAGTGTTTGACATGGCTTAATGAGTAGGGAAGGGGGGACAGTGGGGAGAGACTTTACTCAGCAGCAGCTTTCCAGCACTTCCTCAGTCTCCTGTTTGTAGGGAGAGCTTTCAGTCAGCTTTTCCAGTGTTCCTCTAATTTCTAAATGCATGTTTCCCAAATCTATTCCACAGGTGCCAACGAAAAAGCTGAAGAAATATGAGAGAGAGTACCAAACAATGCGAGAGAGCCAGCTGCAGCAGGAAGATCCTATGGACAGATATAAGGTAGGGAGATGCTATATGGGAACTTGTTCCACTGGTGACTCCCACAAGGAGTGACCTGTCTCCAGCAGTTGAGCAGAGGTGTGTGTACCGTGCTCACCTCCCTGGGATATGCCACTGCAGACCTTAGGGAAGTGAAGTGCCAGGAGAAACTCATCCCCTTTCTTGAATAAGCACTTTAAACCTTTGGACTTAGTCTTTTTTTCCAAGAATATTTCAATCACAATTTGTAACTCTTAAGACATCTGCAAGTAGCCACATATAATATTTTTCTTCTTTCAGTTTATATGTTTGTAGGTAACTCTCCTGCTGTTGCACTTTTACGGGAGATCTTCATGAGCCGCAGAAACAAAGGGTGATTCAGCTACAGACACAAAAAGGAGAAAATACACATTGTTCTAGTGCAAGCTGTGTGCAGTGGCATCCACAGAGACTTTGGAAGATGAACTCTTCCTTGGCTGATACGATCCTTATTATTCATTCCTGTTTATACCAAGCATTAGTAATTTTTTGTTAAGATAATACCTATTATGGTGGGACCCAGAGCACTCCTGGGTCCTGAGGTTCTACTGCAATAGAACTAATAGTGATGGGTATTCTTCTTTAAAGGATCAGAGAAATAAGCTTCAGCTGTTAACATGATAGCTCGATAGTTCACCAAAAAAGAACAGTTCTTCAATTTTGGGTCAGCTTTGCTTATCTTCACAATGTATTTGCTTTTGTTGTCACAGCTGCGTTCTGTTGCCATAGATTTTGTGTGCTGGAGGCTCTGCCTCTGGGCACAAACTTTAGTGAGTGCTCAGGATCTGATTATTCCTCGCTCTGTTTTGAACAATTCAGTTTTCTCTAGGTGAAGCTGCCAGAGGTGAATCACTTCACTGCCCACTGCCCAGGGTAGCTGGGAACTGACATTTCTTATATATCCTTGTACTGTTTTCCTGCTGTTCTTCACTGTGCCTTGATATGTTAAGTGACATTGCGGTTGTTACGGAGTCTACCAGGAGTGTGGAGTGGTGAATAATCACACAGAGTGCAACAGGCTTCACATGGTCTGTGAACATAAGGAAAGTGCACCACGTTCAGAAAACTAGAGAATGGAAATCTCTAGTGAGAAGATTGTGCCTTCATTTGTCAATGTGACAAAGTAGACTTACAGGTCCAAAGTCAAACTGACTCTTTTTTTTTTAAAAAAAAAGCCATTATCTGTGAGAAAATTGTATTTTAAGTGTTGGTTTTTTGCTGTCAAAGGGCGGATATTTTATTGCTTGTGAGACTTAAGAGTGCTGGAGCTGCCGAGAGCCAATAGCAAGTATAGCCTGTTTAGAAAAAACCACAACTTGCTGCTGGTTAACTTTTAAGTATTTTTCTAGTAGTTCACATATAATACTGTAGAATAAAAATAATGCTTAGAAAACAAATAAGGGTTCTTTAAAGCTTGGTGGAAGCATATTAACTAGTTAATCCTGGTCAATGGGTGGTGAAGAACATTATCCTAAGCTGCAAATGAGGATATGGAAAGTGACTCTTGGGCCACTGTTGATGTGAGTCACTGTCACAGTCAAGATCACAGCCCAGGGTTTTGGCTTGCGCTTCTGAAACTCACTGCAGATTTTTTAATTAAGCTGGATTGGGTCTGATCCTCTTAAGCATGCTGTGAGTAGAGTCCCTGTAACAGGATAGTTGCACATTAACTTCAAAGCTTGGACACATTGTTCAGTTGATGGGTGTTGTAAGTGTTGTAAGTGTTCTTTGCTCCTTGTCTTGCTTGTTAGATTTTATTGATATGCGAAGTTGAGGAATTGACATTTCAGGAGTGTTTCCAAAGGGCAGCAAGAAAATGTCAGTTGTGTGGATCCTCCCGGGCAGCATGTGGAAAGCCAGCCTTGCTTTTTGCTTGTCCTTCAAGAGAGCACTCTGCAGCCTGCGTGGTCAGAGATGCATTTCAGTTGGGCAGCACCTTTGCAGGGCTTCCACAGCCAGGCTTGTCTTGGCAAAGGACAAAAGCCAGTCTTGTCTCCGAGCACAGCACCGCTGTCAGCTCCTGCTCTGTGGGCTGTGCCCACAGCCCTACCATGTTGTAATTTTCAGTTTCTCTTCCCAAAACAAAGTGAGGTTTTTGCTGCCTAGGAAGGGGATGTTTCTTGGATGGGATCACTGGAGTAGAGATCCCTGCAGAATGTTCCTCATATGGGTCAAGAAGGAAAAGATCTTTCAATCAGTTGATAGTTTTTAGCTATAGTTTTTAGAATTTTTGTTAGCAGCAGAAATTTGTCAGGCGCACAGGCACTTGTAAGCTGCAGTGATGAAGGATGTCTGAGTAAGACACCTCCCTGTGACACAGCCCTCAGAGGAAATGCCTCGATGGTCTCTTGAGAGAGAGGAAGATGGGCTGGTTTTGCAGTGTCTGACCCAGTAACCAGTTGTGTTTGCCTGACAGGTTAAATTCATGTGCTCCCATAAACTGTGGTAAACATGCAGGAGTTCTGCCCAGCACATATTTTACATGTTGTGATTTGACGTACCAAAAGAACAGTATTAAAGAGCGCCATTATTTTTGATATTTGTTTTGTTCTGTATTTACAAGTGTTATTTAGGAAAAGTGCAAGTTTTTCTGGACACGTTTTTACTTTATTTTCCATTGCTTATAACAAATTATCACATTTTTGTCAGATTTTTAAAAGGTGCAAAAGTGAAATATGTTCTAAATTGCTGTTTGTCACCAAATTTCGTAAGTTTTAGTTGAAATAAATTACAAATTGCCTATAGAAGCCAGGAAGAAAAGCGAGTTGTATGTGCAGAAAAAATAGTAATATAGTTCAGATTGATGTTTTTCTAAATATTATGGAGTTTTATTATGGAGTTTTATTTCTGTGTTTGAGAATACCTCATGTAACAAGATTTGGGTTGACTTGATGAGAAATTTCCAGGACTGAGCTTGGGAGTTGAATTAAAATAAAGAGGATATAGTCGTACAAAGAAGGGCTGGAGTTTTGCAAGCAGGTGCTGCTGTTCTGTTCCACCTTTTCCTCTGTTGACCTCTTTGTGCAAGGGAGAAGTTGTGTGAATAAATGTGTGATTTGGACATCTCTGTAATAGCCTTCTCTGTGTTTGAAGGGGACGGAAAAATTAATACACTGGTCCTTTTTATTCAGTCATGGCAACTGAGTGTTAACCATCATGAGGAAAATCATGATGACTTTTCTTGTGGGACATTGTCTGTTGTTTTTTTTAAAAAGTATACTGGGGCACTTCGGGGAATGCCTCTCCAGTGTCACCAAATAGAAAACACAACTACCTCCAGGAGCCTCTGTGTTGCTTACCATGAGAGGCTTTCCTGGATTGCTTGCTGTAAAAGCTTTTTGGGTTTCTAGATGGAGGTTCAAAGGATTTTCCTTTGGGGCTCCTCCAATATCAAGAGCCCTTTCCATTGGGTTTATGAACACCTCAGGTTGCTCACATCCAGAAAGTGAATTTTAATCAGTGTTTTTATTCCATCATTGAGGATCTGTTCAGACTCAGAGGTCTCGGGTTTGGATGCCTTGATTTAACCCAGCCAGCAACTCAGGCAGCCGCTTGCTCACTCTGCCACAAGTGGGTGGGGGAGAAAATCACCAGTGTAATAGTGACAAAACTCGTGGGTTGAGATGAAGACAGTTCAGTAGGTAAAGCAAAAGCCGTGTGCTCAAGCAAAGCAAAGCAGGGAACTCAGCCACCCCTTTCCATGGGCAGGTAGTTGTTCAGCCATCTCCAGGAGAGCAAGGCTCCATCACACATAACAGTGACTTGAGAAGACAAATGCCATCACTCCAAAGGTCCTCCCTTCGTTCTTCTTCTCCCTGCTTTACATACTCAGCACGATGCTATATGGTCTGGAATATCCCTTGGGGTCAGTTGGGATCAGCTGTCTCGGCTGTGTCTCCTCCCAGCTCGTTGTGTACCCCCAGCCCTCTCACTGGTGAGGAGGGACAAGAAGCAGAAAAGGCCTTGGCTCTGTGCAAGCCCTGCTCAGCAATAACCAAACCATCTCTATGCTGTCAACAGCTTTCCCAGCACAAACCCAAAGCATACTAACCACCATGAAGAAAACTAACTCTGCTCGAGCCGAACGCAGCACAGGGTGTCGCTGAACAGAAACAGAATTGCTTAACAAGGTTGGTGACTCATTACGCCCCACTTGAGTACAGCACAGAGAGGATGCATCATGGCCACTAATCTCCTCAGGAATTGCTCCTTGGTGCAGAGGGTGGAGTTCAGCCTTTCAGTCTTCCTGAACTGAGCCTTGCCTATTGCTTTCAAGTTTGCAGTCTTCTTTCCATCCAGTGCGTGATGGAAGTGGGACTATCTCTCTCTAAAACGCATAACAAAAAACACAATTAAGAATAAGCAACTTTTTTTTTTTGTATTAGAAATTTCTTTATATCCTGTTTTCACTGTCTTTGCACCAATGATTGAAAGCAGTATTTGGTCTGTGACTTTACAGGAGGTAAGTTCATTTGTGTTTGTGTGTATCAGCATTGTTTGTCCTCTTTGGAAATGCAGTATCCTCCTTTTAAAAGCTAACCTGAGTTCACCAGCCACCTTCTGTAACCAGGAAGAGGAATTTGGGAAAGTTATTTTAAAATTTGTTATTTTACTGACTGTATGAGATGCCGAGCTAGAAACCGAGCAATGCTGAGGAGAAGGAAATGGTTGTCATAGTAAATTCAGTGTTGTGTAGAGGAGGCAGGAAGCTGTCTGTTTACACCAGGGACAGCTAGCAGGTCTGACTGGTTGGCTGATGCCAGTTATAAAATGCTGCCTGTGATGTGAGTCCTGCTGTAACAGACCTGCTCCATCTGTTGATCTTTGTCATTGGGAGCATATTTCATAGAACTCCAAATATTTCAGAGCCTGTGGAAATAGTTTGCTACACATGAAAAGCGCTGTTTGCTCTTTCTGTCTTTACTGTGTCCTGTTAGTTTTTATTTAGACTTAGGCAGACTGAAGAGTTTCCTCCTGAGAAGGGAGGCAGTTTGACACTGCTAGACCTGGGGGGAGGAGCTGGAAAAGACAAACCAGCTAATGAGCATACTGCCCTGGGTGGAGGAAGAGTAAAGGTGGTGGCCCTGTGAGAACCTCTCAGCTGTACTAGCAGTACGGTGAACAAGCTAAAAACATCTTTTAGCTATTGACTGGATGCCCAAGGTAAGAGCTCTTTCCCTCACTGCCAGCGTGCCAGGGAAATTCTAGTTTAAGAGGAGGATAGCGCATTTCCAAGCACGGAGCTTGCTTACCCACTTGTCTGCAAATGCAAAGCAGGAGCTCTCAACCTCTCACTGTGTGCCTTGCTTTGCAGACACTGAAGCTTTTGGCAAAGACATAGCAAAAATGGGAAAGTCGGTTCGTCTATTTTGTGAAAGTCATAAGAATTTCCTGCTTTTTTCCTCCCTATGGAAAGGTATTGGTGCTGCAGCGCCTGGTCCTACTCAGGTCTCAAGTTTTGGGTGAACTCAGGTCACTTTCTGACAACCGGCAGAGCCGTGTCTATAAAAATCAACATTTCTAACATGGTCTGAACAAAAGACAGGAATAAAGATGTGTTAGAGATTATTAGTAGTACTGCTACTATTGACTGCAATTTGGTTTTACACTTTAAAGCTTATATTATGTTTACAGAAAAGTTGTACTTTAATTTTTAAAATTCTTTGTCCCAAACAGACAACAGTGTATTTAAATACGAAAGATCCCCGAAGTTGTGTGTCTTTTAGCAGTGGTTATTTTAACTGTGTTAAGACAAAGGCATTTTATTTACAGTTTCTGTACAAAAGAAGTTACTCAAAGTACGATCTTTTGGAAGGGAAATGAACTAACTTCCCTGTACAGGCAGTGCCTATTCTAGTTACACAATAGGGTCACATTAAGGAGAGAAAATTTGTAGACGTTCCACTTCCTGCCACAGAGGAAGTTCCCACACAGAAGAGACTTTTTTTTGCATCCTCTTAGAGCTCCCGTTTTTGTTTAAGACAAACACGTAAAATCTGCTTGCAACAGGAATGAAAATTGCAATTTCATAGTTGTGAGTTTGGAAAGAAAAGATATCTAAGCATAGCTGGTGAGTAGGAAGAAGTGAAAACAAGTGAATAACATACTTAGGCAAGAAATCACATTTCGTAGGAATGCACTCACTGAACTACTCTCGGAAAACGTTTTGAGTACTAATCTATATATTATTATACATCATTGACTTTTACTGACATATTTAGACTTTTACTGTTTTGTTTTGGAGAACATAAGTTACCTTTCAGGTGAGAACTAGTCCTTTTTGAAGTCTCAGCATACAGGTTACTGTTCTTCCACCTATGAGCTTCCATATGAACGTGGTGTTTTTCCTTGAATTTCCGTAGTGCAGTGATTCCCTTTGCAGTTTTGGTATGAAAGATACACAGTGACAGAAAGCCAGCAGAGTTTTTTTCTCTTTAAAATCCATTTGAGGAAGGGACCATCTGTCCCGCCTGGCTGTGTGCTTCTGAAAATGAGGACTTGAATTTGATGTTGGACCCCTGGAAGTCCACTGACCCACAGGCATCTTTTGAATATGGTTCTGTTTCTCAGCTCTGGAGCAACAGTCACAGAAACTGATTTCTAAAAGACATGAATTATTGCTGTTCATTCTCGTGCTCACTCACCTTCTGCAGTTAGTGCTCCACAGAGTCATTTCTGCCTGGAGTGGGTAGGGAGGGCAGTGAAGCAAGAGCCTGCAGCCCCCGAGTTCTCTGTTTTGTGTTCCCGACACTGCCCCCAGCCGGTCCTGGGCTTGTGCTCAGGGATGAGCTCCCCTCTGCACCTGGCACTTTTTCTCAGTAAAGTACACACTGGTGTCACTGGCATGAGGTACAGAGAGGTGCACAAATGGTGATGCAAGATATATGAGCTGTAGGGAGTTCCCTGATAAACGCTGTTCTTTGCTGGTCCCGCAGGAGATGGGAAGTTGGCACTGCATCACCTACAAAGTGGACTATTTTTATGGATCCCTGCAGACAGAATTTTGTAAAGTGGAGCAGGACAGCTTTCTACTTTGATTGGAAGCATTACTATGAGTAGCTCTTAATTGGTCCCTGTTCGCTGCTGCTGGGTGGGATTTTATCTGCCGAATTTCTTTAGATGATGAGCAAGCAGAAACCAAGTGCTTTTGTGGAGAGGTCAGTGTTTACTTTCGACAGGGAAACACTACAATCAGTGTGTCCCTTACACAACACAGACCAGTGGGATGTAAGTGGAATAGCTGCATTTGCACTGCTGGCTTAATTCACTGTTGTTTCCCAGAGCAGCAGTCCTGTCTTCATGTGCACTCTCGCCTTCTCAGTGTTTTACGTGCACACTGCACTTGCTCATTGCTCTTTATAAGGATTAACTTCCTTTCCTGGTTGTTCTTTCTTTCCACAGAGGGAAAACCGCAGGCTGCAAGAAGCAAGCATGAGGCTGGAGCAGGAGAATGATGACCTTGCCCATGAGCTTGTTACAAGCAAAATTGCCTTACGGAATGACCTGGACCAGGTAATGTTAACAGAGATGGGTCCCAGTTCAGGCTTGGCAACAGCAGTTTTAGGAGCCCTGCTTTGTGCTCAAGTGAAAGCAAGAACACATTAAAAGTGTAATTATTTTTGCCTTTATTTTCCTGACAACCTCAGTCCTAGCTGCACTCAGCTGGATTTCCACATGCCACTGTAGGCATTCAGTGGTGTCTGGCCAAGACTGACTGCATCTTCTCTGTTGGGGATTGTTCAGAAAATGTAAGCCATAACCTTTTAGGCAGATAGCAAAGAACGAGCATTTCCTTGAAAAAGGTATCACACAGTTCTTGAAAGACTAGTTTCAAGAGAAGTTGCATTGCAAAATGTGCGGATCTGTTTTTCACAGCAGTTTTAGTACAGCCAGCAAAATTCAGAGATAATGAAGTGGCATGGCACCAAAAATTCGAAGGGCTCCTGGGTGTTCACTGATAACTGCTTGTGTTCCCTTTGGAGGCTGGAATGTGGAGGGCAGCAGCATTCAGAGCCCTTTGCCTCAGAGGCATTGATTTTCAGAGAACTACACATTCAAGCCTCTCTTTCTGAAGTGCTTTATGTGTCATTGATAAATGCTGTGACAGCTATTGGTAAGGTGCTAAATACAGGAGGGCCAAACTCCACCACACCTTGTGGTTAGTCCCTTGCTCAGGGTGGGCTATAGTGCCTTCTGTAACAAAAAATCTTTTCATGTAAGGGCCTCTCAGTTGGATTTCCTGTAGTTATTTGGCTTGCTTTATCTAACCTCAGAATTGTAAACATCATTGACCATGGTTGTGCAAGTTGTATTTCACTTCAGGCAGATCCTGGACTGTTAGGCTCTGCTGATTTGGATCCATGGGATTCTAAAATGGTGAGCTGTCTGGGTGAGTACAGGCAGGCTGAGATGTGCTGTGCATGGAGCAGGCAGTCTTGTGTGGAGGCTAAAACCAGTGTCTGAGGGGCTCTGTCTTCCCTGGGAATTCCAGGTGTACATGAAGCAGCTTTAAGTCTGCAGCTGCCCATGCTTGTTTTTTCTCAAGTGTCGTGGCAAGGCTGCCAAGCACATACCTGTGCTAGTCCCATTCCTTGCTCTCCTACACTTTCCAGTCTTCCTGTAGACAAGAGTGGCTCCTTGAAGTTTTCCCACACCCTACCCCCATTCCCAGGCACTTAAAGAAAAGCTTTGTGCTACTGCACTCCTCATCTGCAAGGACAGGGGACACCATGTGCCACAGCAGATGCTTGGAGAAACTGGAATGAACACCAGAAAGGAGGAAAAAATTGTAGGTCCATCAAAGCATATCTTGAACAGGTCTTTTATCAAAAATATCCTCGTAATCCCCAAGTTCTTTTGTTCTAAGATGTTAATCTCATCAATTTTCTATTCTTGCACTGCTTGTTTTCCTTTCTCCCATACAGCCTTATACACGCTAAGCAATGAAGAAATCTTTAATCCACCTCTTCAGTCATGGAGATGGTCGAGCTGGTTCTGCTGCCCACAAACACTACTAATATCATTAATCATTATTACTGTGGCAGAAAGATAAGATATACCACTACAGTGGTAGAAAACCGAACTTCAGCTCAGAGACAAGTTCTATATGGTTACTTGTTTCCAATGACCTTTTTCCCTCTTGTAATTTCAGCAAACTCAGTGGTAATTGGCCACAACAATTTCCTGTCCTGGACCTCGTTACTGAGCAGGAAGGCTGGTGAGAGGCCATGTGTGTTTCCCAGCTGGAGAGGCCTATAGCATATATCCAAGCACTGAGAAGTACATTCCTCTCCTGATGATCAGTGAGGACAGTGCTCACAAAACTAAAGCATTCCCAGTATACATCACCACAAGCTTGGTCCTTCCAAGAAAGGAGAAAATTATATTCTCAGTTATCAGGTTTCTTCACATAGTACTTATTTGCACCGATAAACCATTTTATCTGGTGGTCCTGTTTGTCTTTTACACTTGCCTTTGCTTGGACACTTTGTAGGGTACGATGCAGACACCTAAGTATTTCACAGTTATGTTTTCCCTGCTCACAGGTTAAAAAATGGGATGAGCTATTTGAAGTTACATGGGAGCTAAATCCTGCTGCCCTCACTTAGACTAATATTGGTCCCAACAAAAATATTCTATACATCACTGTTTGTACAGGGACGCAGTGCTTATGTGCCATCTGGGCATAGGTAAACAATTGGCCAAACGGTCCTATAGCACAGTTGTTGAAACACAGTGAAACAATTCAGTTAAGTGGCTGACTGAAAAGGGAATTTCATATCAAAAAGTTACGTGAGCCATTACAGGGCCGGAAAAGGCAGTGCTAAAACCTGAATCTAGTGTATTTCTGAGCTGTGTTTGTACTGGCACAGATAACATCCGATTTACACAAGTGTCTCTGATTCTAGGCTGAAGACAAAGCAGATGTTTTGAACAAGGAACTTCTTCTGACCAAACAGAAGCTAGTGGAGACTGAGGAAGAGAAAAGGAAGCAAGAAGAGGAAACTGCTCAGGTAAGGCATTCTGCAGGTTTTCCCATGTAGTTAGGAAATGCAAGCAAAATGATATGCAGAAAAGTGTGGATGTGTTGCAGTTGTGAAAAGGATTTTGTCCTCAAAATGCAGTTTCGATTAAAAGTTTATAGGGTAATTTCTTTTGCAAAGTATGGCTTTCAGTATTTTTCTTTACGTGAACTCTGAATGTTTAGTTTTTCATAGCTTATCCTCTTCCAAGTGTTGTAGCGATTGTTGTCACTGGTGGTGAGCAATCTCAGCTAAGGAGATGTGATCAGACCTCTTAAATATCTAAATGAAGGAGTTGTTGCCTTGTAAGAGCCCATTCTGGATTCAGCTGCTGGATTGCTTAAATAATGTTCCTGCCTGAAGCTAGAACCAACAGCAGAACAACAGGGGTGAGGGTTGGGAGAATTTTGCTGACTAGACCTGGCTTCATACTCAGCTGCAAAATACTCGGTATTAGTTTTGTAATCCTGTTTATCTTACATGTACGTTTCTAAAGTGATACCCTGGTTTTTATTTTTGCTATTAGGCAACAGTGACTGCAACAATAAATGTTAATTCTTTGTGTCTCTCTAAATGGAGTTCTCTGTTTGCCATAAGTAAGGCAATGAGGCTTTTTTCCTGCTGAAAGGGCTCTCCAAGTGGAGTGGTTCTGAAGGAGAGATGAGTTAGCTGTGTTTTCACTCAGTGCCATACACCCAAACAGATTTTTTTCTTCTGTTATGGAGATGACAGTGCTAGTGTTGAGAGATTATTGTTCTTGTTCCATCTCCAAACAAACAAAACAATCTGGCCAAACCTGCTGTGACAGTGCAGAAAAACAAAAACTAAATCAGTAAACCCCACTTAATAGTAATGCTTTTTTTCATGTGTTCTGTGGACCATGATGTACCACCATTCAACACACAGAACGGGAATTAAGTTACAGGAGAATTCTCTAAGCAGGGATGAAGGGTCACAGGATAGACTTTTTGGTTATCACTGATATGATGAGTATTTGTAAGCTGAGTGAATCAGACACTTGTCTAAGAACTGGAATTTCATAAGAAGCAGCTGTAGAGCTGTTGTAAACACAGTAAGACATGAAGAGAACAATCTGATGACATATTTTGAGAAGTTCTGTCAGTGTACTGGGTAACTTCTCTCCTTCAATTCCTAGCTGAAGGAAGTCTTCAGGAAGCAGCTGGAGAAGGCAGAATCTGAGATCAAGAAAACCACAGCCATTATTGCAGAGTATAAACAGGTATCATTCCAGAGATGCTCTCTCGTATTTCTTCTTTCAACCTGTTACAAGAGCTGAATTTTCAGCATTGCAGATCTCATCCTTCAAATAAGCTCCACCTTTCAGGCTTTCAGAGAGCAATGTTGTAATTTGTCATAAACCTGCTTGTGGCTTTCCTAATAGTCTCCTAATTAGGCAATCAGGAATAACCTGTCTTTCAGCTAATTTTAGTACTGTAGGGTGAATGCTTCTGTGCTCTGTGACATAATGTAGTATAAACATCATAAACCAACTCATCCATAAAATGTCCCTGTATAAAATGCTCAGGTTCTGTGTTGAATACTGCTGGGTTTTTATCATTATCAGCAGCAGTGAAGTTGTCAAGGGGGAATGCATATACCTGAGTGAGGCAGAATTTAAGAAATGTTGGTTCCAGGCAAAACCCGTTGTTAAAAAGCACAGATTCTATTTTAATACAGTAAACTTGAGCTAAGAGACTGCTTTCTCTGCTCCAGATTTGTTCCCAGCTGAGTACCAGGCTGGAAAAACAACAAGCGGCCAGTAAAGATGAACTGGAAGTTGTGAAGGTGAGAACAATGTCTCTACAAACGGGATATTTCTAACACAAGTGTTGCTGAATGCCAGGGATACAGAACAAAACATGAACTGAAGGTTAAAGTAACATCAATAGCCTCACATGCATTTTTCAGCAGATGTAAACAAGGAAAGGGCTTATTTCCTTTCATGGTTTTTTACCTTGTGTCAGACAGTGTGGAACTCTCAAACTGAAGTGCATTTAGTACTTGGCTCTTCTTTTTGCTGTTAAAATATATACTTCTGGTAGAAAATGTAGAGAAAACAGTAGTTACTTGGATGTTTTGATGAATTGGGAAAAAAAGAAGACTCTCTAGAAGACAAAACATGTTGTTTCTCAAGTGTGCACCATGGAGGGATTGGTATTGGCCAGATTGGACAAGGTTTATATTTGGGTTTCTGTAATTTAAGCAGAATTGGTTTAAGTAATTAAACCAAATGGCACAGCTAGGGCCATCCCCAGAATATCCACAGTGGTTTCTCTCCCTTGTCTAAACCCCTTACCAGGAACACCTACATAAGAGATAAACATTTCCTGATCGGGTAATAATAATAATTCTGAGTAGGCAGAGCTGTTTACCCTCTGCTGTAGCTTCTACATATTTCTTTAGTACTCAAGCTGAACTGGATTTGTTGCTTTTTAGTGACTTTTCTATGTTATCGATAATAACATAAAATAATTCTGGGATTGATGTCCCTAGATTCTGCTAAAAATAGCTCAATATCCTGTTTCAGTTTGTGCAAGCCAGGCCAGCTGTTTCATCTACTCAGATTTAATTTACTCTTCTGAGTTGTGCTGACATAAATATTACAAAGCTTTGGTAGCAAGAAGATTCTAATATAGGAGCAAAGCTTCCATGCTTAGAGCATGCTAAGTAGATTTTAGGAATTTTTTATACTGGTTACCTTACCCTGGAAATTGTTCATGAAAAACTCAAATTCTTTTCATGCCAGTTACAAAAACTGCAGTACTAGATGGTTTGAGACTGAGGCAGTCTGACAAAAAAATGGCTCTTCCAGGAAGTACAGCAGCTCCTGTAACACGGATTAAGAATGAGCTTTCTGGGTATTTCAGGGTAAAGTGATGGCCTGCAAACACTGCAGTGAGATTTTCAGCAAGGAGGGGGCACTGAAGGTGTCTGCTGTAAGCACGGACAACAAAGGCATCGAAACAGATGATGAGAAGGATGCACTGAAGAAGCAGCTGAGAGAGATGGAGCTGGAACTTGCACAGACCAAACTGCAGCTTGTGGAAGCCAAGTGCAAAATTCAGGTACGTGGAATCCAAGTACAGCAGGGCGATCACCTTAACCTCATGCTCAGTCCAGAATTATTCTGAATGATACAAAAAATGGTTCCAAAAGGGAGCGCATACCTGCATGCCTGTATATCTGAACTTCAGAAAAACTTTCTGTCCTAAAAAGAAGAAGATGTTTTTATTTGTGTGTCTAAATATCTTGTGCTGTTTAGCAGTTTGAATGTCTTCTCTCCCCAGTGCCTGGGAGATTGGAAGGGAACTGCTGGACTGCAGGGACTGAGTGTGAAGATGCTTCTTTGTAATTAATTAGGTTTTGATCAATTCTGACTGTTCTGCTTTCATAGGAGCTGGAGCATCAGAGAGGAGCCCTTATGAATGAAATCCAAGCTGCCAAAAACTCTTGGTTTAGCAAAACCCTGAACTCTATCAAAACGGCCACAGGCACACAGGCACCACCGCAGCCCCAGCCACCCCTGCCTCCCAGAGAGGGCAGCACATAGTTCCAGCCGCACCCGGCACAAGAGCACAAAGAACAACACAGCTGAAACCTTGGAGGATTCTTCCAGTGGTCTCTCCTCCTGGGGGAAGGACAATGAGGCAGGAGTGCAGGCTTGAAGTGAAATTCTTCAGTGTTTTTCATTCATTTTCTGATGTGACCCTTTTCAGAGGGGGGGAAAAAAAATTCCTGGTTTATGTTGAATTCCTACTTCCCATACTGCCTTGCTGAAAGCCACGTTCTGATACCGTCATACTTTTACACTTTATTTTATATGACTAGATGTTAAATAAATACTTCAAAACTAGGTCTTTAATACACATCGAATTTGAAATCATTTTTGTCTTGCATAGAAGGTTTTTCTTCTTCTGGAGGAAGAGAGAGAATGGAAAATGTACAGTACTGCAGCATAATCTCTCCCTAGAAAGCACAGTGTAAGACATCTAGGATAACTTACGCCCTGGGACCATCTCAGAATTTTTTTGCAGCAGCTGTGTCCTGCAGAGAAGCACTTTTTGTAAAGCTTAGGCCATAGCAAAGATAGGCTTGTGCTCTCCTGGCGCAATTGCTATGAGCTTCCCTCATAACTCCTTAGTTTGGATTGGTTTTTCTTCAGAAATGCAAGTAGTGCAGTTTTTGTAACACTGTTGTTTAAAGGCTATTTACAGCTCAACTGGAATTTAACATAAAGTTACCTAGTTCCCTTTTTTAAATTCATGTTTATATTAAGAATTCCAAGGAGTAATTCCTTCCACTGGGATAAAGGGAGAACTGTTTTGACACTTACTCGATGTTTTTGCTGAGAAGCAGAGTGAAGACCTTGCATGGTTTTGACCTTTTGTAAATCCTGTGCAATAAAGGGTAGGTTTTATGAATAAAAGTAATGAAAACCTTGCCCTGGGTCTATATTCAGATTCCAAATTTGACACAGAAATGAGGTATCAAATAAAATACCCAAAAGGCTTGTGCTGCACTGATGAATAAAATATCACAGAAAGAAGATCTGTTTGCTAGAATAGGAAACACTTTGTTGGTATTACTTATTTTTATAAAAACAAGCATTTTCAAGTGGAATACAAGCCCTAGACTTTCCTGTGGGGGTAGACTTCTCTGGTGATTCCCAAACCTATCTGGTTGGTTTATAGCTCTTAAGGTAAGAAAGTTCGAAAGCATTTGTTTTGACTAAACATAAAGTGTTCATAGAAATACTTATTTCATGGAAAATTAAGCTATTGCTTGAACTGATGGAATATTTTTTTAATTATACCTGTCATGTCTAAAGATGGTCTTGCAGGTAAATGTCATTGCTGGACTAAATGTTGTGTATTAATTGTTTCATTTACAAGATTTTTCCAGGGACCGTAGTTCTGTTTTGATCTTTTTTTTTTAATTCTAAGGAATGCCATACATTGTCAGTTTTGTACAATAAAATTTAATAATACCCATCTTGTGCTTTGTTGTCAAGCATAATTGTGAATTATTTTCAACAGGGTAGTACAAATTTAATGTTACCAGTGCCAAAGGAAAGATTCTGAATGGCAGTCAGCTGTTAGAAGAAGAGATCAAAATATAATCACTATCCTGACACAATTCTCTCTTCTAAGAATAAGGGGCTAAAAAACTTCTTAAATTTAAACATTAAAACATTTTAAAATGTAGCTTCAAGAACAGTGATTATCTGAAATTATTAATACAGTGAGAGAAAAGGGGAAAACAGAAGGTATTTCTTTTGCAAATGTTGTCAAAGGTCTTTTTCCCTTGTCACTTTCTCGCTTACAATGTTTGCGGAAATGTTTCCATTCTCTTGACTGACTAAACCCAGCATTAGTCATTCATTTACCAGTTCCGCTTCACATTCAGAATGTGAATCTGAATCCTTAATAAATCTGAAGTGACATTTAAGGATACCTGGTGAACATCTGCTTGTTGCATTTGAGAGTACTGTGCCCATGAGGGAAACTGGTTGTTTGACAAATGTCTGAATTTCTCATTTCTTTTATCTTAAATCATACTTACAAGTGGATTTAAAACCATGATTGGGAAAGTCCAGTAACAATGATTAACGAAATGTATTAATCTGTGGTACCCTGAGCCGATGAGTTAAGAGCTCACTGCTGCTCACCCCTCCAGCTCCCCATTGTACAGTCCTGTCCCTTGTCTTTGTTATAGTATGTACTGGAAATAACGAGAAACAACAACGAAAAAAGATGTGGGTGGATTTACCCCCCTACGGTTCATCTTTTGTCAAGTGAATGAGTCAGATCACCTCAAAGGCTCCCATGAGTGCAAGCGGATCATGGGAGTGGGACTTTCCAAGTTCATCAAAAAGGAACTGGTAAATAAGGTCACCACGTTTCACAGAATGATACAACATTCCTTTTCTCAGTGTAGCTGCTTTCTGACTTTGGACGTTGAGTTTCAGGAACAAAACCACATTTGCTACCTGCCAGCCATGATGATTTCAAACCCTTGTAAGGATGGAAGCTGGCTTACCTCAGCAAAAGGAAGTTTCAGAAAGCAATGACCCTAAAGGCAGTAAATTATTTCCACCTTCCAGCTGTAGATCCAAGGTAGTATTTGTGGCATTTGGAAGAGTAATATTTAGGTGGAAACTGCATCTTCTCTGCATTACTGAAGGAGTAAGAAAATAGCTTTATGGCATTATCTTGATGAATATTCAGAATGAAGGAAAGGAGCAGGACTCCATGATTAAACCAGGCAAGCTAAAATTCTATCTGCTGACTATAGATGCTATTGGGAAATTTAGTTTCCTGCAAGAAAAGAGATCTCTCTATGACAGAAATACCTACACACATATCCTGGGTGGATTTGTCAGGGATAGCTGGCTTATTGTTCAGCTTTTCAGCAGGAAACATCATCAAAGTCTCACTGGAACTGTTGTTTCCATGTGGCACTGGAACAGCTAAGATAGCTCCTAAGTCTAGAGCGATCAACCTTTCTTCCCTGAGTCTGCGGTAAACTATGTGTTCACATCAAACTTTTATTAAAATTAATTTGAATTTTATAAATATATATGTGGAACTAAAACCTATTTTTAAATTTTATTGAGAATGCACCATTCTGAAATAAAGTCTTTACTTTGATTAGGAACAAACCTCCAAAGAATATTTTTACTACAACTTTTTATCTTGTTGGATTCTAATCTGTTCCTGAGATGCCCAGTATGGGGGGCAAAAAAAAAAAAAAAGTCCTTCTTTTCACTTTAAAAAGTTGGTTTTCCTTTGACTGTAACAACACTTTACAGGCTAAATGAAGCAAGGCTGATTTAGTTACGTGGTACATTTGTGAACTAGTCTTGTATTATCTTTGTGAACCAAACTTAATATTCTAAAGTAATAGGACTTATTCCACTTAGTTTACATTTCTAAATGTACCTGGAGAGAAATAAAAAAAAAAAATACCATGGGTAGAGAAGCTGAGAAACTGCAAAATCCCTGAGTTCCATCTGCATTAGCATTTGGTAGAACCAATCTCAGGAAAGGTAGTCAGCCATGTAATCAGTACTGCCAGTGGACAAACCCACCCTTGTCCTGACCATTAATGAGGATTTAATTTGCTACAGCTGAGTTGCATCACTACAATTAAGTTAAAGTACTTACACAGGTAAGCAGTATTTGTTTTCTTTGTCAAGACATTTTAAATGACTTACCTTGGTTGGCCCTTGAAATTTCTTTTAAGATAAATGATCATCTCTGCCGCTGTGTTAAGAACAACTCAAAATAAAAACAGCCATTTACAAGGGGAGACAGATAAAAAGTCAAGAACTGCCAAGAGTCCAGCCCCTTCACAAAGCATGAAGAATCCCATTGACTTCAGGGTCGTGATGCCACTCATTGACTGAGTGTGGTAGTTTAGGAGTAAATAAAAATCTGCATTTACTGGCACCAAAGTATCAAAATTTAGAAGTCACATGCCATGCTTTCTTCACAGGATCAAGGCTGGGTTGTTCCTTCTATTAAGTAGCTGCAGTGAAATCCATGAAACTACTTGTATGTGTGGGAGAACTATTATCAGGTGATTTTCATTTACTCAGAGGATTTTCATTTACTGTTAGACTCAGGGATAATTGGCAACTTCTGCATCATCTCCTAAGCCTAAACACCCTTGGCTTTGAAACCAGAAGCACTCTTACCTTACAATGCTGGTGTTCTTCCAGCTGCTAGGGAGAAAACCACAGCAAGTGTCATGTCTGATTGATTGTGAAGAGAGGGCAGAGATGTTGCCCTCAAGGCTGAGGGATTGCTGTGGCTGACAAGCACCCCCTGTCCCTGCTGGACCCTGCTGGAGGGGCTGCTGTGCAAAGAGCCAGCTGCACCAGATTTGCAAACACCGAGGTTAAAACTAAATTATTTGTCTGTCTATTGTGCTAATACCCTACTGGGAACTGTCCCATTACCTCCTTCCAAATAATAACACTATGGGGAGACATGATGAAACGCTCAAGTTTGGATCTCTCAGGTTTTAGGGTAGGTGTACGTCACAGCAGCCCTTAGAACTGCGCTAATCCACAGATGGATTTTGGGAAATGCAAGGAATTTGCAACTGGATAAATAATGCTCAGCATTGATCAAGACCTTCTCTTTCCCAGGTCAGAAGTCTACACAATTTATTTCAAGATTGTGACTTAACACATACAGGTCAATTCTCCAGGAATACAGGGCTTTCCAATTCTCCTGGGTCCCAACTGCTTTGCTACTGAATGTATTTCATGCTATTTTTACCTGAAAAACAAAAAATGGGTAGAGAATTAGGATATTACTTTTTATTATTTTCTTATTCAGTGGGACTTGCTTTTATTTAACCTGTAAAGGAATATATATGTATCTTTGGAGAGCTATATCTTACATATAGAATAATATATAAGAAACTGAACGACAAGGGGATAAATACATCAAAAGGATTTGGTATCATAAATTTCATTTGTGATTTGATACCACCAGAATCCTGGGCTGTACTAATTTCCTTACAGTTTCTCTTATTTTTGTATTTTATATAATACATGGATGGTACTACCAATGCAAAAACCACAGCAAATGTTCCCAGATTTTTCTTCAGGTCTCAGTTCCTGTCTTTCAGTAATCCCTGAGTTTGCAACTCTGCTATACCACCCTCAAAAGCTGTGCCTAGAGCTCTCTTGAGCCTTGGGAACTCGTGCTTTCCCATGGAAGAAGATTCTCTGGCTTCTTTGAACTGGGAAAAGATGACACATGAATGCAGAAAAGTTTCTAATCAAGCATAATCCATCTGCCTCTGTGTCTGCCGTTAAGGTGGATTCACTCCAGCACACTGAGAAAAGAGCATCTTCAAATCTCTTGACTCCATGACAATGAAGTTTTCCAGATTTGGGAGTGCCTTTGTGATCTGGGTGTGTCCCAAGTCCACAAATCCTAAAGAGTTAGGGAAAAAAGAGCATCACAGAGAGGTCAGGCTTCTAACTGAGAACCATTCAGTACTGCCACACTTGGGTAACACATCCCTGTATTATATAAAGTACGACATGAAAATATAAGTGTAATGCTTGTTATGAAAAGTGCAATTCAATGTACATGGTCACAACAAATGTTTACTTTTTTAATTGTTACAGAATTGTTCAGATCAGTACCTTGTTATCATTGTGTGAACGATGCCTTGTAAAATAAATGGAAATGGAAAACAACTTGGGAATAAGATGCTTATTTTCCAAAGCCATTTACTTAAGAAGCAGCTTAAATCTGTTTGCAGGAAGGAGCAGCTGCTGTGTCAGGTTTGATGATGCAGTTCTCACCAGCAGCTCTATTGCACCAGGGCACAGTGACTTGGCAGGTCAGCTGTCCGGAGTGGGTGCATGCTAATTCCAGCCTGTTCCTTAGGATCATGCACCTGTTCACAGGGAGCTGTGCCACAGAGCTAATGGCTCACCCTGGTCCTCTGCTCCACATGCCAGTCCGAGGTTTCCAGCACGCAGAATGCTTTTCCTGAAGGTTGGTGATACACAGCAAAGGGACAATAGCTGTTGTTAAGGGCTTCGTGCTTCCCTAGAGTACACAAGGCTTGAGGCAGCATGCCTGCAGGAAGAGACATGGGGAGCAGAAGGAAGCAGAAAGAAACTGGCGAGGGACTGCTAAGAGAGAGGTAGGGCTGAGCAAGAGCAGAATGCACCGCAGTCCAAAGTATCCAAATGCTTTACAAAACCATTTTTCCATGTGAGCAACTGCTCTAGGACTTTCTTTTCCATTAAGTGAGATAAACAGCCGTTGCTCCCAGATAACTGCAAAAGCACACAGTGCTTCAGGGGAAGATAAGGAAAAGAGGGAGAGACGCTGAAGATTAAATTTACCAGCCATAACATTTTGTATTGATTTACCTTCACATCACTATCCAAAGCGTTTGTCAGGAGACGGGGCAGCATCCAGATGCTGTTGCAGCTTTATGCAAAGGAGAGCTATGTGGAGCTTGTTTTACATGACAAGAGTGACAACTTTTACACATGGAAGCTGCCTCTCAAAGGGAAGTGCCGTGAGTACAGAAATGCTCCTGATTTAAGGAAACTAAATAAACAAAAAAAAAACCAAACTCAAGGAAAAAAAGCAAATTACAGGCTCACTTCAAATGCATTTCTATGTTAATGGAAGCATTTTCTCCTCTAGCCAGAACTTAAATTAGAAAGCCCTACCAATTTAAATTGTAAAAATAAGAGCACTTGCTAATGTAAGACCATAAATGAGTGTGCAGAAACTCAAAAATTAATAGTTAAGTTGAAAAACACAAAATTTTTCCTTGTCTCAGTTGCCGCTACACAGAAAAAAAAATTATAAGGAAGTAATTTCTGAACAAGCAACTGCCCTTAACCAATTTTAAGAAAAAACATGCCATAAAAGTAAATTCCAGGTAAATGACCATATTGTATTTCCCGGATAAAATCAGGAATATCCTGTCTCCAAACGGTATTCCTGAAGATGGTCAGGCTTATGCTTAGTCCTATGAAAATTTAGAATAAATGTGCAAATACATTTACATTAACACAGTAAATTTTGCAGATCTTTCCTCCACTGCAGATCCTGAAGCACTGCAGCAGAGGGCTATGATAAACACCTCAGTACAACATCTGTTAAAACCACTTTGGGGAATGCCAACTCAGACCTAAATCCTTGGCTTCAGGGCTTCTGTGAATTCATTTTCATCAAATTTCTTCTTCCATCCCTACCTCTACAGATCTCTTAACAGATTAATTCCTGGATGTTAGCTCTAGAAGAGAACCTAAGACCATGCATCAGCAAATGAGCTGACATTTCTCAATTTGGTAAAACAGGTGTTAAAACTGGCACCTTTTTTTTTTAGAGAAATAGACTTTTTCAGCCCTGAAAGGCTGTGTTCTGCCTTGGGTCACACTGTCTACAAAGGACATCTGGAGGCAAACGCTGCCTTCTCTACATTCCTGCTGAGAGAAAGAATGCCATTGCCTTATTGTTTTCTTTCAGGGAAATTTTAATGCCCACTGGGGTTATAGAAACGTTTTTTTGTTGGTGCTCACTGCGCTGATTAAGTAACACTGTCAACAGTCATATTTTTCTTTTGATGAGGAAAAGGCTTAGAAGAGAATTTTGGTACAGCATATTTTTACATGCATATAGCCAAATATTCTGTAAATAAAAGCTACATTTTCCTTGTAAATGGTTTGGTAACTAAGTCTCTTACTCACAAAGTCACTCCCAGAGTACACATTGTGACATTACAGGTCAGCAACAATTTCCCAACTTAAACTCTGGGTTTGTTGTAGAAAGCTTATTATGCATTAGTTGCGGGGGTCTCCCTCTGCGGGGATGTGCGTTGAGGGCACTGTGCCATCCACCCAACTTCTGTTGGATTTGGTTGGTTTTTAATTGATAAAATCTTAGAACTTGAAAGCTTAAATCTTGCTGGAGTTGATCTTGGAGGTCTTTTCCAACCTTAATAACAATGAAAATGAGGAGCAAACACAGAACAGGGCACTCAGTTTATAAGCCCATCTTCCTTTAAAGGGCGGGAACACAGATTTGTTCCCCTTTGATCACTATTATCTCCACCACATGAGCCTGATATTCTTTGCCTGAAGAAGGAAAACAACACTTTATTTTGCAAAATTACTCGAGGACTTTGATGGCCAAGAGCTCAGAGGCATCCACCGTAAAACGAAGGGGAGAATTCTGATCGCCAAAGTAAAACCCAGCCCGGGTCCGCCCCAGCCCTCCGAACCCCTCACAATGAGCGACCCACCACCCCCTCAGAGCCCGGACGGTGGCAAAGCTCCTGATCCCACCCATCCCTCAGAGCCCGGAGGATGGCAAAGCTCCTGATCCCACCCATCCCTCAGAGCCCGGAGGGCGGCCAAAGCTCCTGATCCCACCCATCCCTCAGAGCCCGGAGGGTGGCAAAGCTCCTGATCCCACCCATCCCTCGGAACCCGGAGGGTGGCAAAGCTCCTGATCCCACCCATCCCTCAGAGCCCGGAGGGTGGCAAAGCTCCTGATCCCACCCATCCCTCGGAACCCGGAGGATGGCAAAGCTCCTGATCCCACCCATCCCTCGGAACCCGGAGGGCGGCAAAGCTCCTGATCCCACCCATCCCTCAGAGCCCGGAGGATGGCAAAACTCCTGACCCCACCCATCCCTCAGAGCCCGGAGGGCGGCAAAGCTCCTGATCCCACCCATCCCTCAGAGCCCGGAGGATGGCAAAACTGCTGATCCCACCCATCCCTCGGAACCCGGAGGGCGGCAAAGCTCCTGATCCCACCCATCCCTCGGAACCCGGAGGGCGGCAAAGCTCCTGATCCCACCCATCCCTCAGAACCCGGAGGGCGGCAAAGTTCCCGGTCCCGCCCATTCCTCAGAGCCCGGGAGGCGGGAAAGCTCCCGGTCCCGCCCATTCCTCAGAGCCCGGCGAGGGGAGGAGCTCCTGGTCCCATCCGTCCTTCAGAGCCCGGGGGACAGGAAAAGCTCCCCATCCCACCCGTCCCTCAGAGCCCGGGAGGCGGGAAAGCTCCCGGTCCCGCCCGTCCCACAGAGCCCGGGAGGCGGGAAAGCTCCCGGTCCCGCCCGTCCCTCAGAGCCCGGGAGGCGGGAAAGCTCCCGGTCCCGCCCGTCCCTCAGAGCCCGGGAGGCGGGAAAGCTCCCGGTCCCGCCCGTCCCTCAGAGCCCGGGAGGCGGGAAAGCTCCCGGTCCCGCCCGTCCCTCAGAGCCCGGGAGGCGGGAAAGCTCCCGGTCCCGCCCGTCCCACAGAGCCCGGGAGGCGGGAAAGCTCCCCGTCCCGCCCGTCCCACAGAGCCCGGGAGGCGGGAAAGCTCCCGGTCCCGCCCGTCCCACAGAGCCCGGGAGGCGGGAAAGCTCCCGGTCCCGCCCGTCCCACAGAGCCCGGGAGGCGGGAAAGCTCCCGGTCCCGCCCGTCCCTCAGAGCCCGGGAGGCGGGAAAGCTCCCGGTCCCGCCCGTCCCACAGAGCCCGGGAGGCGGGAAAGCTCCCCGTCCCGCCCGTCCCACAGAGCCCGGGAGGCGGGAAAGCTCCCGGTCCCGCCCGTCCCTCAGAGCCCGGGAGGCGGGAAAGCTCCCGGTCCCGCCCGTCCCTCAGAGCCCGGGAGGCGGGACCGGTGGCGGCGCGTCACTTCCTGCGGCCGGAAGGTTCCAGAGGTTCCGCGGGGAGCCGCCATGGCCGTGGTGCGGGAGGAGGTGAGGCGATCCCCGGCGTTGCCCCCCGGGCGCTGGCGGGGCCCTGTGCGAGGGGCAGCGGTGTGGCCCCGGTTGGGAGGCGGGGACGGGGAGCCGTCAGTCCCCGCTTTCGCTGAGGGGGTCTCTCCGTGCGGCGGTGCGTGTTGAGGGAGCTGTGCCATCCGCCCAGCTTCTCTTGGTTTCTGTTGGTTTTTAACTTATAAAGACTTAAACACTGAGAGTTTAAACCTTGTCTGGATTGATGATCTTGGAGGTCTTTTCCAGGCTTGTGCTCTGAGATGGTCCTGGTTGAGCAGGAGGATTGCACCCTTCTAGCCCGACCCATTCTGTGAATTAAGATGCTGTGGCTGTATATACAGGAGTGGTCAGGGGGTGAGGAAGGGATGATTCCGTGCTTAACTGGTTGTAGTGGGAAACTAAACTGCTGACTTGATAAAGCTGAAACTCCAGCATCTGGAACACTTGGAATTGTCATAAAAAGCTGTGAGCCCTGAGCACAAAGAATATATCTAATGTATACGTGTGATCCTTTGTTTTTGAGCCAGTTGCAGAAAGATTTGGAAGAGGTTAAAGAACTGCTCACGAACACCACTAGGAAGCGGGTGCGTGATGTCCTTGTGGCAGAGAAACACAAGCTGGAGCTGGAAATCAAGAATCAGCCTCCGCCGAAGCCAAAAGATGTGACAGAGGAAGAAAAGTCATCACTGGGAGGGTACACAGTGAAAATAAACAATTATGGTAGGTTTGTTTTTCTAGAGCTCCAGCATTGCTCTGAAGAGATGGCAAGGTGGCATTACTGGGAGTTGGAGTTGCTACTTAGCATCACAGTGAAGCCTTAAGTGTTTATTCCACACTGGAGATGCCACTTTAAAGGCTACTGCATGCTTATCTTGCCATCCGAACCCCAGCGTGCATTGATCGCGTTTGCGTGGTAGAGTTTGGTGGAATTCATTAAGTATCCTTGCTGTACCAACTGGTATTTTTCCGTTGCTTAGTGTTTAGCAGGAATGAAAGAGTAAGATTTGGCTTCTCTGCTCGCCATGTAGGTGAGAGGAGAGGGAATTGCTCAAGATGCAGGGTGTAGGGGAAGAAGTGGGTCAAGGAAACTGCAGCAGGAGCAAACAACTGGCTCTGACTTCCCCTGCACAGCCAGGGTTGCTCTCTTTTGACGTCAGCTGATACAAGGGTTTTCTCAGCATTTGCAGGGATTAGGGAAAAGGGCTACATGGGGGGACCTCCTTTTGCTTTCAAGTTATTTCTGAATAATTCATGTTTTCCCTTTATTGCTCTGAAAATTGTTTGAGTAAGGCAAAGATGCTAGTCATTTTAGGGGGCTTTGTGGGGGAAGCTTATGAAGGAAAGGGAGAACTTTATCTCTTTTATTCACTTCCAGGTTGGGATCAGTCAGATAAGTTTGTTAAGATTTACATCTCTTTAAATGGTGTCCAGAAGCTTCCAGCTGAGAATGTGCAGGTGAATTTCACAGAGAGGTGAGTTCATCTTGTACCACAACAAGAACACTTAAATGCAGGACTGTTGCATCAGCCTTTTTTTTTCTCCACTCCCTTTTTTCAAACTTCAAACTGTATTAACTTTTAGTAGCACTTGAGGGTATCAGGGTGTTTTCATTTTAGAGGTGCACCTCACCATGCTTGACATGGCACATAGTGTTAGCCCTGGGTATTTGTGGTGATAGAACTGAGGTGTACATTAAGGAAATTTGTTTTTCCAAGGTTATAGGGGATCATTGAGGTAGAAAGGATCCTAAAGAACTTGATTTGTTGTGAAGTCTGGATTGGTCCTTTTAATTTCTCTGTCAAAATTGAACTGAACATTTTTAGAGCCCTGGGAATAAAGTAATTCAAGCCTGTTGGCCTTGAGGTACTACCAGAGTAGTACCAGAATAGTAGTTCTTGTACTTTCCCAAGAAGTACACCTGCTTTCCTATAAAATACACCCGCTAAAGGGTTTTCAGACAATATAACAATTGGAGTATTTGTGCCTTTCCTCCCTTCACTTCCTGGGTCCAGGTCATTTGATCTGCTAGTGAAGAATCTGAACGGGAAGAACTACACCATGACCTTCAACAACCTCCTGAAGCCCATCTCTGTGGAAGGCAGCTCTAGAAAGGTCAGTGCACCTCGTCTGTTAGAGGTAATTTAGGGCCCTCACGAAGTATCACGTTCATTGCCTGACTAGTTCAGGAGACTCAGTTCTAACGTTCAGTCCCTCTCTTCTGCTGCTAAGTCTCTGCACTGTGAACATGAGTCTTACTAATCTGTGATTGTCATAACTGCAGAATTAGTCTCTGGAATCCTATTTCAGGAGATCATGTCTGGATATTGTGAGCTTTTTTTAATAGCTCACCAACAGGATTTCAGAAATAATTAAGCAGAAAATACCACCAAGCATTCATTTGCATCTTTGTGCTTTTAAATACCTCTGAGAAATTCTTTGTGATTCTAAGAGATTTGTCAGCAGACTGAAATCTTGGGAAGCTTAAATAGGCTTAATTCCCAAAGCAAAGTCTGGAACCTTGGTAATGGTGTTGCTCCAGAACTGAACACTGGTGTGGTGGTTTAACCCTAGCAGGAGGTTAATTTTCTAAGAGAAAAAATTAACTATCCTAGCCAAAACCAGGACTAGTCACATTTTACTGCTGCTGACTGGTGATACCCATACTCTGCTACTTGTGGCACCTTTCCAGGCTTAGAGATGTGTCACATACCTCCTGTGAGTTCTGTGTTGTACTTAGTGACATCAGATGCGAAGAACTACTGGTTCAATTGGAAATTGGCCTAAAATGAGTACAGAGTGAAATTAAACCAGCTGAAATAATCGAGAGTGTTGCTGTGGTGATTTTTAACATGGTGTGAAAGCGAGCAGTGGTCATGTACTTGTTACGCCAAGCTAAAGCTGCAGTAGACCCTTGTCTGCTGTGGCACACAGGAGTTCTTTGTGAAATTTAGGTCAGGGTTGCAAGTAAACAGGCTTTGTAACTTGCAGATGTGTTGTGAGATTAAGCAATGCCCTAAAACTAGCTTCTTATCCTTGGAGAAATAAATTGGAGGAGCCTCTGCCTGAACTTGGTATACTTGGAGAAGTCTAATAAATACAGTCACTCTTTACCAGGCAGTTCTGGGTACTTGGGCATCCTTTAAATCACTGAATGGTGTTCCTGCAGCACTTTACATTCTTCTGTATTGGTACTGTGGGCCTGTGCTAGCATTACATTAACCACATATATAAATTGTCCACAGGGAAGTTAACAGTTGTACCTGGAGGCTGAGTACATGCTGTAATTTCAGTATGCTACATAATAATGGATAGCTGAGAGAAATGTTTCAGGAATTTGTGAGTCTGGAAAAGGTTTATGTTGTGAGCTAACCTTATTGATTTTGACTGGCATCCCTTCGTGCCTTGCTGTTCACCATACAGATAAAGACAGACATGGTCCTTGTGATGTGTAAGAAGAAGCGGGAGGAAAAATGGGATTGTCTCACTCAAGTGGAAAAAGAAAGCAAAGAGAAAGAGTAAGTGTCTTTTCAACCCTCCATCTTGTTTTCCATTTCTTGTTCTCTGTGTTGTTTTAGGACTGTTGGGAGAGATCTGTGCCAACTGTGCAGTTATTCTGAGGATTGTTGGTCTGGGGGACAGGCCCTGAGATGTTTGAGGATCGTTAGGCTGGGATTTGTTTTGGTATTTGTAGGACTGCAAGTGGAAGAAACACACTCTGAGTAGCTGTTTTATTGCTAATGATGAAGGCTGCATCATAGGACATATGATAGGGAAGACCTGCAGTGAGAATTCTAAAGGGAATCAACCAATTAAAGATTCATTTGCATTTTGATGGCTGCATTCATGGCAAAAACTGCATTAGTGAGGTGACTGTTTTTAGATAAAGTGTGTATTATATAGAAATACGTGGATATATCCCCTGCAGCTCTACTGGTCAAAGTAATCATTGTCACCTGTGTGTGAAGTGCCTGCACAAAAATCCCAGCGTGCTTTTGGCAAAACAGGTCTTTGTTTACTTAGATGATTATCCAAAGTCTCAAGCCAGTTTGTAACACTCCAAGTGCTTGGGAGCAGCAGGCAGCTTAGACATACACAGGTATGAGGGTGGTAAATGACAGCAGGAGACACCTGGGGACAAGAGACTTTCTAAAATATATATATATAGAAGTATATAATATAATGATTTCATGTTATTTTACATGTACAGCTACCTTGAAGCATGAAAACACTATTGAGAATGTTATCTCTGCCAACAACAATTCATTTTGTGTATGTTTTTAGGGTGTTTTGCTAAAACTGATTAGCCATAAGTACGTGAATTTAGGGCATAACAACCTTCTCCACTGAAATGGCATCACAGGAGATTTAGGAGGAAGTGACTTGACAATTAATGCAGTTTTCTGGAGGGACAGGATCACTTGATTAAACCTGTATCTTGTGCAGAGAATTCCTGAAGATTTTCTGTTTGTCAAATGAACGGCTCCAGAAATGCTGGTCCCAGTCAGGGTCTGTGCAGCCGATGGTTAGCCCTGAGCACGAGGAAATTGCTCCCTCTGCTGATCTGTTTTCATCTGCTCTGTTTTTGAGCTAGACTGCACTAGGAACTACCTACAGGATTTTGGGAAATGGGATAAAGAGGACTTTTGCCAGAGGGCATTACATATAGTCGGGTTACACGGGCCATGTCCTCCACGGGTGCTGACTGCAGGTGGCACTGTTTGTCACCTGAGAAAATTGCTTTGAAATGCAATGTGTTACAAAGTCAGTTAACTTCTGGAGATCATCTGAAAAATGGGAAGCAGAAAAGAAGCCTTTTGGGTTATGAATGTGGTCTCTCCAAAAAGCTTGATGTGGTCATTTCTCGCTTTTTATTCACTTGTCACATAACACAAGGCAGGTACTGGCACTTCCTGTGTCTGTTGTATTTCACTTTTGCTTCCTACAGTTAATTTTGAGCAGTGCTTCCAGGATCATGTTTACTGCAAAATGCTTCCCATCAAAATACTGTCCCACCCCATGGGACATCTCTAGGTATACTACTCAACTTGCACTTGGTTTAAGGGTGCTTCTTAGGATTCTTCCTATTTGGAAACTGAGACAGCCGTATCTAAAGACTTTGCCAAAGCAAAAGTCCTGTTACCAGGGTGCTTCAAACAAATAGCAGCATTTAAGTCTGTTGGGTGTACCTGACCTTCTCATGTATCCGTCTTGCAGGAAGGCTGCCTATGACACCGCAGATCCTAGTGAAGGGCTTATGAACATTTTAAAAAAGATGTACGCGGAAGGGGACGATGAGATGAAGCGCACCATCAATAAGGCCTGGGTTGAAAGCAGAGAAAAGCAGTACAAAGGGGACATACCAATGGATATCTGAAAGTACTCTAAGGGCCGCCTTAAAACTGATCTTCCATGTGAGACACGCTGTGCTGCAAAGATCATCGTTTACATAACCTTCTTCCAAGCAAAGACAGTCATTTTCCATTTCAGGTTGGAGAAAATATTTAAATAAAATAGCTTATAAAGCATTTCCGTCAGTCAAGTGGTTCAGCATTTCCTGAGGAGTGAAGCTTAGGGTATATGTCCTTACCCCTCCTTGAAAAAGCATCTCAGATGAGTGGGGAGTGCTGTGAGACTGAGAACAGAGTGTAAAAGTAAAGGAATCTTAAACTAGGATGGGTCAAGGCTTCTGTTGCCACTGGCAGCTGTTACCCGTGTGCTTGCTGGGGCTAGTGTCATGCTCACTTCACCAGGTGTAGCTTTTTGATTAAATATGGGAAAGTGCTGAACTGTAAAGCATGTCACAAAGGGAGAACTGCTGAAGAAACCAGAACCACATCCTAAGCACTTGATAGTTAAGCAGAAACAATATGGTGTTAATCATGTGGTATTCAAATTTAATTATTATTCTCAGAAACTATTACTGTCTAGTATTACTATTAACTTTGGAAGTCAAAGTGCTTGTGCCAGCTGGGAGCATCCTGGATGTCTTTGAGATGGCATCAGTCAGGATGCAGTCATCAGCAGGGGCAGTGAGCTGTGATGCTGGACAGGGAGCTTGCCCTGGCTCTAGCAGAGTAAAGTAGGAAACGAGGATTAAGCTCTACTTTCTCCATTGACTTCAAAAGGGTTTTAAGGTAAGAGAGTAAGAAGTATATTAAGATGGCTTATCCACCAAAACATGGCTCAGCTGGGTGTGATGGGTTGCTGTCAGTTTGCTGCTACTGCTATTTGGCCTTTTTACTGCCACCTCCCAGGCCCATGCTGGGGAGGGGGACAGAGCAGCCACTGCCCCCCTTTACTGCACTGCTTTGAAGAAGAGTACAGGGCAAACGTGACCTTAGCAGCAAGCTTGTTGTTAATTGTGTCCTTCCTGCCACCTCCTGTGTCTCCTGAGGACAGATTTGTTGTTACCTATGGATCAAGGAAGCCACTACTCTCCTGTTAGGGTCTGGACTAGGGCTTCCTTGCTACCTTGTTCTTGAAGCATTGGATCAAGCGCTGCACTACGAACAGGAGAAATACCAGCACAGTTTCTAACAGGTCCTTTAGCCACTTCATCTGCTCATTAATATGTATTTAGTTTGCATAGCAAGAGCATCTAAACTTGAGGCCATGTTTTATTCCTACTCTGTGCTTGCCCTTGTTCATGGCAGAATACCACTTTGCCCTGTTGTGCAGTTTTATTTGTTTTTACCCAAATTACCGTGATGAACTTACCGTACGGTGGCAAAAAAAAAAAATGCTTCAACATGCTTTGTGCTGTATGTCTTTATTTCTAATGTTGCCCATACCACAAACCTCAGCTTAGTTCTGCAACCATCACGTAGTGACTTTTTTCTCACAATCAAACTGCCTCTCACACGGACCAGTTCAGTGCAGTTGTGCTGCTGCTTGTCAGCTGATACCAGCTCTAATCCAGTGAGTTTAATGAATCAGCACAACTTCTCACCCTTCCCTTATTAGTTTGACATTGGTGCTGGATTCTGTGGCAGGACAGTCCTGCTTTAATAGCACACACAAATGAGCCTGGTTTGTTTCTTCTGCCTGAATGCACATCCACGTGGTGATTATTACCACATGGCTCTCTGTACACCGCACATCTGCGCATGGTCAGCAAAGTGGCGGAAAACAATTCTGCTGAGCCTCCAGCGCCGCTTAACCCCTCGCGGGCGGGACGTCAGGACACACCTGTTCCGGATCCTCACGGGGCAGCTGTCCCGGGGCAGGGCGGCAATCTCCTTATCAGCCACTTCCTACAACAGAAGACCACAGCGTAAGAGTTTATCTGTGTTCCCCAGGATTCAGAGGGGCCTTACTGCCAGACCTCAAAATCCAGACGTAGAATAGGTACCATCACAAGCTTCTCTACCACCTCATGAATTTGCTATTTAATTGGGAACTTTTCACCTCTCTTCCTCACTCAGCCCTTTCTTTCTGGGCATTGCAACAGTGAATGTAAACAGATCCACATGGAGACCCCCAAATTAATCTTATTACACAGACAAAACAATCTCAAGCTGCTAATTATAACCAGTCAAATCAGCTTGTCTCTATCCTTGTTGCAAGGTGGGCTAGCCCTCTAAGAGGCCCAAAATTTAACCTTATTACAGACTGAATAACCTCAAGCCAGGAATTATAGTTAAAAACCCACTTGGCTTTCTCCTTTCTGTGGGGTAGGCTAGTCCTTTCAGATGAGCTGAATTTAAATATATGTTGTTTATTAACTGCCTCCAAGGTTGTATGCTTTGATGTCAGTAAAAGGGATCTCATATAGGGGGCTTTGGAAGGTGTTACAGGATTTTCTTTGGGGCTTTTTTCTGTATTTCTTGGTTTTGCCTCTTAAGGACATCTAGCACCAGTCAAATTTGCCCAGAGAACGGTAAAGTCAATATATACAAACAAATTCATACACTTTCTCTCCCAGGATGTGTAAGTATCATGCCCAGATCAAATACACACAGGAATAATCTGATACTTGCAAATGTTTTTGGTGCTTAGTAAGGCAGACTGAATGCAAGGCAGTGAATTTTTAAGAACAGTTTTAGCACCAAATCTCATGCAGGTTTCACACACAGCTCAGGCAGGAAGTAAAATTAAATATTTCTAATTGAACAGATTAGTGGTTTTGGCTGGGTCAGGCTTTCAGATTTTTAAATAAGAAAAAAAATCTAGAGTTTATTTATTATTCTGTATTACTGGAAGTAAAGAAAATAGGTTTGTGAATGTATGTTAGGGGCAGTGGGGGGGAGGTGGGGAGTGTGACTTCACTGTATTTATTGTTACAAGAAGCACTGGTTTCAAAAAACCCCACACCCCAATGTGCACAACCTCCAGTCAGCTGACTGCTGTTGCAAACACCCCCAAAAGGCTGAGGTCACTACGAATATGCCATGATTCTGTGCCTGTGAGCTGGGGAAACACAACACCTGTGACCTGGGACAGCCGTCTGGATCGATGAAGTGACAGCCGTGGCCCTGAGCACGTGTGGGCTCATGCTCCGGCTGGGCGCAGCCGTGGAGCGGCTGCCGGTACCTGCAGCTCCCTGGGAAGGATGGAGTTCTTCCGGATGGCGTTGATCCGCAGCCTCTCATCCGCATGCTCATATGCCATCTTCCTTCTCTTGACGTCCCGCAGCATCCTCCAGTCCACGTAGTAGCTCCGCACCTGCCTTGGGCAGGGCGAGGGAAGAACCTATTAAAGAAATGAAACTTGTGATACCTGCCTGTTGCACAGAGTTTGCCCTGGTCAAGTATGAATTGTTATTTCCATAAAGCATGGAATATCCTGAATTGGAAGGGACCCACAAGTATCATCGAGTTCAATACCTGGCCCCAACACGGCCCCCACAATCCCACCCTGTGCCTGAGAGTGTTGTCCAAACACTCTTTGAGCTCTGGCAGCCTCGAGGCTGTGCCCATTCCCGGGGGAGCCCGGTCAGTGCCCCACCACCCTCTGGGGGAAGAACCTTTTCCTGATATCCAGCCGCTCCCTCGGGTCCTGTTATTCGTTACAGAGAGCAAAGATCGGTACCGCCCCTCGTGAGGAAGATGTAGGCAGCGATGAGGTGTAAAAAGTGTAATATGTGATCCAGAAGCTTAACGATGCCGGAAGACACAAAGAGCCCCAAGCTACACCGGACCCGAAGGGCCGGGGCCGAGCCCGCAGCGGTCAAACACTACCCGGATCTCCCCTGCGCGTTCCCCGGCGCCTCGGCCGGGCGGACGGGGCCCCAGAGAGACACAGGGAAGCAGGGTAGGAGGAATGGAAGGGAGGGAGTCGGTCTGACCTGCCGAGCCGCCCTCAGCGCCCAGCACAGCGCGGCCGCCGCCATCTTGTCGCTGCGCCGCGCGTGCGCCCAGTCACGGCGGGCGAGGGCCCTCAGGCCGCTCCGCCTCCGTCCCGCTGCATTCCCGATGTGCTCGGGATTTCCAACGCTCTGCGGCTGGAAATGGGGCAAGAGCCCCACCCGCCTCTGGGGGCTGTGCTGGGTGTGTCTCAGAGGTGATGGCAGGGCTCGCCGGCACCACCCGTCAGTAAAGGCGGCTGAATCTGCCACGGAAACGTCAGGGGCCGGCCTTGGGTGCAGCAAAGGTATCCCAGGTTGAAGGGGAACAGCTGTAAAAATAACAGGGAAAGTTGTCCCAATAGGAGAATTGACGCAGAGGCATCGTCCCTGCGCTGTGGGGTCCCTGTCTGGAACAGCACGTCCTGACCACTTGTCCTGCTGCGGGACAGAGATCTGCCAGCAGCTCCACTAAAGGCTGGGCTAGTTCTGCTTCTTAGGGTTTTTTTGCTTGTTTATCACCCAGGACTGTTGCTCAATTCCTAAATTTATACCTGTGGTTTGCAGGGGTTTTTTTCCACTTACGAATTTTGAACCATAGAATATCCTGAATTGGAAGGGAGCCATAAGGATCATCGAGTTCAACTCCTGGCCCTGCACAGGACAACTCCAAGAACTCCACCATGTGCCTGAGAGCATTGTCCAAACTCTGGCAGACTTGGTGCTGTGACCACTTCCCTAGGGAGCATATCCCAGTGCCCCACCAGCCTCTGGGGGAAGAAACTTTTGCTAATATCCAAATCTTCGGGAAAGTTACAGCCCTTTGCAGACAATACTGAATAATCATAATCGCAAACAGAGAAGAACAAATGGGGAATTCTGCATCCATTGTTCTTGTTCAGTGAGGGAAACTGTCCTGTTTCAATAACTGGAACTTTGCTTAGGTAGAGTGTAAAATATGTCTATGTCCTGATTTCAGGAAGAACATGCATCAAGGTTTTGATGTTGAATTCATAGTTTTGATTAAACTTTCTGCTTGTATCAGCTCATTAGCTACATTCAAAAAGTCATTTAAAAGAAGCTGTCTCTCTCAGTTTGTCAAGCTGCTTGTTGTCTGTGTGCTAATTGTTTTACTTAGATGTTTGGTGTATTATACTGCTCCAGAAGTATGTAATAATCTGGAAGAAGTGGCCAGGTTAGCAGGCTAATCAAATTTTATTATCTATGCTACAGTCAGCAGCTTTCCTAGGAACTTACCCACCGGGGCTGATGGTACTCAGTGGAAAGGCCATTTTTGGTGCTGGTGAAGTCGTTAATTCTTCACAGACTGTTCAGTTTCTGTCAGCCCAGGTGTTAACTACCCTGAAGGTGTCTGTCCTACATATATGCCCAGCTGAAACCACTAATACTTGTTCACACAGCAATAACCTACAAATTCAAAGCTGTTTTCTCTTCTCCTTGCTTTATATGGGTCTTATGAGCCACAGAGAGGTGAGATGCTGGTTATTGCTCTCGTTTCCTAACTCATTTTTCTTCCTTCATACCCTGAGAAACAAAAAGTCTGCTCTTAAACTTGTGTGAGGGTCTGTCTATGGAGGGGAAACTGCAGCAGCAGAAAGGGCTCAGCATGCCCAGCCTGTGGGCTGCAACCCTCTGAGAGCATCCTGTTCAAAACCTGGGCTGTTTGTGACCGTGTTTCCTGATGATGAGCTGTGCTGATGCCATGGCTGGCTTGGAAGTAGCTTTCTGCTGTTTGCAAGGGGAGCATTTCAAGCTTTATTCTCTGATGTAATTGTCTATAACTTGCTATTTTTCTAGCTTTCCAGAGGGTAAAGTTAATTTGGTAGGATATCAGCAGAGCAGATAAAATAGATGTGATCAAAGGGGATTTGGATGCTACAGCATGCATTCTTATCTACAGTATTTTGTATCACTTCCCCTTTTGTGTTTATTAGATGGTCCAGATGTGGGAGGAACTGGTGAGAATGGGAAGGACTATTTCTTCAGTCAGGGCTGACTCCCTCACTTGCTCAACAGCATCACCTGTGTGATTGGCACTTCCCCAGCTGAGACTGGCAAGGATTAATGATGCATGTTGATATCCCTCAGGCTGCTGCCATCTTCAGCTCCCTCAGCACAGCTTCTGGTTGCAGTAAATCGAAGGAACTGTCCAGAATCTGAGGGTTTGTCAGCTAAAAACTGGGCTCAGTAATGCACCTGGCTAAATAAGTGCGTGGGTAGTTCTTGAGGGATTTTTGAAAGTACTGTGCTGAATAAATGTAGTGTTTATCTGCTGCTGAGTTCAACATATTTTTCTATTTTCTGATGTACTCCACCTGAATTTCTCATCATTAATACTACAAATGTGCTTGTTAATACAGTAGTCTCAGTAACAATCCTGTGATGCTTGCAGACCGATGTATAGAGCTGGAGAGGCTTTCTGGCTTTTGAGTAGTAGCAGAGCATAAAACAAGTGGGAAGTGTTTATTCCTGCTGATGGGCAGGAAGACTACTGAGCAGGGGAATCATTCTCAAGCCCAGCGTGCTCCTTAGGTGGTTTGTAAGAGGGAAACGCCCCGAGGCTTCTATTGGTTCCTTTCGTTTGCTCCATGGGTTCTTAAATTCGCTGCAGGGACTGCTGCTGATTTGTAGCTGGAGTGGGGAAGAGGAGAGGATTTGGTCACTTTTTGGCGTGCTCAGATTACCTCTGCAAGTGGTGTCTGCATCAGAAGGGCTCTGAACCAGGCAGTTGAAAGTACTTGACAGGTAAGAGAAAAGTATTTTTATTTCCTTTGAGGTTCCCGTTGTTTGTCCTGAGGGAAAAACTCAGTTTGTCTCTGACTTCTTAGAGCAGATGCTCTCCAAGGATTTTGAAGCCTTACGCAAACATCAATAACCCTGTATTATGGGCATGTATGATTTTTACAAAATGTACAGGAGTATTTATATGGGGTTTTTTAAGCCCATTTTGAAGGGCTTAGGCTTTCCTAGGTTATCTCCTCCAACCATATAAAAACTACGTGTCTGCTCATATAAATGGGAGTTTTGCCTTTGCATCTAATGGAGGTAGGGTTTAACCTAGAAGGGTTTCTTTTTAGAGTACTTGTTCCTAATAATTTGCACTTTAGGCTCTGATTTCTGTGTGACAGTAGATGCTTTAAAAGCCCTTCTTTTGTTGTGAGATCGTGCTGGAATTTGACCACACACATCTTATAATTGTAACAGGCACTCTTTAGTAATTGCTCAGTATTTTCTCATCCAGAGGCCCTTCTTGTGCACCTTCTCACAGACTCAGGGCTGAAAGCCAATAGAAGTTAGAATAAAGGGTAATGGCTCTAACTGACAGAGCATAGGGTTAGATCAGATATTAGGAAGAAATTCTCCCCTGTGAGGGTGGGCAGGCCCTGGCACAGGGTGCCCAGAGCAGCTGTGGCTGCTCCATCCTTGAAGTGTTCAAGGCTGGGTTGGACGGGACTTGGAGGAACCTGGTCTAGTGGAAGGTGTCCCTGCCCATGGCAGGGGTCTGGAACCAGAGGGTCTTTTAGGTCCCTTCCACCCTAAACTATTCCAGGATTCTATGAGTCTTAAGTTTTTAGCACCTAAAATGAAATTTATCACTATTTTCGTAATAAAAGTACCTTATTGATTATCTTATTTATAATAAAAATGTCAGTCATTGGATAAGTAAAATCAATCCAATACAGGAGTTAAAAAATGTTTGAGCTTTGCAGGCACCAGAACAAAGATTTGCTTCAGGAAAGACTGACTTAAACTGAAAGCTACTGACTGAAGAGAAGGGAGCTCGGTAACTTATAACAAAGTGCATATTTATAGTAATGAGAAAATAGGCTGTTAAACCTCTCTGCACATGAGTATGTAGGGTTTTGAAAGCAATCTCTCATGCACATATGAACAGTTAATACACCTTGCTTATCAGATCTTGCAGAAGAATTAGCATGAAAGAAAATATAAATAAAAAAATGAATCCAGAAGCACAGTATCTCTCTGGGTGATTATAATTCTGGGTTTTTATTAATTATTTTGAGTAATCCCAAACTTTTATAGTGGAAAGTAGGTTCATTCAGTCTGGTAAAAAAAAGAAAAGGGAGATACCTGCAAAAGAAACAATCTTCCCAAGCTAATGATTGCGTTTTTTGTTGGCAGTCATTGGTTGCACTAATTGCAAGCATTAATTTAATGAAGATTGCATAATACTGAAAACAGAGTGCTGGCTGGCTTATTACAGGAGCTGCATGGAATGGATTCTGTGCCCAGTCCCAGAGAAATGCAGATCTGATGCACAGCTTTCTAAGGCAGCTGAGGTTTGGAACAGTAGAGCAGTTTTATCACAGAAAATAAAGACAAATAATCCAGTTGGTTAAACTAAATTATACTTATGCAAAGTATATACTTATGTAAAACTAGTAACTTGTCTCAGCCAAATACTTCGCCAAGAAAAATATGTAAAACTGAAGGAAAATGGGCTGGACATCTTAGTGTCTGAGTAGCAGTATCATCATTTTGTGCTCGTTTTGAGCCCCCACTTTATTTTTGCCTGACTGCCAACAAAGGCTAATAGCCCCCAATGACTGAGTTGTGCTCTTGGGTGCACTAACTCGTGTCGTTCTTTATTGCTAAAAGCATTGCAGAATGTAAGGAGCATGACTGCTTTCCAACTTAGTGAGGGATGAGCTGGTTTATCACCTTCTGTGCTGCTGCATCTGCTGCTGTGTCTGAGCACACAGCTTTGCCATGTGCTCTGCAGGTGCCTTTGCTTCTCTCCACAGGCTGCTGCCACACACTCCCCTGCTCCTGCATTGTCATGTCCATGCTTTAAACAGAATTCAGCGGTCAGTATCCATTTGAGGGCAGAGCTTATGATGAACACTGATCACCGGTAATGCTTGTGTCTCCTCAGACTAAAAGTGTTGGTCAGACAGGCCTGTTGCTGTTCTTGTAGAGAGTTATTGAAGTGATGGCTGTTTGGAGATCAGCAGTGCTTCTGTGAACTTGCAAAGGGCTTTTTGACATGCCTTCTAGTATTTGTCATTCCTTTTGTGTTCCTCAAGAAACCTCCCTGGCTTTAGGATGCTTGAACGTGCCAGTTTTCTAACTAGGTAATTAGGGATCTGCTAGTTCTCCTGTCTCTAGTGCTGTGATACACGTGGCAGTTCCATTCTAGCTTTAGCATGCAGAAGGCTGTGCTCAAAAAAATCACACTCTGTATTTCCCTTGGTACTCAAAAAGCTCAGGTCTCAAACTTGGCCCATGGCTCCTTTCACGACGCCTCATTTTATTCTGGCTATCTTGCTTTAATGTGTGTTGCTTCTAGTGTTGTGTTGTATAACTCTGTGGCTTGGATATGTGCATAGTCAACTCTGCCCCATTTCTCAGTCTTAGAATTCTCTCTTCTGCAACCATGGAGCTGTCCTAGACCTGCATTTCCTTCATCTGTGACTCCAAGTCCCTCTTTCTCTCCTGAATCCTATCTCCATGTCATGTATACATAGAAGGCCTATACCCTGAATCTTCAAGCACGGAGCAGTAGGATGGAAAAAGACTTGTAGAGTTAGATTGTTGGAATCTTTCACACAAATATTCCACTTTCTCTCCAGCTTTGATCATCCCATGCTTTCCTCTGCAATAATTGAAAAGATGTGAACAGGGTTTCTTTCATCCCTTCCCTTAGGAGAATATTCTGTGCCTGGTAGATCTGACTATTAGGCATTCTTTCCTAAATCAGTCCTTTCCCTCATCTGCTGTTACTGCCAGTTATATGTATGACATTATATTCTCCACAAAAAGTCAGTTAAACCCATTCTTTTTAACGACAGGGAAAAAATCTCTTTATTATATGATGAAGAAGCCAGAAAAGTTGTTCTCTTTCATTATGCTTGACAGAAATGCTTGTGTCCAGGGGTTTTTCCTCTGGAATGATCTCTGAGCCCAGGAAAATATGAGCTCAATTTGTGGTTCCAGTGAAGCCCTAATTAGTCATGACATTATGTTACAAGCCAGAATGCTATCACTAGGTGCTGAGCAAAGGGATTTTGTGCATGCATCTGTCTGTTTGGGGACCTCATCTCCAGGGGTTTGGAAGTAAACCCCACAAAACCAAGCTTTGGGGGTTTCCTGCAGTGGACTGTGATGAGAATCTGTAGAATTTAGACGTAAGTTTGTTCAAAGCTTTGAAGCAATCTCATATGATTTGATTTGTTTCGGAAGTCTGCAGAGGAGAAAAAGAAAGGTGTAGCTAGTTTCTGTGTCCCTTTGAGGGAGAGGATGGGTCGGGGTGGGAAAGCTGCATTTTTGGTCAGAAATAGGCATCTGCAAGCCAAGAGGGAGAGATGGGGAAGGAGCCCTGCGTTCACAAAGCAAGGTACTTGTTCCCCTCCATTTCACTTAATATACATTAAACGCAGATAAGTGCTGAATGGAGGTGGAAAACCGAAGGAAACAAATTACTGCTTGGGTATAAGCAGCAGTGATGACTCCCTTATTTTATGGATAGAATCATAGAATTTTTAAGCTTGGAAAAGCCTCTAAGACCATTGAGTTCAACCATTGACCCAGTGTTGCCAAGCCCTTCGCTAACCCATGTCCAAGTGCCGTATGTACATGTCTTTTAAATCCATCCAGGGGTGGTGATTCCACCGCTCCCTGTGTGAGTTTACCCTTTCAGTAAAGACATTTTTTTCCTAATACCTAATCCAAATATGACATAAGGGTATCAGGTAAGGAATTGTAGACTGAATCTTGAAATCCATACCTTGTTTTCATTGGTGTCTGCGATTATCTTGCTTGAAGAGAGATGCACCAAAGTGACCTGCAAAACAGATATTAAGTGGGTGATGTAGGGTTTGTTTGGTTTTTAGCAACCAAAGCCTCATGTTTCTGGGCAGGAAGGACACCTTCTTTTAGCTGTGCTGCCAATGGGAGGTACTAATCTAATGGCAGGGATGTTTCCAAAGGTTTGGCAGACATTTAGGTGATATAAGGATGTTTCACAGAAACAGATAATTTTTATTGTAAGGGTTGTACAAATTATTATAATGGAGTGTTATCTGAGTCCAGATGTGCTATTACTGTGGACACATATTGGCCAAGTGCTTTCTAGTTATCACATTACCTAATTTAGCACTTAAATAAATTTTTTTCCCTTCTGCTTGTGCAATGAATAACACAACTGCTTAGTAAGTCACATGTGGTGGCATTTTGAATTTGCATCCTGTGGTGTGAAATTCTAAGTTTTTGACCAAATATATATATATATATATATCACCTTCTGTACAGATTGACATGTACCATTAATGCCAACATTCAGCATACAATACTGAATAAGCCAACTGATAAATTCAGGTTTCTGACTTTATATTTTATCCTTCCTTCCCTCCTTGCTCAGCTTCTACTTTCTTGTTGTTTTTATCTATGAGGTGTTCATTAAGTCCAAAATTCTTCCTTGGTTGACTGCACAAAACTTTTACAGCAAACATGGTTTTTTGGTGTGAATGACTGTACCTGAAAACTTTAAACATTTGAACTTCAGTTTCAACTTCTGAATGTCAATGAAATTTAACACTAATTTTATTTAGTTAGGTCTTAGCTTTGAGAATAAATCAACCTGAAAATAAGCTCTTCCTATATATTTATGCAAGGTAGAAAAGAACAGTTAATTCTGAAATAAAAGTATGGGAAAACAAATAGTTTTACGACTCATCCTCTTGCTCCACATGTTAACAGATGTGCTCTAGTAGCTTCCACATGAACTGTGCCAGTGCTAAGACGATAAATCAGATAAAGGAGTCAAAGCAAAATGAACTTGAAATCTCTCAAGTGAATCTATTATTTGGGTACACAAAATGCCAATGCATTGGTGTCAAATGGAGCAAATCTTTTTAATTCTCCCAAATCCAGATAACAGTGTAGGCTACATGCTATATTAGAAGGCTAACGTGAAGTGGGCAAAACTGTGTCCCAAATTTCCTGTACAGAAAGATCAGTGTCAGCTCTCTGAATTTTTCATGCACACAGCATCGGCACAGTTATCAGGCTTTGAGTTGAAGACCATGCACGGTGCTGGAGAATGCCATGGTCAGTAGTCCAGACCACAGCTGAGAGACTGGTAAAAAGTCTGTTGTAACTGCAGGGGAATGAGAGGCACTATGGCATAGTTTACAATTGCAATGGACCATGATCCCAACTCTTATTTGAAGGTTGAAAACTTAGAGCTCTTACTTGGAGAGTCTGGAAGCTCTTTTGTATCTATCTCATTCACTGTGACTTTTCCAGGTACTTACCAACCTAGTTGTGAATCAGGGCAAGACAAATAATTTGTCTTTTAGAAAATCGTGAAAACCAGCTTTATGATCACGATTCTTACCTTTTTTTTTTTTTTTTTTTTTTTTTAAATCTTGAAAGCAGCTGTGCTGTTTGAAGGGTCAGCTACTCCTCTAAGAACCTGCCATCTCTGAGATGAATTTCCAGGGCTGGCTTGCCTTCCCAATGGATTTATTGCTGTGTTGTGCTCTCCAGACATCTGCTGTTCAGCATCCTGCATCTCATAACTGCACCAGCAATGCTCAAAGAATATCCTTCAGCCACTCCTGTAAGATTGACCTGCCCACACTCTCCCAGATTAAAGCTGAAGCAAATCCATTACAGCATGATGAAGAGAACAGTAGGGTGCAGCTAGATCCTGGAGAGGCTGAGGACAATGAAGAGCAGAATATAATCTTTAGGCACAACATCCGTGTGCAGACACCCAAAGGGAACTGTGAAACTTTGACCCGCATTATGGATCTCTTTGAAAGGATGGAGAAGCTTGAGAAAGAAGTGGCAGAGCTGAGGGAAGTTTGCAGCCCTCAGAAGAGCTGTGGGGGAAGCCAAGGTAGGTAACAAGAGTGATATCTGTTCTTACTTCCCAGGTCCAGCCTATTTACTGCTGAGATCTGGGGACTGGAATAATTTGTCAAGGTTATTGGGAGTTCTCCATGAGCAAAATGCTTGAGTCCTTCGCATGGGCTGGTGCCCTGGTTTTTGAGATTCATGTAGGTTTCAATAGGGAGGTTTCAATAGAGGATTTTCTGGAGGACAGGAGGGTGAAAGATGAAGTAGGCACTTCTAGTTGCCATCTTTTTCTTTCTCAACTTTGCCTCCAGAATTTTGCCATTGCTGAGAATTTGTCTTTTTATTTCCTCTTTGATAAGTGACTAAAAGAGGAGCAGAGTTTATGATGATAATGTTTTGTGGTGCCCCAGGCTCTGCCTGGGATCACAGATTTATACTGCGTGGCCTCTGAATTTAATGAACTGTTGTTATTTGGGGAATGGAGACAGGGGAAGTCCTAAGACTTTGCTTACGTGAAAAATACAGATGTATGGCAGATGAGAATAATGTGCTCTCCATCTTAATAAATATCTGCAGTGAGAAATAGTGAGTTTAAATTACAACATTAAGGTTTAGGTTAGAGGCTGTGGGAAACTTCCTAATTGACTCTCTGGGGTGGTCATGGAACCCGTGTTCCTGCTGACCATGGACAAACATGTTGGAAAAAGCAAGGGTGGAGCTGGTCCCTCCTTGGACCTGGGACAGATGGACAAGGTGATGCCATCAGGTCTTTTTCAGTCCCTATTTTTCAGTGATATTTATTCTTCCCTTTAATGACCTTGAACATACCTTTGCACTACCTATCTAATGCTGTGTTCCTAGTTTTTTTCTTGTGTTTTGTTTTTGTTTTCTCTCATCTGTGTGTCACATTTGCTGTTGTGCATCCTGGTGCTGCTCTGGCCAGATGTCCCTCACTGCAGTGGCCGTGGGACTTTGTTCTATGAGACTTGCAGCTGTGAGTGTGCCAAGGGCTGGGAGGGCAGTGACTGCTCCCACCCTGCCTGCCCCAGCCACTGTAGCAGTAACAGGCACTGCAGTGCTGGGAAATGTCTGTGATGAGTGTTTCTTTGGTGAGGATTGCAGCCTTCAGCTGTGTCTGGAGAGCTGCAGCAGCAGTGGGATCTGTGACACAGCCCAAGGGGTCTGCCAGTGCCACGAGGAGTTCACTGGAGAAGACTGCAGTGAGAAACGGTGTCCTGGGGATTGCAGTGGCAACAGGTTCTGTGATACAGGAGTGTGCTACTGACACGATGGCTTCTTTGGCCTCAACTGCTCCCAGGGTAAGACATGTGCCTGGGAGTTACTTCTCTCTTCATTCTTGCAATCTGACTTTCCATCTCTCCTTCCAATACACTTTTAGCTAATCCTGTAGGTAAGCCAACCCTGGGATCACCATGGTTAGCTTGGAGTTTCTGCTGGCTGACTGGTCTTTGTCTTCAAGAACTGCCTGGGAAACACTGCTGAAGTAGGGAAAGGTGAAAATACAGTTAAAGGTTGTGCTAGCACCAGCCTGTGTGCAGCAGCTGAAGGAGAGAGCAAAATGGGCATGGAGCCTGTAATTAAAGAAGGAGACAGAGTCTGTTTCTTGACGTACAAATGAGACATTAGAAGGTAAAATCACGTTTGCTGCAGTGTGCACTGCTTGCTGATGAGGTAGTTGATTGGATAAAACCTGTGAGACAAAGGATGTGTAAATCCTTTAAAAAGCCTCCCTTTGAAGTGAGGTCTTTGGGAGATTCTCCCTTGTCCTGCCTTGTTACAAGGTAGTAGGATTTGCCTGAGAAGACCTTGAGGAGTATCCTGCAGTTCCTGGTTCATTCTGCCTCCCTGCAGCCACAGATTGGTACTCCAGTACTCAGCTTTTTGCCCTGGAAGCCCCTTCTCAGCATGGCACACTTGATCTAATCTTTTGCAGCTCCCTGTGAAGAAGTAACCAGCACACACTGAGCAGCAGCTCTTGCTCAGTGAGGGTTTTCAGTGACCTTCTTCACAGATGTGCTCTGCTCTGTATCATCCCTCATGTTTCAGGCCTAATCTGTCTGCTCAGAGACTTACCTTTTAAATAAAAGATTAGTAGCTTAAAACTTCACTCCTCCTGGCCCTTCCACACTGTTCAGAGGGAGAGGATGGTGTGGCTATCCAGCATTCTTCTCTCCTGTCAGTAGACTGAGATTTGCTACTCAGGAGGCAGCACCTTTATAGAGGTGGCAAGCAGAAGAGTTCCTACCAGAGCAGAAACAATTTTCTCAGAGAACTGCTGCCCAGTCATTCTCTCCCAGAGGCCTGTCCGGGTCCAGCTTTAGATCTTCTTCTTTCCACGAAACCTGCAGCTGTTTTACAGGCTGTGAAAGTGCCTTCTGTTGTCTGAATGAGCAAGGACTACAGAATCAATGCATATAGCACAATCCATTTGGTTACTGTTTCTGAGCACTACACTTCCAGTCCTGCTTAAATAAGTCCAAAGGAAAATGGTTCCCATCTCAGCAGCTGTAGCCAAGTGCTCCTCTCCCATAGATGTCAAATTGTCTTTTCTGTTCCAATCTGGGTTAGATTTCTGCATCCTGAGACATATACACTGAGCACTGGCTTTATTTATTGTTATTAATATGGGGTTTTTTGTGTCTCAGATCATGAAGTGACATATTTTATGTTGCCATGGTAACTGGAATGTCTGAACATTTTAGAAGTTACTATCAAGCATGCAAGAGTATAATTAATGCTTTGCAATTCCTTCTGAAGGAGAACTAGAGTACAAAGATGTTGAACAGCAGACAGACAATCCTCTTCTGAACTCTGCTTAGACAAGGAATAAACTACACCACATGTATTTAGGTTCTTCATTATTTTACGGCAAAGCTGGATTATTTAAATCCAGCTTCTATATTACAAGAGGAGACGGGATGAACAGTCTCATATTTTGTACAAAGTTTTCAGTGAAAGCAATGTTATGCACACAGTGAGGGAGGGTTTGGTGAAAGCTGTGAACTACACGTGGGAATGAACACATGTTGGTGTCTTTCAAGTGAGAAGAATCTCCTGATGTTATCTGACCTCACATTGCTGACACATGCCTTTTTACAGGCCCTATCTATCTATGCTTTGCTATCAGTTAGAGCCTTGCTGTGTTGGTTTTGCAGGGCCTGGTTTTTGGCAGCGGGGGGGCCACAGAGGTGGCTGCTGTGAGAAGCTGCTGGAAACTTTCCCCATGTCCGACAGAGCCAATCCCTGATGGCTCTGAAGATGGACAAGCTGCTGGCCAAGGCTGGGCCAATTGCAGAGGCTGCTAACACCTCTGTGATAACAGATTGAAGAAGAAAATCAAGACAAAGCGGGGGTCGGTCGTAATTTTCCAGCCAGAGAAGAGGAGGAGGTGAGAACAGGTGAGGGAAACAACATGGAGAAACCAAGGTCAGTGGAGAAGGTGGGACACGAGGTGCCCTGGGCGCCGGAGCCGAGATTCCTCTGCAGGCTTTGGTGAAGACCATGGTGAAGCAGCTGTGCCACTGCAGCCGATGGGGATCCACGGGGGATGCAGAGATCCACCCACAGCCCCTGGGGATCCACGGGGGATGCAGAGATCCACCCACAGCCCACGGGGGAGGTGTCCATGCCAGAGCAGGTGGATGCCTGGAGGAGGCTGTGCTCCAGTGGGAGACCCGATGGAGAGAGGGTGCCCCGCTCCCAGGCTGGAGCAGCCTGGCCTTGGAGGAGTGCACCCCGTGGAAGAGTGACCCACGCCGCAGCAGTTTTGGGAGGACTGTGTGCCCGTGGGAGGGACTCACGCTGCAGCAGGTTTGGCAGGACCACTGCTCGTGAGAGTGGACCCACGCTGGAGAAGGTCACGGAGAACTGTCTCCCGTGGCAGGGACCCCACGGGGCAGCAGGGGAAGGGCTCCTCTCCGTGAGCAGTGGAAGAAAACCTCGTGTGGCAAACTGAGCAAACCCCCACGCCCTTTCCCCTGCGCTGTCGCTGGGAAGGAGGGAGGGCTTGGGGGAAAAAGGTGCTTTTCTTAAGGACTTCTTTTACTTCTCCTTATCCTCTTCTATTTTGTCAGCAATAAACTCACTTTGTACCTCTAAGCTGAGCCTGTTTTGCCCTTGGAGTGTTTTCTCCCGGTCCTTAACTCAACTTCATTACATTTTTCTCTCCTCTGCCCAGCTGCGGCAGGGGAGGGTCAGTGAGTGACGCTCGTGGGTGCCTGGCGTAGGGCCAGCGCCAAACCACGACAGGCACTCATGGCCCTGCTGTGCCCAGAGCCCTGCGTGGGACCTGGATTGACTCCAGATTTATTCCAAACCCAGGGAAAGGGTTGTGTTTTCCACGGCAAAGCCCGGCCTGGAAGCATGCCACCGTGTGCAGCTCCCATTGCTCCAGGACCCCATTGAAACCCATGCCTGGGCTGGAAAACCCTTTCCAGGCATTAATTGTTGCCAGTATCCAACCTGACCCTTGCCTGGCACAGCTGGAGGCCGTTCCCTCTCATCCCATCCCTCGTTCCCTGGGAGCAGAGCCCAATCCCAGCTGGCTCCAAGCTTTCCGGGTTCCAGCCGGGGACTCTCCCGCGGGCGCTGGGGCTGAGCAGTCGCTGCTCCCAGGGCACTCCCTGGGACTGAGGTGGGAAATGCATCAATGGCTCGGAGAGAGGAGAAAGGCAATCTGGAGACTCTGCTCTTGTGCCTCACAAATTTTATTGGAAAATGGGAAAATATCTTCAGGAGTTGGAACTCTGTCCTATTCAACCTACTGTGCATTCATGTTTTTATATCCTACACTGCAACGTAAATGTACAATATGGAACAAAGAGAAAATATTTGCTAATTTTATTTATTTACTAGATTTTATCTTCATTTATGGAATTTGAAATTATTCTTCTTATTCTCCTTATTCTTTCACTATCCTGCTTCTTTCTTTAGTTCTTCTACGTATTTCTACATTCTTCTTCTACTTATACCTCTTCTCCTCCTATGGATTTTAAAATTCTTATTCCTATTACTGTCCTTCTTCTATAGATTTTTAAATTCTTATTCCTCTTCTTCTAGAGATACTTAAATTGCTATTCTTATTCCTCTTCTTCTAGAGATACTTAAATTGCTATTCTTATTCCTCTTCTGCTATGTATTGCTTAATTCTTATTCCTATTCTTACTCTTCTATGTATCTTTAAATTATTCTTCTTCCTCTTCTTCTTTGTCTTGGTCTTCTTTGTCATCATCCTCTTCATCATCTTCGTCTTTGTCGTCTTCGTCGTCGTCTTTGTCGTCGTCTTCTTCATCTTCTCTTTGTCATCTCCGTCTTCTCCATGCTCCTGCTCCCGTTGCCGTTGGTTCCCGATGCCGTGGGTTGGGAGCCCCGTGGGTGCCGCAGCCCCGCAGGGAGGGCGGCTCTGGAGCAATGGGTGCCGTGTGCTGGCTGCTGTGGGTGCCGTGTCGCTGCTACTCCTCGGGTGGTGCCGCCAGGCAGGGACAGCGGAGCAGCCCCCGCAGCGCCCGCAGCGCCCGCCTGAAGCGGGAGGGACGTTTCCTGGGGGCAGCCGGCTGCTCACGGAGGGCCTGGGCTCCCAGCCGGGCAGGCGAGGGGCTGGGGAGGCTGCACGGCTCCGGGGCCGGGCCCTCAGCCCAGGCCTCACGAGGCGCAGGCACTGGGAGCCCGTCTGCCGCAAAAGCCCTCTGTTTTTGCTCTTTGTCTTCCTCCGGGGGCAGCTCCAGGACGCTCAGCTCGTCCCACTCGTCCTCCTCCGGGGCCAAGGGCTTCACGCAGCTGCCAGATTCGGTGCCGACTTCCCAGGGCTCTTGCGCGAGCTCCTGGTCGCTGTCATTCTCCCAGCTGGAGGGCACGGAGGGACTGTGGCCGTTCCCTGGGGTCACGTCCTGGCCGAGGGACACTTCCTGTTGGGAAAGGGCTGTGCCAACGTGTTCTTCCCAATCGGAAACTTCTTCCCGGCTCTTGATGTCCCCCTGGGACAGCTCTTTCTCCAGGTGTTCTTCCCAGTCTGAGCGTTCCTGGGAGCTGTTGGCTTCTCCGAGGGACATCTCTTCCTCCATGCACTCTTCCCTGTCCGACACTCCCCTGGACAGCTCCTGCTCCGAACACTCTTCCCCCTGGGACACCCTTGGGGAGCAGCTGTTCCTTTCTCCCTGGGACAGCTCTGCCTCGTGCTGCAGCTCCTCCTCCTCCTCCATCACTGGACTCAAGGGTGTCTTCAGAGGGTCGTAGATGACAGGGACCCAGCGGGAAGACGTGTCCGACTCCGGTGTGAAATAAGGCTTCGGCACCACATCCCCCTCCATCTCTGGGCTCGAGCCTCTGTCCTCAGGGCTGAAGGTGACACCAAACTGAGACAGGTCTTCGTCTCCGTCCTCTTCCTCTGGGGACAGCTCCGTGTCTGTGTCATATTCCCCCTGGGACGGGTCTGTGTCGCTGCAGGAGTCCCAGGCCCTGTCGCAGTCCGAGGTCTCCTCGTCGCCGCCTTCCTCTGACCATGCCGCTGTCCCCTCCTGCTGCTCCCTGATGGCTCCCAGCTGGCTGGGCAAGGGCCTGGGGAGTCTCACCAGGTCCGGCACCGGGCTCTGCTCCCTTTCAGCCGCGGCTGTTTCTCCCATTTTCACAGCCAGTCTTTGCTCCATGTCCCACACTCCCTCCAGCTCCCACTTGGAGCGCAGGATGGGCCACTCATACTCACGGCTGAGGTGCCAGGCCAATTCAAGAACCAGGTTGCGGCCCGCGGGGGGGCTCCCTGGGGCAGGAACCCGGCTCTGTGCCCTTGCTGAGGGCAGCTCCCAGCTGGGCACAGGAGGCTGCGGGGCCTTTTCCTCCTGCTGGGCAGCGAGGGGCTCGCGGGGCTCCTCCTGCCCAGCAGCTCCGGCCGGGGCAGCAGCTGCCGGCTCGGCCTCCGTGGCACGGCCCGGGCCAGGAGAGGCGCAGGGCGGGGCAGGCGCTGCCTCTGCTGCCGCCGCTGTGCCCGCGGGGCTGGGGGAGCCGGGCCCCGCCGGGACACAAGGCTGGGGCCCCTCCTCCATCCCTGGGCCCAAGGCTTTGTCCCCAGTGCTGCAGGTGACATCGTCCTGCTGCTGGGACAGCTCTTGGGCTCCATCCTCTGCCCCTCGGGACAGCTCCTTGGCGCTGCTGTCCTTCACTGGGTGCACTTCTGGCCCTGTTTGCTGCTCCCGCAGGGAGATTTTGGACATCTCCTGCTTTGGCTCAGCTCCCCACCGGGAAAGCTCTTGGCCCATCTCAGCAAAGCTCCCCTCGTCCTCCCCTCGATGTGTGACAGTGGCAGGCCTGACCTGCTCCCTGCCCCTACTCACTGCCTGCTGAGGGCCTGGCCGTGCGGCCAGCTGGCTACGGGGCTGGGGCACCGGGACTCGGGGGTGGCTTCGCTGCCTCTGTCCGCGTCCGTCGCTCTCGGCCTCTGGCGCAGACGGATCCCGGGAGTTGCTTCCTCCTTCTGGAGTGGCTCTCCTGCGACTGGGCACCCCGAGCCCTGCGGTGCCCCTAGAAACCCCTCAGCCAGGGTGGGGCTCTCTGATGTCACAAAGGTCTCTGGCCACCATCAGGTCCCGTGTCACAAAGGGTCCCAACAGCAGCGGGGCAGCCGGGAACGGGCCCGGAGCAGCCCCGGACCAGGGGACTGTGTTGGTTTTGCAGGGCCTGGTTTTGGGTAGCGGGGGGGCCACAGAGGTGGCTGCTGTGAGAAGCTGCTGGAAACTTTCCCCATGTCCAACAGAGCCAATCCCTGATGGCTCTGAAGATGGACAAGCTGCTGGCCAAGGCTGGGCCAATTGCAGAGGCTGCTAACACCTCCGTGATAACAGATTGAAGAAGAAAATCAGAACAGTGTGCACGGACAGTTTTTTCCTGGCCAGAGAAGAGGAGCAGGTGAGAACACCTGAGGGGAACAACACGGAGGCACCGGAGTCAGTGGAGAAGGAGGGACACGAGGTGCCCTGGGCACCGGAGCCCAGATTCCTCTGCAGGCTTTGGTGAAGATCGTGGTGAAGCAGCTGTGCCACTGCAGCCCCTGGGGATCCATGGGGGATGCAGAGATCCACCCACAGCCCCTGAGGATCCACGGGGGATGCAGAGATCCACCCACAGCCCCTGGGGATCCACGGGGAATGCAGAGATCCACCCACAGCCCCTGGGGATCCACGGGGGATGCAGACATACATCCGCAGCCCACGGGGGAGGTGTCCATGCCAGAGCAGGTGGATGCCTGGAGGAGGCTGTGCTCCAGTGGGAGACCCGATGGAGAGAGGGTGCCCCGCTCTCAGGCTGGAGCAGCCTGGCCTTGGAGGAGTGCACCCCGTGGAAGAGTGACCCACGCCGCAGCAGTTTTGGGAGGACTGTGTGCCCGTGGGAGGGACTCACGCTGCAGCAGGTTTGGCAGCACCGCTGCTCGTCAGAGTGGACCCACGCTGGAGAAGGTCACGGAGAACTGTCTCCCGTGGCAGGGACCCCACGGGGCAGCAGGGGAACAACTTCTACAGCTTCTCTCCCTGTGCAGCAGAAGAAAATCCTTGGGTGACAAACTGAGCAAACCCCCACGCCCTCTCCCCTGTGCCGTTGGTGAGAAGGAGGGAGGGCTTGGGGGAAGAAAAGGTGCTTTTAAATGTTTGTTTTACTTCTCGTTACCCTCCTCTGATTTTGTTAGTAATAAACTCACTTTGTACCTCTAAGCTGAGCCTGTTTTGCCCTTGGAGTGTTCTCTCGTGGTCCTTATCTCAACTCATGAGCCCTCTGTTTAAATTTTTTCTCCCCTCTGCCCAGCTGTAGCAGGAGAGGGTGAGTGAGTGACTTCTGTGGGTGCCTGGCATTTGGCCAGTGTCAAATCACGACACTTGCTAATGAAATACAGCTGGTAGATGGCTTGATCAGCTTATGATCAGCTCACTTGTAACGCAACCGGGGGCTTGTAATCACAAGCCCCGAGGGGACGCAGCGTTGGCCTCCACAGCTTCCTCGCTGGACGGCTCTGTGGAATCAGCGTGAGATGGGTGCGTGCCTGGCTCCTCCTCAGAGGAAGCACATTGTCGGGCAGCCGATGATCAGGCTGGCGTTTGCCCGGAGGCAAAGAAGGCGGAAGGGGCTTCTGCTGTGAGTGCCAACGCGTTTATTTGCAGGAGGGACCAGGGACCAGCAAAAGCCCCAAGGAGATGCAGGCTCGCCCCTTTATGGGGGGGTGGAGTAAGGCAGGGAAAGAGAAAACAACCAATGGGGTACAAGCAGAGGGGAGGATACAATTTTTCAGAACAAATGGGGAAAATATGGAGGCAGGAGTCATAACAGGGAACCAATTAATAACCAGAAAAGGGAGAACTTTCTGGAACAGGGGGAGGTAATTTAGGATTGGGAGCCACCCAGGGGGAGGTAACCTAGACCACAGTGATCCTTCTGGTGACTGACATTTGATGGTTGCAGCCCGAGAGCAGGCTGAGCCACCCCAACACACTTGTAATTAAAATCAGGTAAACTTGATGGTAAACGGATGGACTGCTTTCAAGGTCTGCTTCAAGACACTGGTGAGCTGTCTGTCTTGTGGCAAAATTAAGGTAATATTGGTGTCTTGAAATGTCTTAAGTGCAGCAGATTTGCCCAGGTCTCCTCCAGGCACCAAGTGTAAGTTTCCATCAGTACTCCGGCAGAAAAGCTCAGGTTTCTGCCTCTGCTGTAGAGAAGCTGCACTCCCTGGTTTTGGGGACCAGTTGACATTTTGTATTAACTCTGACAGTTACAGGAAAAGAGGGGTTTGGCTTGTCTTTCTCTTCCTGGATGCATTGGTAGGGAGAGCTTTATGAGAGAGTTTTCCTTACGCCAGTGTGGGTTTAGAAGCTGGAAAGAGTCATCCAGGAAATTACTGTATTTGTTGCTGGCTGCATTATTCATTTGTATCTGATGATATGCTGTTGAGCAGAAAGAAATGGTTAAATCCAAGATGACTGCAGGCTGGGAGCTCCAGTTCTGCATTTTCTTACTCAAAATATGTTTGAAGAAATTTCATGCTTGGCCATATGGCAAGTTGTGATCCTCATTGCAATGTTTTTCTCTGTTTCTCTTGTAGTCCTTGCTCCCCAGAATATGCAGGTGCTGAGCTCCATGGAGAACTCTCTGGCTGTCAGCTGGGATCCAGTGACTGGTGTGGATAATTACCTCCTTACCTGTTATCCGGCTGGGTATGAGATGCTGGTGAAATAAATCCACGTGCCCAAAGAGCAGCTCAGCTATGAGATTGCATGTGTTACAAGGGTGGAATCTCACAATGTCATGCTTCCATCATGTGAAGAAGGGGATTGCCAGTGAGCCCAAGCATCTAGAAGCAAGTACAGGTAGGAGCAGATAATTTTTTTTTTTTACATTGTAAATGTTGTAAATCTTTAAGTTATATTTCAACAAGTGAGGGGAACTGAGTGCTGGAGAGCACTTCCTCTTCCCAGCCTAGTTATGTCATTGTTTCTGGAGAATCTGTTCCCAGATTTGGATCATTAGGGCTGAATCTATTGCAGATTTCCTCTCTCTCCATTTTTCTTGTCCAAATCCCACTTGTTGTTGACAAGTGAATTCCAGTGAATTTGTAGTGTTGCCTGCTGCAAGAATCAGGAATGGGAGCATGCAGGATAAAGGCAGCATGTTACTAAGAGTAATGCACTGTTCAGCTGGATGCAGAAAAAACTTCAAAGTAGGCAGGGTGTCATTCCTAGGTACTTACTGTCCAGACATGTCTGCAGCAGTGAGTAGTCTCCTCATAGTCTCTTCCCAGGCCTGAATGAGCATGATCCTGCTGAGGTTAAGAGGTTGAGTGTGCAAAGGCTGTGTATTTGAAGCAGTCTCTTGAGAGCTGAAATGTCATCTGGTTAGCAGCTGATATTATGCTGTTTGTTTGTACTTGGCAAAGACAGTGAAAAGCTTGGTGATTTTGACATTTTTCCTGCTTCTAGCACAACAGGTGGGAACTGAGAGCCAGCAAACACCAGAGCTGGGCTGTTACCATGTTACCAATAAAACTAAAGCTGTTGAAGTAATGACTGTGCTCTACTTGCTTGACTCTTCAGTTTGGCTGAGGAAAATGTCTCGGGTCTCAGAGCAGGAAATGGGGCAGGGAAGGAGCATTGTTTAGCAACTTTTCTGTCTTCTATTTACCTTTTTGTGCTGCTGCTGCTTCTCTACATCCCTCTGCTGTCTTTCCCAGTCCTGCCTGCGGCCAGTGCCATCTGGGAGACAGAGGAGATGGAGTACTCCCTGGAAGTGGAGCAGGAGAACCCACCAACAGATGTGATTATTACAAGCTGAAGTTCAGATCCCTAATGGAGATGGAGGAGAAGCAGGTCATGGTGCCCAAAAGCAGTGACCCTAAGAGCAGATACATCCTGACTGGTGAGTACTCGTGGGTGTTCCAAACTGGGCAGGAGCATGGAGAAGTGGCAGGAATGACTGACAGTCAGACTGTAGTCCTGAGACAATTCTTCTCTCATGTGTGAATGTCCAGTGAGATCTATTGGGGCTCCCCTATCGCATAAGGATGGGTGTCTCCACAGGGAGAAAGCTATGCTCTGTGGATAGCAATTTTCCAGGCATATTCATTCATATAATTCTGTCCTTGTTTGGAAAAAAGTGCATTCTTCTGTTTCAGAGCTGGTATTATGGAAGTCCCCACCAGCAGCAGTCAATATGCCCTAAGGGCAAGCCTACACCAAAGGTGCTATCAAAGCATTGAAAAGGCAAAAGCAAGTTGGATAGCAATCTAAACTTTCAGTTCCCCTCTGTGACAAACCTGGAGCTGGATAAACTACACAAAACAGCTTTCTTCAAGAACAAATGCTGTCTTCCCTAATTGTTGGTAATGCTCCCTTTTGCTTTTTGTAGGCCTGAAACCTGGAACAGAACATGAGGTCACTGTCATACCTGTGAAAGACAGCACAGAGGGGAAACCATTCTCGGTGACTGGCAGGACTGGTATGTGGAAAGTTGCTCTTACTACAGGGTTTGGGGACAGATCTCTCAGAATTCCAGCACAAAAGGTTCATAATTGACTGCTTCTTCATGCATGACCTGCAGCCAGGTCTGCTTATACCTTGTTAGAGCTTACCTACATTGTATATTAAATACTAAACCTAGGCCTAGCTCAGTCTTTTGCTTTGATTTTTTACAGTAACTTCACCCTAAACTTGACTAACAGCTCCATCCAGACACAGGATAAGTGTAGTGAGCTAGCCTCTGCATGGAGTAACAACTCTGTTGGCTAATTAAGTGTCTTAAAAAAAAAAAAAAAAAAAGGCTGAATATTTTTGAGCTATTCTATTGCAAAAGACACCTTGAAGAATTTTAAACTCTCATTCTACTTACAAGATTCTGGAATTTCTGAAATTCGTCACTTACAAAAGGGTAGGCGTGCTGCTTCCAGAGACTGAAAAATTCCATATCAGGCCTGACATTCCTGAGGTTGTTGTGTAAATGATTCCACTAAAATGAAATTTAGAACCTAACAACCTCCACAATGTCATTTTAAGGCTGTTCTTCTGATTATTTGGAATACCCTTGACTTGTGTTTTCAAGCTGTTCTTGGCAGACATGGGGGCTGCAAAAATTCTTAAAAAAGGGAAAAAAAATCCCCAATGCTCATATTCTTATGTAACCCCTGGAATTTAGGAGATATAACTAAGACAAATACCAGCTACTTCAAGAGCTACCACCAAGCTCTGATTCATCAGCTAAAATAGCAAAACCTTGGGGGAGTCTGAGAGACAGGTCTGCAGGGAAGGCAGAAAGGGAGGAGCAGCAGATGGCTGACACGGGAGGCAGAGAAAGGGTAGGCACTGTACTTGGAGCTGGGAGGGGCAAGCCAGAAGGTTGATGCCAAAATGATTTTCACTTTTATATATTCTTCATATATTTGTCTCTCTGCAGACTATTGCTGTATAGTTATATAGCTCCTAGCTAGCTCCAGCATTTTTCCTATTCTGATAGACAGAAAGACAAAACACATTCCAAAGGCCCCAATCCTAATCTTGCTTCCTCTGGAGACCAAGGGTGAGCTACCCTCCCAAGACACTTTTCTATAAACAGCTAGAAGAGGGGCTCCAGAAGAGGTTGAACCAAGGGGTGGAATTACCTCATCACCTGTGTTTCTAATTGGGGATTCTTGTCAATTATGTTGGTTTGATAAATTTATAAAACTGTATTTGCCCTATGTGAGGTGGGCATTTTTCCATACTTGCCTCTGGAGGCCTCCAGTTAAAGGCCAGCTTTTATATTACTTCCTGCGTTAACATTGTCTTGAAAGTGTGTTGTTATATTTCTAGATCTTTAAGGCATCTAGGTAAAGCTGGTACCTATGGAAAGTGAGACAGGTAGCCTGCAAGCCCTGCCTGCAGAAAGAAATGGAGAGCTTCATCTAAATGGTAGAACATTCCTTCTTTCTCCTGGTTTCTCATGGATGCCTTCCTTCAAAGGCTGTTGGGGGAAACCTGAGTGTTTTAGCTGGCCAAAGCAGTAAGGCAAAAATAAAGGAAATGCATACATGGAATGGTTTGAGTTTGAAGGGACCTTAAAGAGCATCATCTTTAATGATGCCTTAGGTTTTAACTTTTATATTTTTCAAATCCTGTACTGCCTAGTGTGCAACTCTGAAGTTTCCCGTGGTGTGTTAGCTACTGTTCTCTCATGCTAGTTAGACTTAACAAGCCACTATAGGTTTGCTCTCCAAGGACACCTAGATTGTCCCAGGCCCCAAAATATGTAAACTAAGGCTTCTGAAGAGGAGGGCAAACTTCATCATTAACTGGGGTTGTAATTGGAGAATTTATTCTGATATGAAAATGGGCCAAACTTATAAAAGTGTGAAGAACTCGTGACCCGGAGTCCATCTTGGGTGTAGCCTTTTAGCTCCCCAGGGTGTCCCCTGAAGGCCCTTCAAATAAATACCTACCTTTATTCCCTTTTTCTTGTCTAGTCTCTGTTTTTAGGTGGCCACTTCAGGCATCAATCTAACCCTACCCCTGCCCTGGGCAGGGACACCTTGCAGTAGGCCAGGTTGCTCCAAGCCCCATCCAACCTGGCCTTGAACACTTCCAGGGGTGGGGCAGCCACAGCTTCTATGGGCAACCTGTTCCAGTGCTTCACCACACTTCTAGGGAAGCATTTCTTCCTAACATGCCATGACATGTATTTTAGTGGTTTAATTCAACTGGAGGTAGCTAATCCTGCACTTTGAAATGCTGTCTCAGGAGTCAACAGCCCAACCAATGTGACCACTGACTGAGTGACAGAGGATACTGCCATGGTGTCGTGGAATAAAGTGGAGGCTCCTGTAGACAGGTACATGGTGAGATACACCCCGGCTGATGGAGACACCAGGGAAATACACGTGGGCAGTGAAAATTACATGGTCACCTCACTGGATCTGGAGCCAGACATGGAATATGTCACTGACATCTGGGCAGAGAAGGGGCCTCAGAGGAGTAAGAAGGCAAGCACCAGAGCTGTGACAGGTGAGCTGTAGCAGCACTGGAGGGAACTGAGTTTGAAATTCAAACTCCTTCATCAATTTTACTTGTTTGGTAAAGCCTCTCCTGCTTTGCACATGTTTTTAGTGAGGCAAAAAATCCATGTAATTCTTATTAGTGTGGCTGAACAGGTCTCCAGCTCAGCTTACAGCTCTGAGTCCTGTTGTGGACAGGCACTATGGCAAGGGACCAGTTACTATTAGTACAGAGAACAGTCAGCCACAGCCAAAACTAAAACCTCATAACCACCTGGAATGTGTAATTCATGCCTTGCCCTTAAAATGCCATAAACCATAACCAAGCATTTCTTTGGGTGACTCTTGTAGCATTTCCCAACAGGACAGGAGGCTCGTTTCAGACAGATAATCGTGGCAAAGTGTAAAAAAGAAAACTGTGTTTATTTGGATGATAACATAAATTAAAAAACATGTGGGAAATCAAATCTCCCAAACAGTATATTTGGTTGCTGTCCTTTGGTGACAGGGAGTCTCCATTGGAAGGGTGCTTGCAGCTGAGTCCGCAGCTGGATTGGGAAACTTCTTGAACCTCTGTCTTAATGAATTTTTACAATCCAGCCATCCATGTGTGACTGTGAGTACAGAAGCAGTTTCTGCTGACAATTGACAAATGTCTTCTATGTGTGCAATCTGCATTTCTTCACAAAAATTACCTAGGGGAATGTTTGCAGTGCTCCACTCAGGTTGTTCACCAACACATTTAAGCCTAGTAAATTGGACTAGACATAACAAGAGATGCCTTGGGGGAATTTGTAGGACTGTCTGAAGCTCTCACACGAGGGGATCAGTCCAGTGGTTCATGATGAAGCTCAGTCAATCCCCTACTTTCAGGTTGGTTCATTGTCTCGAGCCAGCCCATGTTCTCACTGGTACAGATGACTGTGTGGGCAGCTCCTGGACCACGCAGGGAGTTAAGTAGTGAAAAGCACTGCATGTGCAGAGCAGCACAGTCCATACCCAGCTGTGGTGCAATTAGAACTGAAGAACAAACTTGATTTTCATAGCACACAAGAAAATAATTTTCTTAGTTTTTCTTGCCACAGGTGAGCATCTCATACTGCTAACGAGCTGAGCTGTGATTATTCAAATCCCCATTCCCAGCATGTGCTGCTGGTGGCACAAACAAGCCTCAGCATCTTTCATTAAAATGAAAAGTAATGTATTTTCATCTCACAAAAGAGCTGAGATTAGTACATGCAGGTGGAAAATCACAACTTTTGCTGTAGCTAATGTGTGGTAAATCACAGTGCAGCTAAGCTGGTGTGGGGGAAATTACACTGTGGCTGTTGTGCATTTGTGCCCTGGAGTTTAGAGCCTCCAGCAGAATAAGAAATGCTGTTGCAATAATTTGAGAGGCATCTGCAAGACCTTTGCTGCTCAGGCTGCTAAGATGTATTTAGTAGTTCAGTGACTTAAAAAATCCTAACCAAACAAACAAAACAACTTGTTCTCTGTGAAGGTCGTGGGTTCTAGGGCTGTCCTCAAAGGGCCACATGACTGCAGGCTGTGTTGTGATACGAATTTAGGACTCCTGGGATCTAGTGTTGTGTTCCCATCTGAGAATGGGGCAGGGGAAGGATTGTAACAGTGGGAGGAGTTTGAAAGTGACAGCTGCAATTCACAGATTCTGAGCAGGTGATTTGGGGGTTTTTTTTGTTAATTCCCAGAACAACTCAGGCAAGATGTTGTGATCTTCAGAAAGCAGAAGTCAGTAACACCATATTGTGCCTGGGCTCTGTCTCTGCTTTTGTTGGTCCCAAAGAAAGAGCCCTGCTCTCATAGCTGTGCAGAGACTTAAACCCCAACTGAAATACCTCAGAATTGGGCACACCCCACCCCCCCCCCCCCTTGCTAGTTTGTTTCTTGGCAAGAAATAAAGGATAAGAGGTGGTAGAAATCAGCAGGGCTCTTGAGGGGAAGGAGTAAGAGTAGCCCTGTGTGGACACCCATGTTTTTCACTCAGCTGTTCCACAGAAACCAGCAGCACATCTCACCCAGTGCAGGGCAGACTGAGTCTGCCAAAGCTCAGCCACCTTGGCACTGGTGTGCAGATGTGGTTATCAATGGATCAAGAACAGCAGGACATGGAAGCAGTTAGCACACTTATTTTATCTTCCTTGCACTGTATCCAGCAGTACAAAATGATTTGGCTCCACAAATATCCAACGGTGACTCGCTTAAGTAGCGGTTATTTGCACTGCGTGGTCAAAACACAGTTTACAGCTAAAGGTAAAACTTCTGTTGGATTTACCAGTTTGGGCGGGAGAGAAAAAAACAAGCAAGCTTTTGGATACACAAAATCCCTTTTAGGTCTTTAGACATAGAATAATTTCCCAAATTTCACCTGCTTTTCCAAATGTATTTGATAGTCTAATAGAATACACTCCCTCTGGCTATAAAACTTGTGTTGTCTGTGTCTTCAGACCATTGTGATTACCACAGCACTATACTAAAACTTCAAATAATTACAACTTTTTCTTACAGAAATTGACAGCCTAACTGAGCTGTTGATTGACCAGGTGACAGAGGATGCAATTACTGTTTCCTGAACGTAGTCCAGGCTTCCACAGACAGATACAGAGTGAGCTACACCTCAGCTAGTGGGCACACAGAGGAGAAAGAGGTGGAAAAAGACAAGAATGTCACTACCTTGGCAGGACTGAGGCCAGGCACAGAATACATCATTTATAGCTGGGCAGAGAAGGGAGAGCAGCAGAGCAAGAGGGCCAGCACTGAGGCTGTGACAGGTAAGTGGGCAATGGACTTTGTTGAGTACAAGCTAAAGCCCAGCTTTGCCTTGGCACTAAGGATGCCCACCCTAAGACAGTTTAACAGCAGAGGGAGATTCAGGCTTAACAGATCAAGTCTTCAGGTTAGTGCATCTTGCCATGAAACCTATTCAGCATCATCACAGAGAGATTCTAGTTCCCTGTAGGTACTACAAATGGGCTGTGTTGTAAATACTAACAAGGATTAGGGTAAACAAAGCCCTTGCAGCAGTGTCTTACGTGTTTGTGTAGTCTTATTTTAATTGGTTGATTTGTTTATCCTTCATCATGCAGTAGGGAACTATTCATTTCCTTTAGATGAAGAAATTGTAGTGCAGAGAGGTTAACAGCATGCAGGCCACCTTTTTTTGCAATAGAATGAATAGTCATGGTTCCTCAGTTGTTCTTGTGTTGCCAGTCCTGGTTAAGGATGTGTAGTGATCTTCCTGACATGTTCCCTGTTTATAACAACACTGTAAATCTGAACATTGGAATCCACTGGAAGTGGTGGCAGGCATTGCCAGGACTCGTCTCTAGGTCAGGGACTTGCTGGGGGGAGATGCATAAATGTGTACCTGGGTCACCTTGGCCTCTTAACGAAGGAGCTTTGGTTGTTCTCTCACTTTCTGGACAGGCGACAAGTATGTGTGCTTTGGAGGCTGGTTATTTTATGTTTTACGAGCTCTTTTTGCATTGCTGCACAGGGGTAGCCCTACTTAAATCATCAAATGTAGTAATTGAAATGCATGCATGCAGGCTACCCATAACAGAGACTGCTGCTATAGGTGATCATAGAAGAGGCAGATGTCATACTACAAGAGTGATGGCAGCTGATGGTCCTTATTTCACTAGTCCTTAATCAAAAATGTGCAGTGCTTCATGTGCTGCTATCAAGCCTAGCAATAACAGGTTTAAGAACCAAAATGAAACCATTTTAGAATTGGAGACAGTTAAAAATAATGCCCTGCCCTTTGACTTGTGACCTTAGGCCAGTCCTAGGAGACTGCTAAGCAGGCTTAAATCTGTTCTGTTCAGTTAGCCATAGGGACTGTGATGTACTGGGAACACTCGGGGTTACTCTATATCCATTGACCTTGCTAATGCACTTTTTCTAGTTTATGAATCCAGCTGGTGTGAGATAGAACAGTTGAAACTTGGGTTTAGGGCAAGATGCCAAAGAGTTCCCCAGTGCTTACAGAGATCAAGGGCAGCTGGTAGGGACAAATTGAGGCCAAAAGGCTGAAGCTATCTGGAACTAGAAATTCAAGGAGAGTTTCAGCAAATTGAAATGTTGTTTGGTTTTTTTTTTTCCTTGAACAAGCATGAAAATGGAGACACCTGGAGATTTCACATGAAGTGAAACTGCTGGGAGAGGGAATGCATTTAACATTAGTAGTGATATTTTTGAACTATCTGCACAAAAGAAATGATACCTCTGCTGAAATAATGCGACTTCTGAGGACAAAAGGAATACATTTTCTCACTCAAGGTGCTGGCTGATTACTCCTTAGCATTAAAACTGGCTGGGGCAGGAAACTGCCCTGTGGTGACCACCTGCACCTGTGGGAGCTGCCAGCTGCCCTTTAAGGGCAATGCTGTGAGACCACAGCGTCTGAGGCTGCCCTTCCCATCGCTTGCTTCTTGGGATGGATTTGGTACCTCTTAGCTCCCTCTCCTGTCCAGCTGGAGATACACATGTAGTGAACTTGGGTGAGGAGGTTTCTGGGTTGTTTCACTTAAAGCAGTTGTTTAGTGCTCTCCCAAATGAAGCACAAGTTCATTAGATAATGGACTAGTGCTTAACTCGTGAGCCTCGTGTAAGGTGGCCTTCGGTTGTGGTGAGCAGACAGCATTTTAAACAACATGGGCTGTGAATTACAGTGCTGCTGCCCCTGCTCTTATATTTGGTGGTTTGATTTCTTCTTCTTTGCCTTTTTATCTGCTTTAAGCAGTAACACTGTGCATGAGGAGTGCAGCATTTCCTGGGAGGAGCCAGCCTGCTCGACTCTTCTCATTTATCTAAGACAGACAAAGCACAGCCTTGTGTTTTTCTGTGGCCTTTTCACAACCGCATTATAATTGTTGTTATGCTTATCCTCATAGCATTCTTCAAGGCCTGGGAAGTTTTGTAGCCTGGTTTATACAGAAAAGACAGACAACAACATGTCCATAGTCCTTCAGGGAGATTTGTGGAAGAGCAGGGAATTGAGATAAATTATTCATTTATAGTTTGATGGAGACTCAGGTGTACTTCAGGGCTGAAGCACTCTTCCTTGGAGGCCAGCACTGCCCACCAAGGACGTCCTCTGTAAAACTTGGAAAGCCAGTAAAACCTTACTCATCAAATAGTTTCCTTAAGATGTTCCCAAAGTACATAGAATATAGCAAGCACAGGATGAAGTTTACAGAGAAACTGCTTCCACTGTTGCTACTTTCAACACAGATTTAAAAACTGGATTTATCCTGAGGGAAGCACTACAGCTTCCTTGTTGGCACCTTGTAAGACACTTCTTGACAACTGCTGTGAACTGGCACTGCATTAAAAGAATTCTGTTCTTTTCCTCATGCTGACCTTGGGCAGTCTGACTGCTCAGGAAAAGTCTGGCCAAGCCTCCGATGCCAGTGAAGGAGCTGGTATCCCATCTCCAGCACAGACTGAACTCTCAAGCTCTGGGTTTCTTCATATTCCTGCATTTACTAAAGAAGACTGGAGCATGACAGCAACAAAGCCTGTGAAGTAATTCTTCTCTGCAGTGGGGGAACAAAGGTAGGAGCTGTCAGCAGGCCACATTAGAACTGTGCTTTGGGACTGAGGCATAGAGCCTAAACCTGTCCTATCCATGAGGGCTCCTCAGACATGAGCCTGATGGAGACTCCTCAGGCAGACGTGCAATGAGCTCCTGGACACTGCACACTTGGGCCAATTGTCAGACTCACAGAACATCCCAAACCAGATCTGTAAAAGGCTTGCAGTGTTTGGTCTAGGCTTCCACTGCCTGCTAGCTGTGAAAGCCACTGGCTGGCTTTCAGGCAACTGCAGTTCAGCCCAAGACCTGCACTGCAATTTGTGTCTTTGGTTTATGCAGTGGTGTAGCAGGACTTCCCCTCTGCCACAGAAGAGCTTATCTATTCTATCAGCCAGTGCCATAGCTCAGGGCGTCTTCCCCCCTCACAGGAATCTGCCCATTGGTGAGATTACCCAAGCCAGACATCTGTCCTGTAGTGAGTTATCTCTGGGTCAGAGAGGTGAATTCCCAGTTGACAATAAATATCCTGCCTTAAGAGCAGATTGAATGGAGATAAGCCTTGGAATATGACTGACACACACTTCACTTTACAAACTATAAAAGCTACGCAGAACTTTCACAAAGAAGAAGTCTTCTGTTTTCCCTGGAAATGTGTGGGGACCTCTCCTCAAGGTTTGGAATGCTGGCCCTGAGGTACTCTTCTGGCAGTTGGGTAAAAGGAATATGTGTCCCCTATTATCAGTTGGTGGTAAACTACATTGTCTCCTAACCTGTACTATTTCTTTGCTAGCTATAATATAGGTACCTTTGTGTTGTGCACTGTTTTATGTAAATCTACTAGTAGTTCTAGTGTGTAGTAAGTAACTCTTTTTTAACTCTTATACTCTTTAAACTCTTGTTTAAGGCCTTTTGTCTGTTAATCTTCTGTCTATTCAATAAATAACTCATTTTACAATAGACCTGATTTGAAGTTTTAAAGAACTTGTGAGCCAGCATGGTTTAGGTGTGGGTCACCTGAATTTAAGCTGCTGCCAAAAATCTGAAGCTGAGGCAGGGCTTGTCTAATGCTTTTACTAGATCCGTAACAGATGGGACTTGACTTCTCTTTTTGACTAGAGATTGATCCTCCCAAGAACCTCCACGTATCAGGTGTGACTCATCCTACTCCTGCTGCACCACAGGTTGATCACTATTCTCTGACCTACCAGGATGAAGATGGGACAAGCAAGGTACAGTGAATTCCTTGAATTCCTCAGGCCCGTAGACCCCACTGAAATTACCCTTGTGATTATGGGCTCTGACAGTTGGTCCTTGTGGGTATGTGGACCACAGAAATACAATTTTGAGTGGGAATCTATGCTGTGACCCGGGGAGGGAGAGCTCAAGGAAGGCAGTGTGCTGCTGTCATGAGTAGAAGCTGTGGAGGGACTTAGTGACAGTGGAGTCCTCTTCCCAACAGATCTTCAGGAGCAGAAAACATGGTCACCTCTTCACTTGTTCTAAGTTGTTACTACCTGGAAGGGCAGCACTCACCAGGGACAGGGTGCCCTCAGTGTCCTAGGAGTGTTTCTTGAGACCTTGCCCCCAGTCTTCCTTCTGAGGTGATGGACTTCATGTTTCAAGGATACGGGGTGAATTTGCCTCTCTGAACCCTACAAGAAAAGCCTGTAAATGCATCTGGGGTTTGAGGCACAGTGGTCCAGAAAAGCTAAATGCTCTTCTGAGCTGGGTTCAGCTTTTGTCACTTGGCAGAAAGTATATCTGGGTCCCAGCAAACAACTGTTAGTGCTGGAAGGGCTGGCACAAGGAGTGAGGTACACTGTCTCCCTACAAGGGAGATCACCAGAGCAGAAAGACAGAGCATAGCTTCTCAACAGGTAGGAACTGGCCTTGGATTGTTGCATTTTTCCCCTGTGCTCTGCAGCTGTTGCTCATCACAGTAGAGATCAAAGACAGAGTTTGTGTCCTACAGATGCACAGGGAAACTGTGATCATAAGCCAACCATTTAGCAAATCAGTGGTGCTGCTCCTGGCTGGGTGTCCGTGCTAAGCCACACCACCTGGAGGCTTGGGAACACAGTGTGACAGTGTGAGTGGAGATTGCCCACACTGGTCACCTGTGCTGGCAAGCCTTGCTAGCCAAGTGCAGGACAAAACCTGCTCATGAGCTGCCAGTGGGCAGGAGAGAGGATGATAATGCAGGAGATCTTTCTGCACATCCTAGTAATGGCAGGGCACAGCAGTGTAAATCATCTTAGGGCCTTGGGTAGCTGCCCAGGTTGTTCAGAGGTCAGGAAACGCACACCAGACTGGCAGCAAATCAGACATTTCATGCCAGCATGCTGTGGGAGCCTCTCGTACTGTGCCAGTGCCCACAGGGGTTGCCAATTGTGGATTAATTGTGAAATGCAGAGAAATTAAAGTCCCTTTTTTCTGCCACTCCCACCTTTACAAACAAGGTCTCCTCTTCCCGCTCTTATTGCAAGCCAAGGCTGGCTCTTTTTTATGGGCAGGCAGTGGCAGGACAAGGGGCAATGGTTTTAAGCTGACAGAGGGTAGGCTTAGATTTGAGATCAGGAAGAAATTCCTTACTCAGAGGGTGGTGAGGCATTGGCACAGGTTGCCCACAGAGACTGTGGCTGCCCCATCCCTCGAAGTGTTCAAGGCCAGGCTGGATGGGGCCCTGAGGAGCCTGATGTAGTGAGTGGCATCCCTGCCATGGCAGGGGGTTGGAACCAGATGAGCTTTAAGGTCCCTTCCAACCCAAACCATTCTAGGATTCTGTGGTTCTATCTCTTGCAGCCTTGGGGGACCCTATCTGTGTGCCAGCTCCCAGGCAGTGGGGAAGGCCAAGAGCTGCTACCTGCAGATGCAGCTGGGCCCTGTATGAGTGCACAGCAGGGGCTGCTGCTTTCTCTGCTTCTCTTCCAGTACCCATTGTCCATAGGACCTTCCCAAGGTGAAGTGCCTCCTCCTGCTTTGCTGATGGACAGTTTTCCCCGCTCTGCTCACACAATGAGCTTCCTCTACCAGTATCCCATGGACTGCAGCCAGGTGCAGCAGAATAGAAGTGCCTCCAGCAGCATGTACAGCATTTACCTGAACAGGGATGGCAGCAGGCCACTGCAGGTGTGCTGTGACATGAGCACTGACGGAGGCAGGGGGACGGTGAGTGAGGCTCTGCTCCTCTTCCTGCTTTTTGATGAATCTAATCACGTGGACTTGATGCAGATGTTAGTTGAGGTTCCTTTCGCTCTGCTGCACTCCTGTGTTTCAGCTCCTTGCTGAATGGAGTAGCATGTTTTAGGGAGGGTAATGGATGGTGATGTACCCAGAGCCCAGGGTTAGGTGTATGTTAATGCGTTTCAGCTGATGCCTCTTAGTGTTTTCATTGCTAGTGCTGTGAGGATGCACCTCAGCTCTGGCCACACAGGAAGTGTTGAGTGACTCAAAGGAGTCTGAAGGCAGAAGCATGGATGCTTTGAGGTGGGGAGTATGTGTGAATGTGGAGGAGTGAGTCTGAGGTTCTCTGATAGCAATCTCCCTCAACAACCCGAGAAAAATACTACCTTTTTATACCTTTCAGGGATAAATGATTTTCTCCAGTGAAATAAATAGTCGTGTGTTACTGCCAAGCCCCTCTGATCCTGGTGAAGTTTAGAAACTCAAAGGCCTCATGGATCTTGTCTCTAAGCTTGTTTGTCTGAGTGTTTAGATCACGCTCAGATTTGTGGGAAACAAACTGCAAGATTTGTACAACTACGTATTTGCCCCAGTGCTTGTGTGCAGCCAGAAAATGGGAATGGATTCCTGTGTGTACCACGCTCAGGTGAAGTTTACTATCATAAAATTTGCACTCAATGATCTTGGAGGTCTTTTCCAACCTTAATGATTCTATGATCAGGTAGGGCTGTCTGTTCCTGAGCGCTTCACCTTTTTGTCTGCATTTTTGTCGTGATGAGCATTTCTCCTGCCCATCCTCCTTGTCTCTCCTCATCCTCTCAGGAGTGCTCACTCTGCAATCCTTGCTTTGCAGGTGTTTCAGAGGTGGAGCACTGGCAAGGTGGATTTCTACCAAGGCTGGAAAAATTACATGGAAGGTTTTGGAGATCCCACTGGGGAATTTTGGCTTGGTACAGTACATGGGTGTGACTAGTGAAGGGCTAAAGATTGGCTTTGTAAAAGCACTTAAATGCTGAAATATCCAATCCCCTGAGTGTGCAGTCTTGAATTGTCAGCTTGTGTGTCTTCCCTAGCAATGCCAGTGAAGCACTGAGGGATCTCTAAAGGCCCACTAAGTATTTCCACTGACATCTTTGGGCTTTGGAGCAGTCCCAGGCAAGCCAAACTCTGGGCTCTGTTTATTTCAGACTTGTGTGTTCCCGTGGGAGGGGAGATTAGTTTTATTTGTGAAAATGCAAAGACCAGGAGACTACACAAAACTTGGTGTACTCAGTCATTTTTTGTCTGTCTTGTTCTGCTAGTGAGCAGTGTGTGAATCAGAGAATCCAGCATTAAATAGAGCAAAGTTTTTGGAGTAAGAGCCTTTAAATGTTCTGGGAAAAATAATGTTGCAGTACAGCCAGACTTGTGCTAGTTAAGGTTGTTTGTTTTTTCTCATATTTCTGTCTTTTGCAAGAAACTGAGATAAGACAGCATAAACTTGGCAAATTGTCCTGAAGCCTCAAGCAGGGAAGGAGGAGGCAGGAAATAGCTGATTTAACCAAAATGGCCATGGGGTGAGAGTCTAAGACTGCAAAGGTGAACAGGCTTCCCCCTTTAAAAAGTAATTGTTTTTTATTTCTCGGTCTTGACAAGCTGCACAACCTCAGGAGCAGCAGCTCCATCTGCTGCAAGCTCTGTGTGCATTTGTGGACAGCCAGCCAATCTGTCTGTGCTCTCTGTGACTTCTTCCAGGTTGCCTCAAGCAGGGACAGATACAGGCCGTCAGTGGGGAATTACAGAGGCAATGCTGGTGAGGAGGGCCTTGTCCTGGTGCTGTCTCTGCACAGGGAAGCAAATGCTGGGACCTGTGTGTTTGTTTTGCCAGCAGAGTGGGAGCTCCTTAGGTCAGGTTGGATCAGATGTGGTTCTCTTTGAGGAGAGAAGTCTTCCTAGGGAGACTGAGGAGAGTGCACCCATGGGCCTGTCTCATGCTGAAGACAGGAGAAAGAGTTGCTTGTTCATGGGGAAGAGGGGGCACTGTGACCCACGGAAGTGCCAGCTGAAAAGGCAAGCTGGGAAGTTTCCATGAGGTAACCTGTGCTGATAGGGCAGCAACTTCCCAGCTGAGAGTGCAAAAAAAAGTGTCTTTTATTCAGATGGCAGTTTGCTCAACAGCAATGCTGGCTTCTGCCACTGGTACATCCTTACTACTGCTGTTGTGTCCATTTATCCTTTAATACTCTCTTGCCATAGGGTTTAGATCTTCAGCTGGGAGGATCCAGCCCTTGGACATGCCCTCTAATAGCAGTGCTTTGGAGATTCGTGTCCAGACCTATGCTGTGCTGTGCCTTTCCCCTGCCAGGCCTGCTGTGTCCCACCTGAAGGGTGGAGAAGCCCTCAGGCTGAGCAGCTGCAGTAACTTACTGCTATCCGTGTCTTTGATCCCTTCCTGTAGGGATGCAGTGACCTACCACAGTGGCTGCAAGTTCACAGCATGGCCCAGGGACGATGATGTGGCTCTCAGCAGCCGTGCCCTGACACACCGAGTGCATGGTGCTGCAGGAACTGCCATCTGGCCAACCTCAACGGGGAGCACGAGGAGAGCAAGCACAGTGAGGTGAGCAGCAGAGCTGGGGTGCTGATGATCCCTTCATAGCCTGGAGAAAACACATGGAGGGAGTGTCTTTCCTTGGAGCAGGAGGGATTGCCCTCTGACTCATTTCATTAGAAAGCAAAATGATGCCTAAGAAAACTTACAGCTCTTACTCTCTCCTCCCTGGATCCAGGGGACCTGAGCTCATGGCTCCCTGCTTCTTGTGGGCAGAGATACTTGAGGTGGAGCTGTCTTGATCTCTGAGGGGAGCACCTAAAGGAACACTCACTGGGAGCCACACTGGGGTGCTTGCTCACTGTCTGATGTAGCCTTTCCCTTGGTTTTCAGTGCACACCTTGGGGTACATCTCACTGTACAGGCTTTATCTGGGATTGAAGATGGCTCAGTCTTGTTGTTTTCCAAGCTGGATAGAGGTTTGATCTGTATGAAGAGTGTCTGAAATCCTGATTATAATTGAAGTCTCTGGTTATTGGAGGGTTAAATGGTATTTGAGGCGGGCAGTTGTAGGCTCCTAGCACCTGGTCTGGGCACTTTTAGTAAGAGAAATTCCTTGGTCTTTTCCCAGGATGTGAACTGGGAGCCATGGAAAGGACATGAATTCTCCATCCCTTTCACAGAGATGAAGATCTGTCCTCAGTCTTCCAGGAACAAGCCAGTCCTGGGGAGGAAGAAGAGGTCTTTATCATGGAAGAGGAAGAAGATCAGGGCTTAAATAGAACTCTCTGCAGAACAATACCCAAAGATAATGATTCACTATTTCTTCATAAACTTTGATTCAGACAGCTTGCTCCAGTACAAAGGAGACAATAGCTGACAACGTGCACCCAGGGACATCTGGATCTGCAGCCCAACCTGCTACCAGCCTTTGGAGCTCCTGATGGGTGATGTTCCAGAGACTAGGAGGGGCTCGTGGGGGCATCCTGCCTGTAGATACTCTGGTTGGCTAAGGATGACAAGGACCTGCTTGATCCAATACATGCAACTTCTATGAACTTCATGTAAAACAAGCCTTAACACATGCTGTTCTTTCTGAAACCTGTGCTGGAGACTCCTCTTAATTCTGTCCTTCTCTGGTGCTATCCACTTCAGACTTCCAAAAATAAATTCGAACCTACTAACAAATAATAGCCCCCTCACTTACATCAGAGGGAACCTTTTTGAGACTGTTGCCTCTCCCTGTTCTGTTCTGCAGTTCTCCTCATTATTTGGGCACATTCCCTATTCTTCCTGCGGAACTGGGTTCTGGGAAATGCTGCCAGTCTGCTGGCAAGGCTCATTAACCCATGTGAGTTCTGTAGACCAGGTTCCTCAGACTCCAATACCACATCTCTGCAGGTTAAAATCTTGCTATTTTGCTTGTGTCATGTTTCCCAGCCCAGAGAAGAACTGAAGGAGATGTGCAGTAAATTGATGTTTACACTCCAGGGTGAGGCCCAGAACAGGGTGAGTGTAAGGCCCGCTCTCCTCCAGGCTCTGCTCAGCATCCCAAACCTGCCTCTCTGTACTGCTTGCTTACAAACAACTAACAAAATGCTCTATGTGACTGTTCCATCTGCTGCCTTATGTTTTTTCATCAGCAGTGTGGCAGGTAGTGATGCTGAAATGATAACACTTGTCATCCACCTCTAAAATGAGCATCTGTTGGACTTAAACTGATCCTGCATGCTTTCCCTTGTGCTCCAGTGCATGGTTTCACACCTGACTGCTTTAATTTTTTCTTTTTACTCACAGCCATAAAGGTGAGGTTTATTTCCTTTCCCTGTGAGGATATTAAAATTCTGGGCCACCAGCTCCAGCCAGGGAAGAAGTATGAGCTCACCAAATGCCACTTGCTTAAAGGCTTCCTTGTCTGAACACAATGGGACATGGTTGTCCCATGTCTTAATGGCCTTCTCTATCCCAGTGCAGAGCAGAGTAATGCATTTTACAGAATCCTTCCCAGACTTTGGAGAAAGTAATAAAATCGCAAATAAAGGAGGTCTTAAAGTATTTCTGTCTTCTTTGCTTTGGGTGGTAGAATTACTTTCCTTCCTGTTTAAGCATTTTGCACAAAGTGGAAGCATTACCCAGGCCTGCAGTGGGACTGTGCAGATTAGGTCTTTGGGGTCTGCTCCAAAACAGGGATGGGAGTTGTGCTCTCTTTGTGACTTAACTCCGTGAAGCACCTCATTGATCTGTGCTTGCTAGGACCTGGCTGAGGAGAGCAAGCTGGAGAGTTGTCTCTCAAAGGTGAGGACTAAATTCTTCATCATACTTTCAGGGCTGTGCCTCTCAGGCAGGTGGGCTAAGACTTGTCTGAGCTGTGTTAGGATATCCAAGCCCTGGTTTGGGGGAAGGAGGAGACTAATGGTGAGAGGAGGAGAAAGGAAAATGGCACTTGAAGTGTTTTGCAGGCTCTGTTCTAAGAGCATGAGAGAAGGATGTGGGAAAGTGATGAGGGCTCTTTACTGTGAAGTGCTTTCTCCCTGTTGCCCACTTGTCTGTAGGCAAGGACAGATTTCACTTTGTTGTTCAACTAAAGGGCACAGTGAAGTCATGAGGAAGGTGACTGAGAGGGAGAGGAGGTCTAGTCTCACACACAGCCACTCTAAAAGTGTATGCTCTCTAAGACACAGCAGCTGTGATTGGTCCCTGTGACGTTTCCCTGTGCAGCAGCAATATATAATCCCATCCTAAAGCTGAATCCCCCCTGGGAACAGGGGGGTTTCTTAAGCGGTTCTCTTAAGCGGTACAAGCTTTGGTTTTGAGCTAAAAGCAAATGAGGCACTTTATTTGTAGTGTCTGAAGAGGGTTTATCTGTCACTCTTGATGCACCTCTCTCTCACCAGGAAGGGCGAAGTGACAGCTGCTGGAAAACCATTGCAGAAAGTCAGTATTCCCGAAGAGCCACAGGATGGCATTGTCTCTTCATGCAAGAGACACTTCCCAGCTGGCCTCTGGGGAAGGACCTTTTTGGGGTTAACCAGAGTCTGTGCTGCAGCCTGGGAGGCTGGGACTGCTCAGATAATGCCGTTTGTTTGCCTTGAGGAACTGGCTGTTCTGGTTTCGAGGCTCAGGATAGTTGGGGTAGTCCCATAAAAATGTCATATCCCTTTACTACCCTTGTTTTGCTGTAATATGTGGCCCTGTAACAGTGATGCTGGAGGGCCAATAGAGTTTCAAAACCTCTGCCTTGCTCTGAGATCACTGAAAAGTTTATATACGGATTTGCTACACACCCAGGGGCAGAATTTGAATCCCAGAAGGACCCTCACTGCTGAGGCATCACTGTGTTGGTGAGGACTGTCCTGTGGCTGGGTCCTACCAGCCAGGACCCATCTGTTGTGATATATCTGCTGTGTCTGGGAGCCCAGGGAGATGTTGCTGTACTTACCCAGGAGGAGGGAGAGGATGCCTCTTCCCAAAGAGACTGTGTTTCTGTATGGTGTGATTTGGAGAGAAGACTGAGGTGTCTTACTGCACTGGACACTTGCTTGGAAAGCAGTGCTGTTACTTTTGGTCACTGCTCTATGCTTTGTTGGCTGAATAAGTAGTGGAATGGTCAGTGAAGATCCAATTCTTCCGTCACAGAGGGATTTAATGGGCATTTTTGCTTCCCTTCAATCTTTAGACTGCTCCAGGATGCTGAACTTCATCTCTGCATACTTCTAACTTAGGACCCTGGAACTATCCTTTCCCCTTGCAGCCCAGGCTACTCAAGAACACCTTGCCCTGAATCCAGTGTCTGATACCTGGAGAGAAGCAAGGTGTGCACTGCTCCTTTCTTCTCCAGAAAGTGGGCTTCTGCCATTTCTAGCTGCTCATTGCTGCAGTCCTGTACACCTCTTTCACCAGTCTCTTCTGGAGCCTCAGCTGTGTGGGCAAGGGACAGCTTGGTGCCCCATCAGGCTGAGAAACAGGTTTTTATTTTTTGCCCTCACGAAGGCAGAGCCTCCTGGTGTAGGATTTGGAAAGGCTCTGCCCGGCAAGCTGCAGACACCAAGAAATACTTGTCTGATCAAAACCAACTGGAGTTAACTACTCCATGCTGCTGATCTAAGAAGAAACAAACCTACAGCCCACCTCCCACAGCACAAACACATCTTTTCTTCTTCCCACTACTTCTTGCCCTTGGGTAGAGGAGCTTGGCTGTGGTCATTAACAAAGCAAGCCCATTAACTTGATTAAGTTAAGCTGTTTCTTTAAGAAAACATCTCTAAGCTGCACAGCTGGCTGCCGGCAGAGACTATACAGCCTCCGCCTGCTGAGCTCTCCCCTCTTTTATCTAGGGCCAGGTCACAGGTACAAGAAAGATTTCCCCAGGAAAATAAACACATGACTGAGAGATTGAGACACAGTGTTTGTTTGCAGTTTAAGAGTAATTTATTTCTGGTTTAAAAAAAATTGCACAAAATTTGTTTTGTTGTTGTTCCCTGTTGCATGGACTTGTTCAGGAAAATTGAAGGCTGATACTGAAATGCAGTCGTGGGAGGCAGGGCTGAGGTGTCTGGAGAGCAGGCACCATGCAGTGGAGTTTCTGTACTGTGCATCTCTGCTCCCTTGGTAACACGGGTGCTGCAGGGTTGCTGCTGCCCAGCTGGTGGGCAACAGCTTCTAGTTCACCTCAGGCTGTTGCTGCTCTTTTGCTTTTTCCTCCAGAAGCAGCCAATTCAGTGCATGGTTTGGCTCAAACAGCAGACATCAACCCCCATGCCCTAGGGAGTGTGGAGGCTCGGACCATCCACTGGTTGGATGGATCAGGGCAAGGTTGTATCCTGGTCCCTCCCTGCCCAACCCAGGGGTGGTTTGAATGATGATTTTGGGGAGCTCTTGAAATTCAGACCTAGCTGTGAACTCCCCAAAGCCTGGATCTGGAGATGTGTGTGATACAATGCTCACATTTTCCTGGCAGTTCTCTGGTTCTTGTAGGAATTGGTTGCTGCCACCTGCAGAGTTGCTTGCTGTGCTTTCTGGAGAAAAGCCTTCCTGCAAGAAGCCCTCCAGAGCCTGGCACCTCCAGGTAGGCTGTACTCTGATGGTGCTCGCTGCCTCCGTGCCCCTGCTTGTTTGGCTGAGCCTCTGGCCACCCATCGTGTTTCCCTTTACTCTGATTTTTTTTTTTTTTTTTTTTATCCCTCCAGGCAGCACCACCCTGCCTCCAGGGCTGCTCATGCCTCTAGATCACAGCAGCAGCACCTGCATGGGCTGCTTTGGCCACCCGGTGAGTGTGGAGGCAGAAGGGCTGAGAAAAGGACTTGGATGGGGGAAGGAAGAAGGAATAATGCAAGTGCAGTGCTAGTTCTCCAGGATCCTGGCTAGACTGGGAGCTTGGGACAGAGATCAGAGCTATTTCTGCATTTCCCTAGCATGACATGTGGCAAATCCTAATTTTTACACCATTATATGTTGCTTCCTGTTTTGGAGAAGGGAGTCACTAATTTCAGTGGTGACGAAGCAAACTGGAAAATAAGGCACATATGGGGTCAGTTTAAAGGGCTGTGTGAGGAGGAGCCCGGCCTCAGGGCTGTTCCCAGCACAGCCACACGCAGCCAAACCCCGTGACACGATGTGACCATCGCAGCCCTGCCTGCATCACACAGAACAGGCTGTGCTGGGACCGGGTGGCACAAGCAGCTGCTTCCAGCCCGTGGCTTTGTCCTCCAAGCCAGGGGAAGATGGCATCACCCTTGCCCGGGCTGGAAGCGGCTGTGCCCGGCAGCTCCGTCCAGGCTTGCCCATGTGGGGTTGGCTGCTTGTTCCCCAGATGCCTGGCTCTGGCTGGCAGCTCTGGCTGGCAGCTCTGGTCTGCTGCAGCAGCTTAAGAACTGGAAGAAAACGGAAGGAAGACATCCAGTGTACAGACAGGGCAAAAACCAGATGTGATGAGGTTTCTCATCACATACGTGCATCCCTCAATGGAAAAATAGATGGGGAGACAGAGCCTGCTGGGGCAGAGAGTGGGGAGCAGAGGAGACTCCCAGCTCAAGGGATATAGGGTGGGAACACAAGCCAGGGCAGGGCAGCGGGGAAAGAGAGCAGGGATGAGAGCTGTGTGGTCCTGTTAGCTGCTGTGCCCAGCTGAGCTGTCTTTCCAAGTACCATGAAGATGGATAGGGGTGCATAGTTCGGCTGTATGATGTATCCCTGTGTAAGGATGACTGTGAACATAGAATTTACTTTGCTTCTACAGCACATTCAAAATCCCAGAGCTGGTCAGCCTGACAGCCATACAGAAACCTTCAGTGCAGCACACAGAGCTGGCATCAGCTGGGGCAGCACGAGCTCAAGGGTCTGTGTGTGTCTCACACATGGCACAAGGGCTGCAGGGAGAGGTGATGGCTGAGCGTGCCAGGAAACCATGTCTGCTGCTTCAATACCGCTTCAGTGTGCCTGGCCCCTCTCCAGAGGGGCCTTTGGTCCTGCTCTTCTTCAGTAGTCATTCAATAAATAACTCTAATGCCCGCAGCAAAGCTTTTACACAGCCTCAGGTTGTGTTTCTGCTCTTGCAGTAGCATGGTGGGCTCTTCAAAGGCAAGTTTGTATAAAACAGTCTTTCAAGGAAGGGGTTTTCTTAAGTGCTGGTGCAAAAGGGCTGGTTTGGCAGCCTCCTCTCTCCTTCCTGCCTCTAGCCTAGGTGGCAAGGCATCCTTCTGCTGTGCTGCCTTAGGATGGTGTCTGAGGTCACTAAGGTTGGGCTGAGGGCATCTAGCTTGCAAGTGACTTTGGTTTGGTGGCCTGGGAGATGGCACATCTTTGAGCTGTGGGGTAACTGTGCTTTCTTTGTGTCTCCCAAGCGAGTTGGGTTTGGACGGAGCCTAGACAACGAAGCTGTGCCATCTCCACGGCAGGGCAAGCAAGCGAGGCGTGTCTGTGCCTGCTTCACTCGCAGCTGTCTGTGTTGGGCAGGAGGAGTGTGCAGGTGGCTTGGTCTCTGGGTGAACCTTGTCCTGTGCACCCTTGTCTGGGTCACAGCGCGTGTGCTTGCACAGGAGTGCAGAGGGAGAGCCTGTGTGCCAGCCCAGTGTGTGTGCTGTGCTCGTGGCAGGAGGTACGGAGGACCCGCTGGCAGGTCACCCCTGTGTGCTCACCTGTCCTTTGCAGGGGTCTCTGCCCCGGGACATGCTGGCATGGTGCGGGAGAAGAGGCTTGCACAACCTGTGCCCGACTGCCTTGTTTTCTGTTGGCCCTTCAAACACGCTGGGCTCGGCCTCTGTCAAAAGTCACCATAAAGTGGCAGCAGCTTTGGTATCTCCTGGCCCCTCCTGGTGCACAGGTGAAAGGAGTGATGGCATCTCAGAGGAGAGGACCTGAACGCCCTCTTGTCTGCTAGATGGGCAAGGAGGGTCTCTTGTCCAGCAAGAGCAGCTTGGGCTGAGCCGAGATCCACAGGTCCTCTTCATCCTGCTTCTTCTTCTTCTTTTTCTTCTTGTTCCTCTCAGCATGCAACTGCCCGTTGCTGCTGGGGCCACCTTTCCTCGTGCTTTCTCTCCTCTGTCTGCAGAAGCAGCAGTGGCAGCAGATGAAAACGAAGGCGATGAGGACAACAAAGGGCAGACCCAGCAGCACGGCCAGGCAGACGGTGTTGAAGATGCCTTCCTCATGCTTGGTACGGATGAGCTCCAAGATGGAATTAAAGAAAGAGCTGATCTTCTGCTGCATGTCGGCTCCTGAGCAGACTGCCTGTGCTGTTCCCTCTGCTTCAAAGGTACCTTGAGATATGCTCAGCTCCTGTGAGTAGCTATTGGGCTCCACAAGAGTCCTTGGATGGTGCCTGCAGAGGCAAGAAACCACATGGATCAGGTGCCTGCTCCCTCAGCAGTTTTCTCCATGGAGCTGCCAGAACAGCTCAACCCTCAGCAGGGTGAGATGTCTCCTGCCTTGGAGGGGCCTGGAGCCATAGGCGATGGACTATGCTGCCTGCTATGTCCCTTTGGGTGTATTTAACTGAGAAACAGCCTCCTGTCTCCTGGGGTTTGTTCTTGATGGTGGGGATGGCTGAGGAGGGCTTTGGGCATCCCTACTTGCCTTGGAATTTAGCTAAGCACAAATCCTACCCCTTTGGATTTACACATCAGCTCTGGCTGAGCAGTCACAGCATGGAGCTCTCATTAGCCCTTTGTAGGGCTTGTTTCTTAGCAGAGGAAATACTGTCTGCAGCAGAAGCTTTCCTGTCTAGGAAGGGACTTGCCTGATCTAGGCCAGTGACCATTGTGGAGAACAGGAGTGCCGTAGGAACCAGGACTCCACATGGCACAGGTCTCTCCTTATTCCCAGTCCTGGGATGGGGTGTCTTTGGACAGACTTTCTCATGGTCCATGGTCTGGGATGGGCAGCACAGAGGCAGGGTCTGTTCTTGCTGCCCCGGCACCCCAGGCACTGCCAGCAGGTTTGGTGTGGGGCTGTGGCTAAGCCACCTGTATTTTGGATGGGGACTATGGTCAGCGGGACTCACAGGCAGGGCTCAGCTGGCAGACCCCAGCGAGCAGCCCTGCACCCACAGCTGCTTCCCTGTACCCAGGGCTGGCCACAGAGGCGGCGGCAGAGGAGGGTAAGGGTTGGCTGGGGTGGAGGAGCTGCTGCTGCTGTGCCTCACCTGGGAATTGCTCCAAGGGTTTGGGTAGGGCTGAGAAGCATTTCTGTGGCTTGACGTAAGGTTTTCCTCTTCCCTCGGGGAGGGAGAGGTGCTGCTGAGTGCCAGGGCTCTCAGGGAAGCCCTCCTGCAGGAGCAGGGAGCTGCTGCCTCTGCTCACACCTTTCTTCCTCTCCTGTGGCTGGGCAAAGCATCTGAGTAGAGCAGGGGCCTTTGTGCTGTGAGTCTGCAGTTCTGTTTCAACACAGGGGTCACTGGATTAGAGGCTGTACAGATGAGGAGCTGGCAGGGGCAGGAGCAGGCTCCAGCACACTATTTGACCCTTGCTCAGCATTTTACGTCAGTATCTTTGCCAGCCTTTGGGATTCAAGCCCTGCAGCCTCTTGAGGGAATGCTTAAATCCCCATGTGCCCAAGAGGGGAAACTGAGGCACAGTAAAAGGAAAACTAACACTTTCACGTAACAAAAACTTGAGAGGTACAGCCTGAACACCAAAAGTGTCCTAGAGGGGTTGCTCCATTTGTCCCCTGTGATACCAACTCCTTCCCTTTCCTTCTGGCAGCTCTCACAGAGCTCGGGGACCTTGAGGGAGGGACAGGAAGGGGACCCTGGCTGGTTTTGGCTGAATCCTTCTTGCCTACAGCAGTGCCCTCCCTTGCTTTGCATCTCATTTATTCCTTGTGTGGCACCTGCTAAGGGATGCTCTCTTGTACGGAGTGTTTTAGGATCCTCCAGCTAGCACCACTGTGCTTCCTTCTGCCTCGCTGTGCCATTACAACCCACTCCTAACGGAAGACAAGCCACCAGCCTCGCCCAAAAAAGCAGCCACCAGTCCCACCCAGCTCTAACCACAGCTCTGGTGATGCTGCTGAGGCGGGAACTCCTGGGCAGCCCCCAAAAAGGAAGCTCCCAAGGGAAAAACTGCCTTCCAAAATGCTGTTCTGGGACCTACAAAGCTGTACAGGGGCTTGTTTCACTGGCTGCTGGCTTTCAGACCTGACTGTCAGGACCTCAAGAGCTGAATGCCTCAGCACAGATGCCAAGCTCTCGATTTGGGATTCCACAAGTGCTCAGATTCTGTTAAAAATAAGGGGTTTATCTGTGCCCCTCAGAAACAGACTGACCACTGTGGATTTATTGTTTCAATTGGCACGAGTGCGCAGCTGAGCTAGCCCAAATTAGCTGGTGGTTTCTCTTTTGAACATGGATTTCTCTGGGTGCCTTTCTAAAAAATTCTCATTTGAGATTTACCAAATGAAATGCAGTGCCCTGGGAGGTGGTTTTAGCTTTGGCTGAGAGAAGTTTATTATTATTGCTGGATTTTTGTCCAGTCTGCTGCATCAAAACTGGCTGCTCCTCACATTCCCTCATTCCACTACTCAACAGAGGACAGAAATATCAGCAACATCCCCACCTGAGAAATCACAGGCTACCACTCAGAGACTCAAATCCCATACACCCTCTTCCTACCCCCTGCCTGGAGCCAGCTGGGAGCATCCCAGATCTGCTTTTGCTCAGAGAGGAGATAAGTGAGAGCCACTTCTTAAAGCCTGCTCCCTGTCCTGACCCTCATCTTCACCTAGGTCTTCTTTTTGGGGCAGCTGTAGTAAAGGTTAAGCTGCAACATAAAAAAACAGAGCAGCTTTTCCTCAGCCTGAATCACCCATGTGATGCAGGTTTGCCATTTATCCATAAATATCCTGACAGCTCATTATCCAGGCAGGAATACAGGATGCCTTTGATACACTTGACTCCAAAAAAGAAGTGAAAACCCTAAACAACCCCCGAACAACAACTGCCTTAATTTCAGACAAAACAGGATGTAGAGTTTTATTCCTGCACTGAACTGCTGTATATTTACTGCCTCTAAACTTCTGGGTAGTGAAGGAGGGCTGGAACTTCCTTTTAAACTTGTAATTAATTGTTTGCAGAGGAAAACAGAACAGGGAGGGGAAAAAAACAAAAAAAAGCAAAGTCCTTTGAAATGTTTCCACTTTAAACTGGAGCTGAATGCACTGCAGAGGCCCTGGCTGATTGCTACTGGGAAGTGCCCAGCTGGGGACATATGGCCACATGGGCAAGCCAGATGTGTATCCCTTGGAAGGGGAAGGTGGAGGTACCTGCTCCTACCCTGACCAAGCAGCACCCAAACCCCAGGGCCATCTTCCAGCATGGCCACGCAGCTGGTTTTCAAATGCCTTTTCTTTCTAGTATGTGCATTGCTTTTTGTTTTGTAGATGAAAAGATGTCTGTGTGCTAAATAATGGGGTTCTTCAGTTTCCTATTAAAAAAATGGGAGAGGAGGGGAAAGTAGAAAAACTGATGTCTTTGGACATCATCCAAGGGCAGAGGGGTTACCCAAGGCCACCCACTGCCAGCTGAAAACCTGAGTGTGCCATGAGGAGCTGCATTCAGGAAAATTCATGCTGCTGCTCAGTTTGGTGTGCCATCTCCCCTTAGAGAAGGGACCAACACGGAGAGCTGCTCCCATGCTGTGGTCCAGGATGGGTGTGAACCGCTTGCCCACAGCACGTGGAGCTGCCATTGAGACACCAGCTGTTTTTTGGGTCAAGATATCGGACCAAAAAACAGGGCCAGGGAGGTACTGAGAGACAGGGCTGTGTCTCAGGGAGGGCTGTGGAGCACCCTCCTAAATAAGCTCTTTGTTTTTGGGCGGCCAGTGCTGGCAGAGCCAGGGGAATGCTGACATGGAAACTTGCCTGGGAACTCCTGTGGCCAGGGATGGATGGCTCCAGCTGATGGCAGCTCTGCACAGCGGGGCTTTATGCCACTTGTGTAAGTTTTAATCAACGTTGGGCGTCCAGCATGAAGTTCTTTAATCCACACTGGCCTCGAAAGAGCCGGTTTGCAAGGGTGGGGAGCATCTGCCACTCCTGTGGAGTTATGGAAGGCCGTGGGTGGAAAACAAGGTCCTTTTGAGGGACGCCTTGCAATGGCACCGCAAACCGTTGGCATGCAGGGCTTGCCTGGCTGAGCTGGAGGGGTAAAGGCTGCCAGCCTGTGTGTGGGGAAACCAAAACAGAGGGGGTTGCCTTGGCAATGCTGGCTTGTCCACATCCTGTGTGCTGCAGAGCAACTGCAGGGACTGCGGATGGAGGTAGAGTTTGCAGAAAAGCTGCAGTTTACTGGAAACTGCTCTGCTGTGTCACCATGGCAGAGGGGAGAGACCTGGAGGTCATTTTGCTAGTGAAGTTCTTTAGGCCCAACCCTCAGCAGGCTCTTATGTCTTCATGAAATTCCCTCCAACCTAACAAAGCTCAACCTGCTCCTCTCAGCTGAGATGCTGCCTGACTCAGGCAGGAGTGGGGCTGCTCTAAGGTGCTCCCTGCATCTACGGTGAGAGCAGCAGCAGCTCTGGGGGCAGCTGAGCTGTGGGGTGTGCCCCAAGTATTTCTGGATTATTTCAACACTCCTGTGCTCTGTGGCCAGCTGCAACTCAGGACTTGTGGAGGTGACATGAAATCAACTGACCTACAGCCACCCCCATTTCCTTAACGCAGATGAGACCACACTTCGTGCAGTTGATGCTAAGGAGTGCAAAGCAGGAATCACATTATTAAACAACCACTTCCTTCTGTTACTGGCTTTATGTCAGCTTTATATCCACTTTCCATTGCAGTGACAGCTATGGGTCAGGCAGGAGAGGCTAATTTTTGTTACAGCCTGTGAGCTCCCTGATCCACCCAGCAGAGACACAGCTATGCTGTCACACGAGTGGCACCTATTTTCCCTGCTTGCACCTGCAGACTTAGAGGAAAACTGGATGAAACCTGACACCGAGGGTGAGCAGTTTCCTTAGCAGGGATTGCACGTTGCTGTTTCGGAAATGGTGACTAAGAAGAGTTTCGCCGCCGGTCTCCCAGAAGGTCTCGCAGCAGGCTACAGAGACCTTCCTCAAACGTAAAGGACAAACACCAAAAGCCACCACCCCGCAAACACGAGCAGCTGAAGCTTCATCTCACTCCCACCACCATCAAACCTTCCTGCCAGAAGCCACGCGTAAATGCGTTCGTTCCCTGAAGGGAGCGATCTGGAAAACTACTGATATGGATGTTGGATAACAGGGTTAAAGTGAAACTATTTTGCAAGCTGCTGCCTGCAGCCCACTCGTCATCACCGTCTGCACACGCGCGGCTGCCGTCGGCCCCGGGATCACTGAGACTCTGCCCCAAAGATCAGTTCTGAGTTTAGGCGAGCGCCGCTGTCATCCCTGAGCGCACTGGGAGCTCCTCGCAGCCATCCTGGGCTCCCTCAGCCTGCGGTGCGGGCAGTGCTGCCTCTCCGGGCGGGCAGCAGCCCCCACTCGTGGCCCTCCCTGGCGTCGATCACGCGTGGCTTTGGTTACAAGAGGCTCAGGGGGCTGCCAGAGAAGCTGTGGATGCCCCATCCCTCGAAGCGTTCAGCGTCAGGCTGGACGGGGCTCGGAACAACCTGATCTAGTGGAAGGTGTCCCTGCCATGGCTGGAACGAGGCGCTCTTTAAAGTCCCTTCCAATCAGACCGTGCTGGGATTCTGCGGTGCTCGAAATGTGTGGGTGCAGCTCGGGTGCCCCGAACCCCCGGTGCCAGGCGCACTGCCCCAGACACACGGCCCCGGAGAGCTGCTTGCTCCTCATCGCTCTTTCCCCAGCGCACCGTCCTCACCCCCTCCCCCCCGGGCTGCGCGAAGCAGATGATGTGGCCTTAAAAAAAAAAAAAAAAAAAAAAAAGGCGAGAAAAGCCCTGGGTTTGAGTAACACAGCACCCAGGATAACGCCTATGGAAGCCCAGCCCCGCGATCCCCCTCCGGGGTACTCCCCCGGGCCCCCGACCTACCTCTGCGCCGCGGCCCCGTCCCGGCAGCTGCTCCGGCGGAGGGGAAATGGGACGCCCCGTCCCGTCCCGTCCCTCGGTGTCCCGCCCGCCTCCGCCCCCGGCCGGCCCCGCCGCCCGCCCGCCCCACCTGGGGCTCCCCCCGCACCCTCCGACGGAGCCCCGGACTGCGGGGGGCACACGCTGTGCGGCGCGGGCCAGGCTGCGGAATTTGGGCTGGGAGAGAGGCGGGGACGGGACATAACCCAGCCCCGAACTTGCTGTGGGGAAGAGGGAGGGAACCGAGTGTTTCGCTCGCCGGGCTTTGGTGCAGCCCAGGTTTTCCCAGAAGCGTTTCTGGGAGACAGCAGGGTGGTGATGCCGCTGCTGTGGTGGGGAGGGCAGGGTAGAGCTCCAGCTTCACAAGAGCAGTGCCAGGAGTACCGCCCTGAACCCCCTCACCACTGCCACCCTGCTCCCTCTCACCTCCACCCAGCATCCCATCACCACCACCCTGAGTGTGGTCACCCCCGGCGCCGCCCTGACGCCACCCTCTGTCCCTGGAAAGGGGACACTGCAGCCAAGCAGGAGGTGATGGAGCGTCCCCAGGGAAGGGGGCACCCCAGGACCTACCCCTGGTCCATGCAGCATCCAGGGTGCTGTATGGATGCTATACAGCCATGGATAATGATGGCTGTTTCGACCTGGGAAGACGCTCCTGGCTGTGCAGGGCTTAGTGGTGGCCTCGGCATCGCTGGCTTAAGGGTTGGACTCCATGATCTCAGAGGGTTTTTTCAACTTAAATGATTCTGTGATTCAATATTTTCAAGCTGTGATCCCAGTTCCACTGGGATTGCCACCCCCACCCTTCACTTGCTACTTTCTCTCCGGTGGATTTCTTTTTTAACACCATGTCAGGATATCCAGGAATTGCTGAATCCCAGCTGCTTTCCAGTCCAGGGCAGTGTTGCGATGCTGACAGCTGGGCAAGCTGCGACTAGAAAAATGTTCTGCTGGAATTTTTCTGGTTGGACTGAGTCCTTGTGGATTGCAAAATCCCCACATTTGCCCTCCTTGCCCTCCTTCATGCCCCAGAGACAGTGGCTTGGCTTTACTGCTTCAGCCTTGGTGCTGACTTGTTGAGCTGGGGTAGCCAGGGCTATCTGACCCTTCAAGGCTCCTGGGAAACAGCCTCATGTTCCCAGTGCTGTGACTTGGCAGCACCAGGAGCAATGCAGTGCTGGGAATAGGAGGAAAGAGGGATAGAGAGGAGGGTGGAGGGATGTAGGCAAGTTGGCTGCCAGCTTCTGCTGCCCTCCTGCTGCTTTCACCCTAGTGCTGCGGTCGGAGGGGTGAGACACCCTCAGAAACACACACTGTAGGCTACAGCTTGTGCTAAGTGCCTCCTCATAGCCTTGGGGAAGGTGTTACTCTCCTGTGGGAAACACCAATTTTTCCCTAAAGATTTGCTGCTTAACGCCAGGAACTTTTCTCTTGGTTTTATGCTGCAGGATGAGGATCCCTGGGCTTTGCATCTTGTGGCTCACTGCATCCCAGTCTCTCATATCCCAGTTCACCCTATCCTGACTCATTCCATCCCATCTCTCCATGACCCAGCTCACCCCATCCTATTTCTCCCTTGTCCCCTGACCCTATCCCAGCCCCCTGCTTCCCAGCTTACCCCATTCCAGCTCTCCCCCCTCACTGAGCTGCAGCCATTCCCTGTTTTGTCAGGACAAATCCCCCTAGGAAAATGTCATTCCCAGGGTACACAGAAGCCACCTGGGTGCTGACAGTCTCCCTGACCACTGTACAGCACCAGACACCACAGTGCCACCTTTGAACTCCCTCTAATAGGATTGCCTAAAAATATTTATTATCAGAGCTCTCCAAGGGTGAGCATGTCTGGAAGCGTTAGGCGTCAGGGTGCCTGTCCCTGGGCTTGGGAAAGTGAAAGCCCAGCCTGTCCCTGGCACCTGGGAGGTTTGCTTCATTCCCTGGGCAAACAGCCTCACTGGGGCTCCACACTTTTGTGTTGCTGATTTAATTTGGCAGAGGCCTTGACAAGGGAGGAGCTGCTGGCCTTGGACCTTCCCCAGATTTTCAGGGGCCCCCTTGAACACGGTGCCTTGGCAGCCTCTTGGCTTCAGGCAGGAGCACTGTGATGATGTGGCAGAGGTGGTGGGCTCTGATAAAGCTGATGTCTTGGAATGCTGCTACCTGTGAAGGGGCGTCTTGATGCCATCGAGGGTGGTGATGCCATTAAACTGAGTTGGGAAGCATCAGATAGACTTCAAGAAGCTTAGAATTAATGCAGGAATGCACAGATATAATCAGTCAGTCCACTATTCTCTCTCCCCAGCATCCTCTTCCTCACAGCTGACCTGTAAAGGTCCCTTCCAACTCAGACTGTTCCATGATTCCATCGTGGTCCATAGGAGATGCTTTGAATGAATCCAAACAGCACGCGATGCTTGACCCTGTGGATGTCTCCTGCAGCAAGGTGTGCCAAGGCTCCATGAAAAAAAGGTACAGTTGCAGGAATTTTGAACCTGCCACCTCCTAGTTCTGTCTGGCATGCAGCATATCTGGGATCTAAGGAATCGTGCTTTGTTTCTGGGAAGCTTTAATGGGCGAGAGGAAGCCGTGACTCAGCCGCTGATGAATCACTGCAGCTCCAGATTGTCTCCCTGCTTGCTGGTGCCCCTCAAGCACAGGAACTGAGTGAGCCAATGCCAGCCAAGCTCCTGTCACCTCATGGGATGTCAGTCTGAGCCCAGGCCCAGGACCAGCTGGAAATCAAATCCCACCTCGAGCTCCTGTTTTCCATCCACCCTTCCCAAAATCCTTATTTCCATGCGAAGCCTTTCCCATGCCGAAAAGTGCCCCGATAACTTCCATTTCCTCCTAAGTCCCCCTCAACCCTTAATTTGATTTTGAAAACACTACTCATTTTACACTGAAGATAGAAAGACCCTCCTGCTTCTCCCTTGTTTCATTGGATTCAGCCAATTTTGCTACCAGTTTGCCCTGTTGCACAGCTGTGAGCTTCACTCCTTGATAACACCCAGCTGATACCCAGGGTCGGTTTATTTGGGGTTTTCTGGGCACGGTGGGATGGGGGGAGTGGTAGAGTGATTGCAGACATGATCACACCTTTCTTCCCCAGCTGCTTCCTCTGCTCTCTGGTGGTGATTTCTATTTGCAGACGCTAGTCTGGCTTAAAGTAAGCAATGGAAAACTCGGCTCCCAGAGAAACATTCCTCTCATTTTTCCCCCATGCTTGTGCCTTTTCCCCTCCCTCTCCCCCTCCCACAAAAAAAAAGCCTGCAGTTTAAACACCAAAAATAACGCATGCCCTGGTCGTGGACTGGATAAAAATAGCAGCTCTTGGTATTTAGCAGCAGCAATGGGTTTTCTGGCTTTGGAGGAAAATGAGGAGCAGGGATGGGATGGGATGGGATGGGATGGGATAGTGACAGTGACAGTGACTCTTGATGCACGAGTGCAGGACAAACACAAAGCTGGTGTTTTGGGGGAAGCTGCTTCATCCCCTCCTCTCCCTCATTTGGTACCAGCTGGGCTCTGTCCCCTCTGGGAAGGGGGGAGCTCTGAGGGTAGGTTGGGCTCAGGTGTCCCAGTCCCACCTGGGTCCCACCTCGGGCTGTTTTGGCACTGCCCTTAAGTCTTGGGGCTAAGTCCCATGTAGGCAGTGATGGGGGCAAATGCTGCTCTTAGGGAAGATGTCCCAAAGCTGGTGGGTTTTGGGGGGTGCCTCTTGCCCACCCATCACTTGGGAGGCTTTGCAGCTGGGCTTGCCAAGGTGGGTCAGGATTTGCAGGATCATCCCTCCCTGGTGCTTAGAGGAGAAGAATGCTGGGGTAGGGCGTGAGGTGGGGTCCTTGGATGCCTCCTCAAATACTGCTTGATGTGAGACCGCGTGTGTTGAGAAAGCTGCGGTATGAGGGACCTCTGGGCAGGTGAGGAGGAGGAGGGTGGTATGTGTCTGCTCAGGGCACATTTCAGTGTTTGGGTTGTTTAGAGCTGATTGTTTTGTGTGTGTGAGCCTTCAGGAGCTCCTTCCTGAGGAAATCCTACAGGCAGCCCTGGTGGCAGGCAAGGGGGAGAGGGAGACACACCGGGAGGTGGGGAAAGAGCCAGGGCTGGGCGCGTCCCGGCAGCATGACGTGGTGCCTTCCCTTCTAGGAGCACTCAGGGATCAGGGATATGTGAAAGCCAGGGAGGGAAAACCTGTTGGTGAATGGGGGTGCTCCTTCCCCCAGCATGGAAATGGGGTCAGTGGCAGCATGCAAGGGCTGGATTTGTGGAAGGTGTGAACCAGAGGCAGAGGAGCAAGTGACACTTGGGCACGGTCTGGTGCCTCCCAAGGACCAGCATATGCCCCCAGTTGTAGGAAGCGGTGGCTTGTGCCTCCTGCAGCCACCCGCAGGAGTTTCCCATGCCGGATGGGTGTCGGATCTGATCTGCCAAGGTGGATTTTTAGGTGAAAAACCGGTTGTGCCTGCCATCCCCTCTGTCACAGTGCTTCCTCTGGCTCAGCCCCACGATTCCGAGGAGCAATCAGCAGCTATCCCTCAGTGCTGCCTTCCCCCAGAGCCCAGCTGAGGTGGGCAGGGAGAGCCAATCCTGCTTTTTAATGCTATGCAGATGTCAAATTAGTAGTAGTATTTAGATTATTTTTATTATTTGTTTCCCTCCATAAGCCAGTCCCATGGGGGAAGCTGCTCCCGGAGATCTGTGGTGAGCTGATGTCCCTTGGCTCAGGATCACATGAGGATTTTGGCTGGTGGTATTGGAGGTGCTGGAATGTTCTGTGCTGCCCTTGGGGCTTAGCTCCTGCCTGGGGGGGTGGGACTATCTGACCTTTGTTCTTCACAGTTCAAAGTCTTACTGCTCCTCATCTTGTTTGCTACCAGGGGTCCGTGGGGAGAATGCAGCTGGGTGTCAGGGCTTGGGCAGGGCAGCTTGTCGGGAGCTCACCCACCCCTCAGGAGGGAACCGAGAGAGAAATGCAAATTGTGGTGGGTGAAAGAGGGGAAAAACAACCATGACCTGTCTCCTTGGGGTGCTTTGCCTCTTTCTGCCCCTCTGCAAGGGAGAGCAGGTTGCCGTATTTTGAGGGGCAGAGGCAGCCTTAAGTTGTGACTGGGGAACCAATACAAGGGGTGAACAGGCAGATACCATCTGGTTTTTGGCCTGACTCGAGTGCAGCAAGGGGACATTGGACCAGGAGCAGGGACAGACCCTGTCCCCAAGAGTGAGGGAACAGTGCTGCCCCGATGCTCCTCCAGCCCCATCCCCTCTGCTGCTCCTCTCCTGAGTGCCTGTTTCCAGCACCTTCTGAAATTCTTAGAGGGAGGATTTCCTACCTCATCCCACTCCTTCTCTCGCTTTTAGGGAGGGTTTTTCTCATAACCATTTGCAGAGTTGCTTCCTTAACTCCCTCTTTTGTTGTGACATCGACGAGTGCAGGGGACAGCACGGGGACAAAGGCCTGTTGTGGTGAACAGAGGCGGTTTGTGTTCCCACCACATCCTGGTGTGCTCTGCTCTGCTGCTCAGCAGCCACGCCAGCCCCGGTCCCTGTGGAGGAGCAGTGCCGGGGAGATACCCTGGGTGGGAGCAAGAGGATTAGCCATGCTGCTGGGAGAAGCCTGCTACAGGACTGCTGCACACTTTGATGTTCCTACTGACAGCAGAGAGCAGTCCAAAACTATTGGGAAGGGAGAGAAGTGCTGCTGTAAGGACAAGGGAGGGATGGGTTCACACTGACAAGGGCAAGGTTAGATGGGATATTGGAAGAAATTCTCCCCTGTGAGCATGGTGTGGCCCTGGCACAGGGTGCCCAGAGAAGCTGTGGCTGCCCCATACCTGGAAGTGTCCAAGGCCAGGTTGGACAGGGCTTGGAGCAACCTGAGATAGTGGAAGCTGTCCTTGCCCATGGCAGGGGGGTTGGAACTAGATGATCTTTCAAGGTCCTTCCCAACCCATTCTAGGATTGATTCTGTGCTTATTGAAACAAGTAGCAAGCAGAAAAATTGCTGGCTATGGTGCACGGAAGGGGGATAAGCCTTGGAGGCTGCTTTTCACAGCACTCCTCATCCCAGAGAGAGTGGACAAATCAATAAAATTTTAAATCCCTGCATTTAGATTTGAAATTTAGAAGAGATAATCTCTAAATTGTTTTACATTCTACATAACTAAGCATTAGAGTCCACAGGCCCAGGAGTTAAAAATATAAAAATGGGAATGAGAGTTTTAAAACGGATGATGGACACGTGCCATCTTATGAGGGGAAATGAAAATCTGAGAATGTTGAAGATGGTGCTATCAAAATCACATCTCATAAGGCATAAAGCAGCTGCGAATTTATGGCACAAGGCTGCCCCTTCATCAACCTGCTCCAGCCTTGCTCTTGGAGGCATTGCACCTCCTCCTGCCACGCTCTGTGCTCCTGGGCCAGCATTTTCCTCATGGATTTTTTGGGCTGGGGTTGCAGGATGTGTTGTTGGGAATGTGTTGCTTGAGCTCTGTGTTTGGGATGGGTGCCCAAGGTCCTTGCTGAGGACCTTTGTGCACCCTCCTGATGTTTGCTGTTGGAACAAAGTTCCTGAGCATCGCTCATGCAAAAAGGGGACTTTGGTAAGAGGGCTGTGATGAAATATCACTGTATAAAGTGCAGATGGGGGGGATGTGGTGGCTGGAAGTGCCTGAAGAGGAGTGTGCTGTGCCTGGGAAGGTATGCTTCTTGGAGAGGCTGGAAATAGGAGATCCCACCACATGCAGGACTGTGTCTAGATTATAGTGGTGGCTGTGAGCTGTGCAAGGGCAGAGGGGGCCAGAGCGATGAGAGTGGTGGGCACATGTGATGGGGCAGGAGCTCCCTAGGGTGTAGCGTGATGAGGCAAAACCCTTCCCTGGCTTAAATCAAAACTTGTAGCATTTAGAAAAGGGCTTTTGCCCGCCCTCACTCCCTTCTCATCCCATCTGACACGTGGAGCTGGGCCTTGACTCTGATGTTGGGAGGCGGGTTACGATCCAGAGGGATGCTGCAGCTCCCCATGTACCTGCCTTCTCTAGGTGCCGACCTCTGCGTGATACATGCCTGCCTCTTGTTATTAGTTATTGCAATAGGAAGACTGTGTTTCCTCCAGGTGAGTTTTTTGGGGGGTTCTCTGCAGGAAATGGAGGTCCCTGGGGGCCTCACTTGGCCCCAGACATGCTGAGTGGGGGGGCACAGTGGAAGGTGTTGGCCTCCTCTTAGGGACCATAAATAAAACACCCTGGACTGGGTCAACTGCTTGAGACTGGGATGACAAGTACCAGCACAGGTAACCCTTCCTCCCCATCCCAAACACATCTCCATCCCTCAGCTCCTCCATGCACAGGCCTTGGCTGAAGGGTCTTCCATGGCATTGACTACCTTCAGACACAAAAAAGTTCATTTAATCCAGACAGTGGAGCCCGTCAGGCTTTACTCTTGGCTTTTGGTGTACCAAGGGTCATGGCCAAGGTGGGACATTCCCTCTCTCACAACTTCCTTTTTTTGCCTCCCAAATCTGAGCAAGAAAGAGAAGTTGCCACGAAACAGACTTCTCTGTTTTGTCTCTCTGAAATCAAATTTAGAAAATATTGAAGTGGTCTGGCAGAAGAGCTGCTTTCAGGCTTTCTCATCCTGTCTGACTACGTGTCAAACGAGAAAACTCTAAACAAAGAGGTTTAAGTAAAGTCTTCATGTGAAATAAGAGAAGAATTTCAACATCTTCTGAAGTTCATGCTTGTCCTAGAGACTTTTGCTGATCAGTGTTGGGGTTCTGTTTGAGGATTTTTTTGTTGTTGTTGTTTTCCACTGAGAGTGTATTCTGCTGCAACTAGCCTTCCAATCTGTTTTTTGGTGGGGTTTCCATCATGTTGGGAATAGATTGCTGTTTAAATCAGGCAAATGGTTTTGACTGAAGATTTTGGGGTTGTTTCCCTTTGCTCCCAAGCATTCCTACCACAGCTTTGCTTTCTCTGGCTGCAGATTGCAGAGCCAAGAGCCTCTCTAGCTCATGGGAGCAGCTGAATTTATTAGCAAAACGTCTTGTGCTGGGCTGAGGCCAACGCGCAGCTCCCTGCCTTCCTGTGGTTAGTGGACTGACCATGCTGACCTGACTTCATGGCCACTTCACTGCTATTTATTTTAACAGCACAGTTGGGCCTGGGGGGACTTGGTAGTCTCTGGTCCCACCTTCTGCCCAAGGCAGCCCTGGGGTTGGATGAGGTTGCTCAGGGCTTTTTCCAGCCCGGTCCTGAACACTTTCAAGGATGGAGATTGGCACCACCAGCCAAAGTTGGGCTGCCCCAAAACTTCCTGCCACTGTTTTTTTGTTACACTGCATGTGCTAGGTCTATCAGCTGCTCTGTTCCTCAAGGTTTGAATGTGAATCTGTGCTAACAAGCCCCCCGTGCTCCTCCCATGGGGTAACCAAAGATCAGGGACAGGGCATGTGCGTCCCTTCTTGGCATGAGGTTGGGGCTGGAATGCTGCTGGGCTTGGATGCACGAGGACCCTGGTCCACCCCCACTCCCAGACAGGCACACGGCTCACTCCTTCAGTATCTTTTATTAATGTATAGAAAATGCATTAAAAAAAGGAACTATACATAGCCTAAGAGCGGTCAGGACTAAAAATACTAGTTAACAATGGTTAACAAGCGTTGATCCCATTCTCCAAGCTACATTTTCATTACAAGGTGGGGAGGGTTGTTTAATATATTATTTATTTATATTATAGATTTTATTTATGCATTTATTTACTTTTCTCTTCCCCCTCATTTGGTTGCAGTGGTTTGTGTTTGAGTTCATCAGAACCTGTCCAAGGCATTTCATTGCCTCTGTTCTCCCTTCTTATTTATCTTTTTTTAGGTTTTTTTAACGTATTAAGCACATTTCCAGGGTAATGCCTGTACACAGGGGGCTGCTTGTTTAGGTCTTTGTGTCACCATCCTTCTGAGAAACCACTGACAGCTGAAGAACTGCAGGCTGGGCATTGAGGCGGGTCTAGGCATCAGGATCTCCCAAGGGAAGGGCCTTTCCCTCCCACTTATCCCAAATTTCCCCTCTGGAAGGGGCAAGGAGCTACCACCACCATCAGGATTTTAGGGAAGGGGAAGGTGACCCTGGAGGTGCTGGTGGTCCCCAGGGGGCTCTGTTGGGTTTTATGGCCATCCCAGGGTGCTTGGCTGGCAGAAACAGGGATGGGCTTCTTGTTTGGCCCTGGGACAGAGCCCTTTCTTAGTGGGTGTAAGCATGAATTAAAGGGGGTTTTTTTGGGTGAGAGTTCTTTGCTGGCAGTGTTTGGTAAAGTCAAAACTTGTGGGCATTTCTGGGGGGCACAGGACAGGGGGTGTGTGGTCACCTCAGGATGTGGTGGTGGGGACATACCAGCAGGGCAGCTCTGGGCTGGGATGAAGGTCACATGCTGGCATGGAGGTGAGGCACCAGGAGGGTACTTTGGCTCCTGCTGTGTTTTGTCAGGTTGCTCTGAGCCTGTTGTGGGATGGGGACACCACTGGCTGAGCCCTCACCACCTGCATCACTGGGAGCGAAGGTGGCATGAGCCAACCCGGGCACTTCACCTGGGATAAGCATCACTTTGGGAAGGAGGCAAGAGTGCATTTAGGCTGGTACTGAGTTGCCCATGGTAAAGTAATGCAAAGATAAGGAGTAGAAGCAGACTTTTCCCCAGCCTTTGTGTGGATCCTCTCCTGGTACCTTCCTACCAAAACCCAGCTACCCCTGGGGAGAGCCCAGCCTCTCTCCTTCTTGAAATTTTTCATTTATAGATGCTATCACTTTACTAAAAGCAGCTTTTCCTTTCAGGACTCTTTTTTTCTTTGGTTATGTTTCAGTGCAGTGTGCAATGGGAAGGTGGTCTTGGAGAATGGAAACAGAGGGAAATGAAAATTAGGCAAGAGATGAAAGTTCCTTTGTGTTTCCCTCCAGGATTTTGGGGTTAGAAATAAGAGGTGGCTTTGAAAGGCTGTGAGGGTCATGGGCACACGTGGTGTTCTGCTGTGTGAAGGACTGGATGTGCTTGTTCCTGCTTCCTGTTACATGAAATGGCATCTTGCAGTGGATGCTGTGGTTTGGGTAACAGCTTCATGTTTCTTTTTGGGCTCTGGAACAAACCCAGGACAGCAGTGGAGCCACCAGAGCCCAGTGACAATTCACATGCTGGAGCCAAGGTCTCTCAAGATGAGCACTGCACCAGATCTAGGCTTGGTTTCTGTGAATTTCAGGGCCAGACCTGGTCTAGCTGGAGAATGAACTAGCCCATCCAGTTATGGAGGGTGAGAAGAAACTACTTAATCATGTACTACTTAATCAATGTGGCCATTCTGTAGCATCAACGTTAAGCACGAATTTGCTTGAAACTGCTGGCAGGAGCTTTGTCCAAAAAAAAAAAAAAAATTAAGGCAATATAGAAAAATAACTTTTTGGGAAATTGTATCTTGTTTATGGACAATGTGAACAGGGGATGATGGCCCGAATGACCGAGTCATCATCGCTGGTTATGTGCTCGGGCTTGAGGTGGGTTATCACCAGGAGAAAACCATGATGAAGCTTTCCTTTAAAAGATTGTAGCGACTGTCTTTCACCAATGTCACGGAAAGGCATCTCCCTGGGATCACATGAGAGGTCAGGGACCAGCACTGATATAGAATAGCACTGAAAGAGTGGATACCGTCTCCAAGAGTCTTTCGTACTTTGGGTCAACTGGGCTGACTCACCCTGGTTACAGGACTTGTAAAAGGGATGACAGAAATGAGAAGAGAGGGAGAGATACAAGTCAGCAAACCTGTTTAGAGAATAATCAGCCTTTTTGAGGATCTTCTTTTGAACCTCCTGGAAAAGCTTGGCAAGCTTCGATTTTCTCTTCGATTTTAACTTTTGAAAAGAGAGGTTTCTTGCCTTTTGCTTGAGTGTGAATGATGAGTGTATGTTTCCACTGACATCTCTTCCTTTCACCTGGGTAGGTAAGCAAACAGCACCATCCCCTGCCAATCTCTGCTGGTTATAACCACTGCTCCCTTACAGCTTTTGTTGTAGGATATTTCTTCCTATAAATTCTTGATGCTTTGGGGAAAAAATTTACTCTGCTGGTCTACTAAAAACCTTCTTCGGCTTTAATCAGTTCCATCTGCTGCTTTTTGTTGGCTTTTGGGTCTTAAAGCAGGGTTGGGTGCTCAGGAGGAGTGACATACTGCCATCTATGACAGTGGCCATGTCCTGCAAGAGATCTGGTCATTTGCAGCCTCTGACTCACCTGTTCCTCAGCTGGTTGCCTTGTTGCCTGATTTGATGCCAAGGGGAAGTAAGAAGGGACTCCTCATTTACATACAAGATGTTGCTGAGCATCCTTTCTCCAGGTCAGCTTGTAAGTTGACCACATGAAGGACTGGGCCCTGTATCTAATCTTGACCTCGGTGTTAGCTGTGATTTCATGGGCCAGTATGTGGCACGGAAAAGGAGGTTGTGTTTCCCACTTAATGCTCTTCTTCAGCTCTGCAGCCGTAGTGAGTAACGTCAGGACATTGAGTGTGACCATGCAAGACACACTGGCCTGAATGATAAGCTACTGCAAAGCTGCCTCTGTGTTGCCATCTGAAAGATGTTTTTGAGACAAAGCAGCTTCAGTGTGATAAAACCAAATAGCAGTGTTTAGCATTTGTAATGTTCCTTTGGCTGCAAATCCAGCGATGAGCTGCATTCTCCTTGGATGCAGGGATGAGTCCCTTCTTCGAGACCAGGCCAGTGACAATGCCCAGCATTGATCAGAGCCCTTGGCAGAGCAGTGACTTGAGCATGGTGGACATTTGGGCTATGTGGAGGTGGGGCGATGACAACAGGGTGCAGACAGAGCTATCCAAAGGGTCCATCTTCCTTGAGACAGGAGAAGTTAAGGATGGGAAGAGCGAACTCATTAATTCTTCCAAGGGCCTTGAAGTGCTCCAAAATCTGAATGGAATCCCTTCCAGGAGGGGAAAGAGTTGATTTCCTGTTAGAGAGATGGCAATACCAAGGCACTGAGATTTGTGTCCCTCTTGTGATGGCATTGAAGAGGGATGGTGTAGGAGAAGGAAGGAAATGGGCATTCCTCAGCTTGCACTTGTCTCCCCTTAGCTGCATTGTCATAATTCCCTGTGTGCGTGGAGGCCCGTGGACAGGAGCACCTGAGCTGTGACAGCTGTTGGCTTCAGGCTGGGCTGCAGTTGTGTCATATCTTTTTATTGCTGCTCCTTCTCTGAGACTCTTTTGTTTGGGACCAATGACCTCGGTGAGAAAGAGCCTGATGGAATGTAGAAATAACAGAGGAAATGGGTCCTAGATTTCAGGACCACAAGTAGGGATTTTTCTCCTAAGTCTTCTAATTTAAGTCCTTTCTTCTCCATCAAGTTCAGCATAACCCAGGCAGATGTCATGGACCTGAAGTGGGCTGAGTTCAGCTTGGAGGAGTGGATAATGCAGGTTGGGGCTGGTGGAGTAGTTCTTATTCCCACACACCCCATGCACACGAGGATGACCTTGTGGTGGGACCAACACATGAGCTATGGACTCTCTGGAGTTTGCCTACATATGCAGATATTTGCCAAGCCCTCCTGTGAAAACTGGCGATGGGATGAGCCTTTGGTCATCCTCCCTTAGTCTCCATGTGTCCAGAGCCTGCACACAGGGGAGAGATGGGCCTCTGCCTGCTGGAAGTCTACAGGTTGGCATGAAGCTTGGGACCTCCCAGCCAGGAGGGGACTGGGAGGCAGGGAGAGGATGGGCATCCCTGGCCATGACTGGGGTGGAAATGGCCACACCAAGGTACCTGTGGGGAAAGTTTCTGCCACAAGCCCTGTGACAAACATTTCTAACAGGGTTTGCTGGGGATTTCTACATCTTTTAAAAAAATATCAAAAAATCCGTCTCTTTCTCTTTCTTCTCATGTTAAGGGCCAGAGTATTGGGATAGGGAGGCTGGAAATTTGGTATTTCTCTGGGACAGATGCAAAGCAATGAGGTCTTTCCTTTCCCATGGCCTTTCCCTGTGCCACGGTTCCCTCCAGCACTTGTGAGGGGCAGGTTGCTATCTCAGACGAGTAGTAATTTTTTTTTTCCCTTTTCATATTATAAAATACAAACGAATTACAGAAAAGGTCAGGTGGTGGGAGGCAGGAGGGGTTCAGCTGGCTCAGAGCTGTAGGGACCGTCGCTTCCTCCCAGAGATGTTACGGTGGTTGTAAGGGCGCATCTTCATTTCCACAAAGGGGATGGAGAACTCATGGCCTTTCCAATGGTACCAGTTAATCCCCTGGCAGGAGGGAGAGAAAGGCAGAGGGTAAAGAAAGACCCTAACAAGAAACTAGAGTGGGAGAGGAAGGAAGAACAAGGTTGATTGCTGTAGAGAAGCCAGAAGGAAAAGCTTGCTAAAGCAGGAGCAAGAAACTCCCCTGCTGCTATGGCTTGATTGGTTTTCTCCCACTGCTCAAAGGCTGATCAGATTTCAGGTAGGTATTTTTTTTAATCTAACACACTACAGCAGATGGCAGCGTGTGTGGGGCGCAAAGCTTTAGCCTAGATGGCGTGAAGGTGGCTCCCTTTGCTCCAGCTGGTGTGGGGTCGTGCCACCAGTTCTGACCCTGGTGCACCAACCACACATCCCCAGCCCTAACCTAGGCTTGCTGACATGTTCCCCTAGAAGAAATTGCAGAGGCTTTCAGGCCAGCTCTGCCCTTACCTGACTGTGCCGGGACTCTCCGTACTTGCCGTTGAGGTTGGTGCGGTGGCAGTTCTTATACCACCAGGCCCCTTTGTAGGACATGGCACAGTTGGTGACGGCGACGTCGTTGTCCCTGTCCTTGGTGGAGAAGGGGCGTCCCTGGTGATAGGTGAGGGAGTCTCCTGTGGGAAGAGGTGCCATTAAAGGTGATGGAGTCCGAGTTATCTGGCCTTTTCACAAGGAAATTAGGATATTCTGGTTATGCGGTAGCCTGCCAAGCAATGGCTCAAGCAGCTGACAGTCTGGCAATAACTAACTGGAATTGTTCTCAGTTGGTTCATCTGCGGTCCTCTGCTGTCTGTTTAGGATCAGTGCAGACCATAGCAAATCATAGAGGCTTCTTGGCTTTGTCAGATAAAGTGCTTGGATATGTGTTTGGGTTTGAATTTCAGTGTTTCAGACATCAATTCAACCCCGGCTTTTGGCAGCCGTGGTTTTCTGAGGCTTAGCTCTGCTATATAACTTCAGGACGCCTTCAGCCTCCTTCTTTCCTGTTAGCCAAAGGGAGCTTTTTCTCTCAAAGGAGACCAAACATTCATCTTTTGAACCAAGATGCTTGGCCACCTTTTCTCTCTTTTGATAAGGGGAAGAAGCTTTTGGAAGGTGTGTGATGTCTTATCCCACCAAAACCTCTAACCTCATCTCACCTCCTCACTAGATAACTCGTGAAAGAAAAGCCAGAGAAAAATATGGTCAATTGAGTGATGTACTTAAGGAGACATTCTTAATATGCTCCTTGGTGATCCCTAAGGACATATGAAGTGGACCCATGCTGGCTGTGTGCAATCCAGCTATGGAGAGACTTACTAGAAAACCTTTTGGCAATGAACCATTTGTTGAGCCCTGGCTCCCTTAGCTCAAGGTGGAGCAGAAGCTCCTTGTCTGGGTGGCTAGAAGCAGAGTTTGCATGGCAAAGGGGATGGAATCATGTCAGTGTGACACTATTTACTGCCATTCTTGGCAGTAGGTTGGATGCCTTGTGCCCTGGGATGTGAGATTAGAGCAAGTGCTTTGCTGCACACCATCAAGATTCCTGTCCCTTCTCTTCCAGTGGCAACTAACTGAATAGGGAAATTCCTGCATCTCAGGTATGCTGTGAGGTTCCACCTAGTACATGGTGGAAGTTTCATCATGGAGGCTTGCGCTGGGCACGTCTATCCCAGATAAAGGGGCTACAGTTCTACCCCTTCTCCCTTCTTGAGGAAGAGATCCCCTGTGCCCTCCCTCTGGCACCCACTCTCTTCTGGTGGGCAACTCTAACTGTCTTGAATCAACTAAGCAAGCAGGTGTGACAGTGTCCTTGCAAAACTGGGCAGTGTTTGGTCTTTACATGAGGAAGTGACTCAGAGGATTTCAGATTTTTCCATAGCTGTGGAAAGGCGATAAATACAGCCTCCAGCACGACATCAATAGCCAGCTGTGGCTATTGCCAAGTGAGATGACACCTCTGATGATTGACCTGGTTATTTGGACAGCAGTGTCTCTGATATTAAATACCTAATCCCCAATGGAAAATTCTGTGTCCTTAGTGGGATTTATCAGCCTGGTTTACATGATGGACTGCAGGAAGGCAGAAAGGACTATGGGTTTTTGCCTTGCCACTCTAGACAAGTGAGATATCATGTCGGGATTTCCTTTACAGTCTTGGACCAACCAGTCCCAGGATTTCCCAAGGTCCTTGCCAGCAAGGAGGCTGTACCTGAAGTGCCATTGTAGTCCCCAATTCGCAGTTTGTACAGGCTCCGGGAGTCGCCGATGGAGAACTTGTCGTAGTAGGCGTACGCCGCTTCCTGGCCGTCCCTCATGTCTATTCGCAGCTCGTAGCGCCCTTGGGACGTGATCTTGTGGATGTTGTCCAAGCCTGTTGAGACAATGAAACACCCAGTGAGACCTGGTGCCCGCATCCGCTCCGTGAACAAACAAGGAAAGCTCTAGGCAAATAAAACAGCAGTGGGAAATGAGAGCAAGGAGAGGAACCAAAGAGCAGCAGCACTTGTGGTGAGTGTGTATCTGCTGGCAGTGCTGGGGCCTGAGCTCTCTGTCCTCACTCAGTCTTCACCTCCCTGTGGCTGTGAGCGATGGGTTCAAGGCCCAGGTTCAGATTTCTTCATGCTGCTGAAGCTTGGAAGATTCAGCTGTTCAGCCCTGGTGCTACTTATGTTGTGTTAAGCTCCTGTACAAGCCAGGGTGTGTTTATGCTGCAGGTCCCCTTGGCTCATGTTCAGGTTTTGGAGCAGCACACTCAATTTCAGACCTGTGCTGTGTCTCCCGCTGACTCCTTTCCTGCTTTCATTGGACAGCTGACTTTCTGGCCACCAGTGCAACCTGTAGTCATCCAAAGGACAAAGGTGGGTTTTGGCCCATGAAAACTGACAGCATACCCACCTCCTCTCCTAGAAAGAGCAAACTAGGGAGCTGCTGACCTTCACAATGTGGTCTTATGTGCTGTGCCTCTGCATGACTTCCCAATGTGAAGGGCAGGGAATGAACAGAAGGAAAACTGTCCGAGGGAGGATGCAGGGGAATGTGGTGAAGGGCAAGGAGCCAACGGCTGGCACAGGTGAGCAGCACAGTGCACCTGGAGCTAAGGTTTGACACACCAATGAAAGGCAACCAGGGAAGGTCATACCCAGCCAAAACTCGTCCTCCAAGTTTCCAAAGCCAACCCGGTAATCTGCCCATTTCCGGAAGAAGTCGGTCAGCCCGTTCTGCCGCCGCTGGAAGACCTGATGTGGAGGAAGACCAGGGGGAAAATCATAATGCTGGAGATGAGAAATGGCTTTGCTGGGCTTCGGACACACAAGGTAAAGAAAATAATTTTTTTCTTTCCATTGTACCTGTCGGGGAGAAAATTGCAATGCCCATCCAGTTAGCATTAATTGCAGCCATGCAATTAATTCACGTGCAGATATAGAAACCAAAGAGATAATAGATAACGTCCAAAGCAAATAAATGATAGAATAGGAAGGAATTGGCCTTCGAGGTTTCTGCTTCAGCTAATGCATGGTGCCTCTGGTTTTCTAGCACGTAATTCTGCTTTGAGCTGGCTATTTCTGTGATATCCAAGGGGGTGCTCTGAAGCAGAGTGAGAGGGAAATTTACTGGCTAGAAATCAGCATTTGAGGAAGCCCATTTTTTTTGGTTTTGACTATACATCTAGCAGGCAGGATTTTGTGTAATGTGTGTAAGTAAGAGTTTGACATGAATAAGATCAAAGCACCATGGCATTATTTACTTACACTGTCAGTCCATCTACATCAAGACAAGCAGTGTTTGTGCAATTCAGAAGCCAAACAGGCATTTGTTTCTGAAGTTCTCCTGTGCAGACTCAATTGGGGTGATGCCTGACACCCTCCTTCTGCGGGCAGCGTGAATCATTCCCCGTGAAAGCTACCAGCCATTAATTTCATTTCTAGAACAATAAATCAGCTTCACTCACAGATTTTGCTCTCCAGAAGCACTGCAAACACGTCAAATAAATCAAAGGGCACTTCTCCAAGTGTAACTATTATTACCGGAGCGTGGGCCATTCCCTGTGGCGTGGGAAATGAAGCGTGTGATACTGAGCCTGCTGTCACTGCCGTGCACTGTGGTGCTTTGCTGGTAGGGGCTCAGTCACTTTGTGATGGGGACAAATGCAGGACAACCAGGTGGATACTCACGATCCAGCCGCCTCCGTCGGTGGTCATGTCGCAGTACACCGGCACCCGCTGGCTGAGGTCCCCGTTGATGGAGATGGTGTAGACACCGCTCAGCATGTCTCCGTTCATCAGGTGCTGGGCGCAGTCCTGAGGGTTAGCAAAGACACGTCCTCCTGCAAAATCAAAATAAAAAGGCAAAATTCAAGCAAAGAGACACCTTTTCCCCATGCCTCAGTCCCCACAAGTTTCTGTGTTCCAAGTAATTCCACGGAGCGGTGAGACTTTACACCTGCCGTCAACTTCAAAGGAGTTACTGGAAAAAAATATGTGCGTATATTAATTATTCTTCCATATGTCCTATATTGGAAAGGTGCATGGTAACAATCACGATGAATGATGAGGCATGTCACTTCTTGGACCATCTTTCTGCACTGTGTCTGAAACCCTGGGGTTTAAGCTGTCACCAGCATATTTAGACAGCTGTGAAAATACCAAAACCTGCTCTCCTCTCAGGATTGCCAGCTCCAATCAAGTTTTATAACTTTACTCATTCCAGGGGGATTCTCCTGATTCTCCATGCCCTTGGAAATGATGGTGGACTCACGCTGAACTAATTGTCACTTGCAAACTGAGCAGGAATGAGGCTGTGTGAGATGCTAGAGATAGGCAGCATGGGCTGTGTGACTGTGCTACAGGTGTTCTCTAATGAGGAAACATCTTATTTTGTGATCAGAGTTTAGGAGAGTCTTAATTATGACAATTTTTCTGGCAGTATTGCAGTGTCAACTCTGGGAACAGTGTTGTCTTATGTAAGAAAAAAGAGGGCAATACACCTTTTTCTTTGGTGTTGGTACATATGGATGAAAGAATAAATGAGTGCAGAGCTGGTAATGTGGATGTGGTTTTCAAGGATGTCTCTGTAACAAACTGAGAAGGTGTGAGGGACCTTCAGATCTTCTAAGCTGTGTGTGTCCATCACAGTTGTGTAGTGCCCCATAGAACCAAGGCACAACCCTTGTCTTTTGCTTCCCACATGGGTACATTCCCCCCCACCTTGTGACCTGAAGACTTGGAGGTCATTACTGTGTCCAAATGTTGAACATCCCCTCTTTTTTTCCCCCATGTTCATGGTCTGTAGCACAGTCTGGCGAGACACTGTTTGTATTTTATAGTATCCAACAATGAAAACTTCTTCAATGACAACCACTTCGAGCTCCCCTGAGCTCTGTGGAGATTGCTTGTTTCTTAATTTATATTCCTATCTTTAAGAGCCAAGGAGACCTTGAAAGACATTTCAAACCACTATAAATTATAAATACTGTATCTGTTTCTTCCTTTTGTGTCATCTGTATACAATTCCCCAAGAACCTTATACAAACATGAAACAAAAGAGGCTGAACCATTAATATGTCAGAGGGAATAGAAGAACCCCGGGATGTGTACTGCAAGCAGAAGGAAGCAAAACAATTTAAATTAAGCCTGGGTGGTTTTCTTTCCTTCTTTTTTTCTGGTCTCCTTAAAGACAAGTCCTTGTTCTCTGCAAACAAAATGCCTTGATGCATTGCCAGAGTAAGCTGAATTCCAGGTCCGGATGCTTTGATGAGAGATGCTGTCCGTGGATTGCATTGCCTTGGTGGCAGTTCCTGGTTGGTTCTGTCTCATCGGTACTGGGGTAAGTGGGGAGAAACAGACTTGTTGCTAATGCCTATCTTCATCTTAAAAGCAAGTTAAACGCGTTGGGTGCTGCATCAGCTGGCAATGGTGGCTAAGGTTGCTGAGGTCTGAGGACATTTCTCTTTGATGGAAAAGGTGCTCTCCTTGCCTGACGTAAGTGGGTTTCTGCTGCTTTATCCCACCTGAGAAGTCACCCCCATGCAGCTTCATCCCTGACTCCCAAGCAGCCTCAAGGATCACATGTATTTTTTCATCACCTGCCTGAATTGTACTGGCTTTATCTGCATGTGTAAGAGGCAAGAATAACAGGAAAGCCTGTTCTGTAGATGCATTAGAGAAGTCATTTCTCCTTTTGTGGATGTAAATAGTTTCTGTTATCTCTTAAAAGCAGGTGAAGGGAACTTTGCATGCAACTGAGATGGGGAAGTGTATCCACAGCAGATTCCAGGAAAACTCTCCTAACTGAACTTGCAGCGCAGATGGGAGGAATTTTGGTGGACATCATCTTGAGACCTCTCAGTGCTGTTGACGCCCAGGAAAAACATGATTGGATTCAGCCCTGAACAAAATGCATTCTGTCTGTAAGTGCCCTGGGCTAGCCATGCTTTTCAAAGAGGATGAGGGACAATTTGCTTTGCATAATTTCTGTTATGAATGGTTGCAGAGAATGGCAGCAATGGTGACATTCTCATGCAAGCTTCATCCTTGGAAGCGTAAGTATTCTGTGAGGGTTGTGGTGACTGTGGATGCCCACCTTTTGACTTTGAAAGGAAACCATTCCCATCTCTTCAGTGCCTTAGTGGATTGGGAATGCTCTAGAATTAGAGTGGGGAGGAATAATGCAATTAGATAAAGTCAGTGGATTAGATAAAGTGCTGGCTCTGCTGTCTGAGACTCCACTGGTGGTGGTGGAGATGCACCTGCTTGGTATTTCCAGGGATACCCCATCCCTGGAAACTTTCAAGGTCAAATTCAACAGGCAACCTGATCAAGTTGAAGATGACCCTGCTCGCTGCAGGGGGACTGGACTAGACAGCCTTTAAGGATTCTTTCCAACCCAACGTGTTCTATGATTCTTTGATATTTGTGAGCAATCGGATCATGTCTACAGCATGGAGCCACTGGCTGGCTCCTCTCCCAGGAGCATACCTGTTGATACATGTTGTTGATTTTAGTGGGTATTTTTTCCTCTGTTTATGCACTTGAGGACAGACATGGGCAAGACAAAGGGCCTGGTAGATGTTTCCTGGTCTGAAGCTCAAACCCCTGGGCTGGGTCTTGTGTTGGAATTATAGATCCTTCAGCCATTAACTGTTTGTAACAAAGCAGCACTCTGGGTCACAGCATCGTAAAAGTACCTCTCTGTGGATCCTGATGGAATGCTGCCTGAGGAGGGAGAGTCCCTAAGAGCAGTCCATTCCTACCATCATGACATGTGGGCTCACCTCCGCCTGTCTGAGGGGATGCAGCACGAGTCCTCACCTGTGGTGAAGGTGGTGGAGATGAAGCCGCTCCGCACGGCGTTCTGGGCAGCTTGCAGGCGCACGGTGTACTCCGTGGTCTCAGAAAGCCCCTCCAGACGGATCCACGTGTCCTCAGCATCCACAATCAGCTCCTGTACATGGGTCCCAGAAGGAGGCAGACACCAAGAGCAACAGATGAGAAAAGCGATGGGGAGCCTAAAGAGCAAGTGAGGAGGGAAGGGAAGCCACAAGCTACTGCAGCCCTTGGAGCCTGGCTGAGGAGCACTGCATGACTGCTTAGACCCCTGGACTGAGTGAACGTGAGATCAGTCAATATAGCCAACATTTTGGAACGGTTTGGGTGGGAGAAGGCTGGTTTGGAGACAGATTTAAAGGTTTGCAGTCAGTGTGCTCTGTTTCCTGGCTCTCTTGGGATCTGTGTGCCCTCGGTACAAGACATGACTGATTGCCCAAGCAGTGCAAGGAATAGAGCTGGCCAGACCTGGTTCTCAGCCAGTTCTGACTCCGTCGATTCCTGTCATGCTAATTTTTCTGGGTGTTGGCCAGTGCCACACAGCGTTATTGAACCCCTTCACAAAGCTATTATCCTCTGGCTGCTGCAAGCCAGTCACACCAGCAAAGGAAACTGGACTATGTGCCATGACATATTTCTGATAGTGTTTGTTGCAGCTCCTCCAGACAGGCAGATGTGGACATACTCATTACATAATCAAATTGTATTGTATTGCAGCATTAATTAGCTGTCTGTGCCTATCTTCCTTTTTGCAGGAAGGGCAAATGGCCTTTTTAGCATCTCTGTCTGCAGAATAACATTCTCCTGCCTCAGCTTGCTTGTGTTTCACAAGCTGTGAATTTCCCCTTTTCCTCCAAACTTCCCAGGTAACCCCTCTATGCCCACACCAGCAGGTGTGCATAAACATTTTGCCTTAGACAATCTCTTCTTACTTTTTCCTATCATCCTGCTTAGCAGGAAGTAATGTCTGCCCTTCTGGTCTCCCTGAGCTGGTGAGCATCATTCTTTTGCTTTGTTTGGCTTCTCCTGCTCGTTTTACCATGGTCTTGTTATTCCCTGACTTGATGAGCCTCTTTTTTGTGAGGACTCGCTCACCTTCCGGCTGCCATCGGTGGATCTGTATGTCATGACGTAGTTCTCGATCTCTCCCACAGGAGGAACCCAGGAGAGCAGGGCGCTCCGTCGTGTCACTTCACTGGCTGTCAGATTTGTTGGAGGATCCAAAACTGCAGGAGTGGACAGGGACCCAGGGAAGTGCATTTTCTCACGTACAACCACCTCAGCCCTGCTTCCCAACCTGGTACACTGGGATTCAACCTCGCAACACTGAGCTACAGTGCAAAGTCCATCCTCACCCTGAGTTTCAAGACCTCATCACCCATCCCCAGTCTTGAACAGAGCTCTGCAAACCCTCTGGAAGTCCTCCTCTACCTGCATGCCACCTTAAGGGTAACAGCTGGGAAATTCATGTGCTATGGGACCTGTCAAGCTGCTTGTGAGCAAAACGGGTTGTCGTGTTCTTCTGGACTATGGCCTTGGGCAAAAAAAACACCTGGTCAAGCATCTGCTCAGGAAACCACATCCAGTAGAAATCACTGAAAGAAAGGGATGAGGGGGATGGATGGATGGACAGATGTTGAAAGAGTGAAAATAATGGTTGATGCTTGTTGATTAAAATTCTGATCTTGTGTTTGGAGAACCACCTTGGATGTCTACCCTAACTCTTCCCTTATGCTGGTATTTGGGATTGGTTTTTGTGTCCTTTTGGCATGTGGCTACCTCAACGCCCACGCTATGTAACAGGAGCTTTGGCTCAGCCTTGCTGGCTGCTTTTCCTGGGGTGGGTGCATGGCTGGGGGTGAGGAGTGAGGGAGGTGACTGTACATACGAGTAGTGAAGTTGGTGCTGATGGTCTGGCTGGTGAGAGGCCCATTGGTGGCGTACAAAGAGACTGTGTAGGTGGTACTGGGCAGCAGGTTGCTCAGCTGGTACTCCTGGTTGGCTCCATCCACGAGAATTGTTTCTCCTGCAACTGTAAGCAAAAAGGGAAGAGTTAGGGTAGACATCCAAGGTGGCTCTCCAAAATGTGTCTCTGGATATGACCTCATGAATAAAAGCATTTCTACTGCTGAAACACCATAAGGTACTGTGCAGCAGCTGAGCTGTAGTGCTGCTGTTCAAGCTGAAGGATGGTCTAATTTTTCCTGCAATTCCTGTAAAACCCAAGGCAAGGGCTCCTTCCCTCCTCCCTCTGTGAAGGGCACCCACTGAGCCCTGGGCTTTGGGATGGGAGAGAGGTCAAGGCGAGCTGGAACAGAGCCCCGCTGTACCTGCATGGCGCGTAAGGATGAGGACATAGCTTTCCACCTCCGACAGCGGCGGGTTCCACTGCAGCAGCGCCTCGGTGGGAGTGATGTTGGTGGCCGTGACCCCCAGAGGGAAATCCATGGCTGCATGGGGGAGAGAGCCAGAGAGTCAGAAGCATTAGGAGACTGGACTATGAACTGGAAGGGCTCCTTGTGGCACGTGGTTCTATGTCCTGCCCTGCTGCCCAGACACGTGTGCCTGCACAGGAATTACTGCTGCCCAAGCTGGAGTGCAGAGATGTCATAGCTTGTGCTACTCTGCTACCTGGGCTGCTCTTCCACTGTTTTCTTGATGCACAGTCTGGCATGTTAGGGGTTTTCTTTAGGTTTTGAGGAGTCTGGCGATAGCAGAGGGTTTTATTTTTGCAGCAGATGCTGTTTGTGACAGGGCTTCCCCAGGGATTATTTCTGGAAACCTGTACTCTGTTCAGGAAAGGTTGTCATGATTGCCCAGCATCATGTTTCTGGCTTCCCTGGGCCTGGTACACAGCTTTATCACTTTTACCCATGACTACCCATGAATATTTGGGATAAACTTTGCTGAGACATACTTCAAAAGCCCACACTGAGCCCTTGTGAGCCCTGCTTATCATCTCCAGCTTGCATCTGGCTGGTGTGAGGTCCAGCTTGCCCTCAGACACCTATTAGTGTAAGCAGGGACTGCCAGCCCTGCCCAGGGCTGGACCTGACACTGTTTGATTGTTCCCTGCCCACCAGGAGCTCCTCACCTGTGTACGCAGTGATGGAGGCCAGCTCGCTCTCCTCGCGGCCCCGCACACTCTTCACCCCGATCTCGTACTTGGTGGCAGGCTGCAGGTGGAGGAGGGGGTACTCGGTGGCATCCCTGGAGATGGCCATACTGTCTGTCCTCCCTGCAGACATGGAGCCAAGAGCTTTGACATCACAGCTGGCCCCATCCCTGGGGCTCAGGAGGGGCTTGGGAGGGGATGGCAGGCCCACAAGACATTGGAGGTAACTGAGTTTCGTGCCTGCAGGTGCACTCCTGCGTGCCCATCACTCTGCTGGCAGAGCATAGACAAAACTGGGACCAAGGGAGATGAGGTAGTGGGAGTGGGTGAGGGAGGTGGGATTTTATGATTGAGCCCTGAATTTAACCGTCTCTGGGGAGGGCACACTGCTGGGGGCCATTCCCTGTGCCCCTCTGTGCCGAGCTGGCTGCAGTGCTCCCTTCCCATGCTCACCCCAGACACCCCAACCTCTGCCCTGTAGCCAATCCCAGTTACTCGTCACTTTGCCCGGAGCACTGGGATGCTGCCTGGGCGAGGATGCTCGGGCCAGCAGATGGAGGGAGGGTTGGCAGCTGTGAGCTCAGGGCACGAACAGGAGCGGTCTGGCCTGTTACCTTCAGCAGCACGGTAGGATAGTCTGTAGTGGTCGAAGGCAGCGATGGGAGCACTCCAGTAGACCATCATGGACTCCTGGGTGACGTTGCCCACCCTGAGGTCCTTTGGTGCATCAATCCCTGGTGAGATGGAGCACAAAGGAAAGCTGTGGGAGGCAGGTCCACTCCCCGTCCCCCTGCCTGCCCTCCCCGGTGCTGTCCCGTGCCTGGCGGGGGGTGTCCCGTGGTACCTGTTGTGATGGAGCCCACGACAGGCTCGGAGCTGATGGTGCCGTGCACGGCCACCAGTGACACCAGGTACTCGGTGGATGGCTGCAAGCCCGTCAGGGTGGTGTGCCTGTGGGTGCCATCCAGTGTGACCTGCTGTGCCGCCTCCTCCTCGTCCCGGGGACTGTAGGTGAGGATGAGGCGGTCTGCTGGTGGGGATGGGTCACTCCATGTGACGTTCACACTGGAGGATGTCAGCTGGGAGAAGTGCAGCTGTGAGATGGGCCGAACACCTGGAAGATGGAGAGGAGAGATGCAACCCCAACCATCTGCAGATCCTCACCTCCACGTTTTCCCCAGGGCTTGAATGGGAAATACTTAAAAGAGGTGGCAAAGCTGAAGATCTGGGCTCTCCATTGATCTGAAACTCTGCTGGGATCAAGAGGCAGAACCAGGAGGGGAAAAGTGGTGCTTCTCTCAGCTCCACCTGTAAACATCCTCCATCCCAGACCCGCATGGTGGGTGATGGAACTGTCCCACCTCAGATAGTATGTGCTGTCTGCACTTCATGACTGCAGACTTTTCAGCCAGAGGTCCTTGTGAGGTCCCCCAAGGCTTCAGTTCCTCTTCTGATGGACACACAGGCCACCCTGACCACAGAGGACAGCAGAGGGCTGTCTGTTTCCCCCTGATCCTGTCTTGTCCTTTTGGGAACCTCCAGCAAAGCAAGTGTGTTCAGTGCTGCTGGCCAAAGGGGTTGTGCCACCACACTGGTAGAGCCATCCTCCTTTGGAGGTCAACAGGCCCGCTCCTGTGTGGACACACAGACCCCAGCTCTCATCCCCATCACCACCTCAAGGGTTTTGGTGCCAGGGATGCAGCGGGCTAGCAGAGGAGCCAACAAGGTCTGTGCCCTTGTCCCCATCCCAGCTTGTCTTTCTCTACCTGTGAAGGCATCCACGGTGGCCTCCAGGCTCTGCTGCCGTCCCCTCTCAGCGATGATGGAGATGGTGTACTCTGTCCCAGGCTCCAGCTCCGAGAGGGTGAGCTGCGACTCCTCCCGGGACACTGTCACTTCGGAGGCCATTCCTGAGGCGGGGGTGAAGGTGATGCGGTAGTGGTCGATGGGACCCATGGCTTTGGTCCAAGCCAGTGAGATGGACGTCTCAGTGGAGGCTGTCACCAGGAGGTCCCGGGGGCTGTCAAGCTCTGCAGGAGAGGGTTGGTGCAGAGCTTTGTCCCCATGCACAGACTGTCCTATGGGGGCATCTGAGCCATAGGAGCCAGCTGTGCTTCGAGCAGGCAGTGGGGCCAAACTCACCAGTCCTGGCATTCATGGTCGCTGGCACACTCTGCTGGCTGTCCATCACGGCTGAAATCCCGATGCCATACTCTGTTCCCGGCACCAGATCTACCAGGGAGTGCAAAGAACATGAAGGGGTTTGAGAGCAGCACCTGGCAGGGTGACCTCAGGGTGCGACCCCTTCTTCCACCTCCCACAGGTGGGGACAGGGGAGGACCCTCCAGAGCATCCCTGGGGCTAGCAGCTCTCCCACAGGTCAGTCAGTTCCTCTGCACATTGCAGAAGAGCTGAGCCTTTTAAAAAAGCCCTGTGGTTGCCTTTGGATAGAGAATTTGGATTATTTTAGCTCAGAAACGAGCCATTTTTAAAAGTTGTTGCTGAGGTCTGCTGTAATTGCTGGCAGTGAGACAGAAGCTCTTGTGTGTGTGAGCTGAGATGGGAATGATAAAATAGCTATATTTTCTTCCAAAGTGATGCAACATCAAATATTGTCACAGGGCTGGTGTCTTGGAAGGAAATAAACTATGCAGAATAAATGAAATGCACATGAATTGGGAAAGGTGCAGTCTTTCTGGGAGCCGAATCAAGCCCTGTTCCTTGGGGTGGACATATCCTGAGGTGTCTCTCTCAAGGAACTTGGGAATTGAGCTCATCCAGCTCCTTTCCTCTTGCACTGCTTTATCTCCATGGGGTATCTCTTGCCTCTGCCTGTCGCTTCTGCTTGGCTGCTGGTGGCTTTATTCCCCTCTTCCCTGTGCTTCATGATCTTTACCACAAAGTTAGAAAAAGCCATAAACTCTCCAGCTCAGCCTCACCATTCCTTGCCCAGGGGCAGCATCCCCTGGAGCCACCAAAACCTTTCCCAGGAGGTCAGGAGAGAGAGATGCTCTCCTTCCCTGCTCTTCTCTTGCTACAGTCCATTCTTGGTAGGGATGATGGGGAGAAGATGGACCCCCTTGGCCCTGCTCAGTTAAGTGTCAAAAGCATTCTGGAAAGAAGAGCCTGGCAGAAGGGAAGGAGAAGGAAGAAATGAGCAGGAGGACATAAACCTTTTCTCTCCCAGATCTTTTGGGAAGAGCAAAATTATGGTAATTTCTGTGCAAATGCTGATTTTTGAGAGAGACTATGGCTAGGGCCAGGCTTGCTGCGCTTTTAAGCTTAAATCTTTGATAAACCCTGCTCAGTACCGTACCTCACTGCAGGTAGATGAGACTGGCTGAAAGAATTGCTGGTTGCTTTCAAAGCATGGATCCCACCAGGCCCTGCGTGGCTGGAAAAAAACCCCAATGGGTTTTGCACCACATCCAGCAAGACTGGAGGACGTGGCTACTCTGTCTGTAATGGAGCTATGGGAGAGGCTCATGTGCTGTCCACACTATGACTATTGTAGCTTTTTTTTTTTTGGCTAGCAGAATGGTTTTTTTGGTTATTTTCTGCTATGACTAGATTTTTTTTAATTGGTTTGTTTGTTACATAGCACCCTGGGGACTGGAAGCAATGCACTTGGTGGAGGCACTGTATAAAAATCACTCTCTACAGCTGACTTAAGAATCTGCATCTCTGCAGCTTGCTCTGGTGGGGTTTCTTGCAGCCTTGCCTGAGTCTGGCAGAGCCTTGGCAGCTTTTTTTAGTTTTATTGAGAAAAACAAGAGACTTTAGGCTGCCACATACTCCAAGGCAAGCTCAAGTCAAGCCATGGATATCATCACAGTGTGTGTCACTGGGGTAGTGTAGTACCTCTGCCCAAGGAGGGGGATTTGGCCCATTTTTAATGCTTCTTCTCACCTAGAAAGCCAATAAATGTCGTAAAGGAAAGCTAGCAGGAGTCCAGCACTGTGATCTCATCCTGCTTCTCCACACGCATCCTCATCACGAACACAGAAGAAACCAGCCCTAATGTTTTCCTTCTTTCTGCATTCCGCACTTTTCAAGGTAACTGCTCTGATTGCCTTGCTGCCCTCCAGCCTTTCTCATGACTGCTGCTGTGCCTGTAACTTAACTTCTGACTTTCCCACTGAACTTTCTCCTATAACTCCATACGGCAGATTCCTGAGCCCTTGAAGGTCCTAGGAAGGCAGACATGGAAGAACCTGGTGTCCTGCCATACTGAAGAGCTTCAAGATGAATGAGAGAACATTTTTGCATATAATTAAGTCTTTTCTCTGCTCAAAATATGCCACCGGAGCAGCAAATCCGTAAGGCAAGCAGTTCTAGTCAAAAAACAAGGAAACCACATCTCACATGGTGCTTTATTGTGCTGCTGCGTAAGGTGTTTGGGGCTTTCCTGGCAGTGGGAGGTGGGTGGTGTTTGCAGCCCCTCTGCTGGCCTGAAAAATGTACCACTTAAAGGACTTGCTCAAAAATAGTATCTCTAGATTTGGGTCTGCTTTGAGCCCAGTTTGGAAAAAGGCAAAAAACTCGGCCAGCCTGGCTCCCCATCACTGCCCACGGGGCATCATCACCAAACAAGCTCTTTCCAAACAAGCAAAAAAGAGAAGGGTGAAATAATATTTTGCTGTAGATCAGCCTAAACAGGCTTCTTCCCATTCCTCACTTTGCTCCTTGCCAGCTCTATATGCCACCTGGACAGATCCTTGCATTACTCGGAGGTGTAATGGGGAAAATGGGCTGTATCCCAAGGAAAACCTTCTCTCCGGTAAACAGCAAACCCCAAAACAACCTCAAACGCGTGCCAGCATAAGGGCAACTGAGTATTGGTGCTGATTTGGGCTCTCCATTGCCCTGCCTGCTCGAGAGGAGGAGGACGAGGGGGGAGGAAGAGCGCATGGGTGCATGCATACCTGCGAGGGTGGCCCGGGTGGTGGGGCCGGTGTGGCGCGGCACCAGGACCTCGTGGTAGTGCTCCCCGGCCAGGGTGCTGTAGACCACCCTGTAGCTGTGTGCCTCGGCCTCGCTGTTGTCCCAAGAGAGCTCGAGGCTGCCGGGGCTCCGCGAGCCCACCCGCAGGTTCTTGGGAGCATCGATCTCTGCGCAACACAAGGGAGAGAGGCACCGTCTCACCGCTGGGAACGCACCCTCACCCACGGGTGGCACCTGGGTGGGACAGCCGCGAGGTCCCGCACGCGGACCCTCCTCCCCAGGGGACTGGGCTGGCACATTTTCTCTCACCTCCTGCTCAGCACAGACTGGGAGATGTCACCCAGAAGAGTGACGCAAATGCTGGGGCATTCGCAGCATCCTCAGCAGGTTGGTTTGGCAGCTAATCCCATGTTCTTTCAAAAAGAAAACTCTTTTCCCCCATATTAGAGCAAAAAAACCTGAGGCACTGTGAGTAAGAGAAAAAGGGCTCTGTAGTAGCCATGCATTGGCCTGAACTGCTCTTAGAAGAAAACCCTGAGCATCTTTACAGGCTCATTCACACTCAGACATTGTCCAAAGCGTTTCTTTATTGGTGCTGCTGAGGCTGTGTTCTGAATCTGCTCTGGTTTGCACAATAAACGCCTCTGGTGAGCAAGGGGTTGGGGCTGGGCACCAGCGGACGGTGGGCAGTGGTGATGGATTCAAGTCTGGGGGGTGTTTTTTATGTTGCCTTTTAGAAATAAAGCGAGGAAGGCCAATGCAGCAAATCAGTTGGGGCAAGCATCTCGTCCGAAGTATTTATCTATAGAGATACGTACACACACAGTTCACGTACCACAGTTATTATAGCAGGAGCCTCATATCCACCAGTAATGTACAGGACAATTTATATGCCATAAACCAGCACGGAAATACACGCTCTGACTCCTCCTTTATGGCACAGTAAATTAAACCCATTAGCTATCTGCAGGCTTAACATTAATTAAAAGTTTTACCGACCAGTTAGGGTGTTCAGGGAAGAGATATAAAATAAGATAACCATCATGTTTCTGGCTGTGCTGGTTTCAGCTGCTTGGCTGCTGATTCCTTGGTCAAGGCACCTGCTTTGGCTCTTGATGCTGAGTGGGAGCGAGTGTCACCTTGAATTCAGACCTGTGCTGAGCGTTTTGGTGCTTTCCAGAGTGGTGCATTGTGCTATGGGTGCTCTTAAGGATGTAAACTGCCGAATTCTGGAGTTCTAAGCTGTGGGTCTGAACGGGCACTGGAGCTGGTGGGGATGTGTGTCCCAGGCTGCAGCAAGACAGGGCCAAGATGGGGTTGGCTTGGGGTTTTATCGTCTAAATATGGGGGGTTGAGCCCATCCATGCCTTGTCACTGGCATCTGGGATCACCTGGCCTGCCCTGAGGCCCATTAGAGCACCTCTGTGGGGCACAGGGCAGAAAGAGGACCTTTTGCACTGGAGGTTTAGTGGCTAAACAGAAGAGTAGGCACTAGCAGTGGGGGGGCAGAGGGCAGTTTTAGGGTGTGTATTTTAGGGTGAGCTGAATCATTTGCTCTGCCTGGCTCTGTGATAGTATGCAAGGCACCTGCATTCAGGAGTCTCCATTCATACCTGCATCTTAACCCACTGTGTTTTCATTCCCCTCCTTCCTCCTAGCACACCACATTAAACCCCAGCTCACTTGTGCCAGGGGAAAAAGAGGTATCACGAAACCCCAGACACACAAACCCCTCAGTTTTTCTCCGGATACGTCCTCGTTGCAGGACAGCGCATCTGCAGATGGCAGCGAGCCGCCTGCCCGTGCTTTCCAGAGGCTCAAAAATTCACACCAGATCTCCCAGCAAGGCCAGCTAGCTACCTGTGGTGAACTGGGCAAAGGCCGGCCGGCTCTCGTTGGCACCCCGGAGGGCGCTGACGGCGAGGTGGTAGCGGGCGCCGGGGCGCAGGGCCTGCAGGGAGTACTGGCTGAGGGGGGGCTGCAGGCGGAATGTGGTCCTCCCGCCCTCCCCGTCCGCCAGCCCGTACTTCAGCAGGATGGCGTCCACCTTGGCGCGCGGCGGCGTCCACTCCACGAAGGCCACCGTGTCGGAGACATCCCGCACCAGGATCTGCGTCGGGCCATCGATGACTGCGGAGGAGGGGGGGGAAATGGGCACCTGTTATTTCGGGAGAGTTGGATGGGGAAAGGTGGAAGCTTTGGGGACACCAAGCTTCAGGGATGGCTCAACCTTACCTTCAAGGTGGCTGGAGTTAGTACTTGGGGACAAGGGAGAGAGGTGGCATGGGCAAGAGACATGACCCTGACCCCAGGGTACTTAGGGGGTTTGGTCCTCGTGGGTTCCCAGTTCCTTGTCCCAGTCTCCTGGCTCTTTCCTGAACCCTCTCCACTTTCTGTGAGCACCAGAGCAGGACCCAGCAGCACTCTCACTGGCACCCATGACAGCTACAGTGCAGCTCATGCCCTTCTCTTGAGCTGGTTGTCAGCAATAATTCTTCCTTGGCTTTTTAGGGTGATGTTTCCCAGGATATAAAACTCCTATATCTAACTGCAACACACTTTCTTTGCTCTTAGATAGCTGCTTGTACTTTTGCATTGAAAAATATGTAATTTTCCTTTGTGCCCAACTCTTCAGACTATCCAGACAACTTTTACTGATGATCTTCCACTCAATTTACTCTTTCCGAGCCTTTCCATCATTGGCAAAATTTACCAGCAACAATATTATGTCTTTTGAAAAGTGTTGACAATGTGTTAAATAACATGGGTGCAAGGACAAAATCCAAGCATGGAGAACTGAGGAATGTCTCTAGAAATGTTCCTGCTTTGGTGCCAGCTCCTGGTTTGTCTTTAAACTGAGGGATCAGCTCATAAAGCTGTTGGTGGTTTGGCAGTGGGAAGAGAGGAGAAAACGCAACTGCTCTGGTGAGTCTTCATAACTAGCTGGGTGTGGGGCTATGGTGGGTGTCCAACAAAACCTCTCAGATAAAAGGTTTTTAGCTAAATTCATACCAGGGATCTACTGGGAGACCCTTTGGGATATTTCTGCTTCTTTTTTTGCAGAAATTTGGGCCCTTCCTTCCTCTACATCCTCCAACACTCAGCCTGGGCTCAAGCCTGGCTGATGGATGCTTTGAGTCCAGCAGGACTTAACCACTACATGGAGGGATGGATGGATGGATGGATGGATGGATGGATGGATGGAGGGAGGGAGGGAGGGAGGGAGGGAGGGATGGATGGATGGATGGATGGATGGATGGATGGATGGATGGAGGGATGGATGGATGGAGGGAGGGATAGATGGAGGGATGGAGGGAGGGAGGGAGGGAGGGAGGGAGGGAGGGATGGAGGAATGGATGGAGGGATGGATGGATGGAGGGATGGAGGAATGGATGGATGGAGGGATGGATGGAGGGAGGGATGGAGGGAGGGAGGGATGCATGGATGGATGGAGGGATGGATGGATGGAGGGATGGATGGAGGGATGGAGGGAGGGAGGGAGGGATGGATGGATGGATGGAGGGATGGATGGATGGAGGGATGGATGGATGGATGGATGGATGGAGGAATGGATGGATGGAGGGATGGATGGAGGGAGGGATGGATGGAGGGATGGAGGGAGGGAGGGATGCATGGATGGATGGAGGGATGGATGGATGGAGGGATGGATGGAGGGATGGAGGGAGGGAGGGAGGGATGCATGGATGGATGGAGGGATGGATGGATGGATGGATGGATGGATGGAGGGATGGATGGAGGGAGGGAGGGATGGATGGATGGATGGATGGATGGATGGATGGAGAGATGGAGGGATGGAGGGATGGAGCCAAGCCTCCCCATCACTCCTGTGCCATGGCAGCTCTCATGCACGAAGCCTGCTGGGCAGCCCTTTTATCACTTCCGTGATTACAAAGTGGGTGAAAGAGCCCACTTTGGTTCTGTAATTCAGACTATACCACACCTACATATACCTAATATACTGCAGACATTAGGAAATGACAGGATATAACAAGGGTCTGCTGAATGCTGCACCTCAGCATTGGAAGTTCTGGGGGATGAGCATGTGGGCAAGGGTGGAAAGGACCAGGGAGGGTTAGAAAAAGACATGGGGGAATTTGGAGCAGTGAGGTGAGGTCTGGGAGCAAAACAGCAAAGGAAGAACAGCTGGGAAGCCCCGTGCTTAGGCAGGAGCTGGCTGTCCAGCTCCAGCTCCAGGACCAGCTCATGCATACCCTCAATCTCCAACTACTTCATGTTGTCCAGTCATCCAGGTGATCCCCATCTACTGGGCTGTGTGGCATGAACCTGTGCCTTTGCTGCTTGACCGTGGCACAAGGTGCTGAGGAAGAACGAGGGTGATGGGGATAAATCTCTGGGGGTGCTGCAGAGGAAGGCAGGCACGCCAGCACAGGGATGCCTTCACGGAGCAGAGATCTGCGAGCTCACCGCTCCGCCTGCACTCCCTGCAAAGGCCAGCCCCTGAGTTTGAAGTACCAGCCTCTATTTTTGCTGACTTCCGAGGGAAAGGAAGTTTCGGGCTTGACCAAGGAGATGTCTCTATTAAGCCACGTCGAGCTGAACGCGGAGGCGAAGCGGGAGGAGAGGACTGTGCTGGGGAAGGTTGGACCTGCAGCAAACCACTGCTGCTGCTGGTGGAGCGACCCTCCCTTCGCTCTCACAGCTGCCTCGAATTACCACAACCCTCCGGCAGCTCCTTAAGTGCTGCTTCTTTCGGCACAGCTTAGATGGAGGGAGTAGACGTCTGCCTGGCTTTCAAGGCAGACTGCAACAGACCCGGTGTGAAGAGCCTCTTCTTCTCCATGAGCTCTGCCCATCACTGCATCTCCTTCAGCAAGAAGACCCAGTTGAATTTTCTCTGGTCTACAGGATGGACCAGTGACTGGGCAAACAAACTGGTTAGGAAGGGACGTGCTATTGCTCCTGGCTCCCTGCCCTGCTGCCTGATTTCCACGAATAGGTGGGATTTGAGGGCATTTAGTGGCACAAAAGCGGGTGGGAGTTTTAATCTGTTATATATGAGCAAGTAATACATTTGTAGATGTATTTCTTGAGGGTGTCTAGCCTCCAAAATGTGAGATTAGCAGAGAAGAAGAATTTATCCAGATATATAATAAAAACAGAAGTGAGTCTTCACTCCCAACCCATTAACCTCGCCACAGTTTCTGCACTTGTGGCAATTTAGGAGATAGAGGGACAAAATACTGCATGAAGAAGCTGTTGCTGCAATGTTTGGGCACCCGGGTGCTGCTAATTTCATCCCTGCCCATGCAGTGCCAGCTGCTCTTGCTGATGGGACTTTATTTTTGGGACCAAGCCCAGGGCACTGTTGTGCTGCCCCCAGGTCAGGCTCACTCACGGGTTGAGACGCTGTCGGAGGTGGGAGGGCTTCTGGCTTGTTCCTTCAGGGCCACTACGGTGACGGTGTACTCTTCCCCCGGCTTCAGGCCCGTCTGGTTGAAGGTGGTGACGGTGCTGGGGAGCTGGGCGATCACTCCCCCCTCATTATTCTGTCAGGGAATGAAATAAGCATTAACCCTCCCTCACAAACTGGTGGTTTTGGGGGGAGACTGATGCATGGAGAGGAGGTGCCCCCCATCCTTCCACGGCCCGCTCTGCATCCCCAAATCACATTGTCACCTTGGCACATCCCACCGTGGGGGTGCAGAAAGCGGGGGTGAAGTCACCCACGAAGCGTGGAGCACTCGTGATGTTGGGCTGAAAACCCTGCCCATCCCTCCTCCCTCCCCAGCTTCTGTGTTTTGCCATTTGTGCCTCTGCTGTTCTCCAGAAGAGGGAAGCTGATAAAACCAAAGCCTTGGCTAGACTTGTTTTCCCTGCTCTTCAGGAGCCCGGAGCCTTCTGTTGTTGATGTATAGGGATGAAGCTGGGAGGTCTTTATTTTGCCATCCCCTGCTTTTTAACCATCTTTACACTCCTTTATACCTTGCAGTTTTGCCCTGAAAAACTGCAAGGCTTTAAACAACTGCACATGTCACCTTTCCTGCCAGCATTTGGACAAAGGATCTTTTCTTGCTGCTGTCTTCACTAATAACATGCTAAACAAACCTTTGCACATAACTCTCAATACACATTCATCTCTTTTCTCATTAAACAGGAAATCTTCCATTTTAGCCATCAATTGCCATTTTTCCTTTCCTAATTTTCTTTGCTAATTCCGTCTTCTCTTTGTCTTTTTCCCACCCCATCCCTGGTGCAGGCAGCAGATGGGCAATCCTGCCTGACCCAGCTTTAGTAGGGGTGAGAGCATCGTGGAGACCATGGAAGGAGAGTTGCTCTGCAGGAAGCTGCAAGCATCCTCGTTGGGCTGCTGAGGACCAAATTAGCATCTTCTCACCCAGTTTTTGGGGAGACAGGGAGGTCAGTTTTTCTCACAGAGGTTGTGATGCTGCAGTTGCAACTGCTGTTTTTAGCCTTTGGGAATAGGTTTTGGGTTTGTTTGAGGTGTGGCAATGTTTTGGCATGTGCCCAAGCAAGCATTGCTTGCAGGGCAGTAAAGGACACGGCACCCTCTGCCTAATTTTAGGGGAAAAGCTGATGATGGAGACCCAAGAGAGGCCAATTTTGGCAGCTTATGGGCAGGAGCATGACTGTGACTTTCTGTCTTGACTCATGGATTTGAGAACTTTAAAGCCCAGTGAGCTACATCCCTTTCCTGCCCAAGACCCAGCATCCAGGAACAGCCATCCTTTTGCATCTTACCTGCCTTTAAATCCCAAAATGCTTCCATGTATTTTTAAGTTTAAGCTTAAAAATGGAAAAGAGAACCAATGGTTTGCACTTATCTGCTTCAGGGGCATGCTGTTCAGCTTAATTCCTGAGTAACACAGCAATGTTTGAAAGAGCTATTTTTTCCTACCAAAAGCTTTTCTCTGCTGTTGCTATATTTTTCAGCTTTAATCCTGATGGTGACTGAAGATTATCCCAGGGTTTATACCTGCACTACCTGAGCTTCAACTTCTGACACGATTTGCATGTGGATGTAGCCAACATTGCACGAAGAATCTTCCAGCAACTCTTTGGAAATGAGAGAATCGAGTTATTTAAGGCAATGGGGCCCTTGTTTTGTGCTGTGCAATGATACTTCCTAGTTAAGAGCATTTAAAACTTTGGGGCCAAATTCTGCAGTTCTCTGCTGCCCAGAGCTGCTTTGATCCCACTGAAGTTTTTGTACAAGTGAAAACATTACAATTGAGCCCTTAATCATCATTTCATTTACTGCTAGGGCTTGAATGCTCTTGTCAAGAGGCTCCATATACAATTGAAGCTATACTTATGGCTAAATGGTGTAGAAATTATGAATATAGATTGATCACTTGATGTACAATTTTTGTTGCTGCGCACAGAAAATACGAGGTATTTAGGGCAACATTTTTATCCTTTCCTCTTTTCTGGCACAATTTCTACCTGTTCATCACTGCAATTAAAATTCCATGGCAGGAATTAGCTGTGCGTGTGACTCGGGGATGGTGAAGGTTGTTGCCTGAGAGCCAGCAGCTGCTCGGTTTGATCCAGGCTGCTTTGGGGAGCTTAGTGTAGAGAGCAGGGCAAGCAAGAGGAGGAGGAGGAGAAAGAGTCATTGCAAAGGAGATGGAAGGGAAAAAGGGGGTGCAACAACAAGGGGCAGTGAGGCTGGAAGGTTTTTTTTCCCCATCACTGGAATTTTTTTGGGGAAATTTCTTTGAGGACATGTATGTCTTGACACAAAAACTACTGGGGAAATGCAGGCTGGCGATGTTTGGGGATGCTGATGCACAGCACACAAATGGCAAACACAGGCTGAGTATTTTGGGAAGGGCATAAGTGGAAACTGATTTAGCATGCACTCCCTCGGTGCTTTCAGGGTGGCCCTGCAGTGCCGTGAGTGTGGCAGCAGTACCTTGGGAATGAAGCTGATCTCCCAGCCGTCGAAGGGGAAGGAGAAGGGCTCCCACTGCACCTCTGCCGTCGTCTCTGTGATGGTCTTGAACTTCAGCCCCTGCGGCATGGCGAGGCCTGGAAGGGAGCAGGGGGTGGTGAGCAGAGCGGGCTGGGTGCACGCACGCTGTCAGTCCCCACCCTGCTCCCTGTGGGTGTTTGTTATCTGGGCAACAAAAATGGGGAACCTTTTGGTAACTGTTAGCAAAATTCCTTTATCCCCACTCCACGGGGGCTGGAGGGAAAAGAGGGAAAGACCTGGGCCTATGGACTCTGAGGCATCCCACTGCACTACGGTGTGAACAGAGCGAATGATGGGGCTGCAAAGGGGTGTCTGGACAGCTTCTGGTTTTCCCCTGCCCTCCGTATCCTTAATCTCCAAGAAACCTTCCTGGAGTTTGGCATTACAGCTTGATGCTCCTGTTTTCCTCTGTGCATCAGGGTCCTGGCCAGGACTGTGTTTCTCCTGATGCACAGCAGCATCCCCTCTTGCTGCACTATCCCCATATCATGGGGAGTCATCATGGGGATCATCCCTTCAGGAGTGGGAGGAGAACCTGTGACTTCTGTGTTATATTGTAGTATTTTCTCTGAGGAAAAAATACAATGTTTAAATGTTTAGGGCTGCATTCTGGGGCCTTCAATCAAACTCTGAAAGCTTTTTCTTCTTTTTAGACATCCAGGTTTTCATCCAAACGGAGTCTTTCTGAAGAGGATGGACACATTTCCTCCTTTCCTATATCCCTATAAAGATAATTTTTTTTTTTTTTTTTTGAAGGCTCAAGTTTCTGCTGCTAGAAGGCTTTTATGGAAGAAGTGAGCCAGCTTGAGCTTCCCCTCTGGATACAGGGGTAGCAAACGACAAGTGCAGCAGGATACTTACTGGTCATCACCTTGGAGGTAACGGGGATGCTGAAGACATCACTGATGACTGCGTAAATGCTGACATTGTAGGCAACCCCTGGCTCCAGATCCGTGATGGTGATGCTGCTCCATTCCCCGGGCACCTGCTGCTGGAGCTGGGTGCCCCCGGGCACGGCGGGCTGGTACGAGACCACGTACTCGGTGGCTGCCCCGGGGCTGTCCCAAGCCAGCTCGATGGAGCTGTCGCTGACCCCCGTCACCCGCAGGTTTTCAGGAGGAGACACTGGTGGGAAGGGCAGAGGTAAGGAGAGTGTCAGGGTGTGCGTGGCTTGTTCTTCCACTGCTGTGGGAGGGTGTGGAGGCCTGCTGGTGGGACATGGGCACGGGCTGAGGGTTATGTGCTATCTGTGGTTGTATTAACAGCTAAAGCAAGGTAAAGGCTCGGGAGAACCTGTTGCACTACGGGTTTAGCCCCCATGCTGGGATGAACCTCACTGGCTTTTTGCTCACCTCCCAAGCTTTCATCCACGGTGTCTCTGGGGACAGGGATAACAGGGAGGTAGCCACACTGTGGGGCCTGGGCAGGTCCTAAGACATGTGCTCTGCCGGGTATGGATTTCCCCCAGCCTTCATGGTGCTGCTATGGGACTCTGGGCACCTTGACACCCTTGCTTACACACTCAAGTCTGGCTCTCCTCACCCATCCCCCCCTCTACCTGCTGAGCAGTCCTGCCCTTCATAGCCGCTCTCGCAGACGCAGAGCCCGTCCCGGCAGAGCCCCCGGCCGCTGCAGGCGCTGGGGCAGTGCAGCCTCGCACAGTCCTCGCCGGCGTAGCCCTCCTGGCACACGCAGGTGCCGTTCACGCAGTGGCCCCGGCCCGAGCAGTCGCGGGGGCAGCGCAGCTGGGAGCAGTCCTCCCCGGTGAACCCCTCCTCGCACACGCACTCGCCGTCCACGCAGAGCCCGCGGGAGCCGCAGCCGGCGGGGCAGCGGAGCTGGGAGCAGTCCTCGCCCCCGTAGTCGCTGTCGCAGATGCACTGGCCCTCCAGGCAGACGCCGCGGCTGGAGCAGCCCCGGGGGCAGCGCGGCTCGGAGCAGTTGCTGCCTGCCCAGCCCTCCATGCACACGCAGCTGCACGACTCCAGGCTGAAATTCCCGTGGCCGCTGCACTGCGGGATGTAATCCAGCTGCCCTGCAAGGATGCAGGACCGAGGGTCAGAAGCCACCGGGTGGGAGGTGGAAAAAGGTCAGTTTTGGTCTTAGTTCAGCCCTCTGATGGGCTGGAGAAGGGGGGCAGGTGTGGGGCAAGGAGGGGATAGTCCTCCCTCTGAGCACGCCCAGCTCTGGGGAACTGATGGCTTTAGGGCTGAACCGGTGATACGGGGTCATGGTGGGGTTTGGGTAGATCTTTTCCTAGGGAGCAGGGGTCTCTGTAACCATGGGTGCCACCAGCCTTGTGGCGGGGCAGGTGCTCCCTTTGGTTTCTCTCCAGCTCAGCACTCAGTCGATAGGAACTTCCCTAGACCTCTTAGTGGAAAAAAACCTTCCCTGACCAAACCCTCTGCACCAGCCATGACTCTGCTCTCACGTCTACCACTTCTCCTTTTCATAGAGGAGGGACCCCTCTCTGCTTTCTCCCTCTCCTGGAAGAAGTATGTATGTACCCAAAGGCATTATCTTCATCCCTGTCCTGGTGAACCTGATCAAGGCAGAGCTGTTGGCTTTGGGCACACTCAGGTTGTGGGAAAGCACATGGGCTCTGTGGCCAGCAGCTCCAATGCCCTCTCTCCACCCGGCAGCCTTGCACAGGATGCCCTGGGGTGAGGAGGGAAGCATGGGGATGAAGGCAGCAGTCACTGACATTGCTAATGCTCCCCTATTTTGCCCCAAAACAGAGCCATTGCTCCAGCTAAGGGTGTATCCCAGGCAGGCTAATTTTTCCTTGCCGATCTTTGCTGCTTTTCCTCACGTGAACCAAGGAAGAACAGAAATCCTTTCTGTGCTTCCTCCAAACTATGGGAAACCTTTGCACCCCAAAGACCGCCAAGCCCCAGGACTCTGTCCCCAGCTAAATTTTCCGTCCTAGCTGAGCTTTCCGAGGAGCTCTTCCGATGGGGGATGTAGCAGATGCACGTGGAAAAGCAGCTCGTTTACATGCTGTGCCAGACAGGCCCATTTGGGTTACTTTGCAGGACAATTCCCATCCAAACTGCAAATACTGGGAATGCCAGTCAGGATTTCTTCAGATCTCAGCCTCCACTTAAGTTACCAAAAGATGAGAGATGATGCTTGTAAGTGTGCTGGAGGAAAGAGGCTTTCCTTGGGGAAATGGGGTGGGGTAAGGATCCTGATCTCCTGTGCAGTGCAGTGAATTGAAAGCAACTCTGGTAAAAATAAATGAAATTACTCCAGTTTTAGCTCGCTGCATCTGTGATGGGAGTGGGGACTCCACCAAGTGATGAATGTTTAATGGCACTGTCTGCCTGTGTTGCAAGTAACCCAAATAGGCCCATCAGAGTTTCAAATTAATTCCTTTAAAACAGGTTTTTCCCATAGCATTTCCTACGTGATTTTAACCCTCACTGTGCACAGACTGGTGTTTTCTGTTTTGTCTTAGTTATTGATGCAGCTCATTAATGTGGTATTGGGAGAGATGTGGGCTGAACCCATGGCTGGGAATGCACTGACTTCCCCTGACCACATGATGGATGCCAGCCCAAGCCACCCTGCTGTGTGTCCATCCTTGTTTCTCCCTCCCTGACCAACACACCTTTGGTGGAACTCTTGACCTGAGCATTTTAATGTGTCCTACACATAGAGGTGTTGGGGTACCACTGGAAAAAAATCACACTAATAGCTGCAAAACTTTAAAAAAAATACAGTGAGTGCTGGGGGTAAAAGGGTTGCTTTTCATTTCTCTTCCTTCCTGTTGCTGCTCTTGGTGTGAAAAGCAGTTTTCCCCAGGAAAGATGCCCCGTGTGGTTCTCCTTGTTTATTGTTTTCTTCCCTGCAAGGAGCATTGAAGCCACGAGCATCAATGCTCGTGCATTGAAGCCACGAGCAGGGCTGGGCTGTGTTTGGGATGGATGCCCTTTGAGACAGCCCCTCTTCCTCGAGACAAGAACTATCAGTATGCTGGCTCCTGTACCATGGAAATGCAGCTGCCAGCCCAAACCTTCCTGACCCATCTCATTTCAGCTGAATGCTGCTTTCCTGACCCTGAGGGACAGCTGAGGTGAAACAAGGGGCTGCCTTTAATGGAGACCTCTTGCAGGTCTCCCCAAAAGCACATATTTTTATTCAGTTGAAATATCATGTTGATGGTTTTGTGCCTTTTTTATTGTTTGCATCTTTCATGTATTTTTTCTATTTTTTAATACTTTTTTTTTTTTTTTTAACTCAGCTTTTCAGATGTGTTCACTCCTCCTGCAGAGAAGATGAAGGTGCTTATTTCCAACTCCCATGGGGCTGCCTTCAGCCCAGGGACAGCTCAGGAGAGCAGCAGCCACATCTCTGCTCCCTGTGCCACAAGCAGTGGCAGATGTCTAAGAGTGTTGGAAGGACTGCAGAGCTGGGAGATCCCCCTGCTCACCCCCAACCAGCTGTAATTTCATCTGTAAAGGGGGTTCAGCTCTCTCCATTTTGCAGTGAGTGGGGCATGGGCACTCAAGTGACCAGAGCCCTCCCAGGGGTTTTCCTGCCTTAGAGGACTTAAAGCTAAGTTTTCTCACTAAAACCACAGCCCCATCATGGGTGAACACTGGTTTTCCTCTGTCACCACGCTGAGTGGCACCATCAGGTTTTGTATTATTTCTCCTGCCTTTCTCTCAAGCCCTCAGTCCCCAGCAAGAGCTAACAGGATGGCATTACTACCTGTGGCTGTATTTTCTTGGCAGCAACTGGAGGTGCATTGGTCCCGGAGGATGGAGACCTCCCTCTCCAGCATCTCAATCCTGCTCAGCAGCTCCTGCAGGGATGGGAGGGAGGTGGAGCACTTGCAGGCCTGCTTGGGCATGTTTATCCTGTGGGTGAAGGTGACCTGGCTCTCGCTGTCGGAGGTCTGCTCCGTGTACTCTGCCAGCCGGTCGTCTTCTGAACTCACCTCCTCGGCCGAAGACTTGAACATGGATGAGCAGCAGCTGTCCAGAGGGATGTTGATGTTGTAGATGTGGTGGAAGACCATGGGCTGCTCTTTGATAGGTGGGCTGCAGTTGGCGAGGCTGCCTGCCTCATCCACCGCTGTCCTCTCAGCCGGCTCTGTTGTCACCTCCAGCCGGCACTCAAAAGGCTTGAGGACAGCGCCCAGCAGAAGCAAGCTGAAGCTGATGAGCACGTTCCTCAGGACCGGGTGTTCACCGTCAGTCCCCATTTTCCTGGGAGAGGGAAGAGCCTTCCAAGCCAGTCTTGGGCAGCCGAGAGTGGGGAGGATCTGGGAATACAGAAGCAGAAGAGCATGGTTGGTGTTAGGCTCGAAACTGTGCTCAGCATGTAAGGAGGCAGATGCTTCTTGCTAGTTATCTAGACACCAGTGGGGCCGACTTGACCCACGTGCAGTCCTGCTGGCTCTGGTGGAGCCTAAATCAACCCTGAATGGAACCCATGGCTGGTAGGAAGACCTTGTCATAGCCCTTGAGCAGCGACAAAGACAGATTCTTGTTGCTACTGCTTTTTTATTTAGGAAACAGTTAATCTGGTACTATCAAAGCACCAAATACTCATCTCTGGGCCACTACCCACGTCTTACTTTGCCACCCTCTGCCAATGCCATAACCTTGAGCAATTGCTGTCTCTTGTTTCTAATGGCTCTCCTGCTCTGGAGCTCCTCTCGAGCTCCCTGGGGAACATCCCTGCCTCCCCCATTACCCTGCTGCTGAATGAAAATATGTTTGCTGGTTTCTCTCCAACAACACCTGGGGCTCCTTTGGTAGGCTCTCTTTTTTTCCCCTGGTTTTAGGAAAAGCGAGAAAAATGGAGATAACTCCGCAATGAGGTGGCTCTGACCATGCTCACAGGAGACAGGCTCTGTAAGTGGCAATTTGGGGGCTGCATTCTCAGACCCTGACTCCATCAAGTGCTTCCCTGCCTTCTGGGCTCTCCACTGGCTCCTGGGTGGCCCTGGCTGACCCACGGAGAGACTTCTTGTCCCTGCATAATGAGATGGCCATGACAGGGGAGGGCACAGGGACTAATGAACACCGGCTGCCTTTGATTGACTCGTTAATGTTCAAATCTCAGTACCCCCTCCTTGGCCTCTTGCTTGGCTTTTTGCCTGTGCTTGGAGTGGAAGTAATTGTGGCCAACTGCTCCGAGCCAGGCCAGGGCTTCAAAGGAAGACTCTTTGCAGGACTACAGGAGCAGCTTAGACATGGGGAAATGAAATCCTTCCTCTCTCCCTATCCAGCCTGCCTCAAGAGGCAGGGCAGAGCCTGTTTGTGAGCACAACCAGATGGGGAGAGAAGGGTTCCGTGTGGATGCGGGAAGGAGGGAGTGGGAGATGGATGGTGGATAAAGCAGGGTGAGCGGATACACACGGAGATTGCTCGCTAATGACAGTGAGCAGGGTAGTTGGGTAGTTAACGACTCTGTAACCCATAGACCGAAAGCCATTCATTTGCTGGTACACACTGCCAGGCTTATTGATCTGAATCTCTTTATCAGTACATTCATTACAGCTGCCCAGCTCTGCCTTCTGAGCGGCAAGTCACGGCATCCCCCTCCTGCCCCGTAGGCAGGGCGTGATGCTGTGGGAGCATTGGCATCCCTGGGGCACGGTGCCAGGGAGATTTCCTGTAATGTCACTGGTTGGGCTCTTAGCTGTGAAATGCTGAAAAGTCACCATGGTTCAGGCTGACCCGAGCTCAAACCAGTCTGAATCCACAGGGCAGGGGGATACTCCTTGTTGCCCTCCAACCCAGAGCAGGCCATGCATCCCTATTAATCCTCAGCTTCTTCCCAGAGGCTTGGGCTGGCAGCTCTAAAGCACTGCCAAATTTGTGAATGCATTCCTGAGCTCTGTCACCTCCATTCCCTATCTGGTCCTGCTCTGTCTCCTGCTCCTCGTGTCAACAGTTCGCTTTTCCCTGAAGGACCCATCACGGTGAGCTCAGCCGGGGGGCTGGGAGAGCTCTGGGGCAGCATGAGCAGTCTGACAGCTTGAGTCGTGTCTGCCTGGGAAGAGAAGTTGCATGAACATTCCTCCTTTGGGTTCCTCATTTTCCTGTGCTCCTGATGCTCCCCAGTCCAGCTCACACTGCAGTGACAGAACCATTAAAAACCATTGACTGGGGGAACAGATCCAGGACTGTGTATTTTTTTTCCCTCCTTCACAAGGAAAAAAAGCCAATTTCTATGGTCATTTAATGTGTAGAATTGGTTGCATTACAGCAAATTTATCTAGGTTGCTTTTAGTGTTTTTTTTTTTTTAATTGCACCTTTGTTGTCCCCAAGTTCAGATAAAACTCCCAGCTGGTGGCCTTCTTGATGGCTTTGATCCCTTCATCCCTAGAACTGGCCTTGGAAAACCTCCCATCCAGGGCAGTGAAGGCAGCTTTGAGCCCGTCACTTTCCTGGTGTCTGATGTCAATGTCCTTCTCCTTCCTTTTCTGCTGGACTGGGACAATGCCTCTCCATCCCAGAATGCCTCTCTGTAACCAGGACAGGACAGCTGATCTCCAGTTGCCTCCGGCACAGCACAAGCTTGAAAGCTTGGGGCTGCTTCTGTATTTTACCAGAACTGGTTACCTTTGGTTTGTTTTGCTGCTTTTTCCCCCTCCCCTCCCCACAATCCCCCTGAAACATGGGGGTTTGAATTAAAGTTCAAATTAAAGAGTTATTACAGTTAATTATGAAGTTTGGCAGGCATTGAGCTTTTGGCTCTACAGCATTTCAACTTTGGGGAGCTGTGAAAGAATCAATCTGCTGCAATTTCTCTGTAGTGCTCAATAAAAAATACAGAGAATACGAAGCTGAGAAAAATATTTGAGGGTTTTGCCAAACATACACCACAGCAAAGCGCTCTCCTTCCCTCCCCATCAGCCTCTCTCCATCCAGGATTTGTGCCTTATGGGCCAGCAAAGGAAGAAATATAAAAACCCTATTAAATGCACAGTGCATCCACCCTAATTATATATTTTCAGTTATTTTTACATTTTGCTGATGGGCTGTATCTGGGCGAGCAGCTTTGTGAGAACGACTGCGGAAGGGAACCTGAGTGTGTGGATGCTCGGAGCAGCTGCGCCGAGAAAGTCATTAATGCTGTGGCAGTGGTTTGGGGTGTGGAGGGGAAGAGCATCCCCCCAAAATGCAGCACCAGGTCCCCCAGCAGCATCTGCAGCCCCTTTTTTGTAACTCAGCAATGTGAATGTAGCAAATGCAAACTGTGCCCCAGGGGCTGCTGCAGGATGGGTGCAGAGACATCAGATCTGCACAACACATCTGGGTGTGTTGCCAGCAGTTTTGTCTCTGGCATTCTGCGGGGATGATTTAGTATTTGGATGGTCCAACAGTATTTCTATGTTCATGGCAGTTTTGATGAATTGCTTTGGTTAAAAAAAAAAAAGCATTCAAATGTTGCCTGGAAAGATGCTTGAGAAAGGAAAATATTTGTTTCTCCAGCCAGGTACTGTGTATTAAAGTGTTTTAGAAGACACTAAAGATGTGAAGATGAAGTGAACATTTTGTTTTGAGTGAGAAGCCTTTTGATCTACCCAGAGCATACAGAGATGTATATGTGTGTATATATATTTATGTCCATTTACTGCCTTCCTTTTTGCTGAACACCAAGCCCTGCTGTTTGGTGCAGGTAACCAACTGGAAAATCGGATCTATTCGGAGTTCAGGCCCGTGCTCGTCCTTGATGCTGACCAACAAACCATCAAGAAGCAGTTAGCTGCCTGCTTCCTGAGCGTGGCAGAAGCAAGCAGGTCTTTGCTAGCACCCAGCAGTCCCTGAGCCGTGCAATTGGAGCTGTGATGTGTTCCCTGCTGGAGCACAACCGGCAGGAGCCGGACCTCTCTGATGGGTTTGCTCCCACTGCTGTTGATGGAGGGAGTGACCCCAGAGTGTGGTGATGCAGGAAGCCTCCGAGTATTACTTGGACTTTTATGTTGGAAAGTGTCTTGCAGGTTTTCCATAAGCCAAAACCACCTGCAGATGGATGGCTTTCAAGGCTGCCAAAACCACGCTGGAGATAACCAAGCACTTAGTGCAGATGGTGCCTGTTCCATGGTATGGCAAGATGCAGCCCATGCAGCTTTCCTCTTGGCTCCACGGTATCCCTGACTGGCCTCCCAGCCTTAGGCTTTTCATTCCAAGGTGATCACACATCTGGAAATCTGACATGGATTGCATTGCAAGCTCCGAATCCCAACTCCGGAGTTTTCTGGGGTCTCCAAAGTGAGGCTGCAGGACTCGCTGGTTTAGGGCAACTCATCGTTCCCATCCATCGGCATCATTATTGCCTTGACACTGAAGTCTCTCCTGGGTGCTGTGTCCTTCAGCCGTGGCAGGTGTGATGTGTGCATGGCAAGGCACACGTTGTCAAGCACTGGCACCCAGGCAGGTGGTGAATCACCGTCCTTGGAGGGATTTTGGAAAACTTGTATATATGGTACCTGGGGATGAAGTTTCATGGTGGGCTTGGCAGTGCCAAATTAATGGCTGGACCTTGATCTTAGAGGTCCTTTCCAACCCAAATGATTCTAGGATTCTCAGACCCTATGATGTGTACCTTGCTTTTGCTTTGCTTTGTGATTCAGCAAGAAACTCCTGTGATTTTCCTGTCCCACTGGAAAGAACTTGCGTTGCAGCAGCTGCTAACGAAGAAATAGTGGAAATAATTGGGTCAGCTCCCGAGCAGCTGAAACTGCTGCAAATTTGGTGTCACAAGACTGGTCTGCACCAGCAGGATCCTCCTGAGCAGATGCAGAGATGCAGCATGTCCTGCAGACCAATTCCCTCCTGCAGTTTTCTGAGGGGAAACAGCACTGGTGCTGAGTTATTACTGATCTACTGATGTGTAATTTGTCTGTTTACAAAGGCTTTCATTGCATTAGTTCCATGGGCAGAGTGAAGGTCCTTGCTATGTGCAAGCAAATGAAGCTCTCTCCCTCATCAACTCCTTCTGCACCCTCTGCTTAAGTGCAATACTTATTGTCCCTCTAAACACAGCCTGTAGCAGGATTTTGGGGAAATTAAAGGAGGTGGAGGTGCTTAGAGGAGCAAACCATCCACTGGAACAGTGGTTGCTTGAAGGCCAGATCCTGTGGACTCATGGGGCTGGAGCTGAGGACCAACGAGGAAACCTGCACCGTGCCAGAGAAACACAACCGAGTGCTTCCATTTCCATTCCATGCTGTCACCAAGCAGCCCTCAGAGAGGGAATGATTTTCACCCTGCTGACCAATGGCATGTTTAAGGATGAAATACTTTGATGCTTTTACTAGTTTTCCCTAACTCTATGCAGAATAAGAAATCTGTAGCTCTCCCGACTGCAAATTCTGCCAGTTTAAAAATTCGCACACACCTCTGTCATTGCAACCTACGTTAGGTCTCGCTTTCATTGCATATTCTTTTATTGAATTGCCATGGAATGTATCAATAGCCTCTATAAACTCCCACAGGAAAGCAAACAGTAGCTTAGTGCAGAGGTTTTGGGGGGAATCTCCTTTTATTTTCACATTACGAGCCTGGATCCAGCATGTCTGGCTTCACACCACCTCAACAGCTGCCTCCTGCCCGCTGCCCTGCGAAGTCTGGGAATCCCCAGGTTAAGTCTTATTTCAGCAAGGGTGCCAGCTCTAATCTGAGCCTATCCCAGCATTTTAAAGAGCACGTTTTGGTGCTGTCTTCATTTATATACATATATTTACAGGTACGCTATCAGCGCCCCATTCAAACCATGTTTAACCACATGCCACAAAAGAACACTTGCTCAGTGCAAAATTTGCTTCTGTGACTGGCTTGCAAAGGTGGGCACCTAATTTTATATTGAAGACCAAGGTGGGGGCCCAATTTAATAATGAAAGCTGTTGGCAGTGAGCTTGGTGTGGCCACTGCCTGTCCCTCTTCGCTGTTATCAGCCCCAGCGGGCCGTGGGCGACGCTGGGATGCAGCACAGGCTGCAAACACATGGTGTGCCACAGGATGGTTCATGGTTAAAGGCTTTCCTCTATTCTCCAGCGCAAATCTAAAGACCTGTAAACACCCAGAGTGTCCAATGTCCTGCAGGAAGGTGACCCATTCCCCTCTGGGTCCAGTGTTGCCTGAAATTCCAGCTCCTCGTGGGAGTTGCTGCCTGCTAACACTGAGCTCTTCCATACCAACTTGGGAGGCCGGACATGTGTTTTGAGTGGTGACAGGTGAGCGTTTGGTAGCCTGGCCCTTTGAGCATCAAGATTTGATGTCTGTTGGAGATGGCCTCGGCTGCCCTGCTGCCAGGACAGCCCTGTCCATCGGGACTTCCTGCCTGTGAAAAGTCCTCACACCCTGCGCTTCACACCACATATTTATTCACACTGAGCTGTGAAATAAATCCCCCCTCAGCTTGCCTGCATGTTGCAGAAGGCTTTATTTCATCCTTACGTGGTGTCCCTGGCAGCTAAAGGAGTTTAACCAGGGAGAGCTGGGCGTGGGATAGCTCCTGCTGCTGTTCTCACCGGCACCCCCGTCTGCCCATAACGATGCTCCTGGGGTCATCACTCCTGCCCTGTGCCTGGGGAGAGTTTAACTTTCTGAAGAAAGATTTTGGGATGAGGACAGACCTTTCAAGAGACTAGCCTTCAGTGCTAAAGCTCTGCACTGTCTTCCCAAGCCCCACGATGGCCATTGTTCCTGCCCCGGCAGCTCCTAGAGCTCCACTGAAGATGCTTAGAAGCTGTGAAGGAGAAATTAACTGCAATTATGGATCATCGTGGGGCATAAATACCCTCTAAATCCTCCTTAATTACATGGTAGCACTTAATTACATGGCAACTAGAATGTAAGCACAAAAATAAATATGATTTCATTTTTATCTTCAGCAGAGGCACTGGTAATTAATTTTGGAGGGTCATGTAGGACCTGCATGGTGTGGACTCCATTAATACAGTACTGCAAAGGTGCTGCTGCCCAGGACAGAGAAACCTCCCTTCTTCTCCCTCTCCAACAGCCACGACTTTGTCACCTCTTCCCATTCCCCCCCTCAGTGTCATCCCTCTGTCTGTCTGCCTGTCTGTCTGCGTGCTGATGCACAGGCAGAGACTTGCAGATGCCAGGATAAGGTCAGTGTAGTGCCCACTCATCATCCTGCAGGGAGAAATCCAGGCATGAGGAGTCTCCATGGTTCATTCATCCCACCTCAGTTATGCTGTGGACTCACAGCCATCGGGATCTGGATCCCTCTCAGCCACGGGCACGGCGTTTCTTTCCCCGTTTGCTGCCAGCATTCCGCTCGGATGCCGGCAGCGAGTCCTCGTGCTCATCTGGCTGGTGCTTGGCTGTCATGTTGCATTAGAATCTGAGAATCAGCCCAGACCTCCTCGGGGCTGAGCTGAAGCGTTTGCACACCCGCCTTGGGATGCTCCTTTGCCAAAGCGCTGCCACCCGTTACCCCCAGCACGGCTCGAGCATATGCCTTGATGAAGATGAAGGAGTGTGCAACGAAGCACAAAGTCACGTTGGAGAACTTGGATGCACCTTAACCTCTGCCACCCTCTGTAACCACCCCGACCACATTTAAATGGAGAACAGTGCTGCGGACCAGCAGAGCAAAACCCCTGCTATTTCCCTCGGTTTCTTATCCATCATTAGTGGGTTGCAGCATTTTTCCATGGGAACTCTGAGCAGAAGCACACAGGAACTCAGCTTGCTTTCAGTAAAAGCAAACCCACCTGCTGAAATCAAATGAGCACAGTTTTTAACTTGCTCTTCAGTTTGCCAAGTCATTTATACCCTCACCCAAATTCAGGGGGATGGAAAAGGAATGCTCATCTGGTGCATTTTTGCATTAATTTTCTCCTCACATGTAATTTTACACCACAGAGATGAAGCAGAGCTGATGTGATCACAGTTGAGTGTGCTGTGACTTTTCCCCACCTGCTTTATAAACCCCCATACTGGAAAAAATCCAGATTTTCCTTTCTTTTGAATGTGTTACTCAAACTGAACAGCACGTTACAGCTGATTTACATGCACATGCAACCTGGCAGGTAGCAGCAGGGATCATGCTGTCTGAACCTTCCAATAATTGATATTTTCTACTCGCCTTCTCATTGTAATTTCCCTGGAATATAAAGAGCAGCAGCAGATACTTGTGGAACAGATTTGAGGCTGGAACAAAGCTGCCATGGTGGAGATGGCTGGAAGGTGATTTTCCTTGGGCAAAGCTTGTACCAGGTCCCTTTTGGGGACCTGCAGGGCCTCCTCAGGATGGGAACAACCTTCAGCCATTGACCACAAGGAGCCTGCAAAGGTTTTCTATCATGTCCCATTGAAAAGACAACCGAAGAGAGCATGAGCAAGCTGGAGCAGAGAAATGAATCATAGTCCTGCTGCAGAGACTTCCTTTGATAAATAATGCATGTAAAGTTTACAGTAATAACTGCTTTCTTCCCACCCAGGCAGCTGGGCTGGCTTTCCTCCTCCTAGGCAGTGTGACAGACTCTGTTTTGCCAGGTAGGTTAATCTGGGGCTTTTCTCACCACTGGCCAGCCACGTGTGTGGCTATGGAGAGGAGGTGGCATTCCCAGACACGGCAGGAGGAAAGCAGTGTGCTGGGGGTGCAGTGTCTGGGAGATCTCCTGGCGTTGGTGCGTGCCATGGATGTATGGATGAGAGGAGGGGTGTAGTAGCCCTGGCTTTGCACGTGGGCACCAGCTGCCCCAACACCAGGATGCTGCACTCTGAACTGCCCGCCAGCCCTGGTCCAGCCCAATGCTGGGAGGTGGCTTCCCCATCCCAGGACCAAGGCCCTCATCCCACTGCTGAAATAATTATTTTGGCTCCAAGCATGCTTTCCAAAGAGTATGTGGCATCTCCCACAGGTGGGTCCCTTCAGGAGAGATGGGACCTTGGAGGTGACCCGCTAGATCACCTCTGGTTATCCCTGTAGAGTGCTGGAGCAAAGACTGTCCTTTGTGATCCCACACAGTTGGTACAACAACATGAAGTGAGGTGTTCCCATCACCCTCCCTGCCAAATTTCCCTCCCCTTTGACCCAAACAGCCATCACAATCCAAACTGCAGGCTAGCCCCTCTTGTGACATCTCAAGACACGGAGATGGGACAACGGGGGCTGAAAGTGGGTCTCTTTAGGAAGCAAGGAAAGGGAGAAATTTCCTCTTGCTGCTCTCGTTTTTGGGCTTCTGAAGAATAGCAAGAGGGGATAGGAGAGGAGAGAGGACAACTGTGACCACTCCTGAGCCTCAGAGATCCTCATGACTCAAGGATTTCCTAACCTGCAAGAGCCTGTCTGGCGAGAGGGGCTCACAGGTGTAGGACAGAGCTGGTCTGGGCTTTTAGGATGGGGGTCATGTACAGTAAGTCACACTGTGGGTGTGCAGTCCAAATCCCAGATTTCCTTAGGTTATGTCCTCCTGCCAGCTGGGCCAGCCTCCATGGACATGTCTGGCTCTGAGAAGCTGGCTGGGCACCTGCATGGAGCCTCTGGTGCCACTAGAAGAATATAAAATGGCTTTCATCAAGGCACACCAGAGAAAATACTCTTTAGTCATTTTTATAGCAGGCCTTGAAGACTTCAACTAGCGTGATTTGGTTAAAAATAGATTTGTTTCTATTGGACTTTGGCAGAAAACCTGGGCTACCATATTAATGAAGGTAAGTGGGAAAACCCATATCTCTCTCCCCATTTTACATCCCTGTGGAAGAGCTGGAAATAGCCTCAGCACTTTTACTGCAGAGATAAACAAGATCCTTGGGAGGCAAAATAGCTGTAGCCAGGGTGGGCTTGCACCAGCTAAAGATTGGAGTCAGGTTGGGGTTTTATTGCCCTATAATAAGCAAGTACCTCATCATGGAGTGGATATAAATGCACAAGGTGATTTCAGGGAGCCAGTGCGGGGTGTGAGAGCTTGGAAGCCAGCCCACTGCTTTGCCATGTATTTTAAGCGAGAGCTTGGCTTTGCTCCCTTTAGTTCTCCAGCTGGTATTGTAAGTGTTGGGGTTAGTTCACAAGCAAACACTTAAAATCAATTTTAAGGCTGCTTTTATGCTGAAGAACTCTGTGGAGATCTACGACTCAGGATGAAAGAGACCTCTTAATCCTGTGACAGACAGTGACGTAAGTCCTTCCACAAATGGGTCAAAATTCATCTTTGGATTGACTCCTGTGGTCCCCAAATGTGTGTCCTAGAATTCTGGCTCAGCACTTTGCATTTCCAAGACTTTTATAATTTCTAAGCCCAAATGAACCAGAGTCAGTTGAAACACACTTTCTTGCCTGCCTTTGCTGTCCTCCTTCACTTCTGATCAAAGCAATAGATAAATAATGACAAAAAACACGCTGTGGCCATTTGGGTAGGGCTTGCTGAACTGAGAAGTGAGATGTCTTGGGCAGCAATTGCAGCAGTGGAAACAGCTGAAAATATTTGCCGTGTTGGAGCGCAGCAATTTAAAATGGAGGAATTGACTGGCTGCATCCTATTCCCATGGAAAGTGAGGAGCGAACACCCCTTGATGCCTGCTGGGAGTGGGACAGCCCTGTCACATCAGGCAAACTCAACCTGCTAAGTGAGGTGGACTTGGACTGCTTCTCACACCCCTGAAACAGAGCAAGTAGGAGAGTGTTCGGAGAGGTTTCATCCAGAGGGAGCTGGACGAGCTCAAGGAATGGGCCCACAGGAGCCTCATGAGGTTCAACAAGGTCAAGAGGAGCAAGGCCTTGCCCCTGGGTTGGGACAATCCCTGCTATCAACACAAGTTGAGGGAAGAAGGGATAGAGAGCAACCCTGAGAAGTTCTTGGAAGTAATGGCAGGTGAAAGGCTGGGCGTAAGCTGCCAGTGTGTGTTCACAGCCCAGAAAGTGACTCTCATCTGGGGTGGGCAGTGTGGGCAGCAGGTCGAGGAGGTGATGCCCCCTCTCTGCTCGAGATCCCAGTCCTGGAGTGCTGCATCTGTCCCAGGTGTTCTCAGCACAGCAAAGACAACCTGTTGGAGCAGGGCCAGAGGAGGCCATGAAGAAGCTCTGAGGGCTGGAGCATCTCTGCTAGGCAGACAGGCTGGGAGAGCTGGGGGTGTCCAGTCTGGAGAAGAGAAGGCTCTGGGGAGACCTTAGAGCACCTTCCATTGCTTAAAAGGGCTTGAAGAGAGCTGGAGAGGGACTTTGGACTGGAGCCTGGATTGCCAGGACAAGGGGGAACGGCTTCAAACTGCAAGAGCCGTTTCCTATGAAAAGCTGAAATAACAGCCCACAGAACAGTACCACGAGCTGGTGGAAGTTTAATTCTGTGCTGCTGTCAGAGACTGAAATGGTTCACACCCTAAACATTGTTGTGAAGGAGTTTTGCCCATTATAGCAAAAACTGTATAAAGAAGCTACAACCACAAGAGCCTCCTTGAAGATGCCTGACTGGAACTTTGGACTGTGGGTAAAGCTGCCTAGATAAAATACAGGAGGTACCTGGGCATTCCCACCTGGCCTGAGGTATATTAACCCCTCGGATTCTGTGCTTTCTGGGGGATCCTCACCTCCAGAAGACAGCTGGAGAGGATCATTGGGACACCAGTGGGAGCCACAGAGTTGTGATATTTCCTTTATTCTGTCCCTGTCACTCTCTTTCTCTCCCCTCACCTCTTTCCTGTTTCTTTCTCTCTCTCTCTCTCACATGTTTACTATCAAATAAAATCCATACTATTGACTTTGGCATATGGTCTTGTTTGCACCTTAATTCGGGCAGAGGCATTTCTAAGGACTTTAAAAATTGGACCGTAACATCTGCCAATCTAATTTTCCATTCTAGACAGATATTTTAGAACTCAAAGTCCTCTTATGTTGGTGGGATTTTCTGTGTAGCACTTTTCTTTCTCAAAGTCCAAAATGCTCCACTAAAATGCACATGGGAAAGGAAAACAGAAGCTTGTCTGGGAGGGTGACACAGATGACTCCACTGCCCAAATTGTGGAAAAAATTTAATTTTACAATCTGGTCTGAAATTTGGGTGGGTTCTCTTCCTATCTTGGCTGGCCTTGCTGTGTCTAGTGTGGTGTTTAGCTGCTCTCTAGGAGATACAACTGAGCTGTGATGTCTCTGATTCCTTGTCTTCTTTTTTAAGTGCAGTAACCAGAAAAAGTGTTCTTTCAATGCAAGCCTTGGCTGAAGATCAACAGCAGTTTGACATGCTTTTTTTCCCCCTAATATTCAGCTTTGTAGGGCTTGGGGAGTATGTGGAGGAAACCTTCTTTTCACGCAGCACGTGGACACGACGAGTTCTGCTGCCTGGTTCTGGGCTTTTATCACCAATTGCCTCCCCAACCAAAACCTTGTGGCCAGGGGCAGGCAGCAAGCCAGGACTGCCTGTACTCATCTCAGACCTCTTCTGCCCAAAGAGATGGGCACCCTAAAGCTAGAGCACGGTTGGTGTTTAGCCTGCAGTGTCCTGCTGTGCCTCACAGAGGGCCTTTCGCTCATTTGTGCTTCCACAGTGCTGCAAGATGCTCCAACAGAAGATTTTCTGGCTGTAAGTCATTATAACAACTTTCATGTATGATTTTGTTTCCTGGCAGGGAATTGAGTGTGCTAGACACAGGCCAGCCTTGGCTGCTCTGGGGAAACTAAAGAAACACCAAGCATTGCTAACAGTTATTTTGAAATTCCACCTTCTTCTCCCTGTGCTTCTCCTCTCTAGAACTGCTGCAGCTCTGCCAGGTGAGAGGGGTGATTGGAGAGGTGGTGCCAGCCACAACAGATGGGCTGTGGATCAACTCCTTTAAGCCTATGTGCCTCCACTGATTTCTGTGCTCATTTATGTCTCTTGGGATAGGTCAGGAGCAGAGGATTGTGCTGAAGGAGGGCTTGGTGATGTTCTGCACAGGTAGGGTAAGAAGGAGAGGAAAGGGGGCTGTTTGTTGGGGGTTTTTTGGGATTTTTTTTTTGTGCTTCAAGAGGAACATCTCAAGTTTTGTGTGGTGCCCATGGGAAGTTGTCTTTCATACTGGGCAGAAAAAATGCCAGAGGACTCACTGGGAATGCTGCTTCTGTCTCATTCCAGTGTGTGCATTAGCATGCCATTGGCATGCTGCCTTCCTGGGAGTCACAGAGGAGGAAATGCATCAATCTTCTGTGGCCTGGGTCCTGTGCTGTGCAGCTCAGGTGTGCTTCTTGTGTTGATTTTCTGCTGTCTCATTTTCTACAATGCTCTGCTGTCTTCTGTATCTCACATTTATATAAAATATCAGTATATATCTTCTCTACTTTTTTTTGGTGTGTGGTCAACCCCTCATCTATGCAAAGCCAGGGTCATAGAAGGACACAGCATAAATCATAAAGACAGCCACATGTTTGGAGAAGATTCAAGTATTTTCTTTAAATCTTCATGCCCTGAGAAAAATGACATTTAAAACCCAGCATCCAGTCTTAAGCCTCTCACAGCTGGCTGTTGAGCATGGATGGGAGAATGCAGGGAGGGAAGGTCTTGTCACATCATTTGTCTCTCCTCTCCACGTTTCCCCATCAGTGGTTTGGAGGGGGCTTGGTTCACGCCAGGATTCATGGTGTGCCCAGCTGATGCTGTCTCTGAGCTGGTTTCTTATCTCCTCTGAGCTGCTTGTGCAGCTCTGAGTGTGCCACTGCCTGCCACCAGCTTTCCTATCCCTCCAGGGTGACCTGAGAGCCTTCCTGTTTCCCCAGACATGGGTGCTTTGGAGCACACAGACTCTGACATGGTCTAAACAAAATTTAGAGGAACAGCTGAAGGCAGTAAAATGCTTTCTGTTTGCTGAAGTCAGGAGGCAACAGTACTGTCCCCACCTAGGGGTCCTGGAGACACGGAAACTTCTGCCCATCATCCAGATGTCCTAGAGCTTTTTCTGGGTGTATTGCCTGGATTGTTGCCCTGGGAAGTGATGAGTGTGGCTGTAAAAGATAGAAGGAGGACCTTGCTGTAGCTGGAGGCAGTGCATCTGGATGAGGAGAAGCTGCTGGATGCTGAGACACGGAACTGCTTCCCCTGAGCTGCCATGGTCGCTCTCCCTCAACTGATTTAAAGCTCAGGCAGCAGCTCAAGAAAACCCTGTTTATTATCCTTGCTGGATATCATGTTTTGCATTTTTGCCGTACTTAACCCACAGGATAATGCTCCTGTGCATGATTCTAACAGGACAGAGCCCCCACTGAAGCACCTCCTTTCTAAGGAGATTAAGTAGTATTTTTCAACAAGCACTCCAGTGACCTTTGAATTCCCATGGAGCTCTTGAGTACGTGTGACCTGAGGCTTTGGTGGTATGAATCCAATTCTGAAAAAGCCTGGAAACTGATTTATGGCTGAGACACACAGAGCCTTTGGAGACACAGGAGAGATGATGGCTTGTCATCTAGAAGTGCTTTGTTGTTGAACCACAGCCATGGGTGCACCCACGGTGGGCCCATCCATCCTGCAGCAGACATGCTTGTGGGCTCACCAGGCCCTTCCTACCATAGGAAAATGCAAGTTTATGTTGTTTAAAGAGTTTAAAAATAAGGGGATTTGCTAGTTTGGGGAGCCCAAAATTTTGAAGTAAAAAGTGTTGGTAGTGATGGGATCCATCCATCCAACAACTGTGGTGGCTCTGCTGTGTTCACACAGCTCCAGCTGTCTACTTCAGGTCTGTAATTATGTCCTTGTCAGCACAGGGTCTTCACAGAATCATGGAATAGTTTGGGGTAAAAGAGACCTTAAAGCATATCTAATCCAACCATCCTGCCACAGGCAGGGACACCTCACGCTGCTCAGAGCCCTGTCCAGCTTGGCCTTGGACATTTCTAGGCATAGCACATCCACAGCTTCTCTGGGCACCCTGTGCCAGTGCCTCTCCACCCTAATTGCCAACAATTTTCTTCCTTATAGCTAGTATACGGTGGGGTTTTTTTTATGGGGGGGATAGATGATGGAAACTTGCCTGTATTTCACATCAGCCTTCCTTGGCACATGAAAAATCACTTTTTTTATTTGCTGTGACAGCAGCAACTTAAATCAAATCTTAAATAGCCATAAAACCGTATTAGTTGTGGAAGTCCCTGCTTCATGGGGCTGGGAGAAAGCACCATGGCAGCTGGAAGGGACCACCATGAGCAGCAGCTCCCTCCCTGAGCCCTGCTGAGCGCTGTCCATGGCAGCAGAGCATCCTGTGAGCACTGCTCCAGCTCCTGGCTTCAGGCTGGGTCTGCCTGCTGGAGTGCTGTGTGGGTTGGCAAAGGCAGAACGAGGCACATCAAATCACCTCACAAACTTGTATGGAGTTAAACTTTGCACAGTTTTGGCTGAGAAATGGCCCTGAAGCTTGAATAGTTATTTTAAAGGAAATCTCTCGAGCTGTGTTTCAGTATAATTTGTTTTCTAAGTAATCTTATGCTAAGGGGAGGGAGGAGAAATTACTGCAAAGCCAAATTTTGGTGGGTCTTGGCTTCCTGTTGCCAAATCTGGCTGAAGTGCTGATGCTAACAAAGCAGAGCAACCTTTGTGGAGAGCCAGATGCTGCCTGTGAGCTGAACTTGCCAGGGGAGAATAAATTTCCCAAATATACTGCTCCAGAGAGCGCAACCAAGCCTGCGAGGAGGCAGCACCAGCACAGAACCTCAGGGATGCAGGCGAGGATTTACAGCACGGTGATCACAGCCTTGTGCACTGGCTACCTGGGGCTTGGCATGGCCTTTTGGATGTTTCCTCTGCTTAGTTTTATCTTTCCTCCCTAAAAATGAGGGAGGGAGATGGCATCCCCTCTGCTGCAGGAGGCAGCTGCTTCTGCACACCCAGCACACTCAGTCCAGAGCTGTGCTTCCAACCTCCTGGGCTTTGCCATCTCCTCTCCCCTTAATCCCAGCGTCTCCTGGGGGGCTCTGGAACAGAGCTGAGGCTAAGAATACTTTTTCCCTTTCTGATTTTATTTTTAGACCCAGCCCTGAGGGTGCAGTGCCGGAGCTGCTGCTGTGTGCCTGAAGGCTGACTCACACCGAGCTGATGCCCAGGTGAAAGAGCTCACGTATCCACTTCAGGTGGTCATCTGCCACGGGAAATGAAGTCCTGGCCCTGGGCTCGCCGGCAGTGTTTGGAGAAGACGACCTCCTTGGCAGCTGTGCCCACAGCGCATCCAGGGGGTGAGAGGGCCCCTGTGGGTCACTGCTTCTGCACCACACGGGGGAAATCAGCCTCCCTGGAGATGGGGGTGGCTGGGGGCACCATGGATGCCTTGACTGAACCAGAACCAGCTTCTGTGGTGTCTCCACCCAGCTCCCATCCAGCACCTGCACCTGATGCCATGAAGATTTTTTGCCTTTTCTTTTATACCCCTGTTTTACCTTTTTTCCAACTTCTGTATTCCTAGTGCTTTTTCCCTACATTCTTGGACTTGTTTGTCAAGCTAAGAGACTCAACATTTTAGAAGCTTTGTAGGTAGGGATCAGTGTGCCCCAGAGCCCAAGGTCCTCTCCAGAACACATTCTGTAAACTAAGATAGAACCATCCAGGGGAAGGCTCCTTGGGGAGGGGGGCTCACTCGAGCCTCTCATTGGGGAATCTTTGATAGGTATGCTAATTAGTAACACCTATAATGTTAGACCACATCTTTGGAGTGGGCATTTTGCAGTGAGCATTTTGATGCATTTGACCTGGACGTGTGCACCTAAGGATCCTTAAAATAAATACCAAGGTAAAATCCCTTTTCCCCTTCTAACCGTGTGTGACTCTTGATTTTAAGACCAGGAAAAGGCATCACACCCCTGGCTGCACTGCTTGGGGCTGCAGGCTGGTCAAGGTCATGGCTGGGAGGATATCAGCATCTCTCTGCAGCATCTGTTCTATGTTTTTAAGTGAGGAGGCTGCCAAGCTTTACTGCCACTGAGCAGCTTCAAGCCAGAGATGTCAAACCCGAGAGCCAAGTGTCCCCCAAGATGTGCCATCCCACTGCTCTTTATTAGGGGAGCTGTGACGCTGCAGGAACTTGAAAGGCAGCCCCAATTCTGCAGGATGCCTCCTTTGTATCAGAGAACCCCCTTCCTCTTCCTCCTCCTAGGATTAAGTTAAGGATGAAGAGGATGAGATGCTTTTAATCCCCTTTTTGAAACAGATACCAGTGAAGTTTTGCCCAGCTCATTCTTACTGGCTATTTTATAAAGCAAGCTGTATCTCTCACTCCTTGGACACCAAAGCAATGGCCATGAAAACCCCTACTCTGTTTGTTTGTCTGGTAAACCCTGAACTGGAAACTGTGCATTTGGGTTGAGTCCAAAGCTGGGTCCCAGCTCTTGACTGTGACACAGCTGATTGTTATTCCAAATTGAATGACCATGGATGCCAAGAGTGGAGAGTCCAACTCTCAAACCCTTAAACTAAGAAGAAGCCATTACTTTGGGGACATGTATCTTGAGTGTTGTTTCCTGGCCTTTTATATTGCCTTGAGAGCAATAGGTCTTAATAGAAAATGGCTTTCTTGCTGGTTCTTGTGGTTCATACTCTGTGAAAGGGCAAAAGTAATTCTCCCTGCCCTAAGAAAACCTGCACTGGATGGTTAAAACAGCTGCTAGAAAGAGCTGTGAAGTGCTGCAGGTCTCAGGGTAATTCCATTAGCTGCACTGCTGTTGCATCCTGTAGGAATTTCCCACAGGGTATGGCTTCTCAGGGAGCTTTGACCGTGTACACCAACACTTGGGCATCTCCAAAAGCCAAAATAACATCATTTCTTCTCCTGAATAAAGGGGATTTCACCCCCCTTTCTATTTTCTACTCTATCTCAGAAGCACCCCGAGGTTATGCCCAGATGCTGCTGCCTTCATACATTTGGGTTTTCCACCCTTCTGCCACACTTCAAGGCTGTCTAATCCCCTGATGGCGGCAGGATGTGCCCCTGTGACAAAGTGGGAGAATGTGGATGATGCCATCAGCAGCAGGAGCTGGTCCCATTGCTGCAGACACCCCAGTGCCTCTGGGTCCCAGCACAGCACCCCTCACACACAAGCCTTGCACCCAGCACCCAGATTTGCATTCCTGGCTTACCACAAAGCCTGGAAGGGCTTTGGCTGATGCCTGGAGATTCTGAAGACAAAAGATTGGCAACTTGGTGAGAAGCAGGGGGCAGAGAGCAACAGGAGAGTTCAGTTCCTGCTCTGTGGGGTTTCCCCTAGCTAGGAAGAAAAGTCCTGCTCCGAGTCTCCCTCTGGCAGCCAGCACCAGGTCAGACTAGGTTTTTTTTCTCTCCCCAGCCTATGCTTTTGTTCCTTGTCTCTATCTTGCCATCCCTAAAGGGAAATCACAGCCACTCATGCACAGACTGGTGGGAGCCCTCAACCCTGGGCATTTCTCGGTGTGCGTAATATTGCTGCAGCACTCACAGACTGGCTGAGCAGAGAGCTCTGTGGGAAAGCAGTCTCCAAACAGCTTAAATGCTTTATTCTAGGGCTGTTGGACAAGCCATTGATCCTTTCCAGCTCTGTGTCCTGGTGCCTTCCCATGCACTACCATGGATTTTTCATATTTTTTTTCTCTGCTCTAGATTTTGTCAGGTTCTTCTCCTACATCAGGCAGTGTAAGGAGCTCTTTTTCAAAATAACCAGCAAATATCCTGATCTATTGAAATCCTTGTGCAAACTCCTGCTGATATCCCTGGCCTTCCCTGTACTGGAGAAAATGGATGTTTTCCTGGTACAAATGTCCCAAGTAACAGCATGTGAAAGCTGACTATTACAGTTCCTCTTCAAAGCTCCATTGCCTTCTGTGGTTTCTATTACATGACAATGCTCACAAAGTTTCCAACTTGTTATTTATCAGGGCTGGAGCTTCTGGTGATGACAAAAAAAAAAAAAAAAGGGAGGTTTTTCTACAAACTTGCTCGGGCAGCCACAGCAGATTAGTCATTAAGGGCTCTGTGCACAAGTTCATCCTGAAGACGAGCAGAGCTTCACTTCCAATTTCCCCTCGTATCCCTCACCCTTGTTCTGCTTTCCCTTTGGGAGACCTGTTGTAGTGAATTTTTTTATTCCCCCCTGTATCTAGCAGAGTTTGATTTGGCAACAGTCCAGGAGAGAAAGGACTTGCAATTGCTTTGTCCTTTGGTGATTTAGGTTATTGCGACTTCGTGGTTTGCTGTTGGGAAAGCGATTAAGAGCAAAAAGTCCCATCTGTGACTGAAAATGGACTTTTAGTGATAAAAAATGTCCCTGGTTTATCTCTGAGGCTAGTGCAATCTCCAGCATTCTTCTTTTTCAATTTTTTTTTTTTTTTCACCCTTAATATTTTTTTTCTGTTGGGTCTTCTATTTATTTCCCAGGCCCTTTGCATTTGAAGGATATTTCTTCTCCCTTTCTGCTTGGACGTGTGCAAATGGTACTTCAAGCCCGTTAAACCCTGTGTGCTGGAAACAGGAGCAGAATCCAAAGGTTTTGAGGAGCTCTGGGTCAAATGTGCTGAGAGGTGGCTGATGGAGACAGGTTGAGTTGGGGACCAACTTGAGACGCTGGATATTTACAGGGTGTCCTTTTGGTGGGGGAGGTCGGGATCGCCTTAATAAGACAAGGCACCTGGTCATGCTGACAGGCTGCCCAAGTAAGGAGGTGCCACTTATCCACAGGAGAACGCAAGAGGTGCCAGCAAACGGCAGGAAAAAATGTGGTGGCGAGGTCAGAAAAGGGAGGAGAAAGCAAAATAACAGGGTGATGTCTGTACACACGTGGCTGAACATGGGCAAAATAAAAAGGCTGATGTAGACACCTCAGTGCCTTGCTCAGACTAGGGCTTAAGTAGCATTACAGGGATTTGGAAGGATGAACAGGAGCTGCTGGGGAAGTGAGGAATGAAGGAAAGCAGTGCACTGAGAATGGGGCACGTTTGTCCTGTAGGTTAGCAAGAGGCTGGGAACAGGCAGCTTCAGTGTGGGCAATTCAAAGGGGTTAAACTGATGGGACAGACCTCGCGTGAGCTAAAAGGAGGAGGCAGGTAGATGTGAGTGACTCTTATAACCCAGAGTACCTCCAGCTTAAAAGGCATCTTAAACTCCATCATGAGTGATGGAGCAGCACAGAGCTGCTCAGTTCCCTGGGCGTGTTAGTGCAACATCTCCTCTCTGATGGTGACGAGGACTCCTGGAAAAGCCGCTGTGTTGAGCTTGATTTGGGATAATAGAGCAGGACTGGCTGAAAGAAGTGGAAGGTAATTTCAGGAAATGTCATGAAACAGTGGAGCCAAGAATGCCATGAGAAAGGGAGTGCAAACAGCAGAGTAAGGATGATGGGCTGCAAGAATCTCAGGGAATCAGGCAGCAAGCCCTGGGAAGGTAATCCAAGGGCTTAAGGAGCGCAGGGAAGTTGGCAATCACTTAAAGTGACTGCGTTAGGGGCACCACAACAACCCATCCCAAGGAACACGGGGAAGATGATGCAGAGACTTGATGGACCTCAGACACAGGGAAGAGCTGCAGAGAAGAGGGGGCCTGATGCCAGAGGCCTGGCAGCGGGGCCCACGGAGCAGTGGCTGGGCAGCTACAAGCTGGAGATGCGGAGGTGCAGCGGGCTGTCCCCTTCAAGGCTGGGCAAAACCCTTTTGTAAATGCACAGGAAGGAGGAGAGCTGAGGGAAGCCCCAGAGTGCTGCTTAAACAAAGGGATTCATTGCGGACTTCGCTTCAGCCTTCCCTTGCACCCAGCTAATTAGGACAGGATGATTAAACGGGGCAGGAGTCCAACTTGAACAGAGGGCAGAAGGCCTGCCAGGGTATTTAGAGCAGCCAGGTGTACTGGTGTTGGCAGGACCTGCTGAATTCCCCCTTGGGTGTGCTTCCAGAGGTAATCCAACCTTGGAAGTGTTCAGGTTTTTCCAGTACTGCAGGGCAGGGCAGGCTGGGAGCTGTGGTGGGGCAACTTCAGGAGCTAGAGGCTTCAAACCAGGGAGCAATGCAAGAAGATGTTATTAAGCAATAAATCTGTAACAACCTGGAGGATAACGAGGTTAGAAAGTGACACCTGACATGGGTTTGTCAAGGGCAAGTGAAGTGAAATGAATGTAACTTCCTCCTGTGACAGGAGAACCAGGCTCATGGTCGGGGGAGTGGGGCTGGATGGGATGGGGCTTGGCTGGCAGAGTGTGGCAAGCAGCCTTGGGGGGGATGACCTGTTCTGCAGGGGTGCCTGGGGACCTGGAGCTGAGCTTTAGGGGGAGGTGAGGAGCTGACTCATCACACAGGATTTAAAACCACCACCTCAATGCCTGATGCCACCGACTGCTTTCTGAACTGTCCCCCTATGGCACTTAGTGCCTATGCTGCTGTGAGACGATGTGCTCGCCTGTGTGTCCAGCTGTGTCCTTCCTATTTCTTGCCTGTGGTCATCAGGCAGTCCCTGTCACCATCAGCTCTGCTGCAGTGCCTCTCCATCCCTGTCCTTGTGGTGGGCTGCCCTCACTGAGGGCATGAGGCCATCAGCAGCTGCTTCCCCCCCTACCCCATCCCTGTCTCCTCGGTTCAAGACTCTGAAGGGCAACCCAGCCCTTAAGCAAACATTGCAGGACTTGCCCAGGTCATTTGTCACAGTGCTTCTTATTGTCTCCTCTGTGCCTCATGCTGCGGCACAGCATCCCTCCTCCCCAGGATCTGCACCTCCACGTTGCATCCCCAGGGACCGTGGTCCTGCCGCGCTCATGGCATGCCTACATTTGTCTTAAGGATTGACCCTTCAGTTATTATTAGCCTCATGGTCACCTCCAGCACTGCCCATCACGATGAATCAGAAATAGAATCTTCTCTGCATCACAGTCCTCGTTAAACCGACCATCCCCTTCTACCTGCTGCAGTCTTCGCCTCATTATAACTCCATTACCTTTAACAACAACCCCATTACCATCCATTATCTTTCTTATCATCTCCTTTACAAGGTTGTTATTTGCACCTCCTCCTTTACAGCCATCCCCTCTTCAATTACGATTCCATTATCTTTATTACCACCCCATTACAGTCATAATTATTCCCATTACAATTTTGAGAACGGCATCTCCATCCAGACAAGTCGGTGTCTCCATCAGCCCTATCACCAGCTTCTCCTGCTCCATGTTCCTCATCGCTTTCCTCCACCTTCCCTGCATTCCTAACTATCCCCATACCAATGGTTGTATTCCAATTATTTTTCATTATGATTTTATGGTCTTTTGCTGCTATTGCTTCCTTTATCAGCCATTCTCATCTCCCTGAAGTATCGTAGCTGCAGTGGGTACTGGGGTGGGAGCTGAGACTCAGGTCAGTGATATTATACTGATCTGCACCAGCCCTGAGCAGGTAATTACAGCCCATCCCTGTCCTCCTGTGCAATTACAGCACTTAATCTCCACTGCAGCCCTAATTACTGATGTTATCTTTCTGTTATCCTTGAGCTCATCTCCGTTGCAGCTTCCCAGGCACGACCACCTCCTCCAGCCAGTGGTGCCCCTCTGCCTCCTGCCGGGGTAGAGGAGCATCCCTGACCCTACCTGATTGTCCATACTGGAGCTGGACAATGCCTCTAGGGACCTTTTACCCTTTTAAATTAAACGGATATCTGTGTGATATAAGCAAAAGTGGTTTTGTGGCAAGGATTCATAAATTCTCATGGTACGACACCAAGCATCACATCCCAGAGAGGTTATGGAGGCTCTTTCCCTGGAGAAGTTCAAAAGCCATCTGGACACATCCTGAGTAACATGCTCCAGGAGGCCCTGCTCGAGCAGGGAGGTTGGACTAGAGGACCCCCAGTGGGGCCTTCTAACCTGCACCATTCTGTGAGCCCATTGCTGTTGCTGTCGCCGCAGTTTCAGCTGCGTGCCCACCCCAAGAGCTGCCAGACCTGCCTCTGCTCCGTTCACACCATTTTCATCTTCCAGAAGCCACGCTGGAGATTCAGGAGCAGCCCTTGGAAGCTTTTTCATCAGCACTAAGAGGAGGGAAAAGGCTTCTTGACTGGCACAGAGTGGGTTGCACGCCTCAGGGTGCCACAGAGGAGTTGGATACTGTGCTGTATCCTGATCCAGCAGAGGACAAGAGCCCTGACAGCGGGTCCAGTGCTCACATTCCTTGAGAGGACATTGAGAGATTGGAGTGGTTACAGAGAGAGTCACAAAACCTCTCAAGGATGGGGAAACTGCCAGCTTTAGAGAGCTCGGTCTGCTTAGTTTATCACGAAGATTGAGGGGTGACTTCATGGCTTCCTACAAGAACTGTCAAGGCAGGGAAATACTACAGAAGGTACTAAAGAGCCCTTTACAGCAGGGAAAGGCAGCACGGCAGCAGTGCCTGGGACCTGAGGCAGGCAAATTTGGATGACTGATGCAGCCCGTGGGGTTTAAGTGAGATGGGTTTAATGCCCATCTGCAGTGGCTCCGGGAGACTTCGAGCTGGGTGCGATATTCCTCACAGCCCTAACCCCTGGGGGCAGAGCAGCTGGTCGCAGCTTGCAGGTAATTAGCAGCTCTGCTGTAAAAGAGGATGTAGCTCATGTTGGAACGCCCCTGGGTTATTTCCCACAATCGATAAGCTTCATAAATAATGTATCCCTCAGGGGGAAAAGCTACCTTGTGCTTATCAGATTTTGTACTTGTTTGGCCTAGCGATGCTAAGAGGGAATACGGCTCAGAGGGGAAAACAGAAGCTATAAATAAATAAATATATATATATATTTATATATATAAATAGTAGGCATATATAAATAAGTGCAGGGGAGTGTAAGTGCGGGCACAGCCAGGGAGCTCAGGCTGGGTGACCCCCGTGCTGTGCAGCCGCCCCACAGACCCCGCTGGGGAGCACTGGAATGGGAAAGGTGGTTCAGAGCTAATGAAGGGACAGTGAGCTGCCGTGCAGGGACAGGTGACAGCTCCCAGCACCACACTGTGCCCCTCCCCTGCCAGACCTGGGGGAAGTTTTCCTAACTCTGGCTTGGTTAAAGGCAACCAAAGAAAGGGAGATGAAGCACTTAGCATTGCTCTCCTATCATTTCTTTGCTTCACCGCCTGCAAGGGCACCTAATGGAGCTGAGCTTGCTGCAAACCACGGGGCAGTGCCCTCCGTGAGGGATGTGGGGCACCATCGCTGGCACCATTGCTCTGCCATTCCCCAGGGAGTCGGGGAGAGCATGCAAACACCCAGCGATGGCCTCTCCACACCTCGGTGATGGCCTGGGACGCGCTGAATGTAACACAGGACAGCAGGAAATTTAAGCTCTTTTGGGATCAAGGGAAAACATTTGACTGAAAAATTGGGAAGCAGCATGAGGAGACTGGTTCTTCTGGCTTTTGGGTTTAATCCATAGCCACAGTTTTCCTCCTAAAAAGCATGGTCTGGGATTCCCTGAGAGAGCAGACAGAGAGCTGCTTCTCTACCGTGACCTGACACCTGCACTTTGGGTTTTATACTAAATAAAAGGAGCAAGGAGCTGGCAGGAAGCAGACAGCATGGTGGAAAACAACTTTGGGATCAAAAGAACACCCTCAGTAAGCCCTGGCTAGCAGGTTTCGTGCTGCCCAGGCTGCTCACTGCACAGCTGGAGCCAGAACATCTGGGAGGTTTTATAAATCAAAAGAAAACACAGGTTTCCTTGTTGTAAAACGCAGAGCTATGACGGGCAGTGGAGCATAGAGGTTCTTACAAGCTTCAACGAGATGGAAATTTTTGGCGTGGGCAGTAAATAATGCTGGGGTTGAAGCGTGGTAGCGCCGTTTTCCACAGAGCCCCTGAGGAGGGGCCGATCCTGGGCTCGTTAGCCCACATTCCCTAAGAGCGGGCTGCAAATTATCCATCGATACCTCCCGGCTGGGACCTGGACCAGGCGTTTTCGCAGCCTCCCGCTGCAATCCAGCTGCAATCCAGCTGCAGGCAGCAGCCAGGGATGCGCGGGGCTGCGGTCAGGAGCAGCAACGCCACGAGCTGGGAAGGGAGTGCCCTGGGGAGCCTTTAACTGCAGCTCAATTACATGAGTGGTACACCAGCCCAGGGGATAATTTACAGCTCCAGACAGAGCTTTACTCCTCGCAACAAGACACAAACAAGCGCGGCCCCCGCGCAGGTGCCGCCCGTGCTGGGGACGTCTCTGACACGCCAAGAGCTGCTGCTCTTTCCTTGCAAAGCATCAGCCCCAGGGCCTTTGCTAACAAGTGGCTTTCTACCTGTGCCTGGCCTAGGAATGCCCATGTACAGCCACAGCTGTAACTGTGAGTTAATATTTGCTCAGCGGCTGTGGAAGGGGCTGCGTTTGCTCCTTCTGCCCCTGGCAGAGTGTTTTGTGAGTTGGGACGGATGCTTGCTGGCCCCCACTGGCTGGGAAGCTTTGCTCTGGAGCCTGGCTGCTGGACCATTCAGCTGCTTTGTGGTTTAAATTTCACCTTTCGTGGGGCTGGCACCATCTCCTGATGTAATTTTGCCCCAGCCTGCAACCTTAGCGTGCCCCACCAGGGACTAAGCCTTGCTCACTCCAAGGAGCTGCTGCACTGGAACCAGTGTGGCACTGCAGGGCCTGGCAGGAGCCAGCACATCCCCACTGGGGCATCTCTCCATCACCACACCTCAAAAAAAAAAATCCCATGCTGATGTGGCTGGGGCTTGTTAAAGCTTTCCAGCCCCCATCAAGGCTGCTCTGGGAGCTGGAGCCCAGATGGTCTGAACAGATTACTGCAGCCTCCCAGGCTATCCATCCCCAGCACTTTGGCAGGCCTGAATTTCCTCCAAATGACAAAATGACAAAAATAAATAAAATCTCTCAGCATTAAATGCTGGGAAGCCCATGAAAAAGCTGTGTACACAATGAAAACAAATATATGGTTAAATAACCTCTCTAACAGTATTTCTATAAAATGCCTCTCTAAATAATGGCAAGTGAAAGGCTCGCTCCGTCCTGATTAAGCTCAGCTGAGGAAGATTGTCTGTATCAAATCACCACCGTCAGCCGATTAAAAATGAATTAAACTCAATGGAAAACAAGTCCCAAAACATCCCTTCTCCTTTCCAATTCAGGGGCAGCATAAAACCAGCAATAAACCCTGAACACTCCAGAGCAAGCACAGCACGAAGCCGCCCCAGCCTGAGGATGAAGCAGGTGATGGGGACCTGGGACGGGGTGAGATGGGATGGGAAGCTTGACCATGGTCACTGCATGGAGAGGTGGCAGGGCCAGCTGTGAGAGCCATAGGGGATAAAGGGGATGCTGATGCAGGGGAACTAAAACAACCTAAGTGAGCCATCCAGTGCTTCGCCTCTTGAACAGAGCCCTTTTTTCTTAAAAGATTGGAGTCAGCTAAAGTGACTTTTTAACATTTCTCTCTTATTTTTAGCAAGCCCCAGCAGACCCTTGGGGTCAATATATCCAAAGGCAAACCCAAAGTTCCAAACGTGTTGGTAAGATAAAACCATCCCCACAAGAGCATGCTCCAGTACTGAAAGCCAACAGGAGATGATCTTTCATGCAGCAAAATCTCATCCCAGTGGGAATTTTCCAAGGAAAACATTCCCAGCAGCATCATTGGTGAACACTGAGAGGGAAACAGCAAGTAAACCCTGTGTTTGGTACCTTGGACCAGCACCCTCTTTCCCTATTTTCCCCAGGAAAAGACTCCCAGTAACAGAAAGGCCTCAAATGTTTCTTCTCCTGCTTATTTTTTGGTTGTTCCCATTTTCTCAATTATTTTCTTAGTAACTGCATAGTAATTGTTGGCTCCTATCAACACCCAGCTGGTCCTCCAAGGTCCTCCCTGTCTAGGGCTTGGACAGGAGGCATCCTAGGCTGGAGCAGTGGAGGAGAAAGGTCCCAAAATTTTGAGGGCAAGAGGGTGCATCCTTCAGTGCAGTTGTGCTAGTGCCACTGCTGCGATGTCCCCATGGTCCCCTGCATGAGGGGGACAGAGAGTTTCAGGTCTCGGGGTAGGACTGCTGGCAACACATCACCAACACTTCTTGGGCACAAACCCAGCATGTCACGAAGGAGAGTCTAGTCACCAGCTCTAATTACTAAGAGGAGTGTATCACACAGGTTATTTTAATTTTTGGCTTTCACTGTGTGTCTTGGATACAATAAAGAAGAATAATTGACAACCAGTGGGACCTGCCATGCTGACACTTTAACGGCAGCCTATTTTGAGACACCAGAACTGCAACTCGAGTGGTTCTAGAAGTTGTAAAAATTGTTGTAAAAACTGCTCTTTCTCCAAGTGGTTGTAAAAACTTGTCTCCAGTGGTAAGGGGAGCATGACTGCTGCCAGCTGCCTTGGGGCATGGGTGGCCTCGCAGGGTCCCATCCCCAGAACGAGGTGATTGTCCCTGATCCTCACACCCATCTGACCCTGTGGGATGTGTGGAGGCGTGATAGCTGTGGGGGAGAGCAAAGAATCATCGAGGTGGGGTTTTTGCCCACCCCAGCCATGCTGTAAAAAGTGCATTTAATCCCCCAGCAGGGAGAGAGGGGAGTGAGCCAAGAGCAAAGCTGGGCATGGAGAAGCTGTGGCTATGGAGATTTGCTCCTCCACGAGATGTCAAAAATGCCTGCATGCCTGAGGGAGATTTTCTGCTTTTTCATTCTGCCCCTCTCTAACACCAGGACATCCCTGCATTTTCTCCACAGTGCTGGCACCCTAAAACCCGCAGAAACCCCCACTACGAGTGTGAATAGGAGCAGTGTGCATGCTGTGCATGCATGCATATGTATTTTGGAGCATCTTTTCGGGGTGCGAGGTGATGCAATTAGCAGAGCAGCCTGCCAGGGGCCCATTAAGGGCAGGCAGCAGGAGGGGGGCTGGGTTGGTGCCTGGCTGCAGCCAGGAATCGGCACTGAGGTGCCTCTCGCTTTGTTTCAAATGGCTCTTGCGACTCGGGCCATAAAATTAATGTCTGAGCAGTTAGCTGGGAAAATAGGAAGCCGTGTAAAGCACTTCGGTGCTCGGTGGGGGAACTGAGATGAGCTGCATTTGGGACACGCTGGGGTCTGATTGTGTTTCTTTCCCCTCCGGAGATGCTGAGGAGCCCGGCAGGACGGGCACCACGTCCCCACCCCAGCACTCCCCGGCCTTCAGCTCCCTGGTACTGCTCTCATTCTGCTTCTTATTTATGCACCTGGCTTTTCTTTCGAGTCCTGCACCCCTTGCACATTTATCCAGCCCTCAAGCCTCTCGCTGCTTTATTCACTGTCTCTCCAGCCCAGCCTTTCCTTGTGCTCCCGGTTCGAGCCTTACCTATTTATATTCTTAACCTTTGCCTCCCTTCCCTCCGTCTCTTTAATCCACACATCAATCCTGTTTATGGCCTCCACCACGCACTACCTGTGAGCTAATGCTGCCTCATCCCTCTGCCCTCCCTCCTAAGCCACCCTCAGCTTTAGCTCCCCCACACAGCAAGCTGTGGTGGAAGAAGACTTTTTGGCAGAGGAGCATCAGGTGCAGGAGCTCAGCGTCCCACACTGTGGATGCATCCCCTCCCTGATGCACGTTTTTGCCCCATTTTTGGGGTTAGGCTTTGCCCTGTGCATAGGCACCAAGAAACCCGCAGCTGAAATACAGACACGGGGTACCCAACCTCCTGCATCCTTTCCCCCGGGGATGCGCAGCACCCGAGCACCCTGCAGAGGGCAGCGGGTTTGGGGACAAAGCTCACATGTCAGAGATGTTCTGAGATTGGTACCTAGGGCAGCTTCCCCTTGGCAGCTGAAATTCAAGCCTGGAGGATCATCAGCTGACCATCCTCATACATTGTCCCATTGCTACACCCTGCTGGCTGCCGTGGCACCACAGCTCCCTGCCTTTCCTTGCCCTCCCTATTCCCATTCCTCCACTGCATCCCACAAAGTTGCCTCACGGAGTCCAGCCTGTAATTTTTCTGCCTCCTCTCCTTCCCCAAGTGGTGGGAATTTTCCTCTTGCTGATTCACGCCTCTGTCACGTCACTTTTTTTTTTAGCACTGACGCTGGCTGCGCTCACCCCAGGGAAAGGCTAAAACCCCAAGCTGCTGCTTTGGGGACTGGCCCTCTGCCAGCCATGTGCTGCCAACTCAGCCAAAAACCTGCATCTGTGCTGAGCAAACCCAAACCTCTCCCACTGTCGGGGTCAAGTAAGGGAAATTTCAGGGGTTCATTTCCTCCCTACCTCCCTAATCCCAACCCCGGGCTCCCAACTGAGTCCTCATGCTGGGTACAGCACACCTCCAGCTTCAAAAACCCTCTTTGTTTTAGTATCAAAATCCTCTGGATCTTCCCTCTGCACCAGTAGAGTGGCATAAAAAGGTGGAAGGCCCCATGAACATCACCTGCATCCCTGGTGGGATGGAGCCATTTGCAACCCTGGAAGGGTTTTGGGAAAGGGGAGCATCCAGAACCTCCTGCACACACCTTTTGGGGTGTTCAGCGGCTGGATTGGGTTTACCCCTCTGCTAATTCCTCCTGGAGATAGTAACTGTGGGAATTTCACCCTTCCCTCTGTTTCTTCTCACCCCCCTCCACACTGTGCCCTGATGGATCCCTCCCCTGCAGAGGGGTCAGGAGCAGCATCTCGTGCCATGACAGGCACTTTCACTGGACTCTTCAATTAATTTTCTTTCATTTTTTGCTGCTGAGAAGGCTCAGGAAGCATCCTCCCGCCCAAGCCGCCACCTTCTCACACCTCCTAGTTTCAGCATCCCTGCCAACCCCTCGCTCAGCAGGAATTCTGCTTCTCACCAGCGGGTTACAGCAGTGCCATGCACCACCTGGGAATTCCAAGCAATCCAAGCAATTCCCACTCTGCAAAGCCACGCGCTGGTCCTTGTGACCAGCTCTGGAGGCAAGGTGCCAGCAGGCATCCCAGGGATGTCTCTGCAAATCCCGGATCATGGAGGAATGGCTGCTGGGCACCTTGCTCAGGGAGCAGCTCGGGGCAGACTCCCGCTGCTGTCCAGGGAAAGCAGGGTGCATCCCATCCCCGCCTTGCCCTGCGATGGCAGCAGTGGCACGTCCCTTCAGCCAAAGCCCCTGGCTCGGTGTCCGTGCCTCAGTTTCCCTAAGCAGGAAGAGGAATAACCCGGATAAGGAGTTCCCTAAATAGACTTTAGATCAAATTCTTCCCTTTGGGACTTCTCCTTCCCGGCTGGGGGGGGTGGGGTTGTCTTCGGGGTGCACCCACACAGTCAGGGAACCCTCGTGGGGTGGAATGAGTCTGCAAGGTCTCAGTCGCACCGGGGTAATCCTGCTGGCACAGGCTGCCCGTGCCCTGCCCGCACGCTTCGCCCGGGATGGGAAAACCCCACCGAGCTTTTTTGGGGCCAGCACAGCTCTGTGTCTCCCGTGGCCATCGCAGAGGACATCTCCTCTCTCCCCCATCGTCCTGATGAGCTCCGACAATTACCGAGTGACGAGCCCCACAGTCACCAAGCCAGAGCGGCTTTAGCTCCGGCTGCTCTGCCGCGGTGCAAATTACAGGGAAATGGGGATTTTGGCATTCAGCTGCACCACCGTCATTACGGATAATCGCAAAGTGCCCGGGATGAGGCTGCGGGGTGCAGGGAGGAAGGCCGGGGAATGAAAATACAGTAATTAGCGGGTAATTGCCAAGTAACGAGGGGCGATGAGCGCTGCTGCCTGTGATGGGATGGCACTTGCAACCGTGGGCTTGGGACACCGTGGGACACTTTTCATAACAAATACACCATAAATATATCACAAATGAAACACATTCTGGGTTGTTTCCCCCCATCTTTGCATTAGATAATCTATTATTTCCAAGTGACCATGAGGAAAGAAGACGAAAGGAGAAGAAAGGATGCAGCTTCCTGTGGACGATGGTCGGGGAAGGCTGGTACCCACAAGTGTCACGAGTTTGCAGCGCCACTGCCATGCTGAACCCAGCGCTGGGGCAGCCACAGCTCCAAGGGGAAGCAACGAGCCCAGAGCTTTCCCCGCTGCAAAGCCCTGGAGGAGATGCAGCAAGGCAAGAAGCTCCCTTTCCCTGGTCATGTTATTGGGGTGTCACTCACTGAGCCCAAGCCAGCAATGAACTGCACTGGTGCCTCTCATTTGGAGTGAGTACTTTTATCAGGGTCAAGTGGCAGGGAATGTATTTCTGTAGCTGTCTGCAGGATTCAGGAGGAAATACCCCCCAAAACCTGATTTTTCACCCCAATTTAATTTTTAGCCTCATAACAATGACTGGTGGTCCCTCCTAAGTTAGAGGTTATAGTTCGTAGCATCCCAAAACATCCCACCCTCGGATGCAGGACTTATCCCTGGATGGCTGTCGGGGTCTGGGCACAGCCACGTCAGCAGCTTAGTGGGATTTCAGAGAGGATTAGACACCGAAGAGGATAACAAGAGAGGATAAAAGCTTAGAGAGAATAAAAGACCCTGGCGCATCGGGGTGAGAGGCAATTAGTATTTGCCTGGGGTTGGGAAGGCAGATTCCCTCTGGGAGGGTGATTTATGGCTGTGGGCAGGATGCTGCTGGGCCCAGGTACTCAGACCAACTGATGTGGCTGCAGCCAGTGCCTGTCCCTAAAAAAAAAGCTGGGATTTTTCACCGGTTGGGGTTGAGAGGTGTACGCGTTCACGTGCAAAAAGTACTTGAAAGGGAAAATAATTTTGAAGAAAGCCCCCCCCAGCTTGGGGTCAATTTGTACCCCAGAGATTTAAGTCCTGGTTTAATACGACCCCAGTGTTGGCATTGACGAAGCCTGCTGCTTTCTGTGGTGTGGCATTCCCCAAATACACTTATTGTAAGAGGAAGGGAGCCCATGCTGGGCCTGACCGCAGCAGCTCCTCCATGCCTCCATGCCTCCAGGCCCCCCCCACACATCCTCCCTGGCAGAAGCAGGAGCAGTGCAGACCCTAACACAGGGATGTGCTGCCTGCCCCACCTCCATCTGCCTCCAGGAGCCAATCTGGGGTCCCTCCTGCCTTTTCCAGCTGATAGAGGACTGTCCCATTGGCTGGATGTGGTGGGCCACCTGCCAAAATTTAACGAGAGCTCTGCCTGCACCAGGCGCTGTGGGACCCAAACTCCTGGAGACTTGGAAATAAAAGCCACCAGTGGCAGCCCACCGTGCCTGGTGGCCTCATGCCAGGCAGTGGTTTTATTAAGAAGCCATCAGGGCCAGGCTGATATGGGCTGTGTGTGCCACAGCAGAGGAGTGACGTGTGTGCCAGCACTGTCTGCGGGTGGTTTGGGGGTGTCCCTTCTCTCCCACTGGTGGTGAGGGTGGGATCCTTCCCCAGGATGGTGATACCTGGGGGTCCACTCAGGGCTGGATGGCTTCAAATCAGCACTGTGGGGTAAGGACCAGCTTGGGGGGAGAAGGGCAGGGATGCTCTGCATCGTGGCCCCTGACTGCACACGGTGCTGGCATCATCACCCTGTCTCAAATCCCGCTGGGTGTGCCAGGAGAGCAGGGCACCGGGGCAGGGCCAGGGCTTGAAAATGCAAGGATCCTCATCCATGGGCTCCTAAAATCCCTCCCCAGCGAGGCAGGCTGCAGAGGAGTTGGGTTCGGGTGAGCCTGCCAGCGGCACGCAGATGTGCGGGACGCAGCGACGGCGCACGCATCCCTCCTGCAGCTGTGTGTGACCCCAGGACAATGCTTCATTCTTCTGTGTGACAGCTCCAGCTCCGCTTTACCCCACCTTGGGCAGAGGAGAAGCGCTTCTCTCCCAGCTGGATGGAGGCATGCACCTTCCCCAGTGTAATGGACAGCGGGATGCTCCTCATGCTGCTTGTGCAGGACCCACGTGTGCAATGCCCCAGGGGTGCTGGAAATCTGCTTTTCCCAGCTGGAGCTTGCTCTGCCCTCATGGGATCCCACATGGGGATTTCTCCTCCAGTTACACTGGGAAACGAATGGGATATGCAAGAGCTGGACTGCAAGGCAGCTCTACTCCTACCCTGGAGCTGAAACATGGGCTGAGGCTGGGATACGGATGAGTGAGAGATTGCCTGGGATTTAACGGCATTTTTAAGAGCACATGTAAACCCCAGCCCTTGCTCTTTAGAGTCATTAAATGTCCCCTGGTTCATTCTGCAAAGGGTAGGTGCATTAACCTGCCAGCCTGGCTGCCCTCTGCTAACCACATCCTCATCACACCAACTCCCCTGACATTTGAAACTGCTCTTTTTTCCAAACCCACTGCCTACTTTCATTCCCAACCCAACATCTTAGTGCTGGGCATTTGCTTCTTGTCACTCCTGAGGATCTTACAGCATAAATGATACCACGGAGGAAGAAGAAACAATCCGTTACCAGAGCATCAGGAATACGCACACCTCCATCACAAAGAGATTAATTTTTGCTTGAATTAATACACTGAAACCGCAGGGAGAAGCCTTCCCTTGGGAGTGAGGGGCAGGGCAGAGCAGCACCCCTGCCAGGGCTCGCACTGCCTGCTCCGCCTTCGCCACCTCTCCTGCCAGCTCCCATTTCTATGGAAACCTGCCCTCCTCACTCTTTCCCCTGCCTGCACTCCTGCTAATTTAAGGAAACCAACTTCCTGCTCTCTGAGGAGTTGCCTGGATGGAGACATGCCACTGGGGCAGGCAGTGATGTCCCCGTGCCCACCACTAACAGGGGGCCATGCAACGCTCGGGGTGGGTGCACAGCCCTATTCCTGCTCTCCTGAGCAGGGAAAGGCAGGATGCCTCCTTGTCTCAACACTTTTCACCTGCTCCGGGTCCTTTCCACGGCTGTCTCTCCTCTCCCAACCCCACTTATCTGTTCTCCCCCTGTCCCTCTCCCCGTTTTTGTTTACATCACTATAACACTTGTCCAGGCCAAGCACGGTTTCCTGATAAACACATTTCCATTGATTGCTGGCAAGAAAAAAATCCTCCAGAGTAGCACAGTCTTCGCTCTGGGAATCAATAACCTCCAAACCCCTCCTATCCCCCACCCCAGCCCTCCACCTTGGTGAAGAGGATGTGCTTTGGGGCACATGGACATAGGATGTGACACCTGGAGAAGATGTATAATATGAGGGACCTGTAAATCCCCCTGACCTCCTCCCTGCTGCACCCGTGGATGACAAACCCCTTCCAGCTGCTTCCTGAGCAGCACCTGCACCCACGTCCGTGCAGGGGCTGCGCTGCATCCCGCTCCTCCTCCCTGGGCCTGTCCGAACAGTCCCGCTTCAGGCTGGACATCAAGGGTGCTTGGGCCCTGCCAGAAGCCCTGGAGGGGACAGCAGGTGAGTGCCACCAATGCACTGGCCATGGGGAAGCTCGTGTGTCGCTGCAGAGAGTGACTGAGCTGTGAAGCCACAGTCGATACAGAGAAATTTAAAGGGATCAGACTTTTTGCCACTGCCACGAATGTGATGCTCCCCACAGCGGTCTCCCCTCCTGGAATGCCTCAGGACTTCATGGACGAGGTGTGTGACCTGCACTGACAGCCCCTGGGTACCTACAGGGTTCACTCAAGAGACTTTTTTTAGACCAAGAATGCTGAACAATGCAGAATTTACTGTGCAAAATGATGCTTTGCCCACCCGTCCAGCCTGTGGTTCACCTCCTCTATGGCAAAACACATACAAGGTGCTGCAGGGAAGCATCCCAGCCCAGTAAGCCTCACCATTTAGTGCAGGGAGAAAACAAATTCAATTATAATAATAAATAATTAATGAGACATCATTAACAAAGACATAAAAATTATAAATAATAATCTGGGCTAGGAAGAAACAAGCCCAAGTGCTCTGCAGGGCCCATACAAACTACCAGAGCCGTGACCCGAGGGAGCCAGAAAAGCCCTGTGTGATGGAGCAGAAGGAGTTGTAATGAATTCAGAGTTTCCACCAGGCTTTAATAAAGTCCTTCTGCAGAGGCTATTAAGGGAACTAAGATGAGAGGTGAAAGTTTGTTATGGATTGGCAACCGTCTAGAAGACAGAGGAAAAGATAAAAGAGCGAAGAAGGGATGGGGTGGGGAGCCTGGCACATCTCCCGTGGGGCACATGCCCTAGAGAGGGGCCCGGGCCGTGGTGGGGGCTGCAGCAGGATGATCTGTGCCCATTCTCAGGAGCTGGGTTGGTTTTAAAGCAGAAGCTAAACCTCATTCATTGCCGGTGTTCATTCAGAAGGAACGCTGCCTTCACTGCTCAGGAGGCTGATGCCATCTCGCTCCCTCCCGACAGCATCCGTCCTGCTCATCATCAACGCAGCCCTCACCCCCCCCCCCAAAAGGCTGGGTTTGCCCGGCTCAGCCTCGCCGATGCTGCCAGGCACCCTGCTGCCAGCAGAGCCCGTGCGCCAAGCTCCACCGCGGCTTTACACCCAGCTCCATCCTGATTTTCAACCAGCGCTGGCTCAGGGGGGCTTTGGGGCTGCCATGGGGACACTTCTGCCTCTCCCTGGGGTGCCAACTTTGTGTCTAGCCCTTGCTGAGAGGGCGGGGATGACCTTTCCCAAAGGCCTAAACAAGCCTCTGGGGCATCGAGAAATTGAGGGCCGGGGTGGAGTTACAGCCCCCAGCCTCCCGCAGTCCCACTCAGCTCCGCGCCTCCAAGCCCCCGGTGTGAGAGCTGCAACCACCCAGTGCCTCCCAAACCCTGCCCTGCTGGGATGGATTTTTAAAATTGGATTGTGACAAACATTTAATACCTAATAGAGCTCACACCAGCACAGTTAATTAAGAAGGTGACTAATCCAATTCACTCGTGGGAGAGGAGAGAATGAGGAGAGGGAGAGAGGGAGGCAGGGAGCCCGCGTTAGTGTGAGGAGGGAGCAGGAGAAAATCAGTTCAGCTGCTGTCACCCATCACTTCATTTTGTGTGTGCACACACACGACGAAGGAGGACTTTCCGGAGCTGCTGAGTGGAAGCTGAGCTGCCCCAGGCTCTGTCTGAGCTTCACTGGCATAGCAGACCAGGCGAGGGTCTGAGAAATTCACGGCAGCTCGGATACTGGCAGCTGGAGGCTCCTTGGGGCTCGGCCACGGAGATGCCCATAGCCCAAATCTCGTTTTTGTTTTCAAACACCCTCCAGGAGTTTCTCCAGCTCTGAAGGGGCTGCTGAGACACAGACACTGCAGAGCACCCCCTGCTCCACACGGGACTGCGCTGTGGGACCGGTCCCAGGCACGCCGGGCCGGCAGAGCCAGCTGTGGCAACATCTGTATGCCACTCACACGCCGTCCCCCCGGAGTTGATAAATAAAACAAGTGGAGTTATTTTGGCCCCAGGGACAGGGCTGTCTCCCGGAGCACAGAGTGGCTCTTTCTCTGTCGCCCCGTGGCGCCCGAGTTCATTGTTATTCGCCAGTGGAGAACAGGACGTGGATTGAGCCGAGGTCCCCATCTGCGGAGGGCAGCCGGAGAGAGACTCCCTTCATATTAGCGCCTAATGGCATCAATGGCGCTTTTAAATGAAGCCCAGGGCGAAACAAAAGGTCGCAGCGAGGAAGAGCGTGTGGGCGAAGCCGGAGAGGGGTGGGGGGAACGGGGACGCAGCCAGGGGAGGAGGGCGAGCAGGATGCGCTGGAGAGGAGGACAAGGGGAGGAAACATAAATGGAGCAGCTCCATCCAAACCATGTTTCCTACAGAAAGGCGGGCAGCAGTGCCACAAGCGTCAGGTACCAGGCGTGCCTGGAGCACCGCCCACCTCCAGCCCAGCCACTGCCCACTGCCGCGGAGGGGAGTCCCGCACGCTAATCACCGTCCCACTGCAATTAGCGTTCATTAAGCAAGGCTAGCTAAAGGGGACGCTGCCGTAGTAACATGGCAAGCAGATGGGTTAAAACTGGAGAGGAACAGAATAAAACCCGCAACAACCCAAAGGAAAACCAACCAAGCTCTGCCCAGGAGTGCTGCCAGGCCGGGGCCAGCGGCTCCCATGGGCAGCACTGGAAGCACCCGCTGGGTCCCCGTGGCTGTCCTGGGGTGCACGGACACGGTGATGGGTGCATGTCAGGCAGATGAGGGGAGGAGGCAACGACAGCATCGAGTAGTTAATGAGACATTACACTACCATCTCATCCCTCCTGCGGCCAGAAAAGCCCCCAGGGTGCTCCCGGCATCCTCCCCCTTTGCAGGAAATAATTACTTAAGTTAAAATTATTTACCAAATGAGGCAATTCTCGGCGTGCTATCTCGCAGCCGCTTGCCTGGTTTACATTGTTACTAGTGCTACATAATAAATTAACTGTGTAATTAAAGACTACTTTAATGCTGATGCTTTGCAGAGGGATTTTCTTTCAAGGTTCTCTGCAAGTAAAAGCAACACGCATTGCATGAGGGGCTGTGGGCAGGGGCTGGTAGAGCCAGGCAGGACACTGATCCCCCACGACAAATGTGTCCCTCGCTTCCCCACGGGACAACAACCAGATCGAATCAAATCAATCTGCATTTTAATTACCAGCCACACTCTCTCTGCAGGGATGCTGGGCTGTCTGCAGTGGGAGCAGCCAAAATCGCCTCCGGTGAAGCTCCCTGCTTGTCCCCATGTTATTTAGCAGGGACGTGGATGTGCTCCATCAACAGGACCTGTTCCTGACTGTGGTGATCAACCAAGCGAGGCTACAAAACCTCACGGGGGCTAGAGGACTCATCCACCAAAAAAAAAAAAAAAAAAAAAAAAAAAAAAAAAAAAAAAAAAAAAAAAAAAAAAGGAAAATAAACAATGCACTTTAGGAATCCCCATTTTTGGTGATTTCTGCTGACTAACACGATTTCAGCCGAAACGAAGGGAGCCATCAGGGAAATGGTTCAAGAGCTTCACCAGGAAACATTTCCTTACTGGAGATGAAGCTCTAGGAACACAGTGGTGGGCGCTGAGCTCCAGTGGTGGGGATCATGGGTGGCTGTGTGGGGATGCTTTGCTCCCCTGCAGCTCATCCATCCTGCTCCCCCACAGCCTTGGCTCCAGCGTGGTGCGGGCAGGGCTCAGGGGTCACCTCCCCTGCTAGCCATGAGAGGGAGAGCCAAAGCCCAGCCTGTCCCACGCTGGCTGTTGGTGGCGGCGGCCATCTCCCAGAGCCTGCCTCCCGCTGCCGGAGCCCGGCGTGGCCCAAATGCATCAGGATTGACTCGGCAATCCCATTTTCAAATCCCAGGCAGCCAGGCCAAGGAAGAGCAATTCCGCCAGCCAGCCATGAGCTCCAGCTAATGCAAACAGCACAGCTTTCCCCTGGCACATTGCCACACATTCCATGATGCCAGGCGGGCAGGGCAAGGCTTTTTCCCTTCCACCAGGGAGGATATTTGCACGTCAGAAGGAGAGCCAGCACCCAGTGGAGCACTTCTGCTGCCAGGCACCTCTCCAGTTGCATCCCCAGCCTTCAGCCCTGCATGGTCTCAAGTGGGATATTCTTCCCAAATGAGTGGGAGAAAGAGGAGGGAGTTGCCCTGGAAATGAAGGACAGAGAGCTGAATTAACTTCTCCCTCCTGTGATGCCTCTCATGAGTGGAGGGGAAGGAGAGAGCAAATCCTTCAACTCTGCCAAACCCTTCTTCGGGAGAACAGCCATTACCAAAGGACCTTCCTACACTTGTGGTAGCTACGAGCATTTCATTTCCCCAAAGCGTGAGGGATTTGTGATCTTCTCCAACAGCAGAGTTCTGGCTGGGCCAAAGGAACATCCCACATCCACCCAGGTACCAGTCAAACACCCCTGCGTAATTTCTCTAGCAGTGATCCACACCACCACACACTGGCAAGAGGCTCCAAATCTCATCCTCCCGTGGTGATTTGCTGGAGCTCCACCCGCCTTGAGGAAGGAGATGGGGGGCAGAAACCCCTCCCCAAAAGCCTTTATTTAGCAAAAAAGCTGAGAGAGAGGCAGGGGGAGGGGTGGGAGGTGGTAGCTGCGATGGTTTCTAGCATGTCTTGGGTCAAGTTGCCAACAAAACCAAACAGCTTAGAAGGGAAATGTTCAGATGAAGATCTCTGCTCACCAGACCTCCTAGGGACAGCAACTTCAGCAGCCCTTACCACCCCTGCTGTCCTTTCCCTGGCGATTTTGGAGGAATCTGGACCCGTTCCTAGACTCCAGCCACCCCAGGGAGCACGAGGGGAGAATTTAGCATCCCTGGGATTTTCACCCCACCAGTCAATCTGGCAGCAACTGGCCATAGAGTATCAAACTCCACACACAGGGGAAGGAGGAGAGGGGACATGTGCCACCCCACAGCTGTGACACCCCCACCTGCTCGTCTTTTCCCAACCTTTGCCATCTGGGATGCTCACGTGCCAGCAGGACAAGCTCACCACGGTGGCTTGTTAAAAGCACTGTGTTTTGCTGAAGGCAGCTGGTGGAAGCTGGAGACAGGCAAGGCAGCTGCCAGCTTTGCCACCTGCACCTTGCCAAGGTTCCTGCCCTGTGGATGGAAATTATGGAAATACCAGGCTTTGACATTGCAAAGTATCAAGGAAAATAGAGGGTGGGGGGAAAAGAACCAAACAATTACCTGGGGCTCATCAAGGAGCTGATGGGAGAGATTGTGATGGCTAATTATGAAGGGAAAATTAAATCAAGCTCTGAGATGAAGACAACAAGCTGTGGGAAATAGGACAGCACAGGAGGAGAGGGGGTCTCAGCACCTTACAGCAGCCTCTGGATGGGATGTCTGGCGCTGAGGTTTTGGCAAGGAAGAGTGTTCCTCTGAATATTCCCCAGTGGGAAGGGGCTCGCTCACTGACATTCCTTTGGCTAGGTGATAGCGGGGATGGTGGAGGGGAGAGGCCCTTTCAATTCCCATGGAACCCAGCTGAAGCACCTCCCCTTGGGGCTGTGGGAGTGGAGGCAGCCGACAGGGAAAATCTTTAACTAAAGGTCAGCCAAAATGGTGCTGGGCATCCTGGGACTCGTTTCAGGTACATCCGTAAGGGAGACTGGACTTGCCTGGTGAGATGTGAGAGCGATGAGGGGAAAATCCCTTTCAGACCAAGGGACAGACAAATGGCACCAGCTGAACCTGCCCTGTATTTTCTATTTTGTTTTTTAATTTCCTATCCACATCCCTTCTGATTTCCTTGTTTTATTTCTTGTGCAGTGGGGGGGGGTGAGGGAGGACCAGGAACTAACCACGCTGTCAAACAGGTCCTGCAGAGAGCGTGAGCTTCAAGCACTTAACGCCATTAAATGCAGCAGCCACCTCCCAGTAACTCCAGCCAGCAAACTGGGCTTGTAGACCAGTACCCAGCAGCTGGGAGCATTCAAGCAGTCCCAGATTTTACCCTCACTAGGATTTTTACCCTGGCTCTAGGATGGTGCTCCCCTGGCCGGGACTACGTTACGGATGGGAGCAGCATCTAATGCCATTGACATTTTGTTTCTCATTAGAGGCGCAATTAAAAGGCGAGAGGATTACAGGCGCTGGCTGCACCACGTCCCCGTCCCTCGGCCGCCTCACGCTGCCTTTATCTCTTCTGCCTGGGCAGTTCCGTCGATGAATTGACTTCTTCCCCTGTCTAATTTATGGCTCTTTTATGTTTGTTTATATAATAAGGTTAAACATCTACTTTACACCCTACATGCTTGTACTCGTTAATTAGCATTTTTCTTGGGTTTTATTGCATTTGTTACGGGCTCTGACAAGATGAAGAGGAACAAGGAGAGGGCTGGGAGCCCCACAGACATCCAGGGCAGGAGCTGCAGCCCCCAGCCCACCCCAGCCCAGCAGGTTTGGGTGCCTTTTACCCCCCCAAGAGCTGTGGGTGAAGCAGAGCTGCAGCTGTGTCAGGGAAGGGCTCCCATCGATTTGGTTTCTCCTTCTCAACACAGTTCTTGATCTGTTTTGGGGGGATTGGGGAGCCTGGAGCACCACCATCAGGAGAACAGCAAGAGATCCGTGTGTTCCCCCGTGGCCGCTGCCCATGGAGACAAACTGTCCCTGCAGCCTCACCTCGCTGATGCTCAAATCCACCTGACGACTCCCTGTGAGCAGGTTTGGGGTGCGAGGCGGGGCAGGGAGTTCTCCAGGGGAGTGGCTTGAGACTCTTGTACCCCACAAGCAGCCTCACAAACATGGGAGCCCAGCCTTTTCCTGCCTGCAGAGTCGCCTCACTCGCCAGGACCCGAGCCCAGAGGAAACCTCAACCTCAGCCCAGGAACAGACTGACTCTTCATCCTTGGTTTGCCAGGACTTACAGTCAACCCCGACCCAGCACCAGCACGATGAGACCCAGCAACCAGCACGTGCTTTCCCAGTCCTGGCAGTGCGGTTCTACACACGGATCCGTACGAGCCCGGGCCCCAGCTCTGCCCTGCGGCCGCAGTAGGAGCCCCAGCTCCCGAGGAGTCACCACCTCAGGTGCCTGGGGGGCAGGACCTGCTCCTCCCAGCAGGCTGGCGGGTGCTGCGTGGCCCCTCTCTTGCACCGAGCCTCCCTGCACAAAGCCGGGGATTTGCACCTCCCTGCTGTGAGCACGGACCCGAGATTCAAAGAAACAGCCTCATGCTCCACCAAAGGCGCAGGAAAAGCCCCTCTGACCCTTCTGCCTGCCCAGCCTCCTCCTCTTGCCCATTCCCCACGTCTCAGTTTCTCTGCCTGGAGACGCACGTCCCACGGGGTGAGACGCAGGGGGCAGCCACTGGGACGCAGCCGGCAGAAAGCAGTCCCCAAATCTGAACCCTTCCTTGAGAGCCCGCAGGACACGTCTGCTCGCAGCTGCCCAGCCGATACACGGGCAAGAGCTTAGAGCGGCGAGGTGCTCCCCGTTCCTGCCAGGACGGCAGGACACAGGGACGCTTCCTTCCCCGCCTTCCACAGCACCTCAGCGAACCCCTTGCCTCTGCAGGAAGGATCCCCGCACTGGGCTTAGCCTTCTCCTCCTCTCCAGATAGATGGATTCTGCCAGAAGCCATAACAGGTAACTGCTAATGAAGCACGCCTAATTAATGCGTTCCTCAGACACACCCTCGGCGTCCCTTCCTCCAGATGCTCTGCCGCCCCTCCGTCAGCGGTGACCTCGCCGAGCAAGCGCTCCGCTCCCCGGCTTTAAAAGTCGCAGCTCTGCACAGGCTCAGGGAGCGTCTTTCAGCCCAAAGCTCTGCGATGGCCCCTTCCAGGTGTCAACTCTCCTACAGAAAGGCACCACTGCTGCTTGAGCAGGCGGGAGAGGAGGCAAAAATCGTGTTCAAACTTTGGTGAATTGAAGCAGGAAGCCGGGGCTAAGGCTCAGCAGAGCCTGGGTGGGCTTCGCGTTCGGCGACAGCATCCACGCGCAAGCGGCAGCCGGTGCGGGAGGGAGGGAGGGAGGGAGGGAGGGAAAGGCTGCTCAGGCTTGTTCGCAGCTCCCGGAGTTGGGGATGCTGCTGCCCCCGCGGCCCTGCGGGGAGTGGGAGTCGTGGGCAGAAGGGAGGGAGCGGACTGAGAAGGAGAGACGGAGCCTGTTTTGACGGGGAGAGGGTGCGAATGAGCCCCCCAGCGCTGCCTGCAAGGATGCAGCAAGGAGCCTCCTCCCTCCACGAACTGTCTCCGTATGGCGCAGGTGCCGAGAGCCAAATTTCTTTAATCTCATTCCAGCCACAAAAGGAACTTGCAGAAAGTGCAGGCAGCCTTTACCACCCCTAAAAAAATAACCAACACCTCCCCCCGCCCGCTTCCCTCGCACAGCCGCCCGCGGCCGGGCCGGGAAGACACCGCGGCGCGGCGGGGGAACCGCGGGTCGCTGCCCACCGCCGCTGCCCTCCGCGCTCAACTCCGCGCCTCCTGCCCGGCCGCGGGGCTGGAAAGGGGGGACACACGCACAGCAAAGAGCGCAGGCAGCCGGGGCGCGGCTGCTGCGAGGCTGGGATGCGCGGGGATGCGGAGCGCCGAGAGCTGCCGCCCGCGGAGCGCGGGGCAGAGCGGCGCGGAGCCGCTACACGGAGCGCGGATCTGTAACACGGAGCGCGGATCTGTAACACGGAGCTCGGCATCGCGGAGCGCGGAGCCCAGACTGCGGAACGCGGAGCGCGGAGCCGGAGCACGAAGCGCGGAGTGGGGAGCGCGCAGCGCGGAGCGCGGAGCTGTCCGCGGTGCTGAGGACACTCACCGGGCCGGGCCGGGCCGGCTCCTCCTGCCGCCGCCGGGAAGCGCGTGGGGCGGCCCCGCTCCGCGGGTGCCCGGGCTCGGCCTGGCGCCCTGCCTGGCACCGGCAGCCCCTCTGGCTGCTGCGGCCGACAGGAGCGACCCTGGGACTGCCTCGCTGCCGCTCCGTCCCCTCCTTAAATTTCAGCAGCTTCGTCTCTCTCCCCCCCCACCCACCCCCCCCGTTTTTTTTCCCTCGCTCTCCCCTGCTCTCCGCTCCCCGCTCCGGGCGCTCCCGCACGCAGCCGCCTAGTGGGCAGAGGCGGCAGGAAAATCCCACCCGCAAACCCGGGCGGCACCGCCGCATCGCCTCCCACCGCCCCCGGCTGCCCCGCGGCCCCCCCGCGCCCCCGCCGCGCTGGCAGCGGCTCCCGGAGCGGCGAGGCCACGGGAAAAGAAGGGGAGGGAGAAAGGCGAGGCAGGAAAAGGGGGTAGAATGGGATGCAAAAAAAAAAAAAAAAAAAAAAGTGAGAGCCAACTGAGTTTGACCTCAGCCTTCTTGGGCTCTGGATGCAAACCAGCGTGGGCACCGAAATGGTCAGAGGGCTGGAATTCCTCTGCTGTGAGGGAAGGCTGACAGAGCTGTCGTTGGTCGGCCCGGAGAAGAGAAGGCTCCAGGGAGACCTTAGAGCCCCTTCCAGTGACTAAAGGGGCTCCAGGAGAGAGGACTTCGGACAAGGGTACAGAGTGACAGGAGATGGGGGAATGGCTTCCCACTGCCAGAGGACAGGGTTAGATACTGGGATATTAGGAAAACACTCTTCCCTGTGAGGGTGCTGAGGCCCTGGCAGAGGGTGCCCAGAGAAACTGTGGCTGCCCCATCCCTGGAAGTGTTCAAGGCCAGGTTGGATGGAGCTTGGAGCAACCTGGGACAGTGGGGGGTGGAATGAGGCGGCCTTTAAAGTCCCTTGCAACCAAACCATTCTGGAATTCTGTAATACCACACAAGAAGTGTGGGCAGTACCCACAACTCAGGGTTCTGACAACCCCCTCCAACCCCTTGGCCCCCCGAAGGTTAATTAACATTTGGGGAGGGGAGGTTCTTACTCAGCTGGGAGGTTGGGGTATCAGTTGTAATGACAGGACAGAGAACAGAGCTGCCTGGGGAGGAGGGAGCAGCAGCCACAGCCTCACCAGGAAGGCTGAGGACCTTCCTGCTGAGGGTCACATGCAGCTCTCCTTCTAAGCAGGATGGTGAAAGAGCCATGTTGGCATTATATGTTGCCCCCGAGCAGCTGTCAGACCTTGCGGGAGTGGAAAGGTAAATGGCCAAGCTGGCAGCAGGTGTTTTTACACCCATCCTTACTGAACTTGGTTAAAAAGATCCAAATTCAGCACTCCCCACTGCTCCTCGAGAGCCAGAGAGCAGCCTCACCAAAAACATATGGAATGAGCCTCTGTTCCCAGTGGTCACTTCCTCAAACACAGCCGAGAGAGATTTTCAAGGGAATTCTCTCCTTGCAGGTTGAGAGCCATTGAAGCCATTTCTGAATTAGTGACAAATCACCCAAATACCGTTGATATATATAATTACCATCAACTAAAATAATGCAGGAGAGATGCTGGAGAGGCTGTATTTCACCATATTTGGAGCACTCTAATTCCTTTTAACATTATAACCTACCTGAATGTTCAAAGTAATGAGCCTCCAAAAGCTTTTTGCTCAACAGTGAGTAGCATTGTTGACAGCAGAAAGTATTTTTTCCCAGCTGAGCTGGTGAACCAAAGTTGAGAAGAGCACCTCCACCTAATTCTGCATAAAACTTTGACAGGTTTCCTGGCGAGCTACTTACTCCCTCAGGTGTGAGACTTCTGTCCTGGCATGTTAAAACAGACCTTTCTCAGTCACAGGAACAAGATGGTCCTAAATGTATCCGTGACTCCTGAGGTATGATTTCATGTCCCAATTTCCCCACATTGCTTTGGGTAAATTGCCTAATCTACCTCCCACCTCCATAAAATGGAAGCTCAGTGAGAGATGCAAAGGCCATTAATAATGATGAGCTGTTCAGCTCTGTAGGTAAGTACCCTCTTAGGTGTGCAGGGAGTCCTGTACCTTCAGCTACACACACAGACATCCTACACAGAGTGAAACCCACCACTCTAAGGAAGCCAGCAGGGATTTTTCAGTGGTCCCAGACAGCAGAGATAACTAAACCTGGCTGACCTATATATCCTGAGTGCCACCAGTGAGGTGAGAGGCAACTTTCCAGACTATCATGCAAAAGCCTTAGTTGGAAACGAGATATTTCAGCTTTGGCTTTACAGATGCACCAGCATGGCAAAAATCACGTTCCTTGGACCACGCTGATGGGAGAAAACCCAAGAAGCCATACGTAAGCAAGATTGAAATACGTGATCAGGCCCTCCTGGCTTTCTCCAGCTGGAGGAGAGGAGTCACTGCCCTCCTTCACCTTCCAGCCATGACAACGAGCCTGCAAGTCAAAGCCAAGGGCAATATCCCCAAAACTCATGTGTTTTGGGTGTGGCCATGCACGAAGGAGCAGTTTCTCACCCCAGTCCTTCGGAGCAGGATGCCTGGCTGTGAAAACCACGTGCTTTAATTCCTGTGCAGTGATGGTGCAAGGGAAAAGCAGGGTCAAGCAGAGCCCAAAGCTGTCACCCCTCCTTGAGGGTCCTTAACAAAACCTTAAGGATGCTGAGGAGAGACAGACAAAATTCCTTGCTCTTAAATGTACTTCAGAGCAAAGTACACCCCAAAATGGGAAACGTGCTTGTTTTGTAGCCAACACAAGAATTTTTCCAAGGGATGGTGTCTGGAGGGAAGAGCATATGGTTTGCATGAGGCATGGATGGTCTGAAGGGGTCCCTGGGGGCCATGCTGGGGAGAACTAGAGACCTTAATTTAGAAAAATTATTTGGGAGATCATTTCAAATGCCTTTTCTCTCTGTTTTGCTCATGCTCATTTTGGGACTCTGGGCCAGTCACCCACACAGCACCCTCGTGTTTCACAAGCCTGCCTTGCTGATGCCAGTGGGAACTGAGCCTCGAGGATACTCCAGGGGTTTCCATCAGTATTAGGGAAAGCACTCTCCAGTGAAGGAGACCTTGTGGACTGGCCTGAAAGCCCCAAGATATCTTCCCTGTGTAGTCTTGGGGGGATGCCCAGCAGTGAGCCTCTGCTGTTCCCATCCCTCCCCTCCTGCTGCTCCTCTCCCAGCATATCCCTCAAAAAAAAAATCTGGGTGGAAAGAGATCTGTAGCCAGTGCCCACCCGCTTCCCTGGGCTTTGAGCATCCTTGCTGTTTCCCTGGGGGTGCGTGGCCATGGGAATTCTGCAGAAAAAGCTGGGGAGAAGGCTTTTATTCCTTCTCCTCTCAGGGAGGCAGGGGACTGCAGCCCCAGGGAGAAGCTGCTCTTGTGCAGAGCTGCGTGTGCGGAGCGGAGCCGCCTCTCGGCGGCGGCGATCCCTCCGTGCGCGCACAGGAACCAACCCGGCTCCCAGCCTGAATTACCAGAAAATTAAACATATGTCTCCACTCACCCGGGCGAGGAATTAGATGTTGATCCGTCCCGATTCCATCTATTTCAATTATAGACAAGGACAGACACTGCCTTCCCCACACAGAGACCCAGGGAGGCTGAATAGTCCTGGAGAGGTCTCCAGCCCGCAGGGCTCGTTCTGGGAAGGGGAGCATCCCAGGCACTGCAGCCCCTTTGAACCCCACGGGGGGAATGCTCAAGGCTATGGAAGGATTCTTGAGGCTGGGGCGGATATTTGGGGACCCAGGGTAGATGCTCAGCACCATGGGGCGGGGTTATTTGGGCCACGGCGGGGGGAAGTTCTTAGGGCTCTGGGTGGGTTCTTGACGTTCTAGGGTGGAAGTCTGGAGACCTAGGGCAGATCCTCAGGGCTCTGGGGAGATACTTGAAGCCGTGAATAGGGTGCTCAGGGCCCTGGGGGGATGCTCAGAATAAGGGGCCATGGGGGGCTGACAGCAGGGACTCACTGGGACACACGGGGCTGTGTGTCTCTGATAAAGAGGGAGCAGCACTGTGTAAACCAAAGGTGGTATTAAAAAGGTTTGACTATAATCACGAGAGCAATAAACCCTCCAATCAAAGCCTCCAGATTATCTGCTACCATGCAATGGTTCACTGAACGTGAGCACTGGCAGGGGTGCAGAGAATGGCAACAGAGCCAAAAAGCCATCCCACAAAACAGATGTGAGCTTTATGGCAAGGCAGCTCCGGTGCTTTATTAGTCCATAGCACCAGGGCTTCAATCCTCCGGGTGATGGGCTGGGAATGCCACTCCCCAGGGCTTCAATCCTCCGGGTGATGGGCTGGGAATGCCACTCCCCAGTGCACTGCAAAGAACTCCTTTAGTGCAGCTTGTGTTTGCAAAGGAGAGGAGAAAGACCTTGAGATGCTCCAGCGGTGGGAAATGCAAGCAAGCTCAGGTGGGTGATGTGCTAGCAGCTCCAACCTGTGCTGCCCGTGAGGCTGCCTCCATCTTTGACCTGGGAGAAGCAAACACCTTTGCTGTGAAGCTGGGGGAAGTTGGTCTTGTGATGACCAAACAGTGCCTAACGTTTTATATGTGACTAATAAATATCAATATTATAGACCAGCACTGATGGGAAGCACAACTCCTGCAGCAGGCGTGTTCAGCCAGCATGCCTGTATACATAATTCCCATTAGGAGAGGAGACTTTTCAGAAAATATCCAATAAACCTGTGCTTAGGGATCACCAGGAGCATACAAGAAACCAAATGGATTCTTTGATTTCGCATGTTAAGGACAGACGCAGCTTTGATGCTGAGAGCATGGAGACACACTGCTCCTTGTGAGAGGCACAGGACATGGCAGCTCCTGGCATTAAGTGTTGGTTTTGTCCACCCTTCTCTATCTCCAGCTCCTCCTTGAGCATGCCCAGGAGAATTCAGTCACCCATGGGGAATCAGGGAGGCTGGTTGCTGCTGTGGGGGTAAGCGGGTGCAAAGCTGTGCCCCATCCTTGGGTTTCAGGGGGCTGCTGGCAGTGATTTCTCTGCTCCTCCCTAGCATCAGCGGTGTCTCCCTGCATTTAACAGCCGCTTTGTTGCCAGCCTGTGCTCAGATACATTCCCAAATACCTCTCCATTATGTTTGAGATGCCCAGCCACAGGGAGAGAGGGGACAGAGGTGCCACCCTGCAGGGGCTCGTTCCTCTGAGGGTCCCTCTTGGAGCCCAGAGCCCAGCAGGAGCTGCACCCAGGCTGGCAGGGCTGTGGGGTAGCATGTTGCTCTGATGGCAGGGGGTTCTGCCACGGGGCTGTCACCCCCAGCCTCAAAACATGCAGAAAACTTGGAAAGCAACCAGTGGCTTTCCTGGCTCACCAGGATGGAGACTGCAGCCTGCCCAGAGGACAGGCTGCAGGCAGGAGCAGGGAATTTGGGCAGGCAGGGACCGAGAGCAGGTGTTGGATAGAGCATCTCCTCCCTTGACAAAACACAGCACAACCCCTTTGGCATCCTGAGGTTCTGCCAAGCAAAGCAAGCTGGAAGTCTCCCCCTGCTGCCAGGGCCAACCCAGCAGAAGGGTTTATCCAAGCCCAGACACTTGTACCCTGGCGAAGCACAACAGCTCCCAGCTTTCTAAATCACACCGGGTGCTTTGGGACATTGTCTTCACTTTTTCCTTCCCCCTCTGTCCCGCTGCTCCCAGCAGGAGGTGCAGCAGCAAGGCCTCGGCTGCTCAGAAATGCCCGGAGCTGTGCTCCTTCCCTGGGTGGGCAGCGCCAATCTGGCTTTTGCCCCTCTTTACCTGTCCAGGGTAGGCAATGCCTGCGGCAACACTTCATCATCGTTAAAGCATCATCGCTGCGAGGAGCCTTTGCTTTCTCAGCCATGGGCAGTGCCACACACTGGCAGGAACAAACAGCCCTTAACAGCACAGGCAAGAGGCAGGCAGCCTCTGGGGGCTCAGAACAAGTGGTGCTGAAGCTCCCTGAAGCCTCCTTTCGGAAGCTTTCCCCCAGATTCCTGCCTTCCAAGAAGCAGCGCTGATGCCCTCCCCCAGCCCATGCCATTGAAACCCGAGGCTTTGCATCCCATCAGAAGAGGCTCTGCGGGCCCCCAGACAGACAAACAGCTATGGAAAGAGCCACGGGGGAAACTGGTGCATGGCTAAGTGCAAGGATTTATCGAATGCTCTCGGCACAGTCACTCATTCAGGGACAGTCTCCTTGCCCCTGTGCAGAAGAGGACAAGCCCCCTCCCACCTCAAACTGTCTCCTACTCCTCCACATGAGAGCCTCGGGGGTGCTCCATGCCTGGAGCACACTGGACTGGAGATGTCCCCTCACTGGCTGCGCGGTGCTGGACTCCCTCTCCCTCCTCCTCTTCCTCCTCCTCCTTCCAGCCCTGTGGGGAATTGCAGCATACCTCAGCGACATCAGGACATTACAGATTCCTGGGGTTTTTCAAAGTGCAAAATGCCCTTTAGCGCTGCTATTGCCATGCACAAGGCTTTTTAGATGTCACAGGAATGTAGTGAAATAATTAAAACCCATGTTCAGACCTTAAATCTGGTATTACAATGAAACTCTGGCAGCTCCAGAGCTGTACAGGAGCTGCACAAAGGAAGGAACCTTAACCCCATGTCTGTGCCTTGGGATAAGGCCATGCCATTCTGCCTTTGCCAGCAGTTTGGACACATCCCGAGTGCTTCATGTGCCCCTCCAGCTTTACTCCTGCAGACCCACTTTCCTGCAGGAACCAACGCACGTGTGGGGTTGGCATGGAGGCAAATTTGTGCCCATTTTACAGTCGGATAAACCTGATTCCAGAAGCAGTGAGGGCAAGGCAGGAGTTACAGGGATGGTTCACCACCTCAAACATCTCCTTTGCCAGGAGATGGCGGCAGCCAGAGCAGCTCAGTGGGTCCTGCTGAGCTGGGGGGGATGAGGGGGATGCTTGTCCTGCAAGCAACCAGCACACAGGTACTGGAATTTCCATCACTTGGCTGCACACAAGTTGTTAGGAAAAAAAAAAGAAGATAAATAAAGATAAATGGAGGAGAGCTGAGCATGCTGGCAACCCTTCTCTATCATTCCTTTTCTTCCCTAAGCAGATCAAATTATGACCTGGAATCACTGAATACATATTTTATTATGTGGATAATTTAAAGGATGAGGATGAGACAGAGAATTCATAAGGTACAGTCATGTTAGAAGACAAAGAGTTCCCATTAATCTCCTACAGGGAAAAAAACTGAACAGGAGAAAAGGAGGGGGGGACAGGTTGTAATCGATGCTATCCTCTCCTCTTCTCTCTGGCTGAGCTGGGACACACAGGGATGTCTTCTCCACTAGCATCAGACAGAAGCTGCTTCTAAAGACCTCACAAAACAGACGTGGTGCTCCGAACTCTTCCTGGCCCCACTGCCCTTCTCTAGCAAGGTAAACCCACCATTTCCCATCCCATTTAAAGAACCTGGAAATCAGCTCTCCTCCTCCTCAGTGCAGAGCTGGGGAGCAGGGGTTCCCTCCCTCCCTTCCCCACAGCCCCGGGCAGCGCTGTCCCACGTCCCTCCCAGGACTCAGAGCCCTCCCTGGGGCTGTGCCATCACGGTCTGCTGGGCTTTGGCCCATTTCACCCCGTCTGGTGCCAGCTCGAGCGTGATGTTCTGGTGACTGTGAGGGGTCAGCCCCACTTTACTTCCCCTCAGCATCCCCTGCCCCATTCAGCCAGGGGTTGCTGTGCTCTCTGCGGATCAATGCCAGCTTCAGGATGTTTTCTGGTCACCACAGGACCAGGAAAGAGCCACTGGCTCTTGGTAATTGTTTTCATAGCTATTAAGCAATAAACAAAACAACTCTCAATGGGTTGCTGAGCCCTGGCACCACGCTGGGGGTGTTGAGGGCTCATCCCTGGAGGCAGCACCCTGAGCACGTCTCTGACCCAGGACACTGGTAGTGGGACAGGAGCAGTGGGGCTGGTGGCTTCAGACCAGTTCCTGCTCAGATCTGAGGGGATAAAAGGAGTGTATTTTCCCTCTTAAACACCCTAAATGGTTTTATGGAGATTTTGACAAGTCAGATTAAGCACTGTAATCAAGACAAACGTGTTGTTGAAATAAGGCCCCTAAGGACAAAAATCAGAGTTGCTGAACATTTTCCTTCCCCATCCCCGCACATCTCACAGTGGAGAGACAGGTGCTGGGATCATGCCTGCAGCACGAGCTGCTCATCCCTCCAGTGGTCACTGTCCTCTCCGTGGGGTCTGGAGAAGGGGACACACAGGACTGACCAGTGCCTTCACACCTCCATGGCTCGGTCCATCAGAGCCCAGCAGTGTTCCTGTGGCTCCCTGCAGGCCCAGCGTGGTGGTTGGCCCTCTCTGGGAGACTCTCGATGCTGAGGGGGTTATGATGAGGTAATCTTGAAATGAACACTTCTAATTAATGAATTAGAAGCTCCTGGGGCTGCAAGGGCACATCAGTGCTTGTGGGTTTGGGACTCCTGTTGGGCTCATGCTGCTGGCTCAGTGTCAGCTGTCACGTGCTATTACTCGTGCCTCCTAAGGACAGCCTTTACCTCCAAAATTATTTCCCAATAATTTCCTTTCTGCCTGAAAGAATCTTATGAGAGCGTGTGCTCCCCAGTTCTCAGATGGGCAGAGGCACTGGGGGGATTTCAGGGAGGATGATGGTGTTAGAGATGCTCATGGTGCTCACACTCCTCTGCTATTCATGCAAGTCTCCACCCCCAAATTCTGGGAGTCAAACAAGAGCATCGAGGTAGTGCAACTCCCTGAACAGACTGGGGAGACACTAGGGAAGGCAGAACTGGGAGACGAATAAAACCTGTCTCTCTCTGCATGGATCAGAGGTTTTAGGCAAGCAGCTAGCAGAGGAGATTGGTTTTGTTGCCTCACTCCCTGATGAGCTATTTTCCACCACAGCCCACTGACGGTAGCAGGCACGCTGCAAACTTTCTATTCCAGGCAGATTAGAAGCTGTGATGTGCATATGGAGCCCTCCTTGCCCTGAAAGCTTCGTGATACTGGGAGCCCCGCGAGACGCTGCGCTCCTGGGAGAGGTGGAACCACCTTCTTCCCTTCCCCTGCACACTGGTCAAGGGAAGTTCATACTTAAGTTTTCTTTCTCACAATTTATTTCTAAGAGATGTCAAAAAGCCCTCACTTTTTTTCCCCCTCCTAAGTAGTTTTCCCTGCTGCTTGATGTTGGGGGGCAAATTCTTGTCCCGCCTCTGCTGAGTTACAATGGCCAGCCATCAGCCAGAGCCAGATTTAAGATGTGGAAGTTAAGACGGAGAGATTTGAAAGAGTTTTTTGGTGAGACCTACTCAGGTCAAATGGCTGGTTAACACACAGAGCAGGGAATTCATCTTGCTTTAACCCAACTAACCATTTTTAAATTAACTTATGAAGAATGTAAAGACTTAACCTACCCCAGTACTGCCTTGTAACTGAACAGGGAAGAGATGATCATCACTTCAAGCATTTGCAGCTCCCTCTGAAAGCAAAATTAAAGCAAACCATGTGGTGATGGTTAGCAGAAGGCTGGGGGGACTAGGGCTACAGGTGCTTCACCAAGAAGATAGATGTGGGCTCTGCCCCTTACGCCACTGGTGCTGCTGTAATTTCTGGATTCCCATGGTCTCAAGCACACCCTCCCACCAGCCAAACCTCTCAGATCCTCAGCATTTGAAGCAGGTGACACTCCCTGACCTCTACAGATGCTCCACCCATTAACAAGTGCAGGACACTGCTGAGAGGAAGGAAAATCCCTCTCTGAGATCAGGTGAGGAGCATCCCATGAGGCTGGCCTCGAGGAAAAGTCTTTGCAGGCAGTGGTGAAGGCTGGCAGGAGCAGGATGCAGTCACCTCCTCTGGATGCCCGCCAGGACGCCGGCTGCTGCTGACACACGAGATGAGTTCTTCAAAGCAAACAGTGAACACTCTACTCACCCCTGGGCTGGGCAGGTCCTTGCTGGGTGTTTCTGGCCTCCAGAAAAGTAGTGAGAAAGGAAAGAGCACTTTTGAGCTGGAAAGGAGTGAGATTTGCCTTCCCAATTATCTGCTGATGTCATTATGACCTTTCATAGTTAAACAAAATTACCCTAAACAAACAAGGCTCTGCACTCGGGTCAAACACTGGCATTAGCAGCTGGCTGCACTCACTGCAGCAGAGTCCTGACATGTTGATACTAATTTAAATTTCCCATTGACCATCATTTTCAATTCCCTCCAGCACTGAATTTTTTTTTAGCACTAAGGCATGTTCCTCCTACTCTTCTGTTAAATGCTTTAAAATTAATTGAAGAGGCTGGCTGGCCAAGAAAGGTTTGAAATTCCCTTTCTCAAAGAAAAATCTGACTCACCACCTCTCGCAAGGACACGAATGCTGGAGGCAAAACCGTTCTGGGGCAGTTTCCAGTCAAGGGCTTTGTAAGCTGGTTTTCTCAAAAGAAAGTGAGACTAAAGCCTCCAAGTGCCCACCATCTGCAATTAATTTTCACAAGGAGATTGGTTAAGTGCTGGAACAGGTTTTCCAGAGGGACTTAGGAATTTCCAATCCTTGCCTGGTTGAACTGTGAATATCTCCAGGCCCTGAAGCAACCTCATCCAACTTTGAGTAAGCTCTGCTCAGGACAGGGGCTTGGACCAAAGACCCCTGTACATCCCTCCCAAAGTCAATCATCCCCCAACTCTAAAAAGGCTGAAAACCTGGCAGGAACCATTTGTTGAGGAGGTGTCTAATTAAAAAAAATACTGACCACACGCTGTTTAAAAAAAACAAACAAAATTACAGTAATTATATGTGACTTAATATGTCAACTGTGAAGAGTTACCTGAAGGAAAGAAAATTAAGGGGATTAAAATAAGGAGCATTACCTCTTGTGACAAAGAGACGAAGACAAAAAAATGCCATCAACTTGTGTTTATGAGCTGCTGTGTTTCTAATTAGGGCCAGACACCAAATTTGCATTTTATCTTGATTGAAATAGAATGAAAACCGAAGAAATAAAGGCGGCCGCTGTTAAACAGCTTTCCCTGTTTAATTCAAGGAGTAACCTTACAGCATTCAAAACAGCTGCTTTTTTTCTCCTGTTTAAAGATCTCAGCTTTGTCAGAGCAATTTCAATTTAAAACACAGAGGATCTTCAAGTGGGGGGAGAGAAGGAATGAGGTCACCTGCCAACAGCAGCTGCGTGGCACCAGGCTGGGCTACAACAGCAGCCATGGCAGTTTGCAAAATAAATGAGTAGGCATTGATAAACAAGCCAGAGGCTGGGGAAAACCCACACCTGAAACCAGGGGAAGCAGGAAGAGCAATGGCAATGGCTCAGCACATCAGCCCTGCCTTTGGAGGGGCCTGGCTGGGATGGATGCTCAGCACTGTCACTCCACACCAAATGCTCTTAAAATGCAGCAAAATGGAAATCAAACTAGTGCTCAGTGTGACGTGTCGGACAGCTGCCATCAGGCAGAAGGAACCAATTTTGTTTTCTTCCGCCACAGTGACTCGGCTCACTCATACAACAGAGAGCTGCAGGTAGCACTCTGAGCAGGACACAAGCTGGCGTGCTCTCTCCTCTCTCCTTTCCTTCTCTCCTCACTCTCACCCCCACTGACACACCAGAAATCATGGAAGAAAACCAGCATGCAGCATCTGAAAGCCATCCACCACCCCTCCCTTGGAGCTCAGCAGCACTTTTCTCCCCACTGGACTAGACTGTCCAGAAGCTACTGGTGGTGTGCCCCACATCCTTCTACCTTTGAAGGAGCGTAGATGACCCTCTAGAAACGTGCACCAGCACTGAACCAGGACAGGAGCTGTCCCCAGTTCTGCTATAAGGCTTCATCCCTGCTTCTTTATTCATATCAAGAGCATCCTTGCTCTTCCTCCCTGCTCTGTGAGCAAAGGGTGTGAGAAGATCACACAATGCTCCTGGGAAGATCAGAATCAGGCTTTGAACACCTGCAAGACACGAGGCCTGTTAGGGCTCCTGCATGGGTAGCCCATGACCACAGCAGAGCCTTGCTTTGCTGACACGGACTGCAGGCAATGAACGGAGAGAGAATGTGTGTGCAAACCAGAACACTCCCACAGGTACCACTGTCTGCACTGAACCTTTGGTACTCACGGCAGGGAAAAGACGTAACGCCCACCAAATCCACTTGCAAGCTTAACGAGTTCTGGCAGCAATCCTGACAGTTTAGCTTGGCTGCTGCTCGTGACGACCGTCTGCACCTTCTTATCTGCTCTGCTATCCTGCCAAGAAAGCAACAACGACTCCCAGCTTCATGGTTTATTCCCCCTCCATATGTACAATTAAGTGTATGCATGACCATTAAAAATAAGGCTACTTATATCATGGCTCTGAAAACACGTTACAAACCAACTGTGTCCCCTCTCTTATTACAACATTCAAAATGCTTGGCTTCCACGGTGTGCAGAGAGGGGCAAACACAACCAGACCACACAGGTGATTGAGTGGTGCAGGGCTTTGGTAACTGGATCTAGAAGCTTCCTCCTGTAGCTGAGATAGCCAGACACAGCCAGGCCAGTGGGAGGCAGATCTTGATCCCACGATGTCTTGGCAAGGTCAGTCCAGGTCCCAGGAACTGCAGGCCCCCTCATCTCAGCATCTTGCTGCTGGCAGGTGGCCCACATGAAACTTAATCCTCTCCTTCAGAACTGCCCCTTTGGGGCAAGGAAGGGGTCTAAGGAGAGGAGGAAGGGGAAGGTGTCCTTCTCTTCTTGATGACTAGAGGACTTCGGTCTCCAACGGTGTCAACCTCGGTGACATTTCTCAACATATAATGCATCTAAAAAATAATTAATAAATCAAAGGAACAACAGAACCATACCATGATGGGATTTCAAAGTGAATTGCTTGCGTGTCCAAGTAAGGCTTAGAGACTTTCTTTTTCCAGTGAGGATGAAGAAGAGTCCAGATGAACGTAACTGGAGATGTGCAACTGAGGACAGCCCTGTGTGCTCCCGTAAGCTCCCTTCACAAGTAAATCCGTTCCCTTATGCAACAAGACAATCTTCCAGCTTCAGCTTGTGGCTCAATAAATTTTATTACTCCTTTTTGTTTTTATTTAAAAGAATTTGTTTTCCTATCATAAAAATTAGACAACCATACCACCACCACCACCAGCAAAGTCTGTGGAGTTAATGTTGATGGCACAGTTCACTGGTGTTACCAGTATCTCAAAATGTCCTAGAAAGTCCATAAATGGAAAAAAACCCAAACATGATCGTTTTGGGGAGGAACATCAAGGTGGTTTTGGTTTCTTGTCCCACTGTGGTTCCCAGATGAATACTGTAGCATATCAGCAGGACCAAGTACCTCATGCCTTGAGAGAAAACCCTTCATACCAGCTCCAGTACCTGATTAGTAAGGAAGACGAGACATTTAGAATAGGAATTTATGACATTCGGTATTTCCTACGTCAGCAAATAGATCACCAAGACAGGACTGACCCTTCCATCTCCACCCCTTACCCTTTCTTCACCAGCATGCAATAATATCCCACAAATGGGATAAGCACTTGGCAAGCATCCCAATTTTGATGTCTGCTTGTGTGATGATAAATTAGCCATGAAGCAAAACCATCCACAGATGCCTCATTTCCCCTCAATCACACAGCTCTTGGAAATCCTGTAACAGAGATCAGAGCTTTTGTCATCCCAGCCCTCTGTGCTCTTGTTTCCCTTGTCCAGGCTGGGATGGAACAGCAGCCTCTGGCAGCAGAAAAGTGCCTGTGGGGCTGCCACAGTCTGCATTAGCCTGGTTGGGCTTTACTGGGACAAGCTCTAGAGCTGTAGCTCATGGGTAATGCCCAGTATGGCATCTGTCCCCACAGTGGTGTGGGTTTGGGCAAACCCAGGCCTCTCCCAGACCATCCCACCTTCCCGCTGCATGCTGCCAAAGGCAAATGGAGACACCAGAGTTCTGACAGCCCTGGCTGTTTGCACATTTCTCTCTGTCTACCTTCTCTCATTAACAAGCAAAGTGCACGAGCAAAACCTCTCCTTTCTAATCATTGCTCTTGCTGCTGGATTCACTTCAAAATATCAAAAGTGTCAGTGCATTTTGTCCATTTTACTAAGGAGGAAGTGAGCAAAGTGACCACCAACCAATTCCAGAATGTGATAAATACCCTATGAATGAGAGGCTACAGCATCACATGCTGCAACAGCAGGAGTAACCCAGCCACCTGAGTCCAAGAAAAGGGGAAAAAAATCTTGACACGCAGTTAAACACAGACCACTTGGGTCTCTCACCATTCTTGCATTCTTGGTGATTTTTCCAGGGTGGTTCAGACCAGCAGCTCTGGTATGGCTCCAGAGAACTGCTACTGCCTCAGGAATGTGAGGGACAATCAGGACCTCAGCCTCATGACAGTGACAATGCAGTGTATGACTCTGCAGACAGCAGGTAAACCCCTTTAGCAGCAGCTCCAGAACGCTGCCAGGGGTCTGGGCTACAGGCTTAGGGCATTAACCACTAAACCTAACAGCATGGGTGGAGGGCAGTGCTGCTGTGTAGAATGTGGGATGAAGTTCTGCGTTTGGGTTCAGTTTGGTACTGCCTTGGCTGAGGGACACATAAAGAAGGGCAGTCTTTTCCCTATCATCACCTGACATTCCATGGATGGAAATGCATTGAACAGACACTCTGGGAGACTTAATTCAAGCGCTGAAAACCTGGCACTGCGCTGGCATCTCGGTGCACGGGGAAGGCTGATGCTTTCCCAAAGCTCCGTGCTGGCAGCTGCTGCATGGTTACTGCCTGTCTGAGCACCAGAGTCAGCAGAGACAGGGAGCATCCGTGCTCATTCCTGCCCTGCTCCAGCCACCTGCACACCAGCAGCTCAGCTCTCAGCCCTGCTGCACCTGCAGCAGCCAGAGGACGGGCTCAGGTTAACGCTGGTGAGTTAACACTCAGCCTCTGCGGCCTGGGGAGGTGCTTGTGCCAGGCTCTCTGTGGTGCCAGGACCCCAAGGAGCAGCAGCGGGTGCTGGATGGCCACCAGCAACTCTTCCACACCTCACTGCAACTGGTTTCACTGCTGGGGCACTGCCTGCTCGCTCCACTGTGTGCCAGATGCAAATACATCATTTAAATTACAAACCTCCACAGCCAAGATGACCTTCTCTAATGGTTTCTCCTGGCTGTTCAGTGTCTCTGACCTTGCTCTTTACTATCAACAGATTCAAGTGTTTAGAGGCGAGATGTGTAAAATAACTTACCTTAATTGTACCCTGACTGTTAGCAGCAATAAGCACGTTGGACTCCTGGAAAAAAAAAAAAAAAAGAGGCACTATCAGAACCTGCCATTACTTTTATTGCCCCCCTTTTTTGGATGAAGCAGCAGAGAAGAAGTTATTTTTATCTTAAACATTAGAAGTATATCTAATTTCAAAGGGATTTAACTCTTCCTATATCTGAGATGCTTTCAAGGCTAGAAGTCTTCATAAGTTAAACTACCTTGAAGAATTAGAAAGCAATAATCCTTAGTGCTTGTACAGAGCTTTGAATCTCCAAAGCAATTTACAAACATGAACTAAATCTCACAGCCTCCCTGTGAGGTGGACTAATAAAAATAATAGTTATTTTCATCTTTTGGCAGCCTATGGACAAAGGTCTCCAGCACCCTAACGAAACCAACTAATCACCGTTTCAAAACCCCTCCAGCTCCGAGTACAGGAGGCTGCAGATGAGTAAAACAAAGAGGAGGAGAGATTAGAGAGCAATAGCAGGTGCACCCAGTTTGAGAGGGAAGATAAACAGAGAGGGCTCCAGCCCTGCCTTAAGCAGAGAGGCAGCATCTCTTTACCTCCTGCCAATTGATGGAGTCGCATTTGGAGATATCCTGGTTGACTGCAAATTAATGGTCTGCTGCATCAGTCAGGCAACCCCCAGGCAAAAGCTGAAGGAGAGAGAGCATCTTCTCTCCAGACCACATTCCTCACGTGACCAGTAAGCACAGATGCACCCTCCCCAGCCAAAATCCTATCCAAAATCTACAGGGAAATCCAAAGGAATGACACGGTGCCAATAACCTAAAGCATGTAAGCACCGGGGTGCTGGCAAGAGCCCCAGACATGCTGAAGGAGAAGCACTGCCCCCAGATGGGTGTCCCACAGCCAGCCCCGTGCCAGTAGATGTAGTGCACGCTGCTGAACCGCCTGCTGCCAACTGTTTTCTCTCAAGACAGCTGATATCTTTCCTGAAAGATGTGTTTAAATTTCTCTCACTGCTGCTATCCACCCCCAGCCAAACTTGCTGTAATTATCCCATCGCTTAACACATGCATTTTTAATAAACTTAGTGACTAGAACACGCCCCGCTCCAAAGGGAGTGGGAAGGCAGCTCAACACAGCCCCAAGCTGGCTGTGCACTGCTTCATCATGAAATTCAGGACTTTGCACAGCCCCCAGATTTGGGGCAAAGGGAGAAAAATCCCCTTCATTGTGAAAATCCACAGAGCAGCTAAGAGTAGCCTTGTGGTGGACCACTGGGCTAACTGACACAGATAGATTTGTTCACCCTGGTACAATCATTAGAGGGTTAGTTAAAACTCCTGGTACTATCTCACTAATGATCCTCCAAGTCTAAGCTCCTGAAAAGAAAGTATGTCCTCAAATGAAAAATATACTCCAATTTCTGTTCAGTTGGTGGCTAAGAATCTAATCCAGTAAACTGCTCAGCTTCTGGTTAAGCATTAAAATCAAAACCCACTGAGGGGGGGAATGCAGATATAAATATTATTTGGGTACTGAAACAGGGACCAGGATGCCCAATAGGATTCTGGAAGCAAGGGAGAGGGACCAGCAGCTATCTACTGTGCAGTGCAGGAGACCTGAACTCCTGAGTACAGATGATGCAGGGTTTGAATGATTCCTGCTTGCACTGTGAGTGACTGGTAATTCATCCTGCTGCTGCAGTCTGCTGGGGTGCCACTGTAAATGAACTCTGTTTCAACAAACAGTTTTACCTGCTAAATAAAATAAAAAGGCCAGAGGGTAATTTACTCTCACTCCCTTGTTCTTCAGAAGCCCCTGAGTGTTGGGTTTTTTTCAGCAGGGTCTGAGCTAATCGCTGCTCTGCTGCTTTCATCCACAACCATGAGATGCAAACAGGAGCAGACAGCAGCAAAATTAGCACCAAATCTGTCACAGAACAAACAGTGACTTGCTTGTTAAGGCACTCTAGCGCTGCTTCTCCAGGAACACAGCTAAGTAACTTGTTTTTAATCCTCCAAAGAAACAATGCACTTCCTTTCGTGTTGCCTGTAAAACAGTCAATATACTCGACGTGTTAAACACCTAAAGAAGTCGTGAAGTTGTTTAGATCTGTAGCTTTGTAACTCGTGACAGCCATGTACACATTAAACCAATCATTTTGCCAGGACATGTATGAATGGAGTCACCAGGACCTCAAAAGAAAACCACGTCACCACTGACCTGGCAGAGCACCTATTTCCCCAAACACACTACTATGACCAGCTGTATCACTGAGGCATGAAAAACAGGGTCTCACCATCCATTGTGGCTGCATGTTCTACTTTACCATAATCAATTGGTGTTTCTGTGCAGGGCAAGAAGGTTTAAAGACTGGTCTTACTCATCCCTTCCATTTCTGCTGCCTGCAGGAGCCAGCAACTCCCAAAGCAGAGGCAGCAGGATCTTCAACGATCCAGCCCAAGTGAGTAATCCTGCTCTGAAGAAAGCAGTTATTAAAATGACTCTTCTACACATGAATAATCTTCTCCTATGAGTGGTTTGCACCTCCAGCCCCTCTTAGCAGGAGAGGCAGAAGGAACCAGCTGCCTTTGCTAAAACAAGATTGAAGAAGAAAAAGGAACAAACATAACAAAAATTAAGAGTTTAGGGTTTACTGCCTGGCAAGCAACAGCATTTTGTTCTGTGTGGCTGCTAATCTCAAGCATTACTGCACCCCAGAGGAAAGCCACTGACCGTGTCACCTGCTGGAACGCGGCAGCCTCTGCTCTGCACAGCACGGCAGGTCAGGAGCGATGGGAGGAGACGCCCGCGGGGCGCTCCAGTCCTGCCAGGAGGTAGCACCGCACCTCAGCGAGCCAGGGGGAGCCACAGAACTGACAGGAGACACCTTCAGAATCTTGGTCCTCTAAAGGCAATGGAAAAAAAAGCTCTGGGGATGTGAAAATTATGCATCTTCTCGTCTTTCAGTGTTACGTATGAATTAACAAATTTGATTGGCAGATGTAGGTGCACGTCAGGACTCATGTTAAGATTAATAAAGGGTGCAGTTCCAGAACTGCTCTAACGTGCTCCAGGGCTGAAGTTCTGTGCTAAGACCTATGAAAAACTTTCTTCATCTGCCTGCCTTTTTTTTTTGACTGCAGAGACAGCATTATGGGAAATCTGAAGGGCAGTTCCTTGACATGGGAAGGACTTGACTCCACCATAAATCTCTGTTATTGCACAGGCTGGACACATATTCACAAGGAGGTAAGCATTATGTAAAATGAAGTAGTAAATTGGTCTTGAGTGCAAAGACAGACCAGAAGCACCTCTGTCCTGAACCTGACACAACCCCGTTTCTCCAGTCTGAATATGACTGGTGCACCCACAGTAACTTTGGAGCATTCACCCACAGGATTCGAAGGGACTTTCACTGATTGCACCAAAAAAAAAAGAATTTTTTGCAGCACATTCTTGATGGCAAAGAAAAACAAAATCAAGTTTAGGACCTTCCTGAGTAGATGAGATACCTGCTACATTCATCATTCGAAGGAACTGTTCACCTGGTGACAGCTGGGTTTTGAAGCACACTGATTTCCTTCCCTCCTAGATGAGCCCTATTTTGGATGGCCCTGGGGAAGCGATTTGTACAGGAAAGGAGCAGAGGAGAAGTAGAGTCTGGCTGACTGCTGGTATTCATGCAAGAGTAGTCAACACTAAGACAATCAGAAATGCTCTGGATGTTTTGCGAGGTTTGAAGACATTCAGCTGAACAACTGAAAAGTTGTCAGAGCTGCTCCAGTGCAAGAGGGAGTCAAAGACAGCTGAGGTTGTAGCTCTTCCCCTCCTTTGTGTAAGAAAGCATTGCTGGGAGGGGAGGATAGCTGGATGAAGGTGATCCCAGATGGACAGTTGTTGAAACCACACACACATCTCCTTGAAGGGACACCCACTGATGCCCAAGCGGACTCAACTCTACGGAGCGAGGAAGAGCTCTGGACAGAGCCTCCAGCAAAGCTGTGGCCCATCCTCCAGCACCTGCACAGCTCCTCTCTGGCTACCCCTCCTCACCCATAACGATGCCTCACTGTGGCTGCAGGAGCTACACATCCCTCTCACCAGTGGGCTCGTGCGAAATCATAGCTGAGCATTTTAGTCCTCCTCTGCTGACATCAAACCTGTGCCAAAAGGGCTCAAAAAAAAGGCAAGATGAGCACAAATCACTAAGAATTTTTTTTCCCTTTAATATAATCCTTTCTGAGACCATTCCTCCCCTGTTATCCCACACATATATCGGTCCTTGAAGTGGAATTCAGAAGCCCACACTGAAGGAAAAGCTGAAGAGATTGTTCCTTAGGATTAGAACAGGCGAAGCAGGATGCGTTTCCAAGTTATGTGTGCACATTTTCACACAATGGACTGGAAATCCTTTTTGGGTCTTTCACCATATTATAAATAATTACAGGCCATAATGTTTGTGCTTCTTTGTTATCCTTCCTTTTTTGCACAAATAAAGAAGATTTACCTCAAACTTCCAGCACAGCCATGCTCAGGTAAGCATGAGTTTTCTGGATTTTCAGCTAGGTTTGTTCTATGGATTCACCATTTGGGTTCTTAAAGATCTCATTTTAAATTAACAACTTCTCACCTTCCCTACCCAGCAGATGTTTTGGCTAACAAATGGCAGGTTTGTCAGCACTTCTCTTTCAAGCAGACAGACTCACTGTTGGGCAAGCACAACACTTATTCCAAGGAGCTGGAGCCTAATTAAGCAAAGCTGTTGATACAGTGGGAAAATCATTGGGGTGAGAAAGCTTGCACTCAAGTGGCCATTGTCTGCTGTTATTTATAGGTAGAATAAAAGTATATAGTTGAACTAAATCTAGTGCTGTTTGTACAGAAAGCCCATTATTTAAGCAAATTTACTCCTACCTTACTGAAGGTGGCAACTATTACTCAGCTGCTGGCTTTTAGGACCGAGCTGCAGACCATCTGCAAGACGTATTTCAGCAAAACTTTTCCCACCGACGTCACACACAAAGTCTTTCCACACATCTCAATGTGCAGAAGTGGTTCCCCAATAGACCACCACTGCTTGACTGCTCTTCATCTTGTAATTAGCAGATTCTAATGGCTTTTCACTCTCATTCCCCTGAGCCCTGGCTATTTTCTTGTTGTATGACACAAGTCAGCTTTTTGTTTTTGAAAGAAAATTACAAATTCTAACCCAGGAAACACAATGAACCTCCAAGTGTACAAAAATCAAGAGGTTTTGAAAAGCAGAACTGCTAGATTAGATCCCTTCCCAGCAGGACAATGTGCTGCATGCCAAATTTTGGGGTTTTTTTCCTATTTTTGTGATAAAACTGTTATCAATGAAAGGTGCACAGTGGGTTGGTTGAAGTGGTGCACAACCCTCTATCTCCCTGTGAACCAGAATTTACTTTCTATGCCATCATGCTCACATAACATTAATCCCTTCTGAACAAATTTAAAGGAATATTTATTATCTATACTGTGAACATCAGGCTCAAGCAGAAATTAATTACTTTACACCAAGTGCTGCTTTACAGAACAAGGTCTAACGTATAAAAGATGTTGTACCAAAATATTTCAGGAGCAGCAACACCCAACTCTTTAGGTATTAAACCTGAACAGGACATGCACACCTCAACTGTGTCTTTTAATCCTTAGAAACTGTATTTTTATCTCATTCTGAAGGTAATTCCTTTGTTCACACAGAGATAAAGCCTCTTTAGGCCCCAGAAAAAAAGCAAAAACTCAATACATCTCAAAAAGGTCTTGTCTGTGCTTCTTTCTAGATCCAGCTGCAAATACACAATCTTTTGGGCTTTTAAGTCCATAAATGCTACACAATTATACCCACTCAGCATAACAAGGATATTTACTTAAAACGTTGAGCCACAGATTTAAAGATGATGGCACTCCTTTGACTCACTTTCTGTAGAATGAGTTGCCTACAGTCACATGCACATATGTATAGGTTCTTCTTATGTCAGAATTCATGGGCACAATGTAAAGCTTTTTAGAAAAAAAGTTTTCAAACAAATTAGTGTTTTCATCATCCTACATCATGCAGAGTTTGCAGCTTCCACACAAGATGAAGTGCATCTCGCTAGGAAATGGGCACAGGTAGAAATTCAACATCTCCTTGAATCCCTTCCCTTGTTTTTCAGCAATTCTAGACTTTAACCTCTGTATCTGGGATGCCTCTTGTCAAGTTTTCTGACACTTCCACGTCTGATGTTTTCTAGTTGCAACTCAATACACATGACTATAGCCCTTTTTCCAACTCCCTGAAGCAGTCTTCTCATTTTTGCATTTTTACAACGCATTTTTCTCCTTCTATTCAGATCAAACACAGCACAAGAAGACACTGTGTAACTGAAAGCTGATTTGTTATCATACACACCCAGGTCTGTATTCACAGCACATGGATGCCCTGAGGAGAGCAGTCCAAGGCTTGCTCCGATGACACACTCAAATAAGGAGTAAGCTATCTCTCAGCCAAGGGAGAGTTCTCTTTTTCTTAGCACACCCTTTTCATTGCAGCATGTAGCTCTCAAAAAGCCAGTATCAACAAGGCAACTGAAGGCAGGGCTAGAAGAAAATAGAAGCACACAGATATACAGTGCTGCACACAGGCATCAATTTCCTTGTTTCTACGCCGTCTTCTGAATTCAAGATGGAAATGGAGGCCAACGAGACTGATGGGAAGAAGGCAAAGAAAGCTCTGCATAGGCAGGAGAGGCCAGCCAGCAAAGCCCACCCCAGGTACTGCTGATATATTACAGGCAACTGCCTCTGCAATTTAGTCCTTCTAGAACAAAACTGCTATTGATGAGCACCTAATTTATTTAGAATCCAAGATGAGGAAATCTCATTAGACACTTATTATTCTGCATCTACTGCAAAGCAAGGTACACAGCTCTAACAGCTGCTGCACACTCCCCCATCAGGCAAGGTAGGGAGACATATGTTAAAACCAAATTATTTTGGCGTTAATCCTGCACCCCCAAAGGGCAAGTCTTCCCCTCCTCTCTGTGTGGGAATATTGAGTTCCACTGCCCATTTATCTGTGACAAGGTCTCTAAAGTTACTTGTTCCTGTGGTCATAAATCCTGGGATTTCAGGTGCTCCCCATAAACAATATGCTCAAGACCTTGAAGGAAGTGGCAGCAGTATATAAATACAGCTTACTATAAGCATCCAAAAAACATACACATAAACATGCAACACATTAATATCAATATTGCAAAACCACAGGAAATGGCAAGGCATTACTTCAGTGAAGACAGTTTTAGCATCAATTCTTTTAAGACTTAAAACTCCCAAATATTCATTTGGCAATGCAGTGCTGTACACCGCTTGACAACTGCACGGTTTGAGACCTGCATTCCTCCTGCCAATATGTTTCCCCCCTTTCCCTTCTACTGTTTGTTGTTTATTGTCATTACATCATGCTGGAGGTGATGTATTTAATCTCTCCCTAGCCAAGGTCAGGCTGCCCTGCCCATCAGTGCAGTATGGGGCAAAACCAAGCCCCAGGGTGTTATCATTAATATTGCTATTGCCGATGTCGCCCTTCCAAACTCACATCAGAAACAAAATATACAATCTGGACAAACAGCCACCAATCTGTATGAGAGTATTCAGAAACATCATCTAAATCTGGTACTTTCAGATTTTGATTTTGTGCAGACCAGTGGCAAACCATCAGGGATCAGAGCTGTAAACAGAAATCAGTAGAATGTGAAAAGCCTTTTCAGTTCAAGCTACCCTGAATTAGATAAGACAAGCAATCCACCCTACAAACACAAGAGCTATGCAGCCCAGTCCCAAAGCACAACAAGGACCACAGCTCCCAGCTGCTGGACTAGGAAAAAATGGATGCAGGTGGGAAGCTTATGAGAGAAAGGTTCTCCCCCAGGAAGATAGTTGGGCACTGGAACAGGCTCCCCAGGGAGGTGGTCACAGCACCAAGCCTGACAGAGCTCAGTACGTGTTTGGACAACACTCTGAGGTGTGTGGTGGGATTGTTGGGGTGTCCTGTGCAGGGCCAGCAGTTGGACTTCATGATTCCTGTGGGTCCCTTCTAACTCATGGTATTTTATGATTCTCTCCCAGCTCCTTGGTTCTCTTTAACTTACAGCACACTCCTTGCCCTTCCTGTGAAAGGCACACTTCAATCTGCTAGAGCCCTGCTTCGTGTTCAGATGGTTCTCTCGTGCCTCTTTCACACTCATGATGTACTTCTCCCATCCCTCTTATCTCCTCTATTCTTTTTCCTTCTTTTACCAAGTCAGTGATTTGTCTTCCAGCTCAACTGTACCCAACGCTCCTCAGCTCTCTCTTTCAAATCATCTTCACACTCGAATCAGCAATTTCCTTACTTGCGCAAGAACGCTTGGATCTTTCCAAGACCATCTGTCCCACGTTCTTCAGGGCTTTTGTATTTGTGAGATCACTGTCCCTGGCATGCCATTTCTCACCAACACCTTACTTTCAGCCCTCTGTTCTTGGTTTCAACTGCCCCTTCCACAGTACTGGGTACATCTTTCCACCTCCTCTTGTGAATTCACCTTTGAAAATCCTGCTTACAGCAGTTTCCTTTCCTTTCCAACCCTCCAACACAGCAGCACCGACAGCAATGTGCACATCTTCCTTGGGGCCAGAAAGGGAAGAGATGATGGTTAGCCTTCCTTTCTGGTCCCAGTATCTGATCAACCAACTGTATCTGCTTCTAGAGGCTGCTTTCCCTTCTTGGTTCCTGAGCTCGTTAGTGCGCTAGGATGACACATCTATCCCCCTGGGCCTGGGCTGTCAGCTACAGCTCCTTCCCACATCTAAGAAACATTTGCCTAGATAAACCCCAGAGGACAAAAGGATATAAGCAGGCAGAAGCCTTATGGTTAGGGACTGCAACCCCATGTTATTTTGTGGGGACAACCACAAAAGCTGGGCCAGGAGCATCCAGCTGCAGAAGGTGATCCACGTCAGCAGCTCACAGATGCACACATGCCCCAGATATCCTTGCTTGCATGCTTTTTCCTGATACACAAAAGCTAATACTGCACATCAGCTGCTGTTCTGAGCTGGAGCATGGTCCTCTGAAGGCTGACAAATGGTTTCCCAGCTGGGCCAAGAGGGATCACTGCTATGTGACATGTCTCCTGTGCTCTATAAAACTCAGCACACTGTTGATGCTGCCAGCAGCTCGCCTGGGCCAGGCACCAGAATTAAGACACCGTTATTAAATTGGTTCCCACATAGAAATACCACAAAATAAGCCATTAGCCATTGGTCCAGCTCCTGCTTTCCTTCCTTTCCCAGTGCCATTTGTTTCAGTCACTAAACAGCTGAATGATAACAGGCTTAAAATTGATCCAACCACCTTGATGTTAATATTTTAAATTATTAAGTCTGAGTTCTCTAATGCCAATAAATCATTTATATGTGCACATTTAATTAACAATCCAATCAGTAAAAACAACTTTGCATTCGCGCCACACATTTTATCAGAGGAACCAAAGACACGTTACAACATTAATTAAGCGTAATAAATGCCCTGGTGAGGTAGCCAAGTATTATCCTACATGTGGGGAAACCGAGGAAACACACTTGGTGGATTTGCCCAAGGTTAATCCTGATGTTCCCAATGAGGTGTTGAAGAAAAAAGGCAGGGATGAAGACCACTGAGGTTTAACTCTCCTAAGAAGAATTCCTGTTGGAACTGCAGTATTTACGTATTTGCTGATGGGAAATCCATTCCAGTTGCATTCCTCTCCCAAAAAGACTTGAGGCACAAACCACTGCTATCAAGCATGCTGAAAACCAGCCCTCAATTGTGACAGCCAGCCAGGTGAGGTCAAACACACTGGGTCCAACACCATCCCCAGCCAAGGGTTCTAAGGATGTTTTATGACCTTTCCACCCCACAGTTCACACCTATGCACACCCTTAAGCTCATGGGATGCTGGACACTCACCTAGTGGTCGGAGGTCCTAGACCTACAAGAGCGTCTGGCAGCTCCCAGGTGCTTCAACAGCTCATCCAGCCCTTGGGGAATTTCATACCAGACTCCCAAGTGAGGGGAAATTCCTGAATGACCCAAGCTGACCTCTGGAGAAAGAGGCCTTGCAGCTGTGTAACTGGTGCTAGTGGGACAGGCTGGGGAAAAAACCTTCCTAAACCCCTCAGATGAAATCGTCCTCTCAAGGCAAAGGTGGAAGAACACTTCATGCATCACAACCAGAGATGGTGGCAATCAATACAGGAGGATGGGTTAATCACAGGTGATGTCAGGAATGATGAAGGGAGCCAAGCTGAGCCAGGCTGGCTGGGTCAGCAAAAGGGAAACACTTTGGCAGAAACTCATGAAATCAATTTATTTAAAACCGATAGTGGATTCATACTGTGCTACTGTTCATTTTATATGGTTGGCTGTCAACAATCTGGGGCAGCCAAGCTGTCTGTCTGGGCAACACCTAGTATGGTGGGGCGACCTGGCTGGAAGCCAGGTGCCCACCAAAGCCAGTCTGTCACTCCCCTTCCTCAAATGGACATAGGAGACAATAGGCTTAGAATCGAGATAAGGACAGGGAGAGATCACTCTCCAATTACCATCACAAGCAAAACAGGCTCAACTTGGGGAAAATCCGATTTATTACTAATCAAATCAGAGTAGGATAATGAGAAATAAAGGAAAATCTTAAAAACACCTTCCCCCCACTCCTCCCTTCTTCCCAGGCTCAGCTTCACTCCTGATTTTTTCTATCACTTCCCCCCCAGTGACAGAGAGGGGCAAGGAACTGGGGCCACAGTCAGCTCATCATGTATTGGCTTTGCTGTTCCTTCACTCCTCAAGGGGAAGACTCCTCAAGCTCTTCCCCTGCTCCAGCCTGGGGTCTCTCCCACTAGAGCCAGCTCACAACCTCCTTCAATGTGAGTCCTTCCCACAGGCTGCAGTTCTTCACAAACTGCTCCAGTGTGAGTCTGTGTGGTCAAAAGTCCTGCCAGAAAACCTGCTCTGGAGTGTGGGCGCCTCTCTCCACGTGTCCACAGGCCCTGCTGGGAGCCTGCTCCAGTGTGGGCTTCCCACAGGGTCACATCCTTCTTTTGGGCATCCACCTGCACTGGCACAGAGTTCTCCATGGGCTGCAGGGGGATCTCTGCTCCCTGTGAACCTCCACGGGTTGCAGGGGGACAGCTACCTCACAGGCTGCAGGGAATTCTCCTGCTCCAGGAGCACCTTCTCCCCCTCCTTCCTCGCTGAGCTGTGGGTCTGCAGAATTGTTTCTCACATATTCTCACTGCTCTCTCCCTGATGCAGCTGTGCAGCATTCCCTCTCACCTCTCCTCAAATACATCATCCCAGAGGTGCTACCAGCATCGCTGATGGGCTCAGCTTTGGCCAGCGGTGTGTCCATCCTGGAGCCAGCTGGCACTGGCTCTGCTGAACATGGGGAAAACTTCTCACAGAAGGAACCCCTGCAGCCCCCCACTACCAAAACCTTGCCAGGCAAACCCACTTAGTAAATCACATCTCCTGCAGATTGTAGTTTCTTTGCCCCATTCTAATGAAAACCACCTCCACTCCCAAAACTGGTCTGATACAGAGAATCAAAAAAGGCTCAGCCTGAATTCTGACATTTAGTTTCTATGCTTTATCTGTAATAACATCCCTTGAACATACCCAACCATTTTTAAGTGGGATCCCACCACCAAACCAAAGCCAAATCCTGATACAACAGTATCCCAAACCAACCAACTTTGAAAGTTCGGGACATACTTTTAAATCCTGACCATTGCATTAGTGGGTCTTAAAATAATGTTGCAGGGGGACTTGAGTGCTCAATAAACACATTAACTCTTCTAAATGTTTTGCTTATGCCAGCTGGAAAAGAAGGATGATGGTTTCACTGCGCCTGCAAGCCTTCTAATTGTGTTACTGGATGGGCCAGAAGTCTGGCAGCCGTGGAAATCAAACCCTTCATTTCTCTTCAGGCCAAGAACAGTGTATTTAATAGCAATGGGAATGGAGTCACAGGTCCAAGTGTCAGCACTGAGGGGGCTGTCTGAAGCAGGGAATGACAGCACATGTAAAGCTGAGGCTGCAGGCAGGGAGCATGGGGAATTACACATCTGTGGGGCAAGCAGGGCTACAGCAATAGGAAGAAACACACCAGGAAAGCAAAAATATCTCATCCCTGCAGGCTGCTTCCAGCCAAAGGGCTGCAGGCTGCTTGCTGGTAAGAACAGACAAGGGAAGGATACCTGCAAGATGGCTCAGCCTGTAGCTGCATAAGCCACTACTTATATAAAAAGATATATTTATAAATATCTTGTCCTTTTATCTTCTATGGAACACACATGTGCCACAGAAGTGAACAGCACCAGGATCTGGTGAGATAAAAGAAATGATAAACGGTTTCTTGCAGAGAAAACTCAAGGCACAAACATTAACACTAGCACACCAAGAAGCTTCATGAAATTATACCCATAATAATGCTATGTATAACGTATGCTGGTTTGGGAAAAAGGACTGTGATTTAAGGAACTGAAATTTAATTAAGGTAAAACAAAAGTTTCCATTAATCTTGAAAGATTTCACAACCTGCTGCTCTCCTTCACCATCCACTCCAGCTAATGCTGTAATGGGATCAAGTGCAGCACTCTGGACCTGAAACCTCCCGCAGTGCAGACACGGCTGGGCAAGATGTACCAGAGCACGTGGCCTTCCCTAGGCTTGGGAAATAGGACACTTTGTCTCCTCAAGTATTGTTCCAAAAACGCCCTGAGTGCAGTGGACACATATTTTCACTAGCCAGGATGCACAGGAGAATGAAGAACAGATGTTGATAAACTTGAGAATGGCAAAGACAAATGGCCAGAGCCTAGACCTGCAGGCAGGCCCTGCTGATGTGCATTTCCTGTCACGAGCACAAGTCTTCTCCTGAGCAGGTAAAATTCCAGTTATACTGAAATCTTCTCCCTGCGTGAATTCCAGTCATAGAGTTGGTGTTACAAACGTTTCCTGTCTTCTGTTCCCATGGTACAGGTAAGCACAGGTAAGGATGGGGCAGCAGAGCAGTGAATCCTCCCCAGCCAGCAGAACCATCTCCTATACACCTGTGGCCAAGAAGGGGTTTAGAGCTGGCTTGGCTCACGGTCAGTGAGGGCTCTGTAGATGTATTTTAACTGTAGGGAAGAAGGAGCTGACCTGAACCACGGCCGGGTCATGTCTGCAAAGCTCTTTGGAAGAGAGGGATCTTTGCTTTGCACAGTGAAAGATGCTGGAATCTCTGAAAGAAGATATATCAAAGCTGTTTTTGCAGGTCAGCTTTCAAAGTAAAGCCACAATGCAAACTATCAGCTTTCAGGACAAAATTGTATGGCTGGTATTGAAAAAGACAATACAGTAAATTGCATTTTAGTAAGGTCTGACTGTACATAAAAAGTGAGGAACTTCATTAAACAAGATCATACAGAGTACAGATGATACACATGAAGTTGCTTTCTGATATCCTACTCCTGATGCTTTCTCCATTGTATTTATCTGAGGGGAGAAGGGAGTGAGACCACAGCTATGCCTTAGGCATTAAGAATGATGAGAGTACAGATTTATAGCTTTAGCACAATAAATGCAAAGCATGGCATCTTCCCTACTTTGTTCTGCAGAATGAACTATTCAAAAGATAATAATGAACTTTGCATCATCTAGAGGACTCAATTGTGCCTTCTGCCTGCTTCCCTCATCTCAGCCATCTAAAACACTCCTGAATCCAGAAGCATGAGTGAAACCAGAAACTAAAATGCACCCGAGAAGTCAGAAATCACTGGGTCATTCAGCTGTAGAAAAGCATTTTGGATTTGAAAACAAAGGATGCAGAAAGAACAAACAAGGAAACCCACCGAGGACTGAGATTAAAGTCAGAAGCAAATACAGGATGTCTTAAGACGAGTTCATTGATTGTGAAAGGGAAAAAAGCCATCCAAACTCAACGCACAATTCATACTAGACAAAAATTCTCTATTCTTTCATTCACCTTCCAACTTTCCCTCTCCTCAACTTGCTCATTCACCTCCCTGCAACTTACCTTCCCCTAAGGAATACCAGGAGGCAGCCCCTGAATTCTAATTGCATTTGCTATTCTACTAAATCCCATAGATTTAAATGGGCAAAATTAGCTGAGTTCACCTATCAGGCATTCTCCACAATGCTAGAGGAGAAGCCACCTGAAGCTGTCGACGGGCTTTCTTTTGTTTATGGCTTTTAAATAATTCAGAGAGGAGCTGTCAAGTTGAATCTGCAAAGCTCCCTTGACTTTGGACTTACGCTATCAGACTGCTTGCCTATTGTTTATAAAGACAAAAAAGGAAAACGTTACGGGATCATATGTCTGCACAGGAGGGGAGTCAAGGACTAGGAGAACAAGGGCTGTCAGGACAGAAGTCATAAAAAATACAGATGGGAAAGCAAAAGTAGGCAGTAGGTGAAATACAGATGTACCAGCAAGGCAGCAAGACCAAGTTGCCAGTCTGGTTGTGCTATAAATACACAACACTAGCAGTTTCTTGTGCAATATGATGTTGTCCTTCAAAAAGGAAAACCCCAAATGCAAATGGTTAACTTTAATTAGCAATTAGAAGCCCATCTTCCCAGCTATACAACTGCAGCTGCCTCTCCCAGATCTGTCTCACTTCTGCAAACCCACGACAGCTGTCAGGCAGTGGGCCAGCACTTAATAATCATTCCCAAACCTCAGACAGCACAATTCCATCCTTTCTTTCCTTTTTTTCTGGGCTCTTTGGGTAGACAAAGATTTACTGAGTCCTACCTGGGGACACCAGCAAACCACAGGCAATGGCCCCTGGCATCCCAGGGAGTTCATACATTTCAAGGTGCCTTTTAGAATTATTTTTTTCTTAAGTGACTCTGTGGCATGCACAGTTCTGATGGGGTTTTGCACAGTCATTTTCAATCAAAGCTGCAAACCTGACTTTAAAGAAAATGACTGTTTCTTGAAGCAGCAAGAATGGAGAGAGGAGGGAAACCTCAGGATGTGCGGCCTGCTCCACTCATGCACATCCCTCCAACCAGAATGCAATCACCTCTACAACCAGTTTGCTAAACCTAACCAGAACTTTAAAAAAAGAGCATCTTAATACCAAACCCAGTAACTATGATTACAGTCTTGCTCTAACCTACTGAGCTGGATTAACACTTGGCAATTATACTTAGCTCTGGATGCTGCAAACAAAATCCTGCCCAAGGGCTCTCCCCACATGGTAGGACATTGCAGCTGAGGATGCTGCAGGAGCTCTCTCTCAGCACACTGCAGGATAACACACGTGTAAGGAGGGGAACGATCTGATTTAGTTGGCTGTCCTAAAGCAGACAGAGACCTCCACTTTGCTCTAGGAAGACTGCAACAGTGGACAAAAAATATTTATTTTGCCCATGACTGGACCCAAAGGGTCCCAGCAGCTTCCAGTCCTAGAAAATTTCATGATTACACCAGCCTTTTATATAGTGTCTTTTATCCTGGGCTCCTGACCGTATCAAATGCTAAATGAAACATGATGTAAGGCATGCAAATAAGCCAAAGAAGAGAGGATTCACATAATAGGAAAATATCATTAAGTGGAAAAGTTTAACTCAGAAGGTCAAAGTCATTCTAACCAGAAGAAAGAGATGCTGCACGGGGCACACTCACATGCCCGAAAGCCTTAAACGGTGCTCAGTGACTGCCAGCCAACAGCAGGGCCTGAAGCTGCAGTGTCATTAATAAGTCCCTGAATTTCTTGGCCTTGAATTCACTGCTAAACTCCAGGGAACAGCTTGCCAGTGGTGTATTGCCTGCCAGCATCCCCACAGCAAGATGCTGCTTCACCACTCCCTGACCCCCTCCCCTTTTGTTAGAAATTATTTTAAATGAGGTACGTGCATCTGAAATAAGCAATGCCAGCTCCCAAACTTCACTGGTAACAGTCCACTGTCAGGTAAGAGCCCTGAAATGAACAGAGGGGTTGTCAAGTTCCCATGTCACTGCCTGGAAATCCTTTAATTGGCTGCTTCCCCCCCATGCTCTCTCGTTGCCCTCAAAGAGCAAAAACCAGCTGATATCGTAACTCTGTTCCAGGCTGGAGATTTAGGATGACCTTATAGGTCTACACACTTCCTGGTGGAAAACAAGAGGTTAGAAAAAGACAGGAATTCTAGAAAGCATGTTCTTGTTATTATGGGCAGTGAGCACTTGGGGCTAGCACCAAAGGGGAGCCATGCTGCGGCTCTGCTGGACACACTGCCCAGTGCTGGAGCTTGTCCTCCTCTGGCTTCTCAAAGAGGCATCAAAGCTGCATTAAGGTACTTCACTGTCCATCCTGGCTACTGCACAAACCCAGGAGCAGCTCAGTTAATGGCAGAACTTAAAGCCATCAGAGGCTTTTGCAGGTCGAGTGAGCCTTTTCACTGCATGCCAAAGTAATTTCCAGCTAATCCATTACACAGATTTAACCCATCCTGTACTACACCCCCTAACGACTTTATTCTAAAAGCCAGAAAGCATTTTACTTTCTAATGAGCCAGCAAATGAATAAAAAGCATCTCTCTTTGTGTAATGTACTCACAAGCAACTCTCTCGTGGTTGTGATTTTTCAGCACTGCGAGACTGAAGTGAGATCTGGGTAATGTTCTACATCACTGTTTAAGAGCAATTCAATCATCTTTGTTCTGGATTAAGTCTTGCTCCCGATTAAATTTAACAGAGCAATGAATAGAAAATCCATGACTCAGGAAGTAGGCAGATTTTATCTTTAAACCCAATTCACAAGTAAAATCATCTCTCTTACAATAGATAATTCTGCTACTGTTCAAGTTATTTTCACACAGTGGCTATAAAAAATTATCTCTAGATATCTCAAATGGAAATGACTGTTTTTAATGCTCCCTGTCACTCTGAATGCATGCTAAGACTAACAATACTGCATCAAAAAGAAGAGCTCAACAATCAAGAAATCCATTAAGCTACCAATGGCACTAATAGAAAAAAAAGAAGTTGAAAAAGACTCAAGTATATAAAGAAAAGAATTACCTATTGAGATAATAGGAATGAACAAAACCCCTTGTGTTGCACCACAGTACCTCTGATTTTCTAATATCCTTCAGCTACATAAATATTAGAATACAAACCCCACCTTTGCTGACAAAGGGCGACGGAAGACAAACACTTTTCTTTTTTTTTTTGCTAATCTGCTTCATCCTCCCTTTGATTTCAGATATTCTTTCTGAAGAGATGCTGCTGTTGACTCATTCCTCAACAGACACCACAGAGCTGGAGCACGTGGCCAGTACTCTCTGCTTTTCTCTGAGTCTGATGGTGCTTAAAACGTTTCAGAGCAGAGATGGGGAGAAATACAGAACAAAATACAGGGGATATAAGAAAATAAAAATAACTGTCCTCTGTCAGGACTACTCAACTTACTTCTTGTCACAGCAAACTTACATGTGCTGTTACAAACAGCAGTAGAAAATCTCCCACATTATCATGTCCTGCCCTACCTACACCATCCAAGGAAGAGATATAGGACTGTATAACGAAACTGCCTCTAAAATAAAAAAAGCCAAACACAGAGCACATACACAGTGTGTGTTTGTGAGGATAAGGAGAGGCAGAGACACTGGCGTTTGGTGTCACAGTCATTACTTCATTAACTTTGATGTGTGATGAGCTAGGCTCAAATTCTGTATTCATGTGTTATCTGAAATCAATACAGAAGCTCCAGCCTGACTGAAAATACATCACAAACCTACCTCAAATTTGTTTGCAAAGGAAAACAGCAGAAACGTCAAAAACCTGTGCAAAAGTAAGTTTTCTTAGCTCCCCATCTCACTCCAGAATGGGTAAGTCATAGGTTCACAATGAATAGCAAAATCCAAAAATTTAGTGGTGGGCTTAAGAGGAGACTGTCCTTGTCCCCGCAGCCATGCTCAGACATCTCTGCTGTTGAGGGAAAACCAAGGAGCACTATGGCAGGAAGAGGAGGGAGGGCTGCAGAGGGTGGCCAGGAGGCATGGAAAGGGTCTGAGTTCACACTCAGGATACGCTGGGAGAGCCGTGGCCAAACTGCATGCCTTCACCCTGAAACAGCACACCTAGCAAACATCTATCTGAAAGGAATCTCCAAAGCAGGAGTTTTCTTAAACAAACTTCTGAGCCTCAGAGTGATTTTTCTTTGCTTGCTTTTGGAAAGCTAAATATACACATTCTGAAGTTTTGAAACAAAGAAAACTCCCAAGCTCCCAATGCTGGCTGCTGCCTGCTGTAACACCAGAGGAAAAGTTTCATAAGCTGCTAACTCCCATTCTACTTCCAATTTCCCAACAATCATGTGGGTTTTTTTTCCATGTGTCTCCCAACAATTTACGTTTCTTCTGTTGCATTGTCAAGCAAAGCATGAACCTGGGAAAAACAGAAAGCCAACAGCGAGCTGAATCCCTTTGTATTAAATAAGGACATTTGTATTTCACTTTCAAGTAGTTTTCTCTCTTTTTTTGTTACTTCTGCTGGCCCAAATTTATCTTTTCAAATGCTGTGCAATTTGTGAAGCAAGACATGCAGAGAACTATTAACCTATTTTAATCAAGGATATTTCACTCTAAACAAGTCAAGATATCCCCCAAGCACACACTCCCCAAACTAGAGCAGCTTACTGTTATTTAGGGGTTGGAAGAAACTTAGCCAGAGCAATCTGCTTTGTAGAAGGTCTTTCTTGGAAGAAAAAAGGCAACGAGGTCTCAATTGATCAGCCTAGAAACTAGGAAGAAAGAATCATGAGTGCCTGATTAACACGAGGGTTCTTGGCTGGCGATGCCGAGCCTCTGCCAGCGTGGGTAGTGAGGAGGGACGTAGCTTCTCCTCCTCCTCCTGCAGTTAATTTATGTGCTATCTGCAGATTACAGGTAAAAGGAACTTTTTTCTTTCCTTATTTAATGGATCTGAACCAAACTTTCTTCCCAGTATATGCAATATTGCATATAGTATCTCTCATTATTATAAATACTTGGGAAACAATGCTCTGCCTCATCTGCAGCTCCTCAGGCTGCCCCAGCTACACCTCTCTGCTTAACTTAATATTCACTTCAGACATAAAACAGTAAAACTAAGAAATCCAGTACTGCACCAAACAGCTCACTTCTGTCTGGCTTTAGCAACTAGATAAGCATTTTGGAAGTGATTACGACATACAATACCATAAGAGACATTATTATTTAAAGCAGCACTTCCCTCGCAGAATTCCCAACACCTTGTGCGAGGGTGAACTCCCGTCAGCTGCGCAACCTCAAATTTAACAGTGCCATTTCTGTCAAAGAGGCACTCATTACATTACTAAACATAACCTTCCTGTCATACTGGCTTTCTCTTCCTTACAAAAGACTGATTATTATAATCCTGTGTGTAACCTATATAAAACAATTATGCCTCCTAATTACATATCACGTAGTTTCAATTCAGACAGAAGATTGCCTTCAAAGAAGCGACCATTTTCACTCTGTGCACATACCTAGCTCATCAAGCATTACCTAGAATTAGAGCAGAACACCACCAAAAGAAATTTAAATAGGTTAAAAGGATACCAATTGTGTTGCTGTTAGAAAATCAGTCTAAGCAGTTGTTTTTGCAAGCCTTTATTCTTGCTTTATTAACATGCAACGCAATTGGCATTAAGCTGGTCACAAGTTAGTGCATTTCAAAAGGCTTTGGGGCTTTGGTACTGACAACAGAAGGGCAGAGAGCACACAAAAACTTTCAGAATGGATACCCAAAGCCAAGCAGTAACTCTATTAATGCACAGACGTACATAAAGTAAAGCTTTTGCAGAGAAAACCACCTATGCATAAATGCTCCTACTTCCATTTCACCCAGAGGTTAAATTATCTGATCAAAATCTTGTGCTGGAAAGGAAAAAAATCAGTTCATATTTTTTCCACTTCATTTAGACTCTGTAAAAACATTAAATCCTGTCATTAGAATTGCTTAATTAGGAGTGCTAGAGCAAAAGGTTGATGCAGCTCATGAATTGTGACTGCTGAATGGTGGTGGCCTGGCAGGATTTGCCATCAATATTAGCACTGAAGAATGGGGAAAAGAAAAAAGAAAAACACAATATTGTGAGGTTGTTTTGACTTTAATTGAAGCAGTGTCACTTGTTAGAGGGAATGAGGTTATAAACCAAATTCAAACAGCAGTGACAGCAGACCACCATCCTTGCAGGGAATTCTGCATCTACATGGAAGCTGGCTTCAGAGGCAGTGCCTTCAGCCCAATGCCAACGGCATTTCAAAGCCTGTCTCATGCTAGCTTTGGTCTTGCTGCTCTGAAACCGAAGTCCTCCTTTAGCAGTAAGTGTTGGGACACACAGCTCTACCCCTGCAGCTCCTTTCTTCAGTGAGCCCCTTCATCTGCTTTGCAGCACACTGAATACTGCCCGACGGCTATCGGCTCCCGGCACTCAGACCTCATCTCACTGGCACTTTGTGCCAGCCAGGGACTTCAGCAGATGGCACTTCACACAGAAAAAAGTCAGCATGAGCCTAGCAGTGGAAAGTAAAGCAAAGGCTGCTCATGCAGGAGATGCTCTGACTCAGAGGAAACCAGCTTTAGTCGGAGCTTGAGATCAGGCAATTTTGGCTCAGTACCTACAGAACTTGCCAGGACCCTGCTGTGACCTACTGCTTTCAGGGGCTCTGCTCCAGGACACTACACATCATATACAGTGGGTCCAGGGGAGGCCACAAAGCCGATTAGAGGGGTGGAACACCTCTCCTGCGAGGACAGGTGGGGTTGTTCAGCTTGGAGAAGAGAAGGCTCCAGGAAGACTTTACTGCAGCCTTCCAGCACTCAAAAGGAACCTATAAGAAAGAGGGGGACAAACACTTTAGTAGGGCCTGTTGCAACAGGACAAGGGTGAATGGTTTTAAATTGAAAGAGGGTCAATTTAGAACAGATATAACGAAGAAGTTTTTTTCTAATGAGGGTGGTGAGGCACTGGCACAGATAGCTCAGAGATGTGGTGGAAGCCCCATCCCTGGGAGTGTTCAAGGCCAGGTTGGATGGGACTTCGAGCAACCTGCTCTCATGGAAGGTGTTTGTGTTTACTGATGGTCTCTAAATGTGCCTTCCTACCCGAACTACTCCATGATACTGTGATTGTAAGACCCCCCCAAAAAATACTAGGAATGAGCCTTCCTGCCCAAAGGCTAAGGGCTGTAGGAGGGCAGAGAGAGCACTGCTGCCACCTCTAATTCCCACAGTGGCTGAAATGCCAAAGGCACATTGCTAAGAAAAGGCATGGTAAGAGAGAAGCTTACACTTCATGATAAATAGCTTTCCAGGCATCATGTGAAAACCCCCCAAACCTTACAACAGCCTGATCAATTATTTAATCAGTGGCTTTAGAGCCCAACAGGGTACATATCAGAGTCCAGACCAGGGGGCCCAACGGCAGCACTGCTGAGACTGGGTGGAAAGGGAATACAGTTGTCCAATCATTTAATTCTAAAAGCAAGTGCTCTCTCTGAATACAAACCTGCTCTTTTTTTTCTCTCCAACCCAGTATGAGTAACACAAATAATTCTCTTTGCAGTTGTGCTGTTTGGGGCACAGCTTATGTAAGGGCCCCATGACACATACTGCTGCACCTTGCAACACGATGATTCAGTAGCAAGCTGAGGATGGAGTCGGGAATGAAGTCCAGGTTCCATGTGAATCCCTGACTTCAGTTCATCTGTCATAAAACTGACACTTGAATAAAGAATTGATGGTTACTAAAGCAGCTGAGTGCCCACAGGAGAAAAACATCCACTTAGAAGTTTAACAACAGCTACAGAGAGACTTCTTTGCATCCCCAGCTCACTGTGTGTAACACAGCAGTATGATTTGCAATTGCATTGGGATGCTCTTATTTTTTAAAGCTTAGGAAACAGCAAGTGCCTGCTCAGACCTCTGCTTGCACCAGCAATGATCTGCAATCCATTATCTCTACAGCTGCACCACTGGGATCACCTACTGGAACTGTAATGTCAACAGCACTCAGTTATGTTGGCCACTATGTCATTCACTCAGTCTAGAAAGGTGACTCCCATAAGAAGGACCTCAGTTCCATCTACAGCTCGCTCTCTACTCGACATTAGAAGAGATGCACTGATGAGCAAATATCATCTGTAAAAGTCTGAAAGAGTAAATACTGTCTTCATTCAGGAAACAGATGGACTTTGACGCTGCAGCCATTTTCTGTGATTATGCAAGGAAAAAAAAAAAAAGTGCCTCACCTTGCAGAAGGAGAGAAACTGAGTTTGCAAATGTAAAAGTTAAAACCAACAAAGAAGAAAAACCCGAGCCACCTACATTTCTTAAAGAAGCTATTCTTAAAATAGAAGCTACGATGATATCAGAGTGCTGCAGTACCGCAGGGGACCTGAACTTCCAGAGATGAGCAGAAGTGCCAGACTCAGCCCCCGTGTCCTCCGCGGTGGCACGGGCAGCTGCTCTGCATCTTGGAAAGGAAGAGTTAGCACAGGTACCAGCCACTGCTCCTGTGCCACCCTGAGCCTTGAAACAGCAACATAAATGGTGCAATAGAAGTTTTTGCCCCCAAACACCCTAGGCAGGAGGAGCACAGTGGACTCTCCTGGCTCCCTTCACCCCTGTGGCAGTGGTGTGGTCATGTCCTCACTGGGAGGAAGCTCAGAGGGTACCCTGCAGCCAGGGAGGAGACAGTAAGGAAAGAACATTTACCAGTATTTTTCTTCTTCTGCAGAACTCTCAAAATTAAACACTTCCTCATAAAGTCGGTCATTTGCATAATCACATTATCAAGATGGTCTTTCACATGGATCGAGGTGCCAACAGACTGAGATTTCAATATAATGCACAAACTGTTAATAAGAAGAGTATGATTTCTCCCCCCCCCCGCAAAATTCTCCACACTTTGACTCCAAGGTTTTTGACAGGGAAGAAAATATTGTTAGTCACCTGAGTATTTTTTAATTAATTCTCCTTAGCCACAGAAAAAATACAGCCCAAAATAGAACATTTGAAGAGATATGGAGATGAAAGGATATGAGCATGTTCAGCACAAAGGATCATACATACTTACCTTGTGCCATCTTTTATCTGCAAGTAGAAATTATTCTGCATAAGGAATTAGTTTTCAAGCAGCACATAAACCAGTATATACAATGTGTGTTGGCACACATAACTAATATGCTAAAATCTGGGGAGGGGAAATGAAGCACATATGACGTATCTTCTGATGTTCTGAGCTCCATTTGCTTTTAAATTTTAGATTTTCAAATGTGTAAGGGAGCAGTAGACATGAAAAAGGTAGATGGAAGAGAAATCAAATACATTTACTACCTAAGGAAAGCGCAAAATAAAAGTCAAAGAAAACTCTGCGTTTAAAGCATTGCCAATGGCCAGAGAGCAGAGGGCATGTCAAGAGGAGTGGGAAGCCATCACACAGACAGCTGTGAGCCTTGCAGCATGCAGGCTGTGGGGATCAGACAGCTTTCACAGGAGGGAGAAAAGCCTTTGAAGACTTTCAGGTGGGGGAGAAAAAAACCCAGTAGAATAAACCCGATCAAAGCCACATCTTGTGTTTTTCAGAAGCTGATTGCTCTCAGCCTTCCACAAACTGCTGTGCATTTCAAGCACAAGAATGAAGACCTCTGTGTTTCCAGCATGAAGCAGTGGTGTGGGACTGCACTGGAGGATAATGTGCAAGGACACAAACTTGGGAGATGCTGCACACAAATGCTACAGGCCAGTCCTGGTCTAGCAAAGAAAGGATGAGTCAGAAAACAGCAGATGCCCTTCCAGAAAATACCTCATGCTGTGACCTGTGGCACAGCTGGTATCAGAGGCAGGCACGGGGCAGCTGGGGTCTGATCACTCCAGGCAGGCATTTATCTCCTAAACTTTAGGTTTCTACCTGGCTATTTCCTGACATCTGAACAGGTAAGTTAAGGATGATGTAAAAATAAAACACCACAGAGTTGTAGCTGGAAGTCAAAATTCTTACCAATTTTGAGACTTTAAAATTTCAGCAGCAAAGAGAAACAATGAAGTATGAAGTGCTACTTGTTCTCCCCCCAAAGTCCCATTGGAATTTGTACTTCAAGCTACAAGAGATATAGTTACAGCTGATACAAGTTACTTAAGAATGACACTGAATTAGCATTTGGTTACTTGGGAATGACAAAGGAGGTTTCATTTTTAATGTTCATAAGTCACCCAAATTAATTAGGGCTTTAAAGTGGCAATGAATCACTTCCTGGAATAATTTGTATTGGCTAAATTAATTCCTGTGAAGGGAGCCAATTTGCTGATTGTAAATTACAAGAGCCCCTGACTAGCTCCTGTGTACACTGTGTACCATTTATAAGGCTACTGGGAAACAAAGGATGGCTACTTTTCATCAGTGAACAAGACTGCAGCCCTATTAAGTGACTAACTTATAGTGCTACAATTATAGGTTTCTGTTTAAAGAATCCAAGCCAGACATCATTAAGAAACAAAGCTGAATATTCAGAAGAAAGGAAAAATAAACAGAAGAAAAGCTTGTTTTCTGAAAAGATGCACCAAAAACCTATTTGAAGAGAATATTTCATCCTCTTCGATTAACAAACAGAAGTTCAGACCTGTAGGGCTAATTATGAAGATACTTCCATCATAGGGCAATGCCCAAAGCCAACCTGAAGCATGGAGTCCCAGAGCTGCCTTCTCTCACCCATGGTTAGGTGACTGCTTTGAGAACCCCCCCATCAATTTAAATTACTTTGGAGGAGTGATGAAGTGAGAAAACACATACATGGATTTCTACTCAGGTGGAGGAGATGCTTTCCTACCACTGGCAGCCTTCCTCCCAGGAGACCTCTGCACCCATCCAGTACATCCCACCACCCACCTGCTCTTTGGTTAAAGACTGCAGCACTCTTCTTAATGGATTTCCCTTCTTTACTCCTCCAAAAAGAAAAAAAAATAAGTGCATTAAGCTCTACCTAAGCTAATTTGCATGGCTTTCTCCTGTTCTTATCTGCATCTCCTCACTGGTATCAAAGCCTCGACATTTCTGCTTGTGAAATCCTTCCCCGGTAACCTGCTTATCAGCAGTAATGAATACTTGTGCAAACAGGTACAAAATTAAATGGCTTCTTCACAGTGATTATGATAGATTGAGCCATGCTTAATCTACATAATCAATTTGCTTCTGTGTTCTGCTGTAATACCTTTTTGCTGTCCTGGGAGCAGGTTCAGCCTTGGTCTCTCTTTCAACAGCTTCTTTCTGAGAAGCACTAACTGCCTGGGAAAAGGCAATCTTGAGGTGCAATTATTTAACACAGCATGTATGAGGCACATAAACTCTGCAAGAGGGCAGAGCAGGTCCAAATAACAGGTGTCCCCTTTAAGGAAGAGAAAACATCCTGTAGGACACCTAAGGGAAAGCAAAGCACAAACCAATCTCCTCCAGCCATAATCCGCATACCCAGACGTAACTGCGGTGACCTTTGCAAGACAGATGACACCTCTACCCACTTAAATGCAGTGAGCTACTACCACTACTAGAATCTCCTTTCCCTGTGCAAGAGCATCCCTGCATTGAAGAGCATCCCCTGTTTACATGCTACTAAAATAGAAGACTGCTGTTTTCAGTCTCAAGACCGGATCCTTGATTGAAATCAAGCTGGTTAAAATGGACGGCATGGGTATATTATAAAATCCTTGACTTGGGAAATTAAAGGATTTGGTCCAGGGAATGTTCTGAAAAGCATCTCCATGTCTAACTCATGTTTATCAAGTCACTTAGGCCAAAAGTACCCTGAAACTTTCTCTTCTTTTAAATATCGATCAACTTTTTGCATAAAACAAGAAGGGAGAAATGGTTTTCCCCACAAACCATAAGTAGATGCTATTTAGAAAATATCCAACAGCCTATTTACCTTTGTCCAAAACACAGCACTGCAAGAATCAGAGGCTTGCTTCATAGTCAGCCTGGTGGGAGGCTTGTTGTTTGCCTGGCTTTTTCCAAAGAGTCTAACTGAACAATTAACCTACAAGCTAGTGCTTATTTCTAAACACTTTTATGAATTGAAAATTGAGTAAACCTGGTTCAAAATGCTAATTAAGCACTTAGGGAGAATAATTTCTCTTCCTTATTATGGCTTTGATATAGGTAAAGAGAAGGAGGTGCTGGACCTTTGAGTTGGAAAGGTGACAGCTCCAGAAAAAAGGTCTCTGCATCTTTGTAAGCAAAGAAAAAGCAATGCAGAAGAGAAAAAATAAAAAGATGGGTTCTGGCAAGGGCTGCTGGCACAGATTGACTTAGGCTCAGGAGGAAGTAAAAGCCTGAATTACATAAAAATAGATTTAAGAAAGAATCAATGACATTTCATCTGAAAGTTTTAGTTAAGTTTTAATTAGGATCTCAGATTTTGCACTTAAGTGCACGAAGTGAAGGAGTACATGTACTCATGCTTCCCAAGATAACTGACAGATCTGAAACTTACTCATCTCATCGCAAAAGGTTAATTAAAGAACAATCCTTGAGAACAGCACTGTATAGAAACCGAGAGTCTGCTCCGCTGGGGAGCCCTGGGGAAAGGCTGTGCTGGCATCTCCCACCCCCAGGAACAAACTGAAGATGCTGCCTGGTGACCACAGCATGGAGACGAGCAAGGTGCTTTGAACCAGCCCAGCAAGGAACAGAGAGCAGCGTGCCCACAGCACTCTAAAACTTGCTCACTGTGCTGCCTGTGGATCTGGGGCAGGTTTCCCACACAGCTGCTGGCCTGGAGCTGCTTCCACACACACAGTCCTTCAGCAGAGAGGTGGGATCACAGCCAGTGGTGAGAGGTACAGGTGGCAATTCTTATAATTAGGAAACTAAGGCAGAGTGACTCAACCCAGGATCAAAATTGTAATTAAGCTGGAAATAGGCTGTGGGTTCCCCGAATCCTGCAGATGCTGACAGCACTACGAGGCACAGGCCTTCTCTGGTTCAGCTAAGCATCAGAAAAAAAAAATAGCTTGCAGGGAAGCCTGTATATGCAAAGCTTATTTGAAAAAAATCGTGACAACTTGAAGAAACATTATCAAAATGGAGAACAGGAGAGTTTCATCATTTGTGTAAGACTTTGTGGACATAACTGACCTTTGGCTGTGCAGTAATTTAATTTCCTAAGAACATGAGCAAAGTCTCAATTAGGTCAGAGAGGACTGCTGCACCAGTAGAAAGGAAGAGGAATGTGCAGCTGGATCAGTGAAAAGATACGGTGCAAGGAAACACTGAGGCCTCTTGGCAGAAGAAAGCGAGGCTTGCTTGGTATGTGCCACAGTCAGAGGCAAAAACCAGTCTCAGGCAGCTTTTTGCTGCTCTCTTTAAAAGCTAGAGCCAGGTACAGGGGCTGCCACAGGAAAAACAGGCTCATTTAGAAGCAGCCCAGGGAAAAGCAGATGAATGCTGGAGAAAAAAAAAAAAAAGACCAGAACAGCATGGATTCTGAATGCTGCTTAATGGAGTGAAGCCTGAACATTATTTGGTGAGATCTTGACGGGCCTGATTTAACTATTACATTTTTGTATAATACTTTTCATCCTGATTATGAAGGATTGCTTGACAGCCCTTGGTGACTGCTTAAAAGTTTCTCAGCCACTTAAGCAGAAGATCTATCAGAGCACATTTATCAGAGAAAAGACTGTTACGGAGTGGATGGCAACAGACATGACCCCAGGATGAGACATCTCTGTTATTGCCTCTAGAAGCAGTGGGCAAGACAATCCAAATACTAAAGTGAAGGCAGTTCAAGGAAGGGCATTTCTGGACACACGGGTTCCCACAGCATGTTTTTATCCAGAAGAAAGACAAATTTCCAAACTTAAAACAGCCACGCTTCACCTGAGACACGTGTATACCAAGCCCTCCTAAATCCCCAGCCAGAAAGAAGCTGGTGATCCTACATCACTGACTCTCATGCTCCCTGTTCAAACCACAATGGCCCACTTCTTACTTTTAAACACAAAGGGCAGTTCCAGACATGTGGGTTTATTTTAGTTTTGGCTCGAAAGTGTCCATCCAAAGTGAGTTTGTGTCAGTGACAACTGAATCCCGGTTCTGGGGCAGTGTGTGCACATGCAGAAAGCAGACTGGTAGATGTGTCCCTTCCAAAGTGTTGTCTTTGTGAACACATCATCTCAGCACAGCAATTAGCCAACATTTCACTTCAGCCACTTTGAAGACTGCATTTAAGATCAACTCCTTTTTGTCCTCTCCCAACAGTTCCATTAAGTATCTGATCTGCAAGCCTTGTACATAAAAGAGTTACTTGCTCCATTTTGTTTATGCAAGCTTTTCAAGAACACTCTGAATTCAAAAGCAGCGTTTTGTTCTCCAGAGCAGCCCTGTTCTGAAAGACTCACAAAAGCTGCATCAGGTCTGCCTGCCACATTAGCACACATGCCAGGGATGTGAATTCAGTGTCACTAGAACAGACACTGAGGTGACTGCAGCCTGCACTCACCTCCTTTTCGTATCTACTCATCTAAACACGAAGGCTGTGTTCCAATGAGCAAACCCAGACAGACACAGGAACGTTGAGACAAGGCTCCACAACGATCCTTAAAGCAACAACAACCTCACTAATGCACCCAAAAAACCCATCAAGTGCCAGAAAAACAATGCTGCTTCTGGGATTTCAGATGCCGTATAGAGGAATTCTAACACCCAGGCGGAAGAGTTAAGATCACAGCAGTCTCTTCTCCCCCAGCATTTCAGTTACCCTGCAAATCATCAGGGTTCTCACAACGACCTGCAAGTACCCTTAATTTTCCCATGAACAGGGAAATACCAAGTGCAGTCAAACCCTCAGCAAGGCCATTTGGTGAGAAAGCAGGAGGCATTCCTTCTGCATGTGGGCAGAAAGCTTACCCCATCTGGAAGTGCCCTCCAGCACACAGCGCTCACAAACTCATTTGTGTCATCTTCTTTCCGGTCCTTGTCCAGGACACTTTTGACTGTGTCAAACTTGAACGTCAGCAGTGTCTTTGAGAGGCCCTTATAGTATAAGTAAAGGGAATTATTTTCACTTCCTAGAAATAAAAAAAAAAAAAAATAAAATAAAAAAAAAAAGGTAAGTATACAAGATTAGGTTCTGGTAAGACAAACAGAAATAAGGGGTTTTAGCTCTTTCATTGCTTAAGACAAGCCCAGACATTTCCTTGTAGTTATTGTCACGCTCATGGGGCCCTGGCAGCTGGAAGTGCTCCACAGCAAACTTCCATCACACTTAATAACAGGACATGGTTTTATTACAAGACAACTGCAGCATGCAGCACACCTGCAAAACTTAGAGGATCCCAAGAACCCTCCACAACCTCCTCAGGGCAGAGCATTTTGAGCAAAGCATCTGCACAACCACAGGAATCGCTGCTACATCCAGCCTGCTCAGAGCCACAGCTCAAAAGCAGGTAGCACTATCAAAGTTTTTCCTGCCACAATCAAGTACACCAATTTGGTCTGTGGAGGTTTAAGCAAGAGAGACTAGACTGTACAGGCTTTATTTAGAAACCCATCCCAATTTCTGCCTTGCAGGCTGCCCAGCGATCAGAGAACACACGAGCTAAGGTCCTCCCTTCAGCGCTGGCACAGCTGTCCTGCTCATCCCACAGCTATCAGCCTGTCACTGCCTTCCTACCTAGAGCTGTGCATTTACAGAGCTTCGACAGTCTGACTTAAGCAGTGAAAGGACAGGAACAGCCAAAGGGGTAGCTAATGAGTTGGTCTTCTAAGGAGCTGTTTGCAATGCGGGCACTCTTGCTTCACCACGAAGAATGCCACACTAAGTGACAAGTACTGGATCCTCGTGTGGCCCAGGATACTGGGGATGTATGAGGATGTGCCAATTGTTAATCTTGAAAGACATAAATTGTATCAAGAGCAATGGCATTAGTAGTTGATTTTGATGACAGCAAGCCTGAATCATCATGCACAAAGGACTCATCTGCAATGGAAGAAAACCATCTACAGACCCCCTTAGGGCTGCTAAGGCCATTCCCTGGAGGGGAAGGAGGGTGGAAATTCAGAAGAATTTTCTATTAAAAGGCCCATGCAGCTGTATTGCACAAGTGCTGCTGTGCTTTGCAGCTGGAGAGGCCCCAGCTGCCAGGAATCCTGTCACCATGTCGGGGTGGCTGCTCTACTCACCACAGGCAATGTAGTCTCCGTTGGACGCCAGCCCTACGAAGTTCTTCTCGTTGATGTGACCCTTGAAGGAGCGCAAGCAGTGAGGCTTCCCTACGTTCCACAGCTTCAGCTGACTGTCTGTTGACCTGAAAACAATACTTAAAGTCACCCTGCTGCCATATGGCAGGAACTCCTCCCTGGCCACCCTGCTCCTCAACACTCCAATGACAATGGAAATGTAGGAAGCCTTAGTGCACAACAGGAGATTTATCCCACTTTCAATCATATGCAGCTCAGCTTGAGCTCAGAAAGGTAGCACCTTATTTTAAAAGCCTGTCAAAACACATTACACGTTTCAATAAAAACACATTACACATTCGAATAAAAACTTCCCTGAAGTATTACTCTTCCTTTCTGCTATCAATTGCAGAGCCCTCTACTGAACTGTATGGCCTTTGGGCTACCACTGCCTCCTCCAGATCCTCACAGATCTAGGACGCACCAAAGTTATTTATTTTTTAAACCTTTACAGCATGGATAAAATCTGTTCCCTTCTCCATGCCAGCTGCAACTCTCATTCACGTCTTTCCAGGGCTTGGGTAGGAAGCATTCTCCTCACTCCCCAGCAGCCCTGAAGCATGTTCTCCTCCTCCTGCCCAATACCAAGCAGAAGCACAGAAAAACCTATGGGGGCTCAGAGTTGCTGTTAAAATTAAATCTGTTTTTCTCATGTGTAATCGTGACTGCATGGATACAGAACTCAAGCTTCTACTTTTTTTACCTTGTCAGGGAAAGCTAAATATTACTATTCAAGATATACAAAATACGTTGGGATTAATCATAACTGTTGTTTTCCATGGATCCCCCACATGCAAACATACCTGCCTTCAAAATGTTTTTCTGTTTACTGTGAGAAAACATTTTGCCTTTGGGGTTAGTAATCTCTGCTGCCTGGCAGACCTCAAATAGGAAGAGCCCACATTTCTAGGAGATACAGGATTAATTTCTTCCCCAAAGCTGAAGGGACATGAACATAATCTCTCACTTCACAGGCATTATTTCCTAGCAATCACAGCTTACATGGCTCTGGTATTCTGGCACTCACTGAGACACACAGCTAGGGAACAAATGGTGATATGGTGGAACTGAAGCCCCATGAAGCCTTTTGAAAGAAAGGGGTAGTGCTGTTCTGATCCCTAAATTTGAAAGGGATTGGGAGCAGGACCTGTCAGCCTCCTGGGCAGGAGGGAGGGGAAGCAGGCAATGCACCCCCACACGGGTCATGTCACCAACCCTGCTGCTCCCTGAATATTTAGAGCTGAAAGGAAAAAACTCAAATCACACAATATCCATCAAATATTACCAATGACATAAGACATCAGCCCTACACCAGTGTCCCATTGACCTAAAAATATAGCACAAAAGAGGAGAGATGCACCTTGTGCTATCCTGCAAAAAACCTTATCTCAGTCCTCAATGACAGCTGGAATGACAAAGCAGCAATAAGGGAGCTGCAGCAAGATTTGTTAGTCAGTATTGTAAGTTAGTACGAGGTCATATCACAAAGAAAGTGTGAATTTTATCTGTAATACTGTGACTTAAGCAGGAGTGCATTCCTAACTCCAGGTCGAGATGGGAGGCCCAAAACAGAGCATTCAGCTTCTCTGCCTGGTGCTTGTTCCACATCTGTCCCTGCCCTAGGCTGCTGCTCACTCTCCCTTCCCTTGTCCTTACTCTCAGGGGAACAGCTCAGAGAAGGCAAAAAGGTGTATACTCCTGCTTTTTTTTGGCCCACAAGTACGGGCAGGTGCCTTCTGTGCTATTAGGACAGCTGTATTTTTAAAATGCTGCTTTTAAAAGCTTCAGAGTTGCCTGGAAACTAAACTTTTCTGCAGCCAGGAAGAAGCAGCAAAAGACTAATCCCTGGTTCACAAGCTGTCAGATTCCTATGACAGCTGCTGCTCTTAGCTACCCATCAAGAAGACCTCAGATCCATAGGCACTTAACCTCTGTATTTCACTGGCATACATACTAGGTGTCTTCATGAAAATAAAAACACTTAAGTCTGTAACTAATGGGAAATTTTTACTGTTAATGAATTCCCATCAAGCTCTAGCCATGTTTACATTGCTTAGGATAAGCACACCGTGAAAGAAGAAAGCTATCCACCCTGGAACTGCAAGGAGGGAAAAAGGTCATCGATCCTGGTGGTGTTACACTGCTCTTCTGGTTTCATATGCTCTCCAAAAAAACATCCTGGATGTGCTGCTCTGTTAAATCTGTCTCTCTGTAAATCAGCACTGCAATCAATGTGTTGTGCTAAATACCAGGCAGTTCTGAGCACCCCTGAGGTCAAAACCTAACTCTACAAGGCAAAGAAAATCAATGCAATCCATAAAACAGCTTTAGCTAGAAATCTACGGAATCTGAATATATATATATAATTTTTTCTTAAATCGGTGCTTGATTTTTGAGAATCACTACTGCTCTTGCCTCTACTCAGTTTGCAAAAGGAAAGACAGGAAAAATAACCTGCTCTGACATTTCTCCCTGTTCACACCTCCCCCTGTTGCTGCCTGTCCAAGTCTGACAGCTCTAACAGCTCTATCGATAACTCCTCTCAGAACTTTGGGAGATGCTTTCTCAGAATGCTGGCCCAAGCAGAACAGGGCCATTCTGTCCTAAAATATCCCATAAGTGATGCTCCACTTGATTATGGCTGTAAAACATTCCCAGCCTTCTCTTGTTCCTATTAAACACTTTCTCTAACAGAGATTTGGTTCGAAGCATTAAATTTAATTTTCTCTGTGTTCTAGATATGAATTTGCAGCCTTATAGAGTTATAACGTTAATAGAAGTAAGAAGAGAGAAGCTGATTAAATAGAAACAGTACCAGAAGCCACCAGGGAATCCTCCATCATGCAGCTCAGCTCAGAGTAACTCCCTTGCAGCCTGAATACCTTAAAACGCTCTGTTCACTGTGTAAAAACATGGGACAGAACCAAACTGGATCATCACGAGGCAGCAGGCAAACTTCCTGGGACTGGATCTACACCTGGGATCCATCCCTGCTGCCCTCAGGTGTTAGACATGAATGTGTTGAGATCAAAGATCCCCCTGCAGCCCCCCACCTTCCCCATGAGGTAAGAGGGGTTCACCTCTGGTTTACTGAAGAGGCTTGCAGCCAGTCATTCCCAATTTTCACTATGTGACCTGACAGACACATTCATTCCCACGTGATTGAAAACCTACCTAGAAGAGAGGCAGCCACATCTGGCTTTGGGGCAGACACATCTGGCCATGTAACTGAACAGAAGCTGGAGAATATTGTTCCTCAGGGCCTCCACAGCAGATCTTATGGTCTATCCTGGCTGAAAAGCTGCATGCTTATTAGAACCACAAAACACAGCTTCTCTTTGTCTACTTTCTAACCCAAATATAAGGCTAAAAAGTGCCTTCACAGAGCAGATAACAAATTATCAGAGAACAGATCAAACAGTCAGTCCTATTTGAGTTGCTCTCAGGCTGTGGCTAAACCTCCTCTTCAGACCATATACATAGCAGTACCGTTTGATCCCTTCTGTCACTCATTAGCTGCGTTCTGCTGCAGATTATTATCGCCAGGGCTCTGCCAGCAGCTTTCTCTATCACAGAGCTCTGGTCAGAAGCATCCTCAGTGCACACACTGGGAGGAAAGTCCACCTGCAGCTTCCCAAAGTCAGGGCTTGCGGACAGGAGCCACGTCCAGTTGTCTTCATATTCCTCTTGAGCATTTTAGCTCCACAAGACAGAGCACAGCCAGGAGACACCAGGAATGAATTTCTAATTTTGACTCAGAGAAAAGCAACGATCTGCTTCCCAAAAGCACAGCAGCCTGTGAGAGCAGCCACCCACGCAGGTGAACGTGCTCACCAGCCCTGAAGAGCACTGCGAAGCGAGGGCTGCGGAGATTTTAGCCTACATAAAAGGCAACACTTACGCAGAGACGATTTCTTCCCCGCTCACAAATTTTGCGTAGGAGACTGCCTTGCGATGCCCTTTGAACACCATGATGGGCTGCTTAGTGTTGCGAAGGTCGTAGTAGTGAACACAGTGATCTGGAGACAGGGAAGAAAAGGGGCGAAACTTCAGCAGTCGGGAAGGACGCACGGGAAAAGAAGCACAGCAAAAATCCTGCCTGCAGCTTCCACTTCTCACTTCAAGCCCCATCCAGGATAAACAGTCTGCGCTACAGCAAGAGTGGTTAGGCAGGCTTCCTAAAACAGCCCCAAAATTCACTCCACAAGGGTCCATGCTCCCTTTCAAAGGGTCAGGAAGGGAAAAAGGTGCATTCACGTGTGTGTGCCTGTACCCGTGTCCTCCTGCAAAGCCCATGTACCCGTAAGACTCATGTTCAAGGCAACAGCTAAAAGTGCTCTCATCTCTTCTGCCTGCCTTCTCACCTCCCTGCCCAGCCACTCCAACTGCTATTTCTAATTCCCAGCATCCTCCTTTCCCTTTCTCAAGCTGTCCCCTCTTGGAAAACTTGAAGAACTCGAGGGTAAAAACTCAGTCTCCTACTTAAACTGGATTGTGGAAAAACAGGATTAAATTTGCCATGCTTGCTTCTGGATGGATAACCTTCATACCTCTGTTTTTTGCTTCTCTCCTCTGACTTTATTACTAATCAAGAAAGAATTAGCATTTCTGCTAACGAGGGAACAGACTAAATTCCAGTTCATCTTAAGATTTAATTCACAGATGTGCCCCAGTGCCACAACCATATAAAAGGGGTCACAGCAGAATCAGTGATACATTTTCTTTTCTGCACAACTAAATACCAATTCCCAAGAAAACAGAAAACCAAGAAGAGAAAACCTCATGAGCCCCAAGCCCCAAACACCCTCCCAGCGCTCCTTCCAGCTCAACAAGGTTAATAAACTGCTCCCTTCTCAACTTTCAGCATTTAATGTTGAATTTCATTTAATTACCCCTTGCAGAATATTCTGGAAGTGCAGGGAGGGACGGCCACACACATGGAAACCAAGCTGGACATCTCTCTCACCGAGCAACTTGTGATACCCAGACATCAGCTGAAAACTGCTCTGACCCTCCTCCCACTGAAATAACGTCCCACTGGTGGAAGTTCATCACAAAGATTACACAGAAATGAACTTAAATGCCAATAGCTACAGCTATTTTTGTATTTACACAGCATTTCAAAGTTGGGTGTTGTCTTCTGTACAGCTGAGAGACCCGCTGCCTCAAAACCCCAGGTGGTTTGAGAGATAACCAGGTTTACATCAATCAAGCTACTGCAACCACCATCGGACCAGCAAGGGGAGCTCCTCCCCCAGATTAAGGAGCTAATTGGTGGCCATGGCAGGATGGGGCAGGAGCTGTGTCAGAAGTACCTTCAATCAAACAAGGCAAGCCACCTTCCCCTCTCACCGCCCCCAGCACTTTACTCTCTGCAGATGACCGGCTCAGAGGCCTCTCTGGGTGAGGATTTCTGGCCCTCTTCCTCCTCAAGGTGTAAAAGCAGATGCTCCAAGTAACCACACCAAGTTTTCTCCACCACTTACTCTGCCAAATTACTCTGTTGAAACCCAGCAGCTATTGCATCCCTTACCATCAGCACTGAAGCTGCTGTGCCCCAAGCAGTCTTTTAAAGAGCTCCTGTGCCTTTCACCTCTGAAATATTAAACCTCCAAATAACCAAAATCCCACTGTGCTCCTACCATTTGGGTATTTTAATTAGCTGTAGAACAACATGATGTTGCAACAGGCTTATTGAATAATGGGATAATTTTCTAAGGGACTTTGAATTAAGCATTAACACTCCAGCAAGATTTGGGCATCCTGGTCTCTTCTACTCTGAAAGCTGGAGCCAAGAAACTCCACAGTTTTTCCATCTATAGAGCAGACCTGTGGGAGCTATGAAACAGTTAACTGGCAATTACTATTTTAATGAGCAGAATGATTCTAGCAGGGCTTTTTATTAGGAATCAGTTAGTGGATAAGCCTTTCAAGTCTATTTTTGCATACAGTTTCAACGCTGGCCCACCATTAGGGCACCTTTTTGAGCACCAGATTTTATCCTTCAGAAAGAGGCAGGGAAAGGGCTACCTGCAGATGTCTGCATGTGAGCAGCTGGAGCAATGCAGAGAGGAGAGAGCCGTAGCAGGGCAGACAAGTCTATTTGCAGAGCAGAGCCACGAAGTTGCATTCACCTTCCAAATATCCCAGTAAACAGCTCAGAGCCTGCCAGCATCTGGCCCCAGCACGGCTGTGCCTCTCGGCATCGGCAGGGCAATCAATCACTGTCTGCTCTCATCACAACGGGGCTGAGGGAACCAGCAAGGCCACTGGGCTCTAAAATTAGCCACTTAATTATTAATTGATTATTTCAGCAGACGAAGTGTTGGTGCCCAACTGAGTTTTAGCTTTTTGTTTGGTTTTGTGTTTTGGTTTTTTTTTTTTAATTCCATTGAAGCAGCTATTTTTAAGTAGCTGTATGAAGATGAATGCTCACTGCATTCATTAAAATCTGAACAGGTGGTCATGTTTTACAATTAAAGAGATACTCTCTCTTGTAGGCCATATGGACTTTGCAAAAAACATGATAAAAATGCCATCTGCTGAGGAAGCAGAGAGCCCCAAAGTGAAGTTACATGGGAAAAATACAACTCCCAGGTACCCCAGCAGAAGCCTTGCCTGGTGGACTTTGATGAGGCTGAATTGTCTGGGATGGGCAGCATCCCTGGCACACCAGCAGGTCCGAGGGGAGGTGGCAGGTTGCTCCAGGAGGCTCAGAAAATGAGTTTTTCCCAAGAGGCAGCTGAAGGTAATGGAAATGGAGTGGGCAATGAGGGGAATCAAACACTTCCTGAACTCCACCTTTAAGCTCATCCAGCATCCCAGCGCTGGCTCCTGCCCTCGGCATCCCTGGCAGACCAGGGAGCATGCTCCACTACTAACCAGCAACACCAGGGGTATTTGCTTCTTGTTTGCTCCTCAAAATGAACATTAATATCATAATTCAGCCAGTTTCCACCCCAACTAGAAAACTCACTTAGAATAAGTTCATCTCAGAATTGACATTTACAGAGTTAAAGCCTGCCGCCCACCCAACCCTTGGGCAGCAACAGCTCCCTGCTTCACCTTTTCTTCTGCATTCAGGCTTAATTTAAATATTTATGAAATAATGGGAAAGAACATCTATATATTTCATAACAAATTAAACACTCCAGAACAATTCTCATCTAGTTCAATGTCACTGCAGAAGCTGAGCACGACAGAAATCCGCTGCTACGTTTTCTGAATTCAAATGTTTGCTGGGAAGTCATTTTATTTTTTATACATTTGTTTTTAAGTGGTCTCAGAAGGCAAAAAGGGCAGCTAAGCTCTGCCATTGCTGCTGAGAGGTCCCTGACCACAAGCCTGAGTTTTTAAATAGTGCTTTTCCATTACGCTCAGCTTACTTCCCTTAAGACACTGCTGCTTTCACCTTTGAGCCATCTAGTGACAACTCATCAAGAATTCAGACTTCTCCAAACTTCTGAGAGATCTTGCCACCTCTTCAGTAAATACAACCCGTGTCAGCAAAGGATGGCATCCCTCACTGCTCAGCTGCTCATAAATTCACAAGACTCCAGCTGGCAGCCAAAGGGCGAAAGAGGAGGATGGGTTTGTGCTGAACAAGGTGAAGGGATCAGCACCTCCTCAGTCTCAATTCTTGGATTCAGCTTGGTTGCAGGGGTGGGGATGCAGTAAATGAACTCATGATGTGGTTACCACAGCCATAGGAAATCAGGTTTAAGAACTTCTAAAATAAGAGAATTGGGAATTGCTAATGGAGCCAGCAGCATCTTGGGTAATCTCCGAGTTGTTCAGAAAAATGGGATGGATCTTGGATTTTTGGTTATTTAAACAAAAGAAAGAAAAGGACAAAGTCTGTTTTTGCTAAAAGTGATTTTCCTTACATTTAGATTTGTTACTAAAATTTACAAAGCTGCTGTTACCCACGGGCTTTAGGTTCAACACCACCTGTTGTAAAGCTCTTCCTGTGTACTGATGAGCAGTAGCTCCACAAAGAGCAGCGAGGGTTATGACAGGGCATCACAGACCAGCAATTTTATCTTTCACTGAGTACCAGCACACACCAGGCAGCCACACACAAAAACCAGAGAGCAGAGCAATCCCACTCTCCAGCTACCCAGCAATTCCAGGTAACATTCATCTTCTAGGTCATGTGTTTCACCCACCTTCACCATGAACATTAATCAGCATCAGCTAATTCACAAGACCCCCCAGGCTTTTTTCAACCAAGAACCACTTACTTGAAGGAATATCAAGCCAAGGACAGCAAAACAAAAATTTACCTGCAATGCAACAGTTTTATATTCATAGGATGTAACAACTAGAAAGCCCCAAGAGCTGCATACAAAGGTTCTGTGGCTCTCTCCTGGAAAACTAAATTGCTGGAGAATCAATGCCCATTTTTCTTATTTCAATCATTTAAAAATGCACATTTCTCAACTGCTCAATATTTAGATTATTGATCCATTAAAAAAATAAGTCCTTTACATTACTTGGATTTCTCAGCGCTCACAGACTTGAGAATGTAAGTGGTGCTCCTTGTTCCACAGCAGATGAATATCACAGACAAGAAGATGCCCATATTCAAATGCAGAGCTGTCGGGTAGGCAGCCAGATGTTAATTAAGTGGCCTGGTAGAAGTATCCTGTGATTAAAGCACATCTTGGACATTTTTTTTTTTTTTAATAAAATATATCTTCAACAGCAAACCTAAAGGTCAAAATAATTTCGTGCATTAATGCTCTGGCTACAGCCTGCAGTCCTGCACACCTTGTGCTACAGATCTTTTACTGAAAAGTTTTACACTGAGGCTGGAGTGTAATCTCTAATGTGCTCTTGTGCTTCTCTGACCATGAAGATCTGATTTGTTACATCTAGTAACTCACGTCCTCAGCTCATGACTGCCCCATCTTCTTCATTTGTCTGTTTTCCTCCATAGGAACTTCAAGCTTGGATCAAGTCTGGCTTGTTTTCACCAGTGAAACTCTGTACATCAGCAGTAACAACAGGAGATGTTTATAGTCTGAGGGAGTGTATTTAAACGACTTGTTTAACAAGACAAACTGAGTAAGAGCAAACTTGGTGCAAGATACCTCTGCTCGCCATCAGTTAGATTATCCTGGGGAAACCAAAAGAACAGCAAAATAGAAGGATATAAAACAAGCCCACAAAATGCTTTTCATCAGAATGGAAGAGGAGAGACATGACTTTGTAACATTTCACTTCGGTTTTACTTCCATTGGCTAAAAAAAATGACTTCAGAGATCCTGGAGGAAGCCTCTATCACTCAAACATTGAAGGGGATAGCTGGCACCCAATTATAGATATTTAAACATCTACCTACATAAATTGATCTTTCCTTTCACTCGTTTCTGCTCTGTATACCAAGTGTAAGCAAGATCACTCCGTTTTCAGGGCTCTGAGAATTGTATCTAGGCAACTTGTTTAGCAGGAAAATGTAACTACATCCTTATGCCTTCACGTGTCCAGAGCACAGTGGTTCAAATCAAAGCTTGTTTTGAGTGTCTCCGGGTAAAAGGAAAGAGTACCTGCTGTTATTTCCCTAAGTGGTAAGTCATGAAAGAGGGGATAAGCCATCTTGATAAGTATTTGCTGCCCACAGATAAACAAGAGGTAGAACAACAGAACTTTAGATGGGTTAACCAGAAGTCTCTTTTTCAGCCAGGCTCAGTGTGATTCCTTGCTATAAAAAAAGAAGCTTGCATCCACAAAGGTAAAGTCCTTGGCTGGACTAAAAATGGAAACAGGATCAGGAGGCTCACAGGAAACCTCAGTTTTCACAAGGAAAAACTCTTCTTCTGTTAGGGAGGAGAAAGAAGAAGGAAATAAAAAGGAAAAACATCCTGATTTAAAAATAAACTCAAATGGCTGTACTTCCATGCAGTACACTAAGGATGGCACGGCACATTAGGGTACCTTGGTCCTTAGAGAAACCTGAACAAGGGCTGGGTGACCAAGTGCTGCTCCCTCAAACACCCGAGGAAAGGCAGATGGCTACCATCAGAGCCCAAACCTTGAAAATGAAATGCTTGAAAACACATTTCCTTTAATTCCAGAGGAAATCTACCAAAGCCATCCACCAAGCTCCAGAGTTACTTACAGACTAACTCAAAAGCCATCAATAAAAAAAGTGGAACCAGGAAATGGAGCCTCCCTGCCAAGGCAATGATATCAAAGACTGGTTGAAAGATAACTCAATTTAATTATGGGGAAGCTCAAATGAAACTTAATCCTATATAGAATGCAATTTCTGTTAGAAATCCATTCTTGCTCAAGGGCCCTCAAAGTCATGGAATACTGTAGGTTGGAAGGGACCTCTGAAATCCAGCCAGTCCAACTGCCCAGTCAAAGGTGGGACGACTGCAAACTTGGATTCAGTTTCCAAGTGAAATAATTGTGTTCAAGAGTCCTACTCAGTCATGCTCCCAGCATTTCCAAAGACAATTCTATAAACTCTTCCCTCAGCTGTCTTGAAAGTGCTCTTATGTCAAAGGATTAGGGAGAATTTTTTTTTAATACAAACTTGCTTAAGCTATTTGCTATTGACATAAGAAAGGCAAGGCATTAGCCCACCTCTCAGCATTACAGCAATATGCTTAGGCTGTGTTTTGCTGCACAAGTTTCTGCCTTCTCAGATGTTTCAGGTTTTGTCTATCTATGCCCACACGATGGGGGTGGCATGAAGCACTGCCATACAACCTTAGCTCTCCTTTAATTCAACTTTTTTTTCTTACTAGTTAAAAAGAAAATGAACTGCTGAATTTTAACTGCTGCCAAGCCTGTAATACCAAACAACAGTACTCGCAGATCTGACTGAGGTGGCTTTGTTCAGAAAGCTTAGGGTGGAGATTTCATCTTCCCTTCAGCAGAGAGGCAGGCTGGAGTTTGAACATCCATATGTGGGTCTTGCTCTGGAGAGAGGACCGGGGACATAGGACAGCTGAACATTCCATCTTTGGGAATAATTCAACCCAACAAGACAAGTGTAACTTCATGCAGTGACCCCCCACCAGCCCCTCCCCCAAAAAAGATTAAGAAAAAATTCTTAATCTTGGGTCTCCTCCAGGACAGGAAAAGAGTGTGGGGATGAAAAAGGGGTCTTTATTACAGCAACAGAAATGCCAGGTGGCATTTGACAAAGAATGGTGAAGAAGCCTTCCAGCCAACAAACACTTTAAAGAGATTTATTTCACTTGAGAGAGTAATACTGGGATGGGATATGATCAGTGCAGGCTTTGGCCTACCACAAACCATTTCTGGGAGAGAACAGTGTGATAGCTTCCACTTCATAAAAGAAATAGATGCTTCAGGACAAGAAAAGAGATGACAACGCATTAGGGACAGGAAAAAGTGGACTTGAAGTCACAGGAATAAAGCTCTGCACTAAAAATTAGCACGAGAATTTTCTGAAGAAGAAACTAGGTAACATCAACAACAGTAAAGTTGACATCAGTGCCCTCTGTACAAACCATTTCCCTTACTGTAAAGGCAAGGGATTAAAGATGGGTTTGATAGAGCCCAAAGAGAAGAACCTTTGCAGATGGAGCTATCCAGAGCATCTTGCTGAAGAATGCAGAGTGCCATTTCCCCTCCTGCAGCATGACAAATCACACGAGGAGCAGACAGCAGAAACCAACCCATTTCACCCCAACACCTCCCCTCAGAACACTGCAGCGCAGGCAAAGATAACTGGTATTTTTTATTTTTCCTGTTTGTACTTTCCCTTCCAAAAAAGCCCAAATAGAGCAAGAAAAATTTATCTCAACAGCCATTATCACAGGCACATTAAAATGTTTGCTGGATATGGCTTTGTAGTCACAATTTTTTGTTCCAGCAGAAACTGCAAGCGCTTTGTTTCTATAACTAACACAAAATTACTCATTTGATGCATTTGCTTTTTCCTCTTCTTTGTACCTGAAGTTTCCTTTGCAGCGAAGGAACAGTTTTTCTCTGAATAACCATTTTCTGTAGCCCTGGGGGAATCTCAGCAATCTCTTCTAGAAGCAATGCTCTGGTCCACAGCAGCAAACTGGAATAATGCCCTTATTTTGTATTTCGTGTGTGTCCAAGATGATTTGGGATGCGGCACTTTGCTCATATTTGCCCTCAGAGTTCTGTCTAGACAAGTGCTCTCTCTACAAGTGGTACCAGACTCCTGGGGAGGTCCTGCACACCCCATCTTCATAGGTGTCAAACATTCAATGGCCACCCTAAAAGGGACTGAACTTGAGGAAAGCATTCAATACATATTTTCTCTGCAGGCAAAAACCTCCTCCGTGAGCTCTAAAGACTATATAAGATTAAGCAAGGTCTGTGTGATTCATCTTGCTGGTGGCAAAATCTTAAAAAAAAAAAGGAAACCAAACAAAACCCTTCAAAGTGAGGAGGCTACAGAGCCCGTGATGTTAGCAAGGAGATGAAAGGAAGTTTCTAAAGCAGAGGAAGGCACATGGGTATTTGGGGATGACAACTTAATCTCATTTTCCTACGCTGCAATACAGATGATGGGCAACAGCCTCCAAAAATTCGATTTACATAATCCAATGGAAATCCACCCTCAAAAAAATCATATTTAGGGTATTCAACAGAAATCCAGCCCAGGTCTTCATTTAAACGAACAAAGAACACAGCTTTGAGAAGAAGGTAAATGACCAACAGTGCTCTTTTTAGCAAACTGGATGATAAAAGGAGCACCATAAGAAAGATCCACTCCATGAAAACTGAAACAAGGAGCTGAGCTTAGATTGAACGTCTGGTAGCCTCAGTTTAACCTCTGGCAAAACCAACATCACAATAAGACCCTTCTACTTTTCCTTCTACAAAAGAAAGGCTCAGGCATGTGCCAGCAGAGGGTTTCAGGTCAGCACTTGAAATATTTTGACAGAGCTGTGCAGGAAAGGCTATACCCTGCTTCAGCCAGTGATTTGCATCTCTCACACCCACTGTACTATTTTTTTAAAAATATACACCAGCACTAGCATTCCTCTAAAGATCTATATCTCCCTCTGCTGAACAGATGAAGAGAACAGCAGCCTTGATGGGAACTGCCAACTGGGTTTTTAACCTCTGTGTTCCACGGATTCCCTACGGCTCAAAGTTACAGACAATATTTGCCAGGTTATGGATAATGGTCTTTACACAGTGGGGACATTTTTTTACTGACTTGTCTAAAGCTTTTGACAGAGCAGCCCATAAAGCCTGCACCCTAAATAACTTGTCTTGTATTAAGGAGAGAAGGAGGAGACATAAAACATTAGATATTAATCAGTTGAGAAAAGGGCTCTGATGGGAGAGGGAAGCAAAAGAGATTTCTCTAGAACTCTTTTGAAACTTTGACCTTTATGGTTCTGAAGAGCTACAGCAATTTCTCACAGGAACGAGGTATAGACGGCTTTTGTGCAATTCAAGGATTGTCATCTATCAGACTTGTTGGAGAAACGAAATATTCAGTACACCCAAGCAAGGTTTACTAATGCTACAAAACTAATGAAGACAACAGCAGTAATAACCTGCAGCTTTGGAAAGAATTCATTCTTTACATCTGAAGGAGGAGAAAATAATTATGCACTGTTCAGAGGCAGCATTCAATTATGCTCCTAACCCAGCTTTTCTTACTGGCTATGTAACATGCATAACTCTACATGCACTAGTCCCTGTAACCTGATATCCAAAATAAATTTTATGACACCTAGAACATCTGAAGAACAGCCATTTTATGGTAAAAGGCGCTTCAATCCATGCTGTTTAAATGTACCAGACCTTGGAAGAGATGAAACTTCTTACATGAGCACCAGGAGTCTTATTTGTACAAAGAGAGCTGGGTTCATCTATCAAAGCCAAAAACACCGTGCCATTTGCTGAACGCATCTCTCTCAATTCAAGATACACACTGCACACAACAAATACTCTTCTTACTGCAAAAGCCGTGTCAGCTCTGGTTCTTGAAAGAATCAAAGTTGCACAAGTCATGGAGCTGTGATGGAGGGAAAGGGCAGCACAGTCAGATTCCCTGGAACCACACACTCCAAGAGGTCAAGATCATGTAGACAAGGGCTTGAGGCATTACAAAGGACAGATGTAAACAGGAACATCCTCCCTAAGATTTTAAGAGTGCATTCATGAAGCAATAGCTTTCAGGTTTCTGTTGTATTAGCAGACATCATACAAAGAGAACCAAACAGGCTTGAGAGCAGTCAAAGTGGCTCTAAGGAAAGGAAAGCGCACGCTCCTGAGAACCTGAGTCTGCCAAATTATCAGTCAAACCTGATTTTAGTCCAGAACTACATTTTGCTTCACTAGCCTGAGGAGGTATTAGCCTTCTTAACTAGGTTCTGGAGATGACGATGTGATTCATTACCTAAACTGACCTCGCAGCAGGCTCCACTGGAAGAGAAGAAGGATATTAAATATAGTGTCCCAATTGCTAAAATCCAAGCTTCAGAAAAGAAGGCTTAAACCAAAGGTATGGTGGATTATGTATACAGGGAAACAAGCACAGGAAAGCATATACAGGTATATGATAGAAAGATATCATATTTCATAGAAAGATATGAAAGATACACAGGTATCCCACATGGAAAAGAAGCAACGCGTGAAGAGCAACTGGATTTGCACAAGCACCTACAGGCTCACTTCTTGTCTTCTTCTTGAGATTTAATTGGCTAACAGGAACCTTGCCCAAACATTCAAAACTCTGCTCTTAAAAACTCATGCAATGTTTAGATGCTCAGACACTACGAAAAGAGGCCTTTGAGATGAGAGCCCACACTGCACTCACCAGTTACAGATTCTCCTGAGCAATGTGACAGTCTTCACCAGTTAGCATGGAAGCACAGTACCCAAATAAAAGGCTGGAACAGCTAATCTATGCACCAGTCTGAACAGGAGGAAACACAGGAAGCCATTACAAAGGATGTCATTCCAAAGAGCAATTCCTTTGAATGAGCTACCAGAAAAACTGCAGCTTTGGAAACTGCCGAGGTTGGAAAGCATTAAACTCTTAAGGGATAGAGCAACAGCTAGCAGCAAGAGCAATTTGGCATTCTGAGTAAAAGATGAATGTTGGAGTTGCCTATCTGTTCCTGAATTTCAAGGCTCATTTCAATTTAAATTTGAATTTCATCACATTGACTAAATGACTTCTATGCCAGTTGTAAGACAAAATGTTCAGGAAAAGAATATTTAAGCAAACAATTAGCACGCTCATTTCTGCTAATGACAGATTTATCCTTTTCTCTAGAGAATCAAATGGAGCTTTTCAAGTTCATTTTATTCATTCACTTGTTACTTAAGTGTGATGACCTCTGGGATAAAGTTAGGAAACTCCCAGTAGGTCTCTATATTGTTACTCACTATTCATTGCAAACACTTTATCCAAGACAAGTCAGATACCACTTCTTCTGTGCAAGTAAAAAAGTTGTATCAGCTCTTAAACTCTTGAGGCTTATGTGAAAATTGCACATGCAACACATCCTGCACACTGATGAGAGGTTTCAGGTCCCTCTGTGATTTCCTAGGAAGCAGTGGCAGCAAGGCAGGAAGACAGTGCCTGGCAGCATCCCTGAGGTGCAGGAACAGAAACATCAGCTTAACTACAAACATCTCAAGTCGAAATAACATGGCATAGCTGCAGTTCTCCTCACTCTGTCCATCCCGAGCAGAAGTAGAATGTGATCTACCTACCAGAGCCAGAAAGATTGTCTTCACCAGAACAGCAGAAGGCATGGTTTGATACCTCACCTTCATTTACATCCCAGGGTCCATGAAGAGGGATAACATGTAAGTCAAACATTCAAAGAGGTGCTCTCACCCAAAAAATCCCACTAAACTCAGTGCTTCCACTACAATAAGTACTTTGGGACAGAAATATGATGACAGCCATACTGGCCAAAAATGCAGATTCCTCCAAACAACCCTTAACTGACTGAAGTGCTGTAAATGCTTTCAAATGCAAAACAAACAAAGCCTTTGCAGTGAATTTTGGAATGAGTTTGAATTAAAGGCGACAAATGTGCACTTCCAAAACACAGACCTTGTCCCCTACTTCCCCTGGCCAACAGCCTCAGAGATCATGGACTAGAAGAAGGATTTTAACTATCCACAAAATGAAAAAACACACTCCAGGTAAAGTCTTGTCCAAGTAATGGGCAAGCCCTGGACTGCTGCATGCCACTTTGTTTTCATCAAGGTTGAATTCTGAGCACTGCTGTGAAGTTTTTCCACAGGCCTTGAAAGAAATACCTGAGCTTTGTCTGTGCCTTTGAACACCGTGCTCCATTCATATGCTGAAGGTAATCTTGTAGCTCAAGCCCAAGGAAGCTGCTTAACTCCACCCTAAACGTGTCATACAGTCGCACAAAGAGATCCTTTCTGAGTCACTGCAGGCTTTCCATAGAACACACTATTCACCCACGAGAATCTATTAAGGTAAGACCTTGCTCTCAGCTGGAAAACATTAATTCTCTCCCAAAAAGGCACACGACCTTCTTGGCCATTAATATCCCATCATTCTTTTGAGCTGAGTGACAAGCCAGGTAAGTCATCCAGACTTGAAACAGTGTGAAAGGCTAACTCTACAGGGAGATGTTTGAAAAAGAGAAATCACTGTTCCAGTTACTGCAGCAGAAAAATCAGTATTTCACTGGCCAGGATAGTCTCCAAAGTGGCCCCACTTGGACATCAGGCACATTAGGAAAATGGAATGATGATGACAAAAAAGCCACATGTACCCTGAACTGTTAAGTGCATCAGAGTGATGCAGACACCTTAAGGGGTAGGTAAACAGTTGCAAATGAAAAAGCTGTTGACACAGCAATAGGAGTCCTTTATCATGCTGATACTGATCCACAGTATCCAATTAGTTCTGTGGCCATTCAATGAGGAAAGAAAGGTTAGCACCATTCAAAACCAGAATACAACGCCATTGTGTAATGCTAAAGATGGTGCACAGGAAACATCTTTTAACAGCCTGGAAAACGTGGTGAGGAAGGGCAAAATCACCTTCCAAGGAAAAGCACAAACTGGGGAAGGGAATAAGGAAGAGAGAGAGCTGGTAAGAGAGGAGAACCTCAGCATCAAGAGCAGACCTCATGTTCACTGAGGGTTTGCCCTTGTTCGTTAATAATGGCATTGATACAGGCTGCCAAAAGCCTGTCTGGGGCTGCCAGTGGTGCTCAGTGGATCAGGGAATAACCTGATCCAGGAAAAAGGCAATTCAGTTTTGGCCATGCAGTTGGTAGTGTGAAGGACGAGATGGAAAAGCAAAATTTGGAGTGTGGCATCTCCAGCGCAGGGAGTCTCAAACCCTGTTGTTGTAAGTAGTAAAATCAACATCAATCAGCACTACCCCATTTCTTCCCTGCCCTGGTCACTTAATCTGAACCCACACTATCAAGAGTTTGTGACAACACAGCAAAGCTGTTTTAGGGACTGATCAAAGCTAAAACTAACCCAGCAAAACCTTAAGTTCTGATCATGTTGCAGCTGTTCTCTTGCTATCCCCTGTCCATATGTATTTCTCTGCTGCTTCCACTTATTTTGTGAAGCTCCTAGAGAGGAGACAGTCTCTCTCTCCTGCATCTCTGCAGCCCTGAGAAACCTCTTTCATCTCTCAATCCAACCTGCTAGATTTGTGGTCCTACAGGAAAAAAACATAGCATTTGAGAAGATGATGCATCTAATGTCATTGAAACTTCAGATTTCTGAATTCTTACAAAGTCTCTGCCTAATATATGGGAAATAAAAAGTCAGTGGTAGCTGCTGACAGCATTACAGCAGGCTGGGAATAAAACATTCCTACTATCAACAGCTACACTGAGCTCACTGAAGTTAGCAGACAGTCTGATCTCACCCAGACTGCACAACTTGGACATTCCAGCTGCAAAGTGCATGATGCATTTTCAGCCTTTACTTTCGTTTTTAAATCAGGGAAACAGCACTGCTAGAAAATATATGGGTTAAGAACATCAGTGCTATTGTCGAGGCAGAACAATAACAACTTCAGCCATGATTTATATAGCTAATTTTAGGATAAAACCCTATCTGTTTTTAAAAAGAGGAAAAGACCACAGAATGACCTGATTTTGTATTTGGCAGTGATTACAGTTTATACTGGACAATGTTTCAACTCAGGAAGCATGCAAATAGAATATTTTATTAAACTAACAGACAAAAGGGGTCTTTTCTTTATGTGTCCTCTCCACTGCAACAGATTTTATCAGGCTGCACCCAGACACGCCAGCTTTCCTCTCACCTGAAGTGCCTGATTTTAAGAGAATTACTTCCCAGACCAAATATCCATTTCTCTCTTCTATAGGCTCTATTTCTAGTTTATTGCTCATTTGTTCTGTTTGAAGCTACCCAAGATAAATTTTTTTGGTCATCTAAAAGCTTCAGAGTGAAGAGTCCAGAAAAGAAATATATATATCATCCATATTAGATGCTAATCCTGGGATTCGCTTTTATAGTGGCAACTAAAGCTTGGTTTCCTACAGCATCTGAAGCCAAGTCAGTGCTCTCCACTAAAGAAGAGTGTTCCTCACGGAGATAAACAGTCTAACAACACTTTTAAGCGTGGCTACATTTAAATCAAAGCATCACAGCAAATCCTGTGACAGAACCCCCCATTTCACTCACTGTGCCACAGCGTTCACAGCCTGACTTCGCTTCAAAATCCATCCCTACAGTCCTTCAGTTCCCTCCTTTTATTTGGCAATGCAGCATGTCAGCTGGGTGCAGGTGGAAATGCTTTTATTAAACCAAGATCTCTGGTTCAAGATTCCCTACAGAGCCCTGAAGCTTCAGATGAGAAGCAAAGGCAGGCTGTGAGCCCTGTGCTGCACCAGCTCACGTAATTCCTGCCCTGTGTTAGTAGATCTCCAAGGGCCTTTCGTATCTTCCTTACAATTTTTCTGTAAAAGGGAGTTTTAAAACTGGAGAAGGCAGAAAGGTACCTCTCAACATTTCACCTGTGCACAATGTAGCATCATGGGGAGTGGTGGGCCAACAGCCAAACTACTACTAACAAGTGAGAAGAAATGTAAAATGGGGACAGGGTGGAAAGAATCTTAAGACGGTCATCCTATTTCTGTGGTGAAGGCAAAAGAGGGACCAGCACAGAGATGCTGCTCTAGCTGAAGCATCTGATGAGGAAAACCCACTTCCAGGAGGCATTCTGAACAAAGGGATGCAAATGGGCAAGATGCATTTGTCAAGGGCAGAGAAGAGCTTTTCTCAAGCAAGGTGTGAAAGAACAGGACCTTATGAAAAGGTGCCCCAGCTTTATGGATGGTTAAGAGAGAACCTTAAAAGCAAATAAAAATACTAACCCTGTAAAAATTTAGACCCAGAGTCAAAATTACATTGCTTAAAGAAGTTATGCTGGCTTTGAGCTATTCTGCATACAGAAAAAGAGAACTGAAATGTGTATGAAATTTATTAATAGTATAGTAAATCAATTTACCTCTTCCTTTTATATCTCAAATATTAAGTACCAATACTTCCTTAACCATTTTATGAATTGCTTACCTCATCTAAATTATAGAGATATATATACACACACAAAAATACAGACACACATTAAGCATTAAGCTCCATCAAATCAGCAAATAAAATGAGAGCATATACAGAAACAGCACTTCTGTTTAAATACAATACCGGACTGTGTGGGCATGAAATGCTAGGAAGTCTTGGCTCTTCTATCCTTGAATAAATCACTGAATAAAGTAATTGAAACAGTTTTCAAAATGTGAAAATCATCTCAGCATGTGAGCAAGCCAAGGCAGGGCTAGGACAGCTTCCTAAAATTGCCCACTACACTGGTCATTGAATTAGTGTTTAGTGCTGTGGATTACTCACTTTTATTCCTACTGGGGGCAAACAGGAGTGGTCAAGTCAGTGTGCCCAGTTACCTGCTTTTTTTTAGTACTACTCAAGGAAGGCAGCTTTGACACTTCCTTTAGTAATTTTATAGCCATGTGACAACTCATGGTATTTAAAAGTTATCTTCCTTTTTCCACAGACTAAATGAAATTATTAAGCAAGACCAGCTGAAACTGATGAAGAAAAACCTTTGTTTCCATCATAACACATTAAACATGACTGTTTTACTATATGGAGTATGAAAGTAGACACTAACTCATTTCTTTGCTCTGATTATTTTTTAGGAGGTCAGAAATGATGTCTCTCAAGATTCTAGTATTTCTTTTAATATGCCATTTTTTCCACATGTATTCATGGCTGAAAGATCAATTAGAATTCCTTTGTGGGAAGTAATTTCCATCAGTTCAATTACCCCACGTAATTGTTTCAGCAATCATAATATCAATCAAATATCCCTTTTAATTTTTATTTAGAGATTCCATTACCAAACATCAAGCAGATGTAAACACTTCTTTCAGTACAAATACCATTTTACCCCTCAGCATCCTCTAAATCATAGAGCCACACGTGTAGTCTTTTAAAACCTCCATGAAACTTTCAGGGCTTCCCAATGCTTCTTTCACAACACACTTGCTGAAGACAAACCCAGTTTGTTGGACCTGCCTGTGGGGATAGAGACACTCCTACCTGCTCCTCACCCCACACGCCCTGCAGCTCCAAAAGCCTTCCTCAATTTATCTGTGCTTTATCCCCCTCTCGGCCTTTCAGGTGGCAAGGAACCCAGTTATCTATTTATCAAGAAGAATTCTGTTTCCTGGTGCTTTACAGCTGTATTTTAATCAGCGGCTGATCCATTTGGAGCTAGTGCTCTCATCTTTCCCTAGAGCTTTTCCCAGACAGTCCCTCTCATTCAAATGCTGCTAGTAGGTATTGCCATTCAACTCTATTTTTACATGTAATTCACTAAACTTCAGGAAGATGCCTGTCGAGCAAGTCAATATTTTACACTCCAGCTTGAATCCATTTTTTGCAGTGCATCAAAATGCAAGTTTATTTTTTTGCCTCCTAAGAGTTACAACCAAAGTAGAACCAGCCTGGAAATGAGAACACCTGAATGAAATGGCAAACCAGTGGTTCCAAGAATGATCAATGTATCTCCTAGAGTCCACAGAGAACAAATGTTGTCAGAACAACTAGTTACAAGTGCATTAAAACTCCCCAAGGAGAAAGCAAATACAGAGCTGCTTAAACATTTATAGGTGCTGCTGAGTTTCAGTTACTCTATGCATAGCACAATACAGCTTCCTCCCAAAGTGACACCTGCTCTGCTCTCAAATCTTTGTATAATCACCAAGAACCATTTAATCTAAGTGAATAAAAGGCTCGTCGTGCCTTCCCCACTGACTACTTCAAAAAAATAAAAACATTAACAGCCATCTCTGCCCAGCCTAGGAAAGCATGAGCCCACCCACAGGGATTGTAGTTGGAGCTATGGGAACATGCACAGCCCCAGCTTTACAGCACGCTTCAGGTAAAACCAGTTAAAATTCCCAGTATGGCTTTGTAGTATTTATAGAACAATATTATAAATCAGAAAGAGCAGCTCTTGTCGTGTTAGCACATCGAGACTCCCACAAGCCAGCTCTGCCTGAGTGAGCCCAATAAACACACTAGGCAGCTTGCTCCCCTGCCTTTTATCTCTGATAGAGGCACCCAAATGAAAAAGTCAGGCTGGGGGATGATGTTGACACGTCACTGTGGGTATTGTGGCACTTGAGAAGTTCTACTCAGAGACAATTGAACGGCAAAGACACTCCAGTTTTGGGCACAGCAGCCAACGTCACATCTTTGGGGGGAATAAAGAATAAAGGAGGGAAGAAACAATATCCCTTTGCCCCACATCCCTTTTACCTACCTGCACAGCCAAAAGCTAGGTGATACCTAGAAGATGGGCTGAATTTGACACAACACACGTTAGCCTTGGCCTCGATGCTCGCGACTGAGTTGTCCAAGTTGGTAGACCAGAGTTTCACTAGAGAAAGGAAAAGAGAGACATGAATAAACAAAAACCAACAAAAACATGAACTTCATCTGAAAGGCCTAAAATCTAGTTATTTCACGAAGAAGATTCTGCAAAGCCTCAGTTGCTAAGACATTAGTGAGTCTAAAGGGTCAGTTGTCACTGGTGGTTGGTAAGTTTGAGAATATTCTCACATTGAAAATATCCTGCCCACCTCTAGACACACAGGAGATGCCAAAAGCCCCCATCCCACACACCTGAGACCATCAGAGCAGGAGACTAACCACATGCTACAACCTCAGTGCTTAAGGTTACTGCAGGGCAGATCTGTACAACCAATAACAGGAAGGCTTGCATCCTTTTTTGCTCCTTGTCCCTGTGCTGGGATGCAAGAACTCCTTGCTCCACAGCAAAGTTGCTTTGCACAGAATAAATATACCTAATTGTATGCACAGTGAGTGAGAACAACTTGTTTTATTCTTGAGAAACTGGCACAGACAGGAGAGAAATCAGTATGCTGGCTTCCTATGATGCAATAATCCCTTAATACAAGAACTTTACTGTTCTGTGAGAGTACCACATGAACACTGATTATACTACGTGCTAGAATGAGCTCTTCCCACAAGCACTCCAGTGCTTCAGAGAATGACCAACAAAAAACACCAGGGCTTTTCAAAATACAGCCTTCCCCACCTACCAGAAACACTTCAAGCACCATGTAACCTTACGATGAAGAGTGCCAGGTGCTCCTCACATAGTTAATCTTGGTATTAAAAGCTGAACAACACCCTGCCTTCAGCCCAGATAAAGAAGCAGCAGACTGGCATCAAGCCCCATTGATGCCTACAAGGCAGAAAAGACTTCAACATTCTCCCCTCCCTCTTTTCTTGATCAGTGGCTCAAGCTGTACTTGAGTGTCACAAGCTGAGGCTGGAAGCAGAGCAAGCTGGAATCAGTGTTGAACATGCAGGAACTACATGGAGGGTTAATCCACTCAAGAGCTCCCCTTGAGCTGCACGGGCTTCTTCAGATCTGTGGCCAACAGGTCCTCCACAGTCTTCTTACTGAAAAATCACTTTGGAGGTGAAGTGAGCAAAAATGGCAAAACAACAGGAATCTTGCAACCCACTGTGACCAACACATGAGAGATCAGCAGTCTTGTGGTGCATCCCCCACTCTCTGAGGGGTCCTCTGTGTCACCTCTTGGTCAGCATTTCCCAGGGGCTTTGAAGGAGAAGCAAGGTTTCCACGTGGATGATCCAAGGATGTTTTAGAAGATGAAGGAAAAGGAGGAATACTGGCAGGTTGGTTCTAGTGCACTTTTTAATAGTATAGCAAGCAATGAAAGCAACAAAATCAGGCTGTTTCTGATCATACAAGGATGGAGGAAACATAGCACTGCTCAGAGCACACCCAGGAATCCTTGTAAGTACAGCACTGTGTGGATCTCTGGCAGCTGCCTGGAACCACCAGAAAGCAGCACACATAGACACCAGCAGAAATACAAACACCAGTGGCAAACTCTATTTGCCCAGAAGCATTATGTAAAATTCAATGAAAACAGCACCCAGCCCGAAGCTGGTTTTCGGAAAAAAAATCCATTCTCATTGATCAGAGCTATAATATTTGTCCTAAACATCTGGCTACATGCAAGCATGGCTTAAGAAGCCCTCTCCTCCCAGGCACAACTGGATGAGAAAGATTCTCCACCGTGTTCTGCACTTGGGGGCAGAGGGGAACAGGAGCAGGGAAGAATTTTGCAAAACAAGAAAATATTAACATTTTGCTTAAATGAACAGACACCAAGAGATGAGTAGTCTAAGTTCTGGTGGCAGTAAAGGCCATCAAGTTTATGGACGAGATAAGAAGCAAATAAAACACGTTTACAAGAGGAGAGTGTCAGCACACAACACCACTTCACCCTGAGGAGTGTGGGGCGGTGGACATGATCTCAAGTTCAGAGCAATACTCTGGCCAAATCTAGTATTAAAACAACACAGGCTTATCTTGAAGCCTTCCAACCAGGTATTTAAAGCTGCATCCAAAGCAGCAAAGTCTCTCCTTGACCCCCCCCACCCCCTGCCCCAAACAAACAAACAAAAAAATGGCCATCTGCTCCCAGCTTTGTAGCAGAAGCTAATTGAGGGGCTCCCTTTCAGCTTGGCTCCTCTTTTCATTCAAGCTTGCAGGTCATAAGCTGAGCCATTTAATCTGGTGAAGAGACAACCCACGTGCTCAAAGTCATGATAATATTCGCTACAACTGACAGGCGCAGATTAGAGCCTGCAATTTCTGTGATCTAACTGCTGTGAGATACACCAGGCTCCAATTATACCTTAGTCAGTACCATAAAAAGGATAGATGGGACATATAACAACACATAATGAAACATGTCAAGTTTTACCTAGAACTGCCCATTATTTTTTAAAAAGAACTGACAGGTTAATCAAGCATAATTCATAAGGGTAGAGTTTATTTGCTGTAGCTTTCATTGATTTTGCTGCGGTCGAGGCAGTAATTATACAACACACAGATGTCTTGATAACATCTAGAATTGTGTTGATGAGACAAGCAACCATCTGAGATTGACTATTTCTGAAACACATGTTCTCAAAGCATATTTTTCCTCATTTTGCAGCTGCTGAGAGACATCTTTATGTGGCCGAACACCTACTCCTCACAAAAGTAGTAAAAAGATGCCTCCAGAACAGTGTTTTCAGTTTAAAATGTTTAGGTCTTTTCGAGGATTTTTTTTTTTCCCTCCAGTTGGAGCTTTACATCAAATGTGTAAGCTTATAAATTAATTTTCCATGCATCAGTTCTGTGTCTAAACACTGACTAAAAGAGGCAGAAGCCTGTACCACAATAGCTGAAGGTGTTGATGTTCACAGTTAGTACACAAAGATGTTTCATCCAGCCTGTCACTTGTGCAATTCTTATCTGCTCATGTGATGAAGAGCCCGCTGCCACTCTGTAAAAGCTCTAAGCCAGGAATAGGATCTTGCTACCAGAAAATTCATTTGCAGAGATTAGCAGAATCCCTAAGAAAGGAGAAAGCTACTGAATTGTCCTGCTAGGCAAAATTTTGGATCCACTGCCTTGTGCAGGTGTCAGGAAGGTGAGACTGTCAGTAGGCAGTGACTGCAGGGCACTCCGTTGGTAAGACACAGGCTTTCTTGTCAGTATTATAATTGTCAACATCATCTTGACTTTTTCAAGGCACTCCCACCCCACAAATCTCCAGAAAATCCCTGCATTTTTTAGCCAGGAAAATGACCAAACTGAAGGTTCAACTTGGTATTTTGAGAGCAATAAATACCTACGCCTCAAGTCAACAGAAGCTGAAGGAATGCAATATCAATGAAAGTGAAGTCCCAAACAATCCTGTGGAAGTTGGAGGAGCAGACTCTGAGCTGCAGTTCTCAGGCTATTTTCCCTCTGTAGAAGGCTTTCCTTTCTTTGTTTTTAATGAAGTCAATTTTTTTTTAAATGAAGCTCTGCATATCTGTGTTGCCTTGCTGAATTCAGGGACACTATAAAAAAAAAATAGCTGTAGGACTAGTACCAGGGTCTCATTTACCAAGGCAGCATGGAAATTATTTTCCTGAGATGCAATGAGACAGATGCCTGCATTCCTCCTTGCCATAAGACAATGAAAAGTAACTACTGCCACAAACTCAGTGCTCTCAGTGCTCCTGTTCTATCCTACCTCTCAATTTTGAGCCAGGAATAATGAAGGAACTACAGGTGTAAAACCAGGACTCTTTTCTTCCGTCAAATTTATCAGGGCTCCTTCTATCTTCTTGAGGTTCAGAGAGCTTCAAAAACAAAGCCAGAGCAGAGAAACACTTGGTCACCCCCAAAAAGGCTTCTATCCCAGCGAAGACAAATTCTACCACATAGCATCACAAAATATTTCGCTCTCCCTCATCTGCTAACTTCACCATGGCCATAAAACTACACCCCCAACCCAGAACAGACACCTGTAAGGCATTAGCTAAGTGTGTAGCTCCAGCCCTGTCTCGGTACTTTGGTGCCATCATTTTTCCTTCACAAAATTAATCTTTTCTCCTCCAAGAGCAGAAATTCACCCTTTACTACTTACATGAGAACCACATCTCCTGCCATTATTATGTGCATAAAAGAATTTAAATTAAGACTCTGCCTTCTCCCCAGGCTGCTTGTAGAACAAGCAAACACCAATTTTGCTCACTGCTGTCTAGTTAGAGCATACCTTTGGGTCCCTACAGACATACACAAGTACCTTTGTCCTTTGAAGAGGGGAGGGCATAACAACTGTAGATAAAAGCGAAGGGTTTGTACACACAGCAGTTACTCTAAGTACAACAATGCTTTTATGCTGTCATTGTCTGCTATGAAAGTAGAAAGCTCTTGCACAAGTAAGCGTATTCTGGACTATATTCGTCTAACAAGATGGACAATGCAAGAACCTGGGGCCCAAGGATGCTGCTTCTAATTACAGCAGAATAATTTTCTCCCTGGTAGTACTCTGTTAGCACCCCCTCCACAGTGCCTGAGCCCCAGCAGAGAGAGCTGTGAAGCCCAGGATTTTTCATTTATGAGCACCTTCTCCAGTGCACGCCTGCTTTCAGAATTAGCTTGCGACTCGAAACGACCGAGGACAGACAGGCAGATACACAGGCAAGAGAGTGGAACTGGCAAAGCTGTCCCTTCTTTTGCTGGCTTGTCTTGATCACTTGGCAGGGAAACGTGACACTTGTGCTTTGTGGGGAAGAAGGACGAGATTAGTCCCGGAAAGCCCAGTGTGGCCTCAAAAAGCAGAGAAATGAAAGAGGACAGGAAGAGTAGATAAAAGATCTTTCCTGCCAGATACTCTACCTGGCCAAACATGTATTACTGTGTACTAAAACTGACCAGAACTCAACCAAACAGTCATGAACGTAAGCAGAAGGACAACATTTTAAGTTAGGCAGGTTTGAATTAAGACACTTGTCATAAGCATTACCTTTCCCTCACATTCAGTCTTTCAATGTGATCACCAAAACAGAAGGGGGACACTACAACATTAATGTGGACATTTTGCTACTATTGCTCTGTACCTCAAAGACTTTTAAAATCTGTCCTGAGACTCCACTTGCCTCTAAAGGGCTCTTTATGTATGCAAATCACAGGCAAATCATGGTAAAAATTAAGGATAAAATGTTCCAGGCCAGTTTTATCTACCAAAACCCAAATACACCTTCAAAGGACCTTTGTGAATTGAAATGCAGGTTATGTGGATCTGCAGGCTTTATTACAATAATTTCTAAGTAAACAGTACACTTTTAGAGACAATTACTGAAGAAGTGAACTGTTAAACTGAAGACAGAAGCTGTGCTTGCAGCTGGGCTTTGCAAAACTGGACACCTCGTTAACATGCTGATAAATGCAGATCAGCTTTTCCACATGCATGGCAGGAGTGGGGAGCACTGATGAAGAGGCTGTTAACTTACAAGGTGACTATTCACTCCTGCTGCATTTAAGCACACAGAAAACACACCTGCCTTCCACCAAAAAGGAAAGGGAAGCATGTCGAAAACATTTAAAACTCACCTTAATTATAAAATAATCACTGAAGTTTTGTAAATGGAATTACCAGCTTCAGGAACAGGACAAGAGAGAGTGGCTTCCCAGTGCCAGAGGGCAGGGTTAGATGGGATATTGGGAAGTAATTCTTCCCTGTGAGGGTGGGCAGGCCCTGACACAGGGTGCCCAGAGAAGCTGTGGCTGCCCCTGGATCCCTGGCAGTGTCCAAGGCCAGGTTGGACGGGGCTTAGAGCAACCTGGGCTAGTGGAAGGTGTCCCTGCCCATGGCAGGGGGTGGAAAAAAGTGAGCTTTAAGGTCCCTTGCAACCCACACCATTCCATGAGTCTGTGATTGCCAAATGCAACTGAGAAACAGTCATTTCTTTTGGAACAGCATTTAAAAGCTTTTTGGAAGGGGTGGGGGGAGCAGCGTACAAAGTTTAGTACTTATGAAAAATTAATTTATCACTTCAAAGCAAATCATGAAGAGCTCTGTCCAGAGCTCTATCAGCCCATCTGGGAGAGCAGATCCCCACTGATTAGGAAAGGAACTTTTAAGCTCTTGCTGTTAAATAACTCTGATTTGATACTGTAAACATATTACAGATAAAACTCTCATTCATTAGGGATGAAGAATACTACATCTCACTCAGTGCTATCCTCTTCTTAGAAGAGGAACATTTTTTTACCACCATGTGGTAAAGGGCTTGGCCTAAGGGTTCTCCAAAAGTGCTTTGACAAATGGGACCCTGGAGCGTGGAAAGCTGAGAGCTGCTCCCAGCACTCCTGCTCAGTCCACCATCCAACTCCTAAAAGCTCCAAGAAACGCAGGGCACACTTGGAAAGCAGGAAGCTTCAGCACAGTGTTCAACATGCAGAGCTACAGGTAAAAGAGCAGCAGGCGTTTTTTAACTGCTGCTTTTTTATTGACAGCCTCCTTTTTGAAATATAAATACACGCTGCTCTTTTGAAAGGCCCCGAGGCTTTCACTCGACAAGTTTAACTAATGTTAAAACACATTTTGGTTCGTTTGGAGTCCAGGAAAATGTTAGCTGAGGGTATATTACACACACAAAAAAAAAAAAAAGTGAAGCAAGAGATCTTAATCCAAACAAAGCCTCTCCTTCTCTAAGATCCAAACGGCTCAGTAATATCTTGACACATCACCACAACAACTACAATACTGAAGGCAGCTGAGGAATCAGCTCCTTGAAACAGCACACTGTTGTTCTTCCCAGGGAATACACAGAGCCTAAGTCTTCTGCACAGAGATTGAAATAAAATAGTACCTTTGGCATCATCAGAGCCTGAAGCCAATAGCTTAGGGTCCATCAAGTTAAAGTCAACGCTCCAGCACCTTTTCTCATGCTCCTGGTTGAGAAAAACAAGAAAAATATTGCAAGGCAGTGAGTTGTAATATGATAGAACAGTAAAGGAAAACACACATGTTTGGTATAAATTGTCAGCAGGCCCTGGAGAGAGAAGCTTACTATCTTTAGCAGCTTTTCAAAAAATATCTTTTCTCCCAATCAGACCAATCCTATCAATATGCTAGACATGCCAGGAAAGCAAAAAGCATTAGAATGGCTTTTTTAAAAACCTAGAACTGATTTCATTTGTCCTTGGAAAGAAAGAAAATGTTTCAGGAGATACACATTAAAAACCTGGTTTTGCAGCATGATTTGACTGGCTGTGCTTCCACCACGTGCTGCTTCTCATCCTAGATCGTAGTTTTATCTTCCAATATTAATAAGCAACTTTTAAGTATCTCCCAATATTGACAAGATGGCCATTTCAAACATGCCCTCCGCTCTGGAAGTCCTGGAAATCCTCACCTTCCTGTTGAGCTATTAAGCAAATCTTCTGGTATCTAATCCTCTGTTTTACCACTCAAATAAATATTATTAAAAGACTGCACACTCCTCCTGAAAACACAGAAGAGCTGTAATTGCTGTGCTGGCACATCCCACATGGAAGCAGAACATGGCATTGAATAAAATCTGAAATTCAGTCAAACCCTTTGTTTAAAGCCTTCACACAGGCTTAGAAGACAAAAAGCTCACGACGATGAAGTCACTAAAGGGTTTCAGTACATGCAAAGCAGATGTCAATGCCTCTATGCAAATCCAAATAAAAAATTCAAGTAATCTGATAGGAAGCAAAATTAGTTTGTTTTAACATAAGCAACAGCTGGTCATCTCTAGGTTGATTATTCAGCCTCATAAAGAAATGCAAAATGTATTTGAGAGGAAAACAGACTAGACTTATTCTGTCCAGTATAATTTCTCTTTCATTGAGATATGCAAAGGATTAATGAAAACAAGCATTATAAAATGGGTAAAAAACAACAAAAAAGTAAACACAGGCTTAGATAGGAATTAGAACTTACGGTGAACTGTCAAGGAGAGGGAACTAAAGTCCAGCCTGTAGTTCCTTCATTATCACTGACCAGTTTCAATGGACTATGCTATCTACACAACAGCCTGCAGCACTTCCAGCCTCTTCCCAAACACAACAGCCCTCTTCCACCCTCCTTGTTCTGACCAAGCTTCTCAGAAGCCATTAGATAGAAACACAACGTTTGAGTGTCACGAAGAAGCACAGCTCCCGGAACTCCTCCTTAGCAGCTCTGGCTGTCGAGCTGAGCACGCTGTGTGCTGAGGGCTGTGTGGGGAAGGAAGGGTTCTGCCTTGTGCTCCCTTCCCCCAGCCTCACCACCCAAATCTGCATTTTGCACTTCTGCTTCACGAGCACCTGCGCTGGCAGTCACTGCAGGGCTTTACAAAAGGCTTTTGACAAGGACTGAAGTGGAACAGGTATGGAGAGACAGAGGCTTCTAAAGAAAGGTGAGACAGCTTCCAGGAACTGAGTTCTCCCTGGGCAGATTCCCTGCCTGAAAGCAGCAGCAAGAAAACACCAGCTGCCTCACGACTGTGACAGGAAGACAGAGCTGCCTCCCTTGCAGGGCTACAGCTCAATAAAGCTGTGCGGATGAGACGCATTTACCAAACAGGAGGAACATCCATTTCACCCTGTGGAAAAAGAGGGTGAAAAAGTACCAGCAAAAGTACCTCCAGAACTGAGTAAAAAGCAAAAGGCTTTTGCTGGACTAGGAGCAGAACCTCAGACTCAGTGCTGCTTGCCCCACACAGGAAATGTTGTTTGCTGGTTGCATGTTACCTGGTAGACCTTGGATCTTTGTCCTGTGAATCCATCCCAAAGGATGACGGTGCCTTCATAGTCACTGCTGGCTAGCAGGTTCTTGTGGTAACTACTCCAGCTGATACAGCTTAAAAAGAGCAAGCCCTGGTCAGTTTACAGTCAATCATAACATACAACACAAAAATCACTTTTGCAATACATCAGGCAATAAGTATCTTGGCAAAGCACACAGCACCTTGATCAAAGCACCCCACTGAAACATGCAGTTTAGGGGAAAACAAACCAAAACCCATCAGAAATAAAACAAACCGTCTTTCACAAACTAAAAGCAAAGCTTCGTTGGCTGAAGAGACATTTCCCCCTTGATAAGAAGTGCTAGGGTTTAGAATTTTTTAAAAATGCATTTATCTCAAACACTGTGATTTTTTTGCTATTTGAATACCATACAAATTCTCAGAGAGCTCCAGGTTTGACTCCTTAACCTCCTAGCAATAGACACTACTGTTATTATTACCATAAACAAATTATTATCATACCATAAAGATAACTACTTACCAAAGAGTAGTTGTAAATGTAAAATGCATAGCTGCATGGACAGTAAATCAGCCTCTTCTGCAGCACACATCTAATTTTCTATATATGTACCTATGTGCACAGGAAAGTTTGACTTCTGAGAAACTACTTCCAGCTTTCTGTAAATGCTGGAAGTAAAGCCTTCCTATCCAGGAGGAAACAGAAGTTTGTTTGCTGTATTTTAGGAAATGTTTCTGATCAAGAACTGGAAAATATATCACACAGGTTTTTATTTCAAGCTGAATTGAGGGGCTGTGCAAAACTAAATGATGATTCCACTGGCAAACTCTAACGATGAGCAGAGAAAACAAGAGCAGCAACACTGCCAAGTTGCACTCGTAGCATTCTGGCACTACGCCTCCACTCTGACTCCCAAAAAATGTGACAGAGGTAAGAAAATTTGTAATTCTTGTTCACCAATTTTTGGACCATCTGGCAAAGAAGCACGCCAGTTGGTATCAACTGTGATGTACACAGCAGAAGCTGAACTGACAGATCCCATTTGTGCAGGTCCTCGAGCAGCTCTGACACAGATAACTAGATCATGGTAGCCTTGGGGGCAAGTTTTAACCAACAATACAAACCAGAAGTCCACAATTCCGTAACTTCTTAGCACTGCTTTGATCAGTGCAGCTACACATTGAAATGTGTTGTAGATACATGGATACTGATTTAGGAGTATTATACCTTGCCAAATTCTTGGTTCCACTATATGCTTGTATCCCGTTTTCCTTAATAATTTACACACAGAAGAGGAAAAATCCTCTTCCTTTCTTACGGTAGTTAAATATAAACATTTATTTTTCCATTAGTTAAGTAACAGCAGGCAGCATTGGTATTCTGCTCCTGACTACGGTGAAACTTAACAGTATCCCTTGGCTTTAAAACTTTACATTCAGAAACTTAAAGTATTTTTTACCCAATGTAAGCCACTGTTTTTAACCACCAGCTGCTAAGAGGATGGTTGCAGTGATACAGCTCACACAATGATTTCCCTGGCTTCACCTCTTCCACGATACATCACTAATGAGGAAATGTTAAGTACCCCCAACCCTTGTAGGTGTGAGAGCTGTCCACAAATACACCATCAAGGAGCCATCACTATTCCAGCTCTACTTCCATTTAGGTACCCAAACAGACAGCCTGTGTTTTACTGGAAGCCTTATTCTGAGAAGCTTAAGTGGCTCCTTGAGTTCCAAATGAAGTTGGCAGGCACTGCCCACCAGGACCATGAGGTGAAGGTTGCAGCAGCCCAGAGATAAGCACATCTGACATCTGGAGTCATGTTTCCAGGTGGAGCAGTCCCTGATGGAAGCAACAGCAGTTCAGAGGCCTAGAGCAGTGAGCTCTGGGCTGGGAGCAGTCTCCAGCTAATGGCAGGGAGGTCAACACCACACCACAGGAGACCTTTATCAGTTCAGACCTGTTCCCCTGACTAGATTATCTCCTCTCAAGTCAGGGCTTCAAGGAGCTTAAGGAAAAAAAGGAACTAATCTGTAAGTGAAGCCATCATGTACAAGCAGGAAGCAGGAATACAACCCAGAGCCATATCATAGAAGGCAGTCTCCTATCTGGATGGCTTTGAGAGGACATCAGACAATATCAGCAAGTGAAGAGGGTCCTAGAGAAAGGCTGATGTGCTGGTAACACTTCAGGTGGTTTGAGGATGGATGTTCCAGCTGAAGTATGAAGATGATAATCACATAATCACATCTTGTCAAAAAGGAAATCACCTGAGACAATGAAAATTAGGAATTACTGAGTAGGTAGAAAGATATAAAGGACAAGAGTTTAACAGTTCTGTTTGAGATGTGATAGTTGTAAAACAGTTCACTGGCTCAGATGGTCCAGATGGAGAAAAACACAGGGTTTCTGTGCCCAAAAAAGCCATATTCATTGGATCTGGCACAGCAAAGATCCCACTGCAGCCTGATGGTGTTCACAAGGGGTTAACACTCATTTGGAAAGAATTTGTAGATAGACTTAAAGGGGAAAACAGGAACTGACAGGTGAAAAATGTTTTGGGATATGCAGCCACTAAGTGGTTCAATTAACACCTTTTAAGTCACACACACCATAAATCTTTCATTTCTAAGTAATATGATTAAAGGATCATAGTAAGACAAAAATCAACTCTATTCCAACTCTCTGCCTTAATTCTGCCCTCATCCCTACCCAACTCTCTTTACAAAGTTTGAAACTAGAGCTTTTTCCCTAACACTGCAATACCTGAGCTTCTTTTGAACTTAAATTCTCCAAAGTAACCTTTACAGAGCACAATTTAGGGTTGGATCAGGTGGAGGGGAGCACCCTTTCCAGGCAGTGTTTGAGCAAGGGCTATCCTTTCATAGAAATCATTGAATGGTTTGGGGTAGAAGAAACCTTAAATGTCCCCTCATTCCAACCCCCTGCTGTGGGCAGGGACACCTTCCACCAGACCAGGTTGCTCCAAGCCCCATCCAACCTGGCCTTGGACACTTCCAGGGATCCAGGGGCAGCCACAGCTTCTCTGGCACCCTGAGTTGTACCATCCTCTGAGCAGACAGCTTCCTAACACGTAATCTAAATCTCTCCTCTTTCCACTTAAAATCATTCCCCCCCCTTGTCCTATCACTCTCTGTAGCTCTAAAAAGTCACTCTGTAAAAGTCCTTTGGTTGTATCCTCTGGCATCTGTGACAATGCACACCTGGAAGGAGGATGTCCTAGAGCTGGGATGTTATGATGTTTCTCTTCCATATGGCTTTCCTGGCACCTGCAGAGGGTTGAGAACCTACTGCCAATGTTCCCCTTAAGGGAAGCACTGATCTTTCTTCCATGCCCAACACAGGCAATTTTGTTGAAGCTTTAAAGACATCTATTTTTTCGGGTTCCCTTGAGATGTTATCATGGGTAATGAACTGAGTAACAAACTCAAAAAAGGCATGGAGGAGCAACCTGGAGAAAGGCACAGGAAAGGGCAAAGGTGACAAGAACCAAAAACGCAGCTTGCACAGTCCTCAAAACAGATAAACCATCAAACCCCTGGAAGTTCATAAAAATAACCTTTTGTAGACAACCTTCAAATGGTCTGCAGCCACGTCCAGGAGAAGCTGATGTGTGAAGGCTCTAAGATATGATATAAAAATAACTACCTAGGGCTGAGAGAATGTATAATTCAGCACTGGACTAAAAGCCGTTGTGCCATGCCATCTTTTATTTTAAGTACAGTAGCTGTATTTTTTTTTTTCCAGTTTTTGCTCTGTTCTTTAATCCAGAAAAAGAGTGATAGTTACACCCCAGAGATTTATCTTATCAGGAGGTGTGATAGCTTTCCTTCCTAGGGGATTAAGCTGGAGAAACTGTAGTTGAAAGCTAATCACCAACCTCTGAAAAACTCTCCTAACCTCAGCATCTGATCCAGCCACACAGAAATCCTGACCCTGGAAAGATTCATGTGCATCCTTCATTTTATTCAGAAACAAGTGGGCCAGCTCAGTCAGTGTTGTCAGTTATGCTGATCTTTCTTTCATGAGCCAGTATTTCTATGGCTAAAATGTCTCAAATCCAGGATCAAGCTACCCAGTGTTAACCGCCCCTCTGGCGGTGAGAGTTAAATGAGGTTAAAGCTTTTAATAAGGCACAAACTTCCGTGGTCTCATCTGCTTCTGAGCACCAAGTGCTTCAGACCCAGTCTGTCACCACGAGCCCACTGATGACTGGTAGTTTTAGGACTGAGATGTTTTTAAGGGCATGATCTACTGCCAAGAACATCCACGTAATTAACAACACAAAACGAATACTTCGGAGACATATGGAATTACATTACTGTTATGAATGTTTTAAATAAACCCCTTTTTCCCTAATCAATTCAAAGCAAACCTCTAGTGTGGTAAAAGACAAATACTTCTACAGAAAATTTCATCTTCCTGCAAAGTGAAGCAGTAATTCTAAAAACTAGAATTAATGCAAGTTGAAGGCATACTTCCTCATAACCTGTTTAGTGTCAAACATCCTCTGTATTGGAAATACAGGCATCCAACACAACCAGCTCATACCACCCCAAATAGCAAAGACTCTGTGATGAAAAAGACCATATGACAAGTTTTTGCTTAATTTAAACTTAATAGCAAGAAGTGGCTGCCATTTTCAAAGCTGACAGCAATACACCCATGAAGTGCTACAAGGATACAGAAATCACACGTTTGATTTATTGACACCGAAAAATGAAAACAGTAAATTATTAGCGCCTCCTAAAAAAGAAAGACTACTGATGCTTTGCTTTTACTGCAATTGACTAAACAGATGCAGCTGATTTTGGAGGTTTATGGTAACATCTATCACTGAAGCACAGATGCTGCAAACACACAGTGGTGAGCATGCAGAATACTAAACGTGGATTTCAAAAGCATGTTTACCTAACCACACTCGCACATCACCTGCTGTAGATTAACAAGGTCTAAAGCCAATTTTTTACCTGAATGCTAGATCTCCTTGTTTTTCTCCCCCTGCAACCTATGGCAAAACAACAAATCTGCCTCTTGAATAAATCAGAGCAGAGCTGTGGCTTGCTGCTAGCCATTCCTCTTCGTCCTTTCCCATCTCCCACAAGGGGGGAGCTGCAGATTAGTGCCTGCCATAGCTAGGGACACAGCGAGTCATAATTAGCTCACAGGGTGCTGTTTATAGCTACTATACAATGCCAGGATTTGTTTCTTGTACTGAAGCTATGAATCTATAAATGGGATTTTTATGAGGATTTATGTGTCATCTTGTGTTTTTCCTGGAAGCTTATGCCACTGTTGTTCCCAGGGGACGCGATGCACATTTACCAGAAACCCGACACACCGACTTCCTCCCCGTTCTTAAAAATAGGGATAAGAAGGCTCAGCAGATGATGAAAAAAGCATGTATTTAAGAAGCAGGTGGGTGTAAAAAAGGGGGTTGGAAAAGAGGAAGAGACTCAGCTACAGCTGGTACCAGGGCTCTGCTCCAGGAAAGCCTACAATCAATTACTGCTGGCATGAAGCTCAAGCTTTCAGCAGGCACCCAGCTGGCACACGGCAGAGCAGGGCTGGGCTGGCGCCAGCCCCGGCCCAGGCACGGGCTTCCCTTCCCGCAGCTGCTCCGGGCCAGACTTGCTCTTGGCCAGACACAAATGCTGTCACCTGTCTGCTTTTATAAAAGCCCATCAGAGCCTCTGCTCCTCTGAAAGCTGAGTCACCAACATCATTGCTAATGATTTATGTTCCAGCATCATTGCTCTGAACAAGGTTAACCAGGATCAATTTAACCAGGAGAGACATGTCACCAGATCTCATCTGCACACAGACCCCTGCATCTCTGCTGGGAAGAGAAATACCACCCATGTGCTCGAGCAGAAATGTGTTTGTCTTCAATATCAGAAGGGGCACTCACAGGTAGAGCAAAGCCTCTCAAAGAAGCTGCACTTTCACCCAAATTAAGATCAACAGCTTTAAGCTGAGGCTTCTCATAAAGCACAGGCTCCACATGTTTAGATTTTTCTATTACAATATGGGCACATTTTCAGCACACTGCAATATTCCATAATGAAATTACAGCCTTCATCTATAACTTCTCCCTCAAGCTACACCACTTCAGAAAAGCAAGTTATTATGCTGCTCGATGCTGCACCAGCGAACCCCAGCACCGGTGACTGGCAGCACAGCTAATGGATATAGCAAGGATGCATTTGACTGACAGACCAACTTTATTTGTCAAAACCAAAAGCACCTACATGCCAAAGGAAGCCTGATATAATTGGAGGAGGCTGATGGGGGGGGGAAAAACCCCACCATTTATTTCTTCAAAGGAATGAGAGAAACCAGGGTAAGAAAATGAGAGAGGACCCGATCCTCCTCTACTGAGGCAGAGGGTCAGAGAAGAATGTATTTAGCACTGTCATATATACATAAAATATATCTGTGCATGACATTTGAGAATGAGAAAAAAATATTGAGAGCAAGCAGCATCTTGTCTGGAGCACAAAGCCAACACGTGTAACACCCCTGAGGGCACTAATGTGATTCTCCTCACTGGCAGCTGTGGGACAAGGGAGAATTAACAATTTTCCTAATGATTGGCAAGAGCATCAGGGTAGATCCCCTGTCAAAACTGAAACAGCAAGTTTGGAATTTATTTCAAGTTGCCCAAGAAATACCAAACACACATTGCTTTCCCCCTTCTAATTAAGGCAAAATTGACTGCTAGATGGTTCTCCTATTATTCTGCTCCTCTCTCCAGAAAAATGAAGCTGAATGGTGCAAACTCAGCTATGACTCAAGTAAAAATGCAGGACTTTTCACCAGCCCAGCCAAACACAAGCTCCATAATCAGTACAGCATATCAATACTAATCACTCTCAGGCTACTTTTACCCACTGTGAAATCTAGTCTCATGGTCAGCTGCATTTATATCCTTCCCTTCATAAAATAGTGTTATGCAATTCCTGGGAATAACGAGCACAAGCAACACAGGAATGACTGATCTATCTTCAGCAATGTGTCAGCTACAAAAAGCGTGACTTTTACGCTTTAAAATAGGCTCGCAAACATTTCTAATTTTGTTGCACAACATTTTGTTTTCACGGAAGCTGGACTGTTACATAAATTTATTACTTGCACTTTCATGGGTGCTTTACTGCTTTTAAAATGTAGAGTACCAATAAAAACAAATGAGTTTAACAGAGATGCTGGAGACTAGCATTATAATACTGAATGGGTTTGATTGCCTGGATTATTTACTTCTGAGCTTTAACAGAATTTTTGAATTAGGATTTTTGAGTTATTTAGCTGCATTCTTTCAGTTGAAGTTCCAACATGGTAGTCTATATTTCATTGGTTTAATACATCTAAAAGGATAAAAAAAATGGGTTGACAGTAATGATAGCAGCACAGAAACAAAAAAAAAAAATCAAGGAAGGTCTTTTCTCAGGAGCTTTATATTATGAGGCCCAGCAGAACAGTACTTCAGGCAGACAAAAATTCCTAGGCAGAAGGTGCCAGTGAGGAACATTTCCTGAGAACTAGCAACCTCTCAGAAGAATGGAAAGGATTTTGTCAGTGAAGAGGAAGAATCAGTAACTGTTGAGGAACTGGGTACAGAGGTTACCTTGAGACAAGCTATGGCTTTAGCTGGAGCATATACCCACCCCTTTGAGCAGGCATCTAACAGCATTTGCAAGGAACACAACAGCAATTGACTACCCTGTTGCCTTTTCTCCCCCAGATACATGGGGCTTTGTTACTACCTGGGGTGAACCCAGCACAGATGAGTAACAGTGCTTGTGCCACCCAATCTCCATCAGCTCCTGCATTCCTCCTTTCCCCTCCAATTCCCATAAAGAAAGCAAAACAATCACTATGCATAAACAAGCAAGTGGAAAAGGCACTCTGAGTTCAAATACAAATCAATGCCTACCTGATTTTGGAATTACAGGTCATTTCATTCTCAGGGTAGTGAATATCCACCGCGTCCTGAATGACTGTACCATACTCATAGACTTTAATCTTCTTTGTCACTCCAGCAATGGCAAAGTAGTCACAGTCTCGGTCGAACTCAATACTGAGAAACAAAAACGTAGGTTGAGAGCTCTGTAAAACACCACACATACTTAGCAGGAAGATATTTTACCTCCTAAACATCTTGGTATGGCAGAGTTGAAAACCACGATTTGCAGTCTGCAAATACCCAGTTCAACACACCCTGGTCAGGTCTGGCACACACCCCAACAGTGTGGAGTTCTTGCTCTAAGCACTGCTCTCCAATCCAGCCCCCACCAACACACCCACATCTCCATTTTTGTGGTAGCACAATCACCCTCCCACAGGCAGGATCTTTGCTCAGGGGCTCTGGAGGTTTTTCAGTTCAGCTACATCATCTACATTGCATGGTACCCCAATGTCAAAGCCAACAGCTTGTCCTGGAAACGTGCTTAACATTCAGCTGTACATTCCACCATTAACGTGCCATGGCATGACTGCCCATTGATCCCTCCTGTGTGCAACAGCTTCAGGAACTTCTACGTGCTAATGCAGAGCAAAGCAGTATTTGTGGAAAAAAAAAAACCCTTCTACATTCCCTGGGTAACAACAGGGGGTTGAAATCAGATCATCAGTGCTGAAAAACAATGCACACTCCGACTTCCACTTAGGGTTGCTTGTGCAAACAGAGGCACCTTCTTTCTCGACCTGCAGGGCAAGTTTGTAATAAATATCAATGAAGTTGGAAGTAAAAGCAGACACTTTATAACAAAGTTAAGCTGCAAATGAGAAAAGCTTGCGGTTGTACACGAAATACATCGAAGAGAAAGGCAGGCAGCCTTACAAACAGCTAATATCATTCCTACCTTCACAGCTTGGAAGGGCTTGAGAGAAATCTGCTAGACATCCAGCAGCTGGGGAAGTAATCCTACTTCCCAGGAGCTTCTGCTTTCCTGCAGCGCTGGCACTGCTGGCAGGGCAGGTGCACATACACCTGTCTCCTTCGAGGGCATCAGCCTCAGTGAGACACCTCCCCAGAAAGGGTGTGGGGGCAATGTTTGCCCTCAGTCACAAAGTCTCTATGATCCAGAACCAGCTCTCCCCAAGTCTTCTGACTAAGCAATCAACCTACTGTTTAGAGAGGTCTCTTTTGGAGTTTTTCCACTCCTAATTCGTTTCAATCCCTGCCGTCTCTATCCCTTTTTTTTTTATTTCCCCTTAAGAATCCAGAGTGTTTATGAACGAGGGAGGAAGTTCTTAATAACAGCAGGGAAAACTGAGTTTACACTAATTTCACATTCAAAATCATGAGAGCGGGGGTATTTAAGGTACCTTCCTACAATTAGAAGGCATTAAACCAATTACAAGAAGAGAAAGGGCTCCTCAGGCTGCCCCCAGAGCTGTAACAGCAAGAGCTTTCCACTCCTCAACAGAGCTGAGAAGTCCAAGGCAATGCAATGTTCCCAAGGGAAGATAAATTTAAATGCCACCAGAATTTTCAAGTCCTCGTAAAGGAGATATCAGGAAGTTATTTTCAAACTATGGAGAGAAAAGATTGTTGATATGCAGTCTGTTGCTATAAAATAATTCAGTGAAGCAGCTTGAAACTTGGCCTTTTAACTCAGGCCCCCAGGCTTCTCCCAGGCAGTGGCAGGAGATGGTCCCACTCACAACTACTTGCTAGAGAAGCTACTCAAGTGCAGCCTGCAAAACCATGAGCCCCTAAAATGCATGGAGGAACATGCTTATGGCTGGGGAATTAAGCAAGCATGCAGGCATCTATTTAAATAAAATGGGAGAGTGAAAGAAGCCACCTAAGCATCCAGGCTGCTCTCCCCACTCCCCAGACCTACTTTATATACACACAGGATGAAAACACCATTCAGGCCTGTCTTGTTTTGTCAGCTCACCCTATTCTGTGGAAGAATTTTATAATCAAAGCCCCTACAACAATACAACGGATTTACTTGTACCACAATCTTAATTGAACTGCTGTCTCCGCTCCTGCTCGCTGCCCTGTGGATTCAGGTAAAGCACAACTAAACTGATGGCAGTGATTCATCTGCCTGGATTCAATTTATACCCTTAGCCTTCTGCTGAAGAAAGAAAAATAATGCATTACAATGTCTGGTAAAAAGCCAAGTTATTAGAACAGAATAGAACCTCTCTCACTTGGGTTGGGTTTGCTTCTCTAGCATTAATTCAATTTTTTTTTTTTTAGGAGACATGCTGTAGGCATAAAAAATTAGTATTTCAATATGCCCATTAAAGTTAACAAATCATTAAAAAAATAATAAAGAGCCTTAAGCAATGGAATTGTTAGACCTGTGACCTTCAAACAGCATCAAAGACACTGCAGGGAGAAAAAGAATGCAAAAATAAACCACTACCAGTACAGACCAACACACACCTGCACCTCAGCCTCCCGTCACCTGTGCTCAGTCCTGGGACAGCCAGCATTCTCACCTTCTGCCAGTCAGCTTTTCATCAGTGATTCACAAATAAAAATAGGAACACCCTAAGTACCTAATCAAGAGGATAACATACCACATAAAATTGTTCCTAATATTTGCAAAGCTCTGCTTAAGCCTGGACTAATCAGCATTAGGACAAACAGCCCACTTGCACAGCAACAATTATTTTTATGCTTTTTCCTGCAAGTCTTTTAAATACACTTAGTATTATGCAAGCCTTATTTGCATTTAACTAGCTCGAGGATATTCCTGTCACTCCATGCTTGAAGTCTTTGTGTCAATGTAAGCACTTGCTTAGACACAAGCTTATCTATATGAAAATTCACCAGAGAACTTAAGTTTTGTTTTGTCTTGTCAGAAGACTCAACAGGGCCAGCTCAGAAAGATAACATTCTGCTTTGCAGGTGATACACTTCCACAGTCCAAGTGAATTCCTCATTAGCACAATAACAACATGCAACAGAATAATAGGAAATAATTCAAACCCCCAGTGAAATTACTTTTTGGACCAGCAGTGGTCCTTGCTCCTCAAAGACGTGCTTGTTAAAAACAGTTACCAATTACTTGTTTTTTCTTAGCCTTTTTTTAAACTCCACATATCTGACCAACAAAGACTAACCAAATTTCTATAAGGAATCTTTTGGGGACACAAGAACTGCTAGATATTTGAAAGAGCTTTATAAACATGCCGCAGAATTACTTACAGAAATCAAATTGAAAGGATCTGATGGTTTTGCTCTAGGGAAAACAGAAGACAGACATCTCCCATTCCCAAATCACTGTTTTCTTTCTCCTAAGAAGTTGACAACCAACATCTTACAGAAATACCACTAAGAGCTGCTGGAAAGTAACCACATCCTTAAGGGTTCGGGTTTCTCCACTGCTTATCTTAATGCCCAATCTGTGAGATTATAAATCAATTGCTCTATTGTAATGGTAAAACCTATGACCTTGGAGAACACTCATAGCTGACAAATAGAATTATGAAATAAATTGCTTCCGAAACAGGTCTGGAAGCCTGCTTTGGTGTTGAGGATAGAGCAGCAAGGAAAGAGTAAAAAATGAGTATTTAGCAGCTCTGCCATTGTGTAAAGCCTTTGCATCCTGCTGGGGTGTGCAGTTGTTCTCCACATCCCTGGATGATGCGCTGGAGTTAGGGAATGCATACAGATGGGCAACTCAATTGATTAAAGGAATGGAGCAGCTGCCTCACCGTAAGGGTTATGAACAAGGCAACAGCAAGACTGGTGTTCAACAAGTCACAGTACAACTAGGAGGTACTCGCCAGAAGGTTTGATTTGGGACAGATGAGGGTTTCCTCCCTCCCAGTTACACTTCTAAGAGCCACACGTGTTTCAGGCAGCAACTCCTGCAGAAGTAACTGGTGGTAGAGTGAACCTGACAACAGCAATCCATGTACATCTGGTTCATGCCAGATATTAACAGGTACATACTGTATTTCCTGTTTGAAAACAGGAGAAGGCATCTAAGTGCATTTGCCTTTAACTGCATCACCAGTTACAGCCAAAGGTCTTCATCCTCTCCCCTTTCCATACACAGTCTACAATTGCTGCTAAAATCAAAAATGCCTCAGCCCTGACTTGTTACCGAGATCTGTGACTGTAGGAGTTGCCATTTCCACAAAATAGATGATTCAGTTTCTCTCATGGAACTATATCTATATATCTATATAGATATATATATACAGACACACACACGCACGTTTTCCCCCTGAATATACCAAAGCCTTTCAACTCTATTTCTCCCCACCACAGCGCTGTTTCTATTTCTGTATCTTTAACATCAACTTCTATCTTGCTGTGGGCTCCCATATTTAATGACATCATGGATATATTGCTGGGACTTAAATGGTGAGAAGGAGAGATGCCAGCAGCAGCTTTTGCTCTTCACTTACGAAATATTTCCTTAAAGTCTTTCTTACTCTGTGCTTCTACTCCGTGGCCTCCAAGGGGTATCCTGTCACTTCTAACAGTCCCAAGTCTCGCTATCTCTTTCCAATGCTCATTTTGAGGCATTGGAAGATTAGCCAAAGATTAGAAATTTATGTTAAAATCCAACACCATGGGCACCAGAGCAGACTGTTCAGCACCTGGGACCAACACAGAAATCGGTATTAATATCACACACCTGAGAGACTTTTTACAACAGACAGATATTTTAAGGCAAAGTAATTAGTATCACTAAGTATGCACTGGCATACTAATATGTGGTTTTCAAAAACAAAGCTATTTTCCAGCAGAGGAAGCTGCAGTAAAGCACTCAGATTTTGTGTTCTATCAGCTCAAAGCCTAAATTTTGTCACACAAAAACAAAAGCTACTGAGACAAAGCATATGAAGTTTCAGTATCAAAAGACTGTTTTGCTAAAGCTGTGAGTGGCTGAAAAAACCACTGAGGTTTTTCTCTTTAATAAAGGAGCACTTCCATTAGTTACTCCTTACCTCCAGAGCACCACCTAAGTAAGGTCAGTGCTTATTTCTGAGTCCTTAATCTGTGCCACAGGAACAAGGACAGACCACCACTGTAGAATGTGTTTCTTGGTTCATACTCCCAGGCTGCCAAATGTTTTCCAAAATATAAACTGAACAAGCATGCCATGATCCCAGACAGGTTGTTGCAATGTCTAGTCAGAAAGGACCACTTAAACCTCAATTCTCTCTAGACTGTTATTTGGAGAGAAGTTAAATGTATAAATAAGATTACCACTCAAAGTCATTCTATCAGAGAGCAAACACTTTTATCCCTAAGAATCACATTACTTTAGGTTAGATGTGACCCCTAGATTACCAGAAATTTGCCAGATATGTCCTCTCATCAAGGTGAAGCCATCTTGATCAGATTCAAGTCTAATGGATGTCTAATAAAAACTGTGGGACAGAGGACCCCAAGCTACTTCATGCTGATCCCATTCCTTGGAGTTGTTTGGAATATCCCAGCTCCAGCAGCACCAGCACTTACTGAATGCACCCAGGGTACCCTTCCCATCACCTCTCCTCCTCCAAGCTCCGAACATCTGATGAGAATTCGCTACCCCTAATCAAACCTCTATTTGGAGCATAAAAATAAAAGACGAGAAAGTCAGGTCTGTGTTAATTAACCTCCCTTCCCCCCCCATCTGGGAAACAGACTGGGAAGGGTGGTGCATTAGCCCATCAAAGCCTGCACTGCACAAGGAAGGACAGTCCTCAGCTCTGGGCTCCCTTGGAAAGGCATCATTGCACCAGCCATGCTACAGCCATACTTTCAGCATCTCTCTTACAGGCACAGCAGCCTGGAGGGCTGTTCTGCTCTGTTTGAAGAAAGGCATAAAAAGGTACCACATTAACAAAGTAATGTCATTAGACCTAGTTCCAGGCCCACTTCATGCTTATAAAAATCCTTTTAAGTGGAATGAAATGCCATCAGTTCTAACAGAGACCACTTCATAATACTCCCTTTCCATAAAGAGCTTGTTTAAAGGAGACTATTAAACCTGAATCGAGGAGATTTGGTGGTCTTAGATCCATCTCACAGTTTGGAAATCAAATCCAACAGAGCTACTTTGATGCTTTGTCATCTCTAGATAAAACAGAGTCGTTCTTTTTTCAAACCCAATGAGAGCATATACTATGCTGTGAGATTAATTGGGCTCCTTGCAATAGCTCAGTTTTCAGAGCCATGTTCCCCTCTACTTTGTAAAGAGGTTACCATGAACCTAATCTCCTCTGACTACAACCCAAAACCTTCCAGAAAGCCATAGCAGAGTCCCAGTCTTGGCTATAAGACTACAGCTAGAGACATCCTCTTCTGCTGCATAAGGTCTTTTTCCCATACATGTATTCAGGGGAGCTTGGCTTAATTAGTACTAATGATGAGAAAACCTACAGGGAGCTGCTGAATTCTGCAAGCAACCAAATATAAAGCGTACTGATAAAAAGCCACTTTGCTGCTGGGCGATGCTCTTCTGCATGTTGAAGAGAAGATGACGACAATCCCAGGGTTTCTATGCCAGATCCACAGAAGTACAATGAGCCAAAGCTGCTGCAAACAACTACCATGCAACTTAATGAGGACTAGATTCAGTTTTTCCACAAACAGCATTTTAAATAAGCTGGAGTAGGAAAAACTTAACTGAAAGTGCCAACTGTTCAATGCAGAGCGTTCCTTATGACACTATTTAAAATTCAAGCCAAATGATCAGTCTGCCCACTGCAGTATTTTGGGTAACCTATATCTATATTTGAAACCCAGGAGGTGCCATTTCACCCAGCTGGGCTGATACACAGTGGGTTATGAACAGCTCTGACAGCAGCCACGGCTCAGTGCCAACATTTCCAAATACTAAGGTGGAAGAGGTTACAACTATCTGAACATTCTCATCTGCCTTCAAGTTTGGGAAACGTTTCCAGTAGAGAATCACTGAACGGATAAGGCTGGAAGGCACCACCGTGGGCCATCTGGTCCCACCTCCCTGCTCCAGCAGAGTCATGCCAGAACACGTGGCACAGGCTTGCATCCAGATGGTTCTGGAATATCTCAGTCAGGGAGACACCACACCCTCTCTGGGCAATCTGCCCCAGCGCACGGCCACTGCAAAGGAAAGAAGTTCTTCACATTCAGGTGGAACAGAACGTAGCAGCTCTACCCAAGCTGAGGTTTGAGGGAGGAACCCTGCTCCATGACAACCTGTAAGGTGGTCTGAACAACAGCTCTGTTTTATCAGGATTACACCACTAAGTAGGAAGGAACAAAGTCAGTTGTGGTAGGTACTGAAGTGCTTTCTAAATATAAAGCCATTTGAAAGCTTGTTTCCAAGCCACCCTTTTGTTACTACAAGAACAAGGATTTTGTTTCTTTAAAATTGAGCACAGCAACTGTTGACAGAGCTGATGAGGCAGGGGAACAAATGGATCTGAAAGAGAGATCACCATCAATACTGGGACTTTAAACAGTGCAGTCTGTCTGTAGGCGCCAATTCATGCTCCCTCCATGATTTGGCAGCAGCAGCTGAGGATGTTTGTCTCCAGCTGACCACACTGCCAGAGGTCCCATTTCACAGGACAAATCACCACCCCAAGCACAGCAACTCCAGTAACTCAAGCCTCTGCATTTTCCTGACACTGCCATCAGTTCTTCTGCCAGACACCCTGCAGAGAATCAGGAGGGACAGCTGGAGACAGTAACCTCTTTAGACAACTCAGCTCAATCCAACAGGCACCACCAGTCAGGGCACCAGCCTTCCTAAATACCAAGCTCATACACCACAGATGAGCCTTTCTCAAGGAGCCAGAGGATGGGCTTGGGCAATTAACTCCAATGAGCCTGCTGCCTGGTAATGAGAGAACAAGGTTAAAACATCATTTGAAGCATTTTTCCTCCAGCTGACTAAACTGCTTCATGAGATTTGATGGCATTTTGAATCTGACTTCATCAGTATTTTTGAATGCTATCCTTAAGTAGCTTTACTTTTTCTAAAGAATAGTTTATGCATACCCTTAATTCCACAGTCTCACAGAGAAGTTGTTCTGACCTCACCTGCACAAATGTATGCACACACTTGTATATAATCCCGTGAGAACATAAACATCACTTCATAGCTTATTCTGTGTTATTTATTACCTTATTCTACAAAACAACTATGCAGCACATAAATCCCCAGCATGACTTGGAAACTGTCTTTATTAATGCAAATGATGACATATTAATAATCATGAGTTCAAGCCTTTTCTCCAGGCTGAGCTGCTTGTAAGGTTTATTCTCAGAATCATTTAAGCCCACACCATACATCTTTGCATGCTTTAACACACCACCTTATCATATTCTTCAACTACCTACCATTTCACAGGCTAACTTCTCTAGTTAGCTGGGAACAAACAAAAAAATCCAAAGGCATGCTAATGCTTTTCAGATCATTAGCTCCTATAAAATTCAGGCATTTACAACAAAATGGCTAGAAAATTAAAAGAATACTGTAATAAGCTGCAGGAATCCATGTTCTAATTAATAAACAGGTTTGTGTCTTCAAGCAGAAACAAGCATTCACTGTATCAACACTCAATGTCAAATGAAAGCCATAAAACTGGGGGGGATTAAATGAAATCCATCTTTGACTTTTACAAACGCTGTCAGAATGCAAACTCTGTGCATAAGATGCTCCACAGCTTTCATGGCTTGCCTTTCCAGCTCCTGAGGCCAAGACACAGCACTGCTGCCTGAGGACAGCCATTATCACACGAGCATCAGGAGGAACGGAAGGGCTGCTACCTCCAGCCTCACTGAAAAGATTTTCATCCTGAGCAATCAAGAGGGGTGGATGCAATGATGCAAGGCAATTTCCAATGGCACCATCCTCCCACCCTGGATATTGATCTCTCAGAGCACATTCCTGACACTACAGCATCCATTTTGAGTTCCTGCACTTCCACAAAACTTCTCTTCCAAAGAAAACCAATCCTGAATCTAATGACTACAACACTGTTTGTAAGCAGGGATCCCAAAGTTTGCAGGAAGTAAAATACCCTTTGCACAGTACATGTCAAAGCCACATACAGTGTTCCTCCTTAAATTCCTTCCTCTTGAGACCTAAGGCCACAGGAAGATGCTCAGCAGAAAGTGAGGGCAAAATGTAAAATGTCTAATGATCTGATCACGTACCTTTATCACAAGTACAGCCCCCAAGACTTTGAGGTCTCTAGTCCAATATCCTGGTCAGAGCAGGGGCAGCTCTTTGACCAGACCATGTTGTTTAGGGCTTTCTCCAGCCTGTTCTTGAATAACTCTGTGGATGGAGCTTGCACCACCCCTTTGGGAAGCTTACTCCAAAACTGGATTACCCCATGCTGCAGGCAGCGACTGCTACACAGCAAGACATGGAACCTCATTGAATAAACCACAAATAGATCCTTCAAGATATTGGGGGGGGGGGGGGGGGGGAGGGGAAGCCTCAAGAACAATCACTGTTCAAAACATTTTGTTTAAAAGCCAATTCCCAAATTCATCAAAAGACTGCTCAATACTTTTAACAGATCATTTATGAAAATTCCTAAGTTGAAATTCAACTAAAAAGTCTCATCTAATTGCCCGCAGATGGAGACAGGTTTGAAGTACTAAGAGAGCTTAATGGGAAAAAGAACTTCCTATGACAAAATAGTCTGAAATTAGTAGGAAAAAAAATGAGGTCCCACTGGTGGCCATGCCACTTCCATTCATTAACCTCCCAGTTTCAAGTTATTTAAGTTTTATCCCTTATATTGATGAAAGAAAAAACTTCTCTCTGTAGCAACACCATGGTCACCAGAAGGTTTACTTTTCAGGTCAAGACTGGAGAGAAGAGCAAATAAGCTCTTTTCTGATGTCAGTCCCTGTTGGCACCAGCAGCCTGTCCTGGGGACTTGGATGGCTACGTTACAGGGCTGAGTGTCCCTGAAGTCTGAATTCAGAGATCAGAGCTGACCCCTGAATAACCCTTTCGCTGGGTACAAGTCACATTTAGCTTCTGCTCAAGGGACCCAGACCACAACCATGAACTAGGAAATATATCAGTTCAGCACTCCAGAGAAAGATGGGAAAGTAAGGGAAAGGCTCTGCACTTCACTCAGCTCTAATTAAACAAAAATCCCATTTCAGCCCCAGACAATGTCTCATCTAGAGGCCAAAACTTCAGATGAAGGAAGGTAAGAGAACCACACGAGAAGCACAAACTTCAAGTAGGTTCAGGGAATTATACTTCAAGTTTCCTTGGTAATTCTGCAACTTAATTTTCTTTATCCAAGCATTTCTCTCTCCCTTCTACTTTTGGGAACAGTTCAAATAAGACAGATTCATCCACAGTTTTGAGCTGCCACTTGTAAATAAGAGTCCATTTAAAAATCTATTTAACAGGCTATAAGAAAAATCCAGCCCTCCTCATTTCTCATCTTCTCAAGGAGCAGCATCTACTGCACTCAAACATAATCCTGTAAAGGATAAACCCACTTCCATTTCATTCATTTATATTTACCTCCAAGATAAAGAAGCACTGCTGGTCACAAACTTAATATAATGGCTCACCTAATCCTAGCCAGCCCAAGCATTAAAAAAAAAAAAAAAAAAAAGGAAAAGAAAATAAAAAAAAGAAGAAAAAGAATTCTTGTGGTAGATACAGAACTAAAATGTATCTTGTTAAAGTCTGGATCTGAGAATTTATATGGACAAGTAAATTGTAGTCCAAAGTAAAAAAGGGAACAGAAAAATTAAATGGTTCAGTGACTACACAAAAAACTCGCTCATAATAGATTTTTTTCTTTTAAGCTCACCTTTGAAGAAAGGATTTCAGGTCATGTTACTGAAAGGGTGAACACAAACAAAAATGCAATCTTGAAACAGACTTAAATTGTGCTGTTTGGATGCTACGAGATACCTCTTCACACCTCGTTCATTACTTAGAAGCAATGGAATAACGAGCAAGCAATGAAAAAAATAATGGACACTACAGGTAAGATGCAGTTTTTGAACACTGGATCATGATTTAATAGAGGAGTTCACTAAAGCTTCTGCAGCCAAAACCACAAGTTGTTTATTTCCCTCTCTGTAAATCACTGAGCCTTTAGATACAGTTAGCATCAGCTATCCAAAAACTTTAAAATGTCACTTTAAGATCTTTCAGAGAAATGGTAAACTAATCTAGAAGAATTTGAAGTCTGAGTCGATGACAAAAACCCACACAAAGCCCCCAAACCACCGGAGCTGGGAATCATGGAGCAGGGAGAACCAGCTTTCTGATACCCAGCTTCCAGAGAAACATCTCGTTGTAGTACATTTCTTGGCTTTTCCTGTTCTTTTTCTCAAATATGAAAGACTGCCACATTATTCTGTAAGGCCTCTGACAGTGGTAAAGCAATTTTCTCCATAAATCATTGTAATGCTAACACAGCAGTTTACAGACTCATCTTTAAAAGAAAGCCTTTACATTTACTGCCACTGCCAGCAGAGAGAAGGAAAGTTAAGCTCTGACAACTGTTCTGTCTGGGGGCATATTAAATGGAAAATTTATTCCTTGGCCCAATTCTAACAAAATTTAATATACTTGTGAAAACTGTGTAAATACTTTGTACTTAAGAGAAGTGAGTGCATTAAAAAGCCATTTAGCATATTGAGATACATGCACATTCATACTGCAAGCGTGCTGAAGTCCCCTGGATGTTCCAGCAAAACTGAGTAACCTGCAATAGAAAAGCCTCAAATGTTCTTTCTCCGAACGTTCTTCTTGATAATCTGTTGTTCTTGAAGAAAATAAAGGAAAAAGGAGAAAAGGTTGGAATTTTCCTGGTTTGTCTCCTCATTCTAGAAGGCAACTGGAGCTTTCCTGAACATTTAATCAGAATTTTTTTAGTTTATTTTAGTAAACATACGTATGTTTAGAGTACTTTATTAGTCCACAGTAAGTCCAGACATCCATAAACATTCTTACCACAAGGTCCTCACGAGGGTAGTGCTGCTGCCCAGTTCCAGGATTTTTTCAGCCTATTTGTACATAGTCTTTGATTACACTTTTCACCCTGTTAGCATAAACCCAATTTTATTTCACTTCTAAACACCAATGTTTTGCAGATAAGGAACATTTACATCTTTCTCCTCCGTGAACCTAAAGGTAATACATCTTAAAAAGCTGTTTAAGCCAGCAGATCTTTTGGAGTCCAGTCTGTGAACTTCACATAGGGTTAAAACAATCAAACCAAACACTCTTGTATTCTGTCCATCTGTAACAGCAGCTTATTTAAAAAAATATAACCCAGCCAAATTTAATTGCAAGGAAGTTTAACTTCCGGTCAATTCTACTTTTATTCCTAAGTATACTTAAAATATCCCTTTAAATACTTCCTAAAAAATTTATTAAGATTACTTATGTATTAGTCTTGTATTAACTCGGTATTTAAATCCATTTGTCTCAACAGCAACAGCTAAACACCAAGACTTACCTTCTGCCATTTCATCACTGTTTCTTACTGCATGCCCAGGAAAACCTTTAAAGATCAGTGCAGTGGACCAAATAATAAAACTTTTCACAACACTCTAAAAGCATAATTTCACTTTATAAGTACCTTAATTTGGCTCATCTGTGAATACCTAAAAGCTGCTCTTACTCAGTTTCCCAGACTCTCTGAACTTGAGGCTGTTAGTTTAAATGAAAAGAAAAGGTGAACAGCAGACTGTGCTGGCTGACACATACGATGTGTACATTCTCCATGAACGAATTCTGACTTTACAAGAACTCTTTGAATAGCCAGAAGCCAACAAGAAGAACAGGAGCAGCACATTCAGCAAAGCTACTTTACCAAAGCACTGAAGGATGGTGCTCAGATGTGAACTGTCTTACTCAGCCTACATGCTAAAACCCCTAAAAATTTCTCAAACACTTTGATAAATAAAAAGCATGAGCAGGGGAGAACATTGACTTGGAAAACAAGTTATTTTTCAATAAAATGCACTTAATTACCAATTCTAAGATGGGCCTGGAAGAAGGCCTCACTGTATCTTTATTATAACAGTAACACACATACTTTCCAAACATATATTTCACCCAAGAATTAGGATGCCTTCGAACAGGAGTGTGATTTACTGTCCTTCCAGCATTTTCTAACCAAATACCACAGAAATGCTGCTCTTGCAGAATGTCAAGGAGAAGAAAGGGCAAAGGAGCAAAATCCAATCCGTGCTGAAGCTGGTAGCTGAGAAAGTTTGTCTACACTGCAGTGAGATTCCCATCTGCATTTCATTGCAGCTGGTGTGAACCCAATCAGTGCAGGTTAAGCGTACGTCAGATCCCTGATTACTGTGCTCTGACCCCGGCTAAGACGGACATTATACATTCCTGCTACACACTGCAGTAGCTAAGGAATCAATGCTGCTTTAAACAAAATGTCCTCTGTGCTACACGTGCCTCCAATTTCTTCACATAGTGCAAATTTCTTGGGGTCCCTCACCAAATACTCAAGCTCTTCTGTCGCTCTCCGTGTGGCCCCTTTGTAAGGCACCAGATGAAAAGTGAGAAAACCCAAGTTTAATCTATCTATCTTGTCAACATAATGTTTTTTCCAAGACCTCACGTATGGTCTCCTTGGATTTCCTGCTCCCCATATATAAAACAGGGATGATGCTACTTCTCTCAAGAGACTGCTGTGAAGCAGCCTTGAAATTAGTGAGACGTGCTTGCAAGAAGCTAGAACAGGTCCTGCACATATGCCATGCAGAAAGATTTCCTAGTTAACATATTCCCTCGTTTTTTCCACCCCAAGGAGCTCCAAGCACAAACTACCACAAATAAGCAAATCCCCCAGGGTAGGGAGAAACCAGTTTAAGATCAGGGCTGTGGCAAGTCCCAGCCTCTTCATGTGCTCTCTTACAGCCCGATCCCTAAGGGAGCTGGTTCATGGACCTAACTAGAAGAAACTGATCCTGTTGAAAGACAGTCAAAAGCATTTCACCAGTTATGTGTCAAAATTGGTCCACAGGAGGCTCAGATGAGCTTCAGCAGCAGTACACAGGACATGGCCACCCTGCACAGGTGGGATACACAGGAATTGCTGGCAAGAATGCAACTGTTGCATTGGCTTTCCCACAACCACTCCCTCACTAGTGCTCGGCACCGCAAACAGCTTCCAAAGACCAAGACTTCAAGCAATCACAGCTAAAAACAACTCAGCTTTTTAATATTTGCCATTGTGATTGGATCTGTGGTGTAAAACCACCACGGATTCTTAAGACTACCAAACACGATGATTGATTTTTAAAATGCTAGAACTGCATCACTTAGAACTAAGCTAGCATGAAGACAACAGGCTTCGTACAACAGCTGCTGATACTGGCACCTCAAAGGTTCTGGATTTGGTCTTGACCAACACCAACAGGAATAAAAAGTACTGCTGAGGTACCTGAGTGCCATCACAGACCAATGACAGTCACAAACTTATCACACACAGTCACACATTGGCAAAACGATTTTTGGGAAGCAAGTGCTAAGTGCAGCAGGTGTACCAACAATAACTTGCTTCATATGGGCTATTAACTGAGCCTCAGCAGCCCACATGCCCATGGCCTGCTGCCAGAGCCACAGTGTGTCCTACCTGGATACTATGCTGGAGCCATTGTAGAGGTCACTGGCGTAGGACAGCGTGGCCAGGGGCCGCACAGAATTGTAGCGCGTGAACTTGGACAGACACTCCTGGAACTCATCCAGCTGGCTGGTGGTTCTGCTGTCATCTAGAAGAGGCAGTCACATTGGAGGGGGCAGAAACAGAGCAAGGAGGTAAACTCAACAGTAAACAAAAAAAAAAAAAAAAAAAAAAAAAAAAAAAAAAAAAAATCAAGGTATTTGTCTCCACGTGATGCTTGTTATTTGGGGAGGACACTTGGTCAAAACCAGGCTCTCTCTCATCTCTAGCATTCTCTGAAGGCATTATGAGCTTTTCAGACCACAAATAAAGTGCTGGGTGAACCTACTATGCTGAGAATCTGCCTAGAAGTCAAATACAACTTTCCTGGTAAGCTCATTCATTTTATTCACATTCAGAGCCCATGGGCCATATAGATTATTAACAGAAAACCTTTAAGCATATCAAAATGCACTGCAAAGGACATGTCTAGTTTTCAGCAGGAGTGAAAGTATATTCCTTTCCCTGATCTGTTACGGTATGTTTACATTTGGTGTCAATTACATTCAAAATACTTTTAGCAAAAAATACTTCTCTTGTTATTCCAAAAGCAACAGAGCTAAGGGAGAAGCATTTCAGGGCTGGAGAATGAAGGCAAGCATGAAACCAAAAGGCTCCCTGTACTAGAAGTTTTGTGAAAATTATGACCTTCAGCAGACAAGGTGAAATTGAGCCAGCTTGAATAATGATGATATATATTCTGTGGGAAATGGAACAGTTTACTACAAAAGTTAAAAGTAAATTGCAGTGTAGATAGTTGAAAGTCATTCACTGACTTCTCAGAAGTCCCAACTTTTCTTGGTAGGAACATAATTTTGTTTAAAGCATTCTAAATTTCAGTATTTTGTAAGCAAGGAAAAATTCCTAACTTACAGCAATGCCTCACAGGCAAATCTGGGTTCCCAATACCGTCACATACCCACAGCCAAACATCAGGCAGCACCTTCAGGCTTCATCACAACCCCCCAGATCTGCAGCAATTCTCATACTCCTTCTCTAATGCTTCCACCCTCCCTTTCTTTTTGCACCAGTGCATTTTAGGGGACCTACAGCTAACACTGCTGGTTTACAGGTACTGCACACCTCATCTCCTGTTCCACCCCAGCATCAGAGAAACCACCCACACACCCCCACCCCTCCCAGAGATCACATTCCACCCACTAGTTAAGCTAGCCTTATCAGCAGCATGAAGAAATAACAAGATCTACTTAAAGGCTTGGAAATACCAGGGTGAAAAAAGAGAGGTTGATCTATAAAAGCAAAATCCAGCCGTGATTTCTTGTGGGAAAACACAGAGAATAATCATTTCTGCACTCTGGTAATTCCTTGCCATCAGAAATTATTATCTCTACACTTACAGGCATTTTGAAGTGTCCCTTATATGCAGTGTTTAATGTTTGATCATATAAAGGAACAGTGAAGGCTAGTAATTAGCATGTTTGGAGTACTAGCATATACATTATCCATGGCAGACAGATGAAAAGGGGCAAAATGAACAAAGTGATGCTCTAAATTAACATCATCAGCACCTGACCACTACAGAAAAAAGCCTGAGAAGCAACACAAACATCAGTCAGCGTTTTTCAAAGACTGTTTTCTCTTTCAGCACTGTGATAGGGACAAATAGCTGCCACCCTTCCATTTCCCTCATTTAGAGATCAAGCACACAGACCTTCTATAATTTTTTTCTCTATATGGGCCTGGAAAACTGAATATTATTTCTCAAGACATCTTTCCCTGGCAAAGTGCAAGGCCATTTGATAATTACAGTAATATTAAGTCTCCACTCCCTACTCGAACAATCAGAGGCACTTCTTGCAAAAAGCTTTAAATCCACATTAAATCCTATTTAAAATGTGTCAAAATGCAGGAATGACTTAGGAGAGGAAAACTTAATCAAGTATCATAGGTTACCCCTTATTTAGGAGAAAACCTGCCCTTGCAAATCCTCCGCTCTTGGTGCAGCTGACACATATGAATACAAAAAACCAGTTTCACTGCATTCATATTTATAGTTCCAATTATGAAGAAAGATGCCCTCTACAAGGGAATGCTGGGAAGAGCCCCATTTGTTATCCTTGGTTAATAACTTTTATTTTTACATAAACACAGTTATGCATCACCAAGATAGCACTGCATAACAACATCTCAGTGTGATCTGTGAAGAACTGCATTCTGCAAAGCACCTGCTAGCACTCCACAGGGATCTGGCTGGACACATGCAATGTGCTCCTCCAATATTTCAGATGCTGAAGTAACCTCCCAACGTGCTGCATTCCATGCTAAAATAATTTTGCTGTGCACCATGAGAACTGAGTCAGCCCGTGCTCTGAAGTAGGTAAAAGATGTTAAATACTTCTAAGAGTGAGCTCCCCTAAGACATGCTGCAGCCTTTATATTTGGAGCCATTTATTAATGAATTTTTAAAGTTACTTTTTATTTATTTATTTTAAAGGGACAGAAACTAAATTCATGGAGAAGAAAAAAGCAGAGGTTTCTACCCCAGCAATCCTGCTGATCTGTTCCTTGGGAGGTTGGTCCTTGCCTTAAGTAAAGATCCTGTGGTGCAGCAACCTCTGCCTGGTTTCCTCTGGTGCGTAAGTGGTGTCTCCCACCCCCTGAGGGCTGGCAGCTTTCCTTGCAGTCTGTCACTCGATATGGGCTGCAGCTCAAAGCCTGGTGGTGCAAATCTCTTGCCTGTTGCAGTCCATTGCCTGAAGCTTTTTTTGCCAAGCTGGTTTGCCCTCCAGAGGGGCTACAGAACAACCCTCCTCACCCTCAAGACTATTTGACCCTCTCATTTCTTAAGAGGGTCTTGTGTGTAATTAAGACCCATGGATACAGTAGGCAACAATTACTCTAGCTGCTGTCACACTGTTAGTCAATTATGAATGAGGCAATCTAGGCAACTTTGAAAACAGCTTCTAATTCTTCAAAACAAGCCTTAAATCTAAGGTGTGCCCCATGGGACAAGAGCACTGCTGCACAGTCAGCTTCTATAGTCCAAGCTATTTGTTAACCAAGACACAATCTAGACAATAAAGGGTAACCTCCAAGTGTCCCCTTGCATGCTAAATACAGGAGAATGTATCCATTTATGTTTACACCTCTGTAGCATTTCAATAGCAGTGTTTTTAACTACTGGGTTTATACCACATCTAGTGGACAGACAACTCAACCTCTGCTTTCAGGCATTTTCATCTTCAGAACAGGCACCAGAGCAATTATTTATTGTAGGTTTTACCCGTCACAGTAAGGGATTACAAAGCCATACGTGTGCCCGCCAAAGTGACAGGATTAAGTGTTCCAAATTTAGCAACTTCAAAGATTGGTCAAGAATAGCAAAAGGGAATGATCTGAGTGACACAAATACATACAGCCACGTTCTCATGCGAGGACGAAGTGCGAGCTGCTCTCTCAAAAGCAAAGCTTTTCTGCGAGAGGTACCTGCCACCAGAAGTGGAACACTGCACAAGCACTCACCCGAGACACGAGTCATCCTGGTGGAGAAATAGCACTGCTCCAGGTCCTCAAAGTGAGCCGTGAGGCGCTTGCGTCGCGAGGCCAGCGTGCTGTTATACCACGGCTGCTTTTTGGTCTGAGGGGAGAAGGGAGAACACTTCAGAAAGTTAAAGCCAGGCCTGGGTTTCGCTTCCATAGATTTTACCCAATTTTAAACAATATATACGATAGGTTAGAAGTGTAAAATGACAATAAATGAAGAATCTTGGCACTGTCAACAGTTATTTCTTAGGGTCCTATGCTGCACCCCTTAATGTAACAAAAACAAACCCCTGCTTTCAGAACCTTAGCAAATTTAGTGATTCTGGCCTCACACACAGGACAGGCAATCCCAACCCTTGGGGAACCCTGTCTTGCATTTATTCAGATAGACAGCAGAAAGCCATCTTCCAGCTTCACAAATCAAACAGACTCTACAACAAATACTCCCCAGATCCCTGGCAGACAGCTCATTAAAAGAGAAGGGGGTGTTTATTTTAATGAGTTACTGAATTATTTCTTTTGAAGCGACTCAGTAACTCTGTAAAACTAAGCAAATAAAAAGAGAAGTAAAAGACAGCATGAAGTTCAAAGGTTAATTGAAAAGAAGTTCATGAAAATCATCACTAAAGCCATTTCCCAACCTACCCAAACAGTAATAGTGAGAGGTAGGAGCAAAGGATTTAAACTAAGTAAGTAATCTTTCCTCCTGAAGGAAACACAGGACATGCAGTACTTACCATTTTAATCACGAGTCGTGAAAAGGAATGAAACCCTCTACTAACATAAGAAGCACAAAGAGCTCCTTGCTTTAATTTCTATTTAAGAAGCCTCACATACCACATCCTCAAAGCTAAATTTTAAAAGATTTAAGAACCATCAAACTCCCTAATGAACAACAACCCTGAGCAAGTACAAGGCCCATAATGCTACTCAATGGCACTGACAAAACCCACTTCGTGTACAACTCCCCCTCAATCCATGCAGGAGAACAGCCTGTTCTCATTACAGCCACCTACCAAGCCAACAAGAACAAAATCAGTTTACAGCCCACTCAAATTTTGTTTGTACCTGTACAAAAAGCAATCTAACATTCTAGGAAAAAAGCAAACCCCAAGCAGTGGATCCCCCAAGTCACCACTTCCCACCCGAAGCCACACACTGACATCGTGGCTCACGCTTGCCTGTGACAGCACCTATGGTCTTCACAGCTTGTTCACCCCAAAAGCAGCTCCAACCTCAATACACAACACTGGGAAGTGCTCCTACATCAATACCTTTCAAGTACCATTTTCTAAAACGTTACATCTTTAAAAAACGCTCAATAGAACACTTCTATAGCCTCCTCCTATAATTTTTGTGTGCCAGCCTGCAATGCCTCCAGGCTCTCTCAGCACATCAGTAGTGATGTGGGCTCGAGACAACTTCAGGCAAAGAACAACGGCTTCAGTCTCAAGTTAAGGCAAGCTGCCTGAGCCATGATGAGCGATACAACCCAAACCCACGCCTGATCTGCCAGATCAGTCCACACTGAGATGGAATCAATCACGTAAGAGTTTGCCTGCTGGGTGTCCCAAGAAAGACCACTCACTGGAGCAGGTCTCAGGCTGGCAACATGGCAACCCAGCTGTGCTGAGAACCAAGCAAGGGGCACTAGCCCATTGTCATCAGACCACCCCCAGCTAAACATTTCAATCTGCTCAAGTTTTGCTCAAAACCAGATGTTCAATTTCTATGAAGCCTGCTCCGTGGCTACTTTCTAAGCAATACTGGGCAACAGGAGGAAAAAATAAGGGAAGAGAGAAAAGACACCCAAGCAATTTTTATTCGATGGCTAAAACTACTATGGTTGCCCTAGCTGAGGATATTAGTTTGGATTCCTCTGTTATCAAGAGTGATTTTACTGTCTGAACTCCATCAGATACTCTTAAAGAGTCCTCTAACAACTGTGAAAAAGCATCATAGCTGCACACAAGCTCCTTATTTCTAGCAGAAAAAAGGTACTGCCATTAAATACTACCTGCAGAATTGCCCAGGGCCTCAGTGACTTGTCCACCATTTACTTCTGAAGCTCAGCTTCTGGAAGAGAAGTGTCCTAGAGCTCTGTGGTATATAAATTCTTCCCTAACAACATGTCTGTGGGCAATGCACAAAGTAATTATATTGAGAAAGAAAGCTCTGCTGTCCATCCTAGATAACCCTTGCTGCCAGCAGTGCCCAATATATGATTTTTGCTGTGACTGACAATTAGGGAAAACCCTCCCAATTTATTTTATATTCTTAAAACTACTTTTATGGCAAAGTCTTCCTGAAATTAGACTACCTTTGAACAGAAGTGTTTAACTTCAAGAGTTCTCTTTGAACTCCCCATCCAAACATATATTAAAGTTTAATTTGAAAATTTGTACTTGAGAGCACAGATCTTGCACTCTTGAGGACAAGAAATCGCATTTGAGGACAAAAAAGATTATTCTCACACAAATAAGGCTGTCATACAGAATGACTAGAAAGTCTAGGTTGTTTGTTTTCTGAGCTCACCAGCAGGATAGCTATGCTATCAATTTTGGCTTTGAAATAGGAACTACTGAGACAAGTAGTGTCAGTGGAGAACAAATACACCATAGCACATCAGAGTCCTGAACATAAAACCCCCATCCACATTTCACCTGCCCTCTGAAATGCGGTAGAACTACAACTCCCTGTTCCAGCAAAATCCTCCAAGGGCCAGAGTAGCAGGAACCACAAGCATTTTCCCACAGACTAATAGACGGAATTTTCTAATTACCAGTTAGTTACACGGCTTCAAACCCAAAACCCTGCATGCAAACATATATGTGCACCAGCTCAAAATCCAGGTGGTTTTTTCTTTACATCAAGTAAGATCCAACAGCACTTCAACCTGTTAATTTACCAGTTTGATGCTGGTGCGTGCCAGGGGCAGTCCACCACCACCAGAGAGCACCCAAGGCACAGCTGGAATGTGACCAACAGTCCATCTGCCCAAATGAAAACTGTTTCACCTTTTTGGAACTGTGAGCTGGGTATCAGTGACAGCTTCCCAGCCCAGCTGAATCCCTCTGAGCTGCCAGACTACAGCAGTGCTGCTTGGAATTCGGGAGGCCTTGCAGATCAGACAGTTTGGAGGCTGCCTGCCAAACAGCTCCATTCTATATGCAACTTTTTACCCTCTAGATGAATTTATAATGGTTTGTAAGGCCCTGATGAGGACAAACGATGTAACTGTGCAAGGCAGGTTTTTTTTGTTTTGAAAGCCAAGCTTGATCTACAGCTATTTAAGCCAATGCAAAGGGTCAGGGATTTACCTCCCTTCCCCAGGGCTGCCCACATGGGAGATGCAGAGCAAACTGTATCCCCTCTTCCATGGAAGAGTCAGCTTTAAGAAATAAGTCTCAGATGTCTAAATACATCACACAAAGTCTCTCACACAACTGGGCACAATCATTCCTACAGCTGCAGTTGCCCATACAACCAGTTAAAAGCATTTTCAAGGCTCCAGCTGACCGGTGCTCTGGAGATGGATGAAGGTGCACCTCAACCCTGCCCAACCTCCACATTCACTCTCCCGTCCCCCCGTGCAGACAGATATATTATCTTACCTGAGAACTGCCACTGAAGCCTGGAGGCTGGCTATACTCGGTGGAGTCAATAATACTACTGCAAAAATAAACGAAATAGTCTGCTTAAATCACTGCACAGCCATCCTTTATCATTTTTAACCTGTTTGCTATTCCCCCCTTGACACTCTGCAGCATACTTGCCTTTGAAATCCATTTTACAGACAGGGAACACAAGGTTATATTTTTTGGGGGTTTTAGGAGAGATTTTTTTTTTTTTTAAATAGAGTTTTCCTAGAGCAGAATGCTGTCACACACAATTATGTGTAGTGCAGTCGAATAATTTCTAATTAGAATGCAAAAGCATATCTTTTGTATGAAATATGCAGCACAAGACATTCTGAAAATAACATGCTACCATTGGTTTAAAATTCCTTAAAAAAAATGATAGAAAAAAAGTTTAATGCTCTGGCATTTGAATCAACACTGGAAAGGGAAAAGCTAAAGAAATCAGTGTAAGACAGACACTAGTTTAAACAGAAACAACTAAGGAAATACAGAAATAAACTAAAAAACCAAAATACTGACAGCCAGGATTACTATTATTAGAAAACACTACACCACATTATAGTATCTATAATCACACAACATAGCCTTTAAATCACTGTTTTAAAAACACAGCATAGACATGCAAACTCAGTGGAATTTAACTTTCAAAACTGCAGAAAGATCTCCTGATCCCAGCAGAAAACAGGTGGTTCAGTGTTCTTGGACATACAGGCAAAAAATTCAGCTCCCACAGTAAGACACCAGAGCCAGATTAAAGCACATTTATCACTCAAATTCCATATACTTCCAGGACAGGTAAAGATTAGCATATTAGAACACAATGATTATGCAGAACACATTATGAAAATAACCATGATTTGTTTCTAAAAAATCTTTTCATCTGCCTTGCTTCTGCTGTGTCATTTGACTTGGACAGAGAAGAAACTATCTGGGATCATTATTCTCATTATTCGCAGTCTTTCTTATGACATAACCTTAGATTTTAAGCATTGCCTGGGGAAGCTGAAGGTTTCTTTAAAAAGCTCCTAGAGCAGTGCTATAGGTCCTAGTTTTGTCAAAGATGAGTGTACCTATTGCTGCTTACGTAACAGTTGCCAGAACTTATGTGTGAACTTGAGAACCTTGGTCATAAATAAATTGGTTTGCTTGAAATGCCAGGCAGGGCACCTGTAAATCTAGAAGAATGAACCAATGGTACAGCAGTGCTTAATTATTTCTCTGAATGTTTTCAAGCTCCCCTGTAAGTGGAGGGGAGTGGAAACAGAAGATGAGACATAACCACTGGTGAGACTTAAAAAATTAACTTGGAAAATGAGACTGATTAGACTTTGGTTCTAGGCAAGACAAAAAGCTGAAAACAAAGAAAAATCTGAGGGATGAAAATCATTATTTGCTGCAAGCTATTGTACGGGAGAAAACAGCAGAGCTGTTTCAGGCATGGCTGGGGACAATGAACTTTAAATTAGCATGTGGCTTCATGAAATAATGAAACAGGGACAGCAGATCCTGCCAGGAACCGCAGGAATAACACATTCAGCTGGAAAGCGATGAAAAAGTACTCCACTCTGAGACAGGTACAGCAGCAATTAACAGCAAAACACACAGACTTAAGAGTGTCTGGTCTCGTTCTGCTGCAGGTTGTCTGGTGATGTAAAGAGAGCAGACGTCATCTCCCCAACCAGAGTACAAATTCAAAGACATTTCTGTGCAGTGCCTATAGCTGAGTTAACTCATGTGTGCTTGAATGTTTTTCCTTTCAACAAACACGAAGCAAGTAACCAGAAAATTACAGAAGTGCCCTCCAAGTTCTTCTTTAAAAGCTGTAACATCAGGTTCAGTTTGGAAATTCAGCTACACCGATATGACATTTAAAAACCCAGAACAACAACAACAAAAAACAAGGCAATCCACAGACTATAAATCCCATTACAGGGATGGGAAGAGGTAATTAGAACAAATGGAGGGGAAGGAGGATCAGGATTTCAATAACTGAGTCAGAGTTACCAAGCAACTCATTCCTAGACCAGAATTTTCCCCTCAAACTCCTATTAGGGATAGTTTGTTATTGCTATTAGCCCTGGATAACATCTCAGGGAAGCTGCTCATTCCTACCTTCTGTTCGCACCATTTACTGGGAGCACAAAGCACGCGCGCCTGTTCAGAAATCCACGCACAGAACTATTTGTTCTCTTCCCTTCTTCTTCCCCTCTTGTTCTCTATTAGTATACGAACCAAGCAATATGCAACGCTGTAAACAAGCACTGTGCTATTACCCAATTTAGTATTTCATCATCCCCTGTGTAGGCACAAGAGAAAACACGTGTTTCTTGCAGACAAGGATGTACTGAACATCATAGCTGGGCTAGGTTCTTTTGCTAAAGAACTTCTGAAGGAAGCTGGGGGGAGGCAAAGTAATTTCACATTTTGAAGATGTTAAGAATGGAGAGGAAAAAAGCTACAAACAATGAAAAGAAACAGAAAATTAATGAAGCAAGCCTGTGATTTAGAGGAAGCAGATGAATAAGGGCAAGTCACCAGAGACCAGATAAAACTGAATTCCAAAGAACTCTATTTTCTTGAACTTTAAATTCAAAGGCTAAAGAAGTTTTCTTCATCTCAGCACTAGTCTGTGATAACCTTGTACTATTTATAAGGCACATTAGGAAAGTGTTATACAATTATATTTCATTAGCAGTGTGTTAAGTATGTTAAGTTATATTTTGATTTAAATACACCATTTTAATTCACTGATAAGCTAATAAGTCTCCGCAAGTTCAATATAATTTTAACATGGAAGTGAATCCATCCCCAACTATGTTTGTATTTCACTCTTAGTGGCTCATGGCATCTCTAAAATGCACTTGAGATTAAATATTTCAGTTAAGAGAAATGAAAAAAGTCAGCCTATTTTAAAACTCCAATCAGCTGTTCTGCAGCATTCCTGCCAAGGAGAAATGTTGCTGAGGTAATTCTTCAAAACTTACCCTTAATGTTGAAAATAAAATTAGTTTCAAGTGATAGACATTCCTGGAATCTAACTGATGGTAATTCACACCAATGCAATTACTTGAATTATACAAAACTGTCGAGACAGGGTGGGGATAGAAGTTACAGGAGTAACTTCTGGCAACAACTGATGCCTCTTCAGACATTCCTTCACATACTGGTTTCTCTTTTACCACTCAAGGCTAATTCTCAATGCAGGAATGTCACCAAGAAAAAGCTAAGGGGTCTTCTAAAGCAGAGAGAACAAGGCAATCCCACATCCCCTAGCACACACCTAAATATGCAATTATCACACCCCTGGCATGTTGTACCAGGGGGAAAACCCAAAAGTTCAAGACACAGCCAGGATGGACCCAGACAGGCATAAGAAGGCAGCTAAGAAAGAGCCCATGGTCTCTGCACCCATCATGGCTCCAACCCACTGCCACCTCCCAGCAGACCCCCAGGTGAAGCACATCAATCCACAAAGCACTACAATATTTTTGATGTTTTCTCACATCTTCAAAAGCAGGAACTGAGACTGACTGACCCCTAGGACATGAAATAAATAGGCATAGAGGAATATTAAGAAATTCTCAGTAGACGGAAACCAGTGTAGCTCTCACCACAGTCCATTCCCCCCTCAACTCTTTTACTAAAATGTTATTCCAGCCTTCAACAGACAAAAACGTTCTTTGGGGGCTTGTTTGTTAGCTTAGCTCAAGTAAGAGAGATACATTTTGACTCATAAGTACAATCTTCTGTTAAAAGAGAAAGGTTTCTAGGCCTGAAGGCATCCAACATCTAACATACCGAGCCCAATCGGTGCTCAAGTTTATCCCAAGCGTCAGTGCCACGGAGCAAAACCAATCTGTTTAATAGCCAATAACCAGAAAAGTAGCAGAACTTGACAAGAATCTCATCAGTTTCACAAAACTGCTTCTTAGCAAAACAGAATACCCCGTATCAAGAAACACATCTGCACCCAAAGAGAATTAAACAGGCACAGAAGAGCTGAATTAGAAATGCTGTTCCCATCCATTGTGACTGTATTCCCATCCTTTCACTAAGGGCCAGTCAGAGCTTCATAGAAATATGAGAGATACTGCTCTCTGTGTCCAGAAATAGCATCTCAGTAGGAAATCCCAGACAATACTGCTGGGTTCCTCACCACAGCACCGTGTCTACATTTCTCTAGGGGAAGGAATCTGGTCGTTTTTTACTTCTGGGCTATTAGGCAAAAAATCTACCAGTACCATTTTGTAACAGAAGCTGACAGTTTAGAGAATTCTACTTCTAAGAGACAGCAGAGATGATCACTTAATAACACAACTCGGCCCCGTTGAAATCAAGAGTTTTCTTGCCACCAAAAGACACACCTGTAAAGTAGAGCACTTCAAACTCTGGCACTTACAACTTGAATACAAGAAGCATCTGCAATATTATCATCAAGAAACCAGACTATGCAATATTCCAGACAAAAGTACACATTGAAATTAAGTTATTAGAAAGGCATTTCATTAAATCAACACAGACAGCAGATAAACAGAATCATTAGGCTGTACATTTTAAATTTTGATCTGAGCCCATACCTTTAGCTATTCATGCTGACTGGGGAAGCCAGAGGACTCCAATATCACACAAAATTAAGACCTTTCATATGCCAAGCAGAACTGCACAATGTTCAGAAAAGGCAGCATATAAATAACAGTAACATTTTATTCCATAGCAAAGGCTTATGACTCAAGTTTACTAATTCACATGACATTTAAAGCCATCAGTTTTCCATGGCATCTGGTTCAGAGCAGATTCTTCACCCAAATGCAGACTTAGATGGCTTTTTCTTCACTTCTTTGTTCACATAAAGTTTATACCAATCAGAAACAGAATAGGAAAATACTGTACAGCATTTAAAACCCAGTTTTGCTTGTCTTTTGGGCACTGCTTCGAAAGCACTAGCAAGCAGAGTGCAACATGCACAGCTTGAAATGCAAGTTGAGTTGCAAGCTCCATACCTGTGTGAAGGTGAGGGAGCCTCGAACTGTGGCACCGTGCTGTCCTCACTGACTGGGGAGTACAGGCCGCTCATCTCCTGAAACAGAAAGCCATGTCACATCAGAACTGACAAAACACGCACGTTTAATACATGTGTTCACAGAGTACTGGTGTTTTTCTCATTTTACTCAGCTCTTACCTAAAAATCTTTACTATCCCTGACATAACATTGATTTTCTTCAATTTTTTTCAGTTATCGTTCCAATTGAGTTTCAAAAATCTTACAGCTGTGGCACTCAGTGCTTCAAGAGTGGCAGTTTTGGAGCTTCTACTCCAAAAAACCCAACAGATTTGGTTATCATCCAATTGCCTCTAACCCATCTCCCTTAAACACACAGAACAAGCAAGCTGTAACTGCATTTCTGAGATATGTGCAAACTTATCTAACAGCCTTCACAACTGGAAAGTAAAGCTGGATATGGGTCATGGCAAGAACAGCCACAAAGCAACAGGGCAAAGGTGGTGCCACAGACTTAAAAGAGGATCTATCAATCCTCTGTGGGACAGCTGCACAAGAGACAAACTTCACACATAAACTTGGCTTTGTCCATCCCAGACTAAGTCACTGCTGTGTACCCAGTGTGAGACTGTCTTTCATCTGTTTGGGAAATGGAAGCTATGCAGGATGCAGCAGCTCATTAGTTGAGGGGCAAAGCATTCTCAGGACAATTACTACTTGGGCTTTCAAATTCCCACTAGGTGCCTATTAGTTGGTAGGTAGAAAGAAGGATATTTGTGACAAGAGAGATCCCAGGCTTGAGAGGTCAAAGGCAAGGTCACCACCACACCCCAGGAATATACCCCAGCAGCAGCCCACTGAAATGCCGGATTAAAGAGCAGAGAAGCAGGTAGCTGGATGCTCTTCCCTGAGGGATCCCACAGCTTTTGGGAACAGTTTCTCCTAGAGCTCAAGGCTTATTTTACCAGTCTGAAGAAAACATGCTAAGGTATATTTATTTCACCAAAGCCAAGAAACATTTAGGAAAAGAGGTCTGAAAAAATTCCAAATAGCTATCAGATAAATGGAAATTCTGGCAGTTGTCAAGTCATATTTATATTTTGCCAATCCATCAGCGCACGTATTAATTGAGGGAAGAAATCTCAAAAGCTTTTGGGAGGTAGTTGGGAACACATGCTGACTGCTCAAGGTGAGCAAGAAGTGAGAAGCAAACAGGCAAACTGATTCCCAAAAAGGTTTAAGGGAATGGTATTTTGAGAGGTGGCAGTCTGATGTATTCTGAAACACCAGCTTCCTACTCCAGGATTAAACACTAGAATGATTACAGGAAAGGACCAAAGAGGAACCTAAAGACTCAATGAAGACAGGATTGCATTGATGGGTTTACAAATTCTTGGAGAATAATTCTTAGCAAAAATGTCAAGAGATTCCCATCATTAAGGAATTAAGAGAACTGTATCAGGAGGTAGCAGGAATCAGTTTTGACATGCAGCAGGAGCTGGTTTTGTTCCTGGCCAATCTCTGCATAACAACCCTGTTGTGAATCCCCAACACCTCCCCATTTTAAGACCTGCATGCTGCTCAGATTTAAACAGCCTGTGCAGAACACTGCAACATACAAAAATCTTAAGTTTGGATCAATATGCCAGCTGTTGATTTCTAGCAACTACTCTAAAATACTTACTACTACAAAGAAATGATTATATAAGAGCTACCAAACTGCAGCCTGAACACATCAACTAAATGAACAAATTAAAGAAAGAGCATCATCTGTTCATTTTCCCATTACTGACTTAAATGCCATAAATTTAACCCAGCAGCCTCACAGCAAGGCAGACAGCTTGATGAAAATGAAAAATTGCCAGAGTCAGAACAATGTCTGGGCACCTCACCTCTACTCGTTTAATATCTTCTTCCAGAACACTTAGCTCCTTCTGGATCTGCTCCAATTGCTGTGGATAAGAGAATGGGAGAAGTCTAAATCAATCTGCACTGCACCAGCACCAAGATAAATTACAGTCTTTCCAGAGAGGAACCTGAACTATCTTAGCTGGTGTGCTACACAATTCAAAAGTCACCAGGCAGGAAGTTCAAATGCACAGATTAACCTAAGTGTGCACACAAACCACATTCAAGACAAAGCTTATTATTTTGAAACAATGCAAAAGGAGAGCATGAGGTGTTTTGATGTCAATCACAGAGACCCACATTATCCAAAGTAATACTGTTATGCTCCTCTAACATCTCTCAGGCAAGGTGTAACTGGCTTGTAAACACCGAGTATAGAATCACAAAGTGGTCTGGGTTAGATGGGGCCTTAGAGATGATCTCATTCCACCCCCTGCTATAAGCAGGGACACCTTCCACTATCCCAGGCCTGTCCACCCTGGCCCTGAACACTTCCAGGGATCCAGGGGCAGCCACAGCTTCTCTGGGCACCCTGTGCCAGGGCCTCCCCATCCTCACAGGGAAGAATTACTTCCTAATATCGAAACCCACATTCTTTTACTTTAAAACCATTCCTCCTTGAACTGTCACAATTAGAAAAAAACCCACCATGAACGACAATGATCATTTCACCCTTCAACTAAAGACAAAATATTTTGCTAAAAGGTATTAAGACTAATTCTCATCCTAGCTGTTAACCTGTCACTTGCCCATTTAAACTTTGTCATTAAGTTTTTGGATTGGAAAAAACCCATTATGACCAGAGCAAGATTTGCTCCTGGCACTGAGCAAGCACCACATGGTATCAAGGTATCACTTCTTCCAAAGGTGTGGTACTTACCTTGGATTACACCATAAACTCGAGTCAATTTGAGGGCTATACCTGAAAGGGTCGGAAGAAGACTTCCCCTCTCACCAGCCAACATTTCCTTTCCCTTCCTTGTGCCACATGCAACATCTTCCAGGTTTTGAGTCAGTCAGCAACGTGGCTTTGCTCACCTCGAGTTACTGAAGCCACAGACTTGACAACTGTTTACACCTAAGCAAGGACATCATCTACTTACCTGCTTATTCAGCAGGTAGGTCCCACCCCAACACCCACAGAGCCCATACCCAGCCCTGCAGGGCCCAAACACACACACGCTGCTCTGGGTGAGGGCTCCAAGTCTGGACGCAAACCGACAAAACTCAGCTCCAGTGCAAGTCTGCTTCACTGAGACACAGAAATGAAATAAATAGATGGAGAACTGGAAGTCCACCTGACTCTCCTGAGCTCCCAGTAAAATTTACAGACAACCAGCAATGTGGCCTGTGACCAGAAGCATTTGCTGATTTAAGTCCACTGAAAGCTTACGCACAACACATTCTCCAAAGACAAAACAAATTTTTGTACTTTCAGCTTTACAACAGAATATTAAACTGCCCAAATCCAAAGTAACTAGTTTGGCAAGACATATTACTCTTAGTATGACATATTCCAAAGAATATCTGGCAAGCTACTCCTGAAAACTTATTCACTCAAGTGCTTAAGTTCAATCCTTTAAGTGTCAGAAGGTTTTGCTTAAACAAAAAAGCACAATTAAAACCCCTCTTATTGTAAAGCATTCCAAATATGTGGGCTCTACATTAGATAATCCACCATTTCAATTCTCCTTTTAAACACTAACAAAAGCCTCTGTCCCTGAAAACAGGAGAAGGAAGGACTGCTGGGCCCACACCTATTTCTAACATGGCTGCTTCTTTGGAATGAGACGACATTATAAACGTGTCCTAATCTCTGTACTCTGAAGGTTTCAGCTTACATTTAATTTGAGGCACAGACAGCAGAAGTTTAATGGTTTAGAACTAGACTGCCACAGATAATTTACAAATCACTACACCATAACAGATAATTCCATTTTCACTTTCGGAACCTACAGCAAGAATAGCAGGTGGTGCTGTAACTCCAAGATTAGTGGTAAAGCCAAGTGACACTTGCACAGCATGGGTCCTGCCTGAACTCAGCTCTAGCAAATACCATTAGTCCCCCACACTCATAAATCCCATTTAAAAAGAAGTTACAAAACCACTTACAAGTTCCAAAATTACAGTGAGGAAATCAGCTATTCTACAATGTACTGGCTCACAGCCAAACTGGACATCTGAAAAATAATTGATGGTCGCTGACATCACATAAACAGGATACTTTTTATAGGAACAAGAGCAGAGACCTTTTATTGGCCAGCTTTCATTAACTATTGCACACAGCCAAGAGCATGAGATCTGGGACTTTATTTACCAATTCTTCCTTCTAGTTACAACCTACCATAAACTTACCCAACAGTAGCAGCTCTAAAATACAGGTAAGAGTGTGTCATGCTTATTTTAGGAGGGAGTCTTCTCATGCCATCAACATAAAATAAGTTAATGCCCACACTGAAATCTTTGGGGTTTTTTGGTATGTTAGTTAAGTGTTTTAATCTATCAAAGACCTTAAATCAATCCACATTCATTCCAATTAAACTTTGAAAAATGAGACTACTGATTTATAATTGTCAGCCTTTGAGGGACATTTAAGGAAAGCTAAATGAATTATAGTTCTTGCAGTATATCCAGATTTAAGGGCCTTTAATTTAATTTTCACTATTGGGCACAGAAAGCAAGCCAAGTCCTGTCCCAGTGATGGGCAGAATCACGCCTGTCAGACTTTGGATTAAGTCAGCAAAAGCAGTTCCAATGAACACTGAAATGTATGCTAAGAGAGAAGCACACAGTATGAACTCTCAGACACAGATGCTTTCCTAGAAATGAAAAGGCCAACATGGACAAGGAGAAGGTCCTTAATTCAGTGGTTAAACCTCATAATTTCAACTCCAGAGAGTGAACTACAATAAGCAGGTGTGTAACACTCTGGTCCCATTTTTCACACATGAGCATATGTACGAAAGAAAAGCTATGACCTCAAAACTTTTTTATAATCCTGGAAAAGGGATTTCAGACTTTCAAGTCAAGAAGCTACCAAGAACTTACACAATGCTAAACACCAGGTCAGGGTCATTTTGGTTTTGGTTGGCCATCTACTAACAAGCATATCTGGGTAGAGCACTAAGGTTTCATCCTGGAGCTTCCTGTTTTTCCTGGAGGGAGAGCCTCTTGGGAGGCAGCAACTTCCTGCTTTGTGTTTGTACCGCACGGACAACAAGCAGTCCTGACTGGGTCTCCTGGTGCCAGTTCTAAGTGTTTGCAAAAAGCTAAAAGCTCAGCAGAGCCTCCCAGTGCCACAGACACAGCCTAGAAAAACGCACAAGGGAAGGAACCATACAGCCTTGACCAACTGTCTTTCCAATTCTAGAAAAAGCACAAACAGAACAGCAGGAGTTATTTTCTCCTTTATTTTTTGAAGAAATACTGCAAAATCAGCAGCACTATTCTAACAAGCAGCTTAAACAGCAGAGTGGATTCACACTTTTTGGAAGCTCACAGCCCATATTATGTTCAGTCACACACCTTCAAGGCTCTGATCCAGACTCCCTGTGCAGTCATCACAATACACAACATAGGTCCACACGAACAGTGTCTATTACCAGAGGGAACATCATCTTCCCAGACACATAAAGCCATTGCACCAACCAGGATGGGTCAAAATCTATCACCTGCCCACCTGAGGAGGATAAACCAGGTAGTTGCTGTAAATAAACCCTTAATTCTGTCCCGTAACTTTATCCATCCAACTTCAGCCTCTTCCTACTTCTTGTTCTCCCACCAACTACTGCTCTTACAAACCACAGCATAAACTTCACTACCAGCCAACAGCTGAAACTTTTCTAAAGGTACCCAGTGGAATGAATTTCTATCTGTAGAATTCAATACCTCAATGACAATACACAACAAGATCAGTTTCTCTCTCTGGAAGTCTTGTCTGTCTCTGGGTTTTCTTTTCATTATTGCTTTGGATGCAGAGCCTTTTACAACATACAGGGCAACTATGGCATGGAGGTCATCTTCAGACCTTAGAGAAATTTTAGTCTTATACATTAAATCAAATATCACTTATTTGACAAAATACCTCTCTGTTACAATGTCTTTGCAGAACTAGAAGGAGGTGCAAGGTTTTTGTTTGCATGAAGACAGGAACACCTGAATCTCCACAAGTTTCCTAAGTGAAATATGGCATCTGAGCTTCTTAAACATGTGGACAGACCATCTATAACACATTATCTGCTGAGAATATTTCTTCTCTCTGATCAATACTTCCTCCAAATTATAAATGCTTTCTCATAACTGGGGAAAAGCTAACAAAAGCCTTGAGAATATCCAGGTTCTTTAACACAGAGAATTCGCAAAGGTAGGAGGAAAGAGATGCCTGGCTGATAAAGTGTGTTTTGTATCTTGAATTTTCCTCTCCCTCATTTACATCCTACAGTATGGAGGAAACATGCTCTGAAGGCTTAGTGATAGGGTCTGATAGAAAAGCCTGATGAGATAAGGACATCTGGGGCGGGGAACAAAGCTGCCTAAACAATTAGACTAATTGCCTTAGAGTCTAATACATCAGTAGTAGGTGCTACTTGGCTTCTTTCTTTGCAAGACCTCTCCGCTGCAGCAAGGAGAGCCAGCTATTATATGCTGATACCACTATGGGAATTTTTAGTTTGCTGCTCACACATTCACTGTATCCTTGGGCTTCTTATCAATGCTTTTGGAGCTCACATCTCTCATTCAGCAACTTAGAAATGCAAATAGATTTAAAATACCAGGTAAGTGCAGTGGATAGGGACCAGATTACTCTAGCTATAAATTCTCCTCAGCAGTCCTGAAATGTAACCAAGACCACATGACAACAAAAGAGCATGACTGATTTCTGGTTCTGTCACCTCCTCTTGCTTACTCATTAGTTCATCCATGTGTGTACACGCAGAACACAAGACTTGACAGGTGAAGTGATTAACACAAGGTAATGACATCCCTGGAGAACTCATGCTTATAATTCCCAGCAATTATCCCATAATAACTCCTCTTATTTTTAGTATTTAACATGCTCACAATATGGAGCAAGTGAAGACAGCTGGACAGAGACATGCATTTGAGGGTGCGAAGAACAACGACGATTCTGAAATGCTGAGCAGGCACTCAGTGCCACAAGCCTGAGACACTTCAGGATTATTTTTCTGTCCCAGGATGTTTAACAGCTAAAAAACAGCCTTGTGCATTAGCAGACATGAAAGAGGCCTTGTTTGTTAGACACGAGAGACTTAATGCCACATTGTTAGAAAGAAAAAGCCCAGAGAACATAAAAATGAAGTGACATCTGCCAAGGGAAACATGAACAGACCTAGAGAATAGCACCTGTGTAGCACTTGATTTGTGATACTAATCATCAGGCTCAGTATTCTCCTTCAGTAAGCAATGGTGCTGCTTGACAGAAATACCATCAGGTAGCTGAGCTAGCAATATTTTAGCAGAAATTATCTGTATGATGTATATGGCGGTGTCCAACTACTCGGAAACATTCAAATCCTGACCAGACAATTAGCAAGGCCTCTTCTTTAAAGTGATGAATATAAAAGTGGGGAGAATTAACTGATATAATCACCTCTCTCACAAAGTGTTCAAGAGGAAAGAACATGTGAACATTTAGAATTAACAAAGTTAAATTTGCGAAAGCATTTATGCAACACATGTATGAAAACAAGAATTTTAAAAAGTCACAGGTTGCTGCATTTGGTTTCCATGGAAAACAGTAATAAACACCCACCACTACCAAGTCATAATATTTCATTATTAAACTTGACCTTCCAGACTTTTTGGGTTCTTAATTTCAACAGAAGAGGCCGCTGGATAAAAAAAGAAAAACAACAAAAATGCAGAGTGTGCATTCAATTAACTGTGCACACATATGGAAAGGCACTCAGCCATGCTAAGTTTGCCTTACAGACAACCAACTGTTGTGGATGATCAATACATTCCTCCCCTCCAAAACTACCTGTTATTTGTTTGAAAAAGTATTTTTAAGCTTTAGGCATTTGTTTTCAACCTTTTCTAAAGTAAGACTTTTTTTTTTTTTTTTCCCCTATTACTATTGCCAAGGATTTGGGGTTTTTTGCCATATTGCTCTAGGTCAAAAAGAAAACAAAATACATAAACTTCAAAAGAAAAAGGACGTGCAAAAAACATGCAGTAAATTCCAGCTTGAAAGATCAACCTTTTGAAAAGTTACAAACAGATCAAAATAGCATTTCTAATAGAAACTCCTGCAGGTGCTGAACCTCACATTTATCTTCTAGAGAAATTATGAAAAGGTGACAAAGAGGCATTTGTCAAAAGACTTGACTGCACCAATATTCTGAAGTACAAGTCTAAGAGACAGTTTTCTTCTAGCTATAAACCTACTCCAATATGCTCAGAAGTCACCATTTCATTAATGCAAGAGAAAAAAATACATAACTTATGAGTGAAGTAAGCAAGGAGGGTTACAGGTGGTTAATCATCTGCTCTGAACATGTTGTGAAATGTTGTACAAGTACACTAACTCTAAGGCAATACCTGTATTCACTTACAGAAGTACCTTAGTCCCTATGTAAGAACTTGCAGTATGTAGTAAATTAAACCTGTTAATAAAATCTTGCAATGAACAGTACTCAAAGAGGCAAGTTAGGAAGCAAAGTTACCATGTTCCTTTAAACATTTAAGCCAAAAATTAGAAATAAGAACTCAGGGTCATAAATAAAAGAACCTTTTTTATTTATTAAGAACTTATCTTCACAGCTATAGCTTACTGAGTGAAATTGCATTTACTAAAACCAAGTCTGAATTAAGAAAGGAAAAAAGGTCATGTTCCTCCCCATAATAAGGCTGCTTGTGTGACTCACAATGATGTGCAATACACCACTGTTCCAAGGTCCACACATGTTCCTTGGGCTCCCTCCTCCATTCTTAAGCAGTCACCTCTCACAGCATCAAAAGAAACTATGGCGAACTTTGCAGCTCTGATAACCTTTACTGCATTGTTAATATGGTCACTTAACCCCCCCTTCTCACCTTCCAAGCCACCATCTCAGGCTTTCTGCAGTCTGGATACACCACCACTGTCATAACCCAAACAGTAATTGCTCTATTATCCCCACAGAACTCCCTCCAGCCAGGGGTGCTTGCCACAAGCTCCACCAGCTACAGGGAGGACCTTGTCACTTACCAAAAAGGAAGCATCAACTGGTGTCATTTACTCTGTGTGCAAACTGACTGCCCAAGACAGATTTTGATACGTGGAGCTATCCTACTGACTGGTCTGTATTTTCCATCCATCTACCCACTGATTTCTATCTTTCTTACCCTTATCAAGTGAGAGCAAAGACTGCTACAAGTCTGACAAGTCCTCATTTCCCTCAAAATAAATGGCAAGGCCAGACACTAAGCGCTATAGCAAGGACAGAACTGACAGGCCTGCACAGAAGTCTTTTGAGATGTGACAGCCTGCATTTCATGTTGGAATATAAAGGGGGGTACAAAATAACATTAGAGGAAGTCTTGGCAACAGGGGGAATGCCTAAGCAGGGATATGGAGGAGCTGAAATAAACTATATGTCCCAATTGCCTTCAGGATGTTCCGACAGCTGTTTTCAGAGGATCTGCAGCCAAAATTAAGTTTCTTTAGCCTTAAAAGGAGATGTTTAAACCTTTAAAAATTATTACTAAAGAGATACAGATGCAGATTAAATGGGAAAGGTTTCCCAGGTACTGAAACTCACAGAATCAAGGTTGAAAGAGACCTTCAAGATTATTTAGTCCAACCACCACCCCAGCACCACCATACTAACCCCTAAACCATATCCCCAATCCATATCCAGATGCCTCTTGGACATTTCCAGAGACCGTAACTCCACCAGCTCCCTGGGCAATTTACTCCAATACCTGACCACTCTTTCAGTGAAAAACCATTTTTCTAGTATCTAATCTGCACCTCTCCTGGTGCAACTTGAGGCCATTTCCTCTCATCCTTTCACCCGAGACACGGCAGAAGAGCCCGACTCCCCCATGCTACAACCTTCTGTCAGGTGGTTACAGAGCAATGAGGTCCTCACTGAGCCTCCTTTTCTCCACACTGAACAACCCCAGCTCCCTGAGCTGCTCCTCCTAAGACGTGTTCCAGACCCTTCACCAGCTCTCTTGCCCTTCTCTGGGCTTTCCACAACCCTTGTTGGCTTTGGCCATGGATATCTGTTGGTGGACAGACTCCAGACTTGCTTTGGAATGACTCCATAACCAGACCCTCAATGCATTCTGGACAAGGCTTCTTACACCCATCACATTTAAATGGTTTCAAGCTTGACCTTACAGTCACTGTTGGGTCTTCTGTTCTTCACATCTTTTCTTAGAAACCATGGGCCACAAGAGAGCTCATCTTTCTGCTGTGTTCATGATCATTTTTCTAGGTTTCTGGGATATTTGTGGTGTTAGGGTTTATGTATTGCATGACCTTATAAAGGAAGAGTCCCAAACCATGAAAGACTGTATATGTGATTATAGAACTCTCTCATATTCCTTGAGACACTCATTTTAGGACAAATAAGGAAAAAAGCACAGAATATTCATTCTTTTGTGTCATCACGTTAGTCATGGTATTTGATAAACTAAAGGAAAAAACTTGGTAGTGAAAATAATTTCACTCCTTCCCAATCTTTGATGTTTTTTCTGTGTTGGGAAAACAATCTTGTTTCAAGAACTTGACGTACATTTACACCAAAGAGTCTCTATATTCCCACATGCTTCACCAGTGTGAGACGAGAAGGCAAATGATTAAAAATTGAAGCTGTCACACATAAAGAGATTAATTTTCCTTCAAACCCATGTGTCCTCTGTCTGAGATTTCCCCAAACATGCCTTGAGTTGTTCTTTGCAGAAATAATGCCAGGCTAACACATCACTTCAACAGAAGTGCACTGGGAGACAGCAGCAGACACCGCCTCACACACTGAAACGCAAAGGAAGTTACCTCTCGTTTGTTTCTCCTGGCAACTTTAAGAAATTCCATAAGGATCTGCAATTGGGCAGCATGGGACTCCTGCAACACAGTAAATAAGGAAGCATAACTCTTCCATGGACATTAAGAGAAACAAATATTCATTTTACACACAGAAATCCACACAGCACAGAAACATTTAAAGGTTAGCAAGAGAAAAATAGCTTAAGGCAGTTTTAAAAATGGTAGTTTTGCTTTATCTCACAGGTCTTAAGGTTTTGTTTGGTTCACAACAAGCTTTTATGCAAAGGCAGCAGTCCTTGTAACAGTTGTTGCTAATAAGTTGAAAAGCTTCTTTTTTTTCCTTTGGCTACTGCACCTGGAATTGATTTTGGAATACAGGTTCCTCAGAGACTCATTGGCTACCCCGGAAAATCATCAGCATCCACTTCGTGATCAACACACCAAAGGATGAAGTATTTATATAAAAAAACCGCCTTCCCCAAAATAAACATTTATGTTTATGTAGAAGTTACTGCTGAAGAGTTCTCCAGAGTGGAAGACAGCAATAAAGTCACTGATGAAATGAAACCATCCCTTTCTAATGTTTTCCATAACAGGTTATTTACCTCAGCCATCAGCATAGTATTTTCACCCAAATTGGCCAAGAACTTCACAGGACATGATAAAGAGAACCACAAGAGGAAAGAAAACTAAGACCTATATTCCAGCATTAATGCAGCCCTAATCATCTCCCAGCATTCCAAGACTTATTTGCACAACCTATCAAAATATTTATTATTAAAGGACTGGGAACACACACTCAAAAGGGATCAAGACATAGGAGCACAGAGAATCCATTAAAGGCAGAGGGCACAGGGAAAGTAAAGACATTAGAATGCAAGAATACTACTTTTCTGAGGTTATTTTCTCACTCCCTATGCTCTGACAATAATGAAAGTGAACAAGTAAAGCTAGGCAAGAAAAATGCTTTCAAATTGTTCTTTAAATGTCAGGTGTGGTTTCGCTTTTTAGGCTTAGCATCCTTACAAGATATTCACACTCAAAAATACTCATCCACCAAGTCATATGCCTTCTTTGCTTCAGATTTGTCATAAATAATACAAAAAGGCTTGCAGAGAAAAAGAAAAAGTAAAGTTTCACCCTCTTTTTCCCTACCATAACTTCACTGAACCACAATAAATATATTTACAAGTCCCCATGCAGTAAGGCAACATAACAATTTTGCTAATAGGCAAGCGTATTTTGGGGTTACTTACTCTCCAGCAGAAAATCAAGTTGTAATTATTGATTCTGTAGGAGTGAATAAGTTAAGCCATTCCCAATACAACTTTTCCTCACCTGTTTTAAAGCACTGTCAAAATCCACCCTGCTACTCAAAGTTCACTGGGTCAAATTCTGTAATAATCCAGTCTAATTTACAAGGTCTGGTTCTCATAACTTAAACAGCATGGAATGGCCAAATACACAAAGAACTACCCCAAGCCAACTACACTTCGGTTAAATCATACCAACAGCTTGCTTCGTATTGGATAAATCTTCAAACCAGCTTCATAAACAAGAGATCTGAACTTTTCTTTCAAGCATTAAATATTGAAAAAGCCTTCAGGAAAGGTGGCCATTCAGATGCTGCAGGTTCCAGCAGAAACTAAAGGGTGTGATCCTTTTCACACCCTTTAATCTATATTCTGGACTTCTTCATGCTCATTACTAAGATCTGACATTTACTTGTGCAACAAAATTAGCAAACTTCTTCACGTGCTTTTCTGTGTTCTATGAGTCATGGTCACTTATCCTTTTCTATTTTTTCTGCTTGTTTATACAACCCTGCCAGCAACAACATTATAAGCATGTTATATGCATCCCAGCTGAAATGCTACTTCACTACAGAGGTCAGCAAAACGGTCACCTTTTAAACACCAGAACACAAGACAAAATACTGAGCAAATAATTCACCAATAGAATCTTGCTTCTGGGAAAAGGTATCAAAAGAAAAAACTTCTAAGTACACAGTGTTCATTTAAATAAGAGAAACTTCTTACTGCTTCCAACTGCTTCTTCTTCTGCACCAGCAGCTCCAGCATCAGGTTGACATTGGCTAAGTCAAGATTGTCTTGATCAGTTCCCAACAAATCTTGAATTATCTGCCACCTGTGGCCATTCTAAAAAGAGAACAAGAGGTGTTGGAGAGATGGTGAGTCCAAGCCATCCAGGGCTATATAAGCCATCCAACAACGGATATTGAAAGCAACACAGCAATATTTCATCCCTTTGTAAAACTGCAAAACAGTTTTCATGTATCCAAATTCCCAGTTCTCCCACGTGTACAGGATATGGCTCCTCTGACTTACTGTGGAACTGCTTATCTTATTTTGAATATATCTGTGCTTCATGAACGCATAGTTGCTGCTGCTGGGAAAAGATTATTTCACAGCAACAATTTTATCTGATTTGTGCCTCAGTTTCTGAGAACATATTTCTGTGGGGAGGAAAAAAAAAAAAAACTCCACATTTACCCAAGCTTAGTTGCATTACATCTGAAATACCTTTATGTGCCAATACCTTTTAATTTTTTTAAACCCAAGTAATAGGTAAAACCCTCATGCTAAACTCAAATCAAAGAAGGTAGTACCAGCTTATTTGTTCTACTGTTTTCTCTCACACTACTCCTCTTAAGCCTAAGGGAAATGTGAAAGCTGGGAAGAAGATGGAGCTCATCAGGTTGATCTCATTTAAGCTGCTTGGAGCTGTGGAGGACTCCTCAGAGGGCCAAAATACTACTATATAGCCCATTCTTCCCTGCTCTTTTCTCTTCTTCTTATCAATAAAGAAAGAGGAAAAAAGGTATCTTTAAGCACAGGAAAACCTGAATAATAGGTTAATGATAGTACAGCCTTACATCAAAAAGCCTCATGAACCAACAGGAACAGATGAAAGGTCTAAAGAACATCTAAGAAACAAAGCTGGATTAAAAAATCCTGTCCTAAAAAATCTATGACACTAAATCAAGACATTTAAATTGGAGAGAACTAGAAATGCCAGCCAGTCTAAATTAGTTATTTTCTCAGCGGCTGTAGCCTTTATGTATTAACTAGATTAAGATAAATAAAATACGTAACATCCATATAGAACACACAACTTTTTCTACAGCTCTCAACAGAACCTGTGGAAACTACTCAGGCAAAAAACTCAATTTCCATCTGCAGTAACTGGAAAACAACCCATGATTTTTGAGCAAGTGAACAGGATTTGAGACACATTTTAACATACTAATGCACTAGTTAATTGTACTACTGCTAAACTACTCAGAGGCTCAAACATGCCTTAACATGATTTCTTAATGAGACCCATTGCATTTGCTGCAATGTGTTCTTGGATGACTTCCCTTGATACCAAAAGTAATACAAGGCACATTAAAGAACAGGTACAACAGCAATGTAACTCTTTTTATAGATGTCTGCAATTTTTATTTGCTGCCAAAAGGTAGGCACAACACTGTTTGGGGCATGAAGTCATGGTAGATTGTCCACTTTTTGGTAGTTGTCAAAAATAGGTGCATCTACAGGCATAGCTTTTAAAGAGTAAAACCAGTTTCCAAGAAGCAATTGTACATGCCTTCAGGTCAGTTGTGTGCACTTCAAACCATACCCAGCTTATGCATATTTTATATTAAATATGGTATATGCATATTTTATAATGAATATAAAAACTTACTGTGAGTAAACCAATGAATCTTTAAAGAATGCTCTTTTCAAACACTGACAGCATTGGTTTCTGCAACACAGCCCCTAAATTAATACCACTTTAATATAAGCTTTTAAAAACAGGGGCTCCATGAGTTTTAATATTATTTTGCAATCTTATTTATGAATTACAAAAGACAAGGATGTCAGACATAGCAGGACAAAGTTTTTTGCAAGTTTTTTGGCTCATGTCATATATTCTTTTCAATCTTAATGTACAAGAGCATCCACTGGTGCTGCAGAGAGGTTCTGATGGACTGAGGACACAGATCACGCTCTGAGATTCCATGACATGAAGCAAGTCTAGAAGATATCCAGGCAGTTTTCTGTGGCATCTGAACCAGAACAGCAGACTCCAAACGCATCTTTCTCCCTCTTGTGGTTGGTATTAGCCTTCCTCCAGCTTCCCGATAGAACACAGCTTCTCACATGTGATCAGACAAGCCCGTGGCACTTCTAATCACTCACTGCTCTCACTGTAGCCATAATTTCCAACACTGAACGAAAATGATTACCTTTAAACAAGTGTACTTCCATGGGCAGTTTCCCAGGTTATATGCAATACATCACAGGACACTTGCCTATGCTAACACAGCTTGTCTCTACACATATTGCTGGCAGGAAGAACAGGAGTTAACGAGGTAGAAGGGATCTACTGCCACTGATATTGGTATTATGCCCTCTTAAAGCAAGTTAAAGCATCAGCTCAACAGTGCAATCTCTTGCCAGGTGCCAAGTCATTACAATTGCTGCACAGAATCATTAAATAAATATAAAAGTAAAAAAGTTGGAACATACGGTGCTACTCACTGAATGGTCCAGTTTGAGTCTTTTCTCCTCAGATCTTTGCTTCTGTTTAAGAATTAATTCATTAACTAGAAAACATAAATAAGATGTCAAAGAGATGAAGTTCACCAAACCAGTATGAAAGATTCCACCTCAATATTTTTTACTTTGGCTATTAATTCCAAGATGTTTATCAGTAATTAAAACAGTGGAAGATGTCTCCACTTTTTTCCTTACCGATTTATTCCTCGGTGGTTTGTTGTAACATACACAAAGACTTTTTACAAATCATCAAAAAATACAAAGCCTACACATTCTCCAAATTGATTCAGTTCCTTTTTCTAAACACCCATGGTTCCTTGAGAAAGTTTTTCAGCTCCAAGGCAGAAGTGTATCACAGAAGAGTAGGAGGGAGATAAATCAGGTAATGTTCTATTATAGGCCAAAATAAACAAGCACAGCTGAATAGCACAACTTTTTCCTTGAATTACTATGTGCATTTTTAAAGATATATTTTTGCTATAATTTAATTTTACACCAACCTAGTGAATGGTGCAAAGAGGAAGATAACTTCAGTCCTTTGCATACATATATACACAAGCTCTTCCCCCTCCAACACATGCCTCAAATCCCTGGACACCGGGGTATGGAAACACTCTTTGGCCCAACATGTACTCCAAGACCTGCCTCAGCACCATCTCCAGCACAACATGATTAGGTCTAAATCAGAATGCCCACTTCTGAAGCATTCCTTGGCTACTGTGACTTTGCAGACATTTACTAATAAATGGGTATCTCAGCACATGAAATCAAGATTTGCTTTAATTTGGGGTTTCACACTGCAGTGTGTTTCCTTCGCTCTTTTCTCCACTAAACTAACTTTTAAACTGTATTTCCACCTAGCAACATTTCCTCCCTCTGTAAGAAGCAATTAGGATTGCATATAGGTGTATGTATGAATATTTTCTCTGTAGCTAATTTACACTTACATCCATCATATGGGCCTCACTACAGCAGCCAAAATAGCACAGTATCTAATACAGCCTCTGCCCTTTCAGTGTCCAAGCTTTGTAAACAGGGCATGTTCTTTATTATTAGGCAGACAAGAGTGCAAAAAAACAAAAGTAAAGAGAGATTCACATCTCTAGCCACAAGAAAAACAGCTTTGCTTTTCATAGTATGGAAACAGCAGCAAGTTAATCTCACTACTGTCACTCAGCACACAGAGCTGCTCGAGGCAGTGCAGTATTAGCAATTTATACTACTAACCTTCTCTATATAAAAATGACAACCAAAGGGATGATATTTGGATTCTGTTTTCAACATCCAGAAGACTGTAATTTACAGGACAAATTTAGAAGTGCCTGCCTTCCTTAACAAAGATGTTTCTCATGCGAGCAAGCCTAAAGCTCACCTAAGAAGTTGGGATAAAGATGATCTATGTTGTCCACAACATAGTTGCATTTGGGGCATCTGTTATTGTCCTCCAGGCTCTGGTGAATACATTTATAGCTGTTCAAAAACACAAAAAACAAAGCAAGTGAGCCCACGTGAAGGAACAAAGCATAAGCACAAGGTAAGTAATATCAGCCTTAGACAAGGTGCACTGTTTGTGTTGCCAGCTAACAACTGTGCTGCCAAGAACCTACAGTGGAGTCAAAATGTTCCAGTGTTTGAACTCAGAGTGTGTTACAGCAGAAAGGCAGCAAAGTTTTCTGGCAAGGATTACAAAAGGTAGTCAAGTACTCCACTCTTATTTCCCTGAGGATTACTGCAATGTGGATACTTCAGCCCCAATACCATCTCAAATTCATGCTCCCCACTACTTCCACAGGCAGAAGTAGCAAACAGATTGAATTATTCAGAAGCAACTCTTCTAGATTAGCCAAATACTTAGCAATCTACATTAAAAGCATTTTAGGTAGCTGAGCAGAGGAAACACCTTCACCAACTTCTGGTATTTCCCCCCACCCACGGCTGCTTTTCTCACTATTGGTGACTTAAGAGGTGCTCTCTCTTGAGCTGAGGCACAGAGGAATGAGAAGATGCACTTTAGCATCAGGTTTAAGCATCTCACTAAGAACCTGCCTGATGTCAGCTCCTGAGAGACACCAGGTGGTAACATTGCTCCACTCCTTCTAAATAAAGATATTTCAATGCTTCTCATCTTGGACCTCTAAAAAGTTACAGGTCACAGGGATAAAGTGCTACCACAGAGGGCACAAAATCAGCTGTTATCTCACCTGTTGCAAGTCAAAACTCCTCTGAAAGTTACCTGAATCTGCTGCTTGAGGAAGTACTTTATACAACTATGATATCACTTCTTATAAAGTTTATTTCTAATTAGCAGACACTGTAAGAGTATAACATAGACAGGACACTATAGCACATCATGGTTCAACATTTATACCTCCCATATATATCTCCCTACGGGAGAGGAGGAGCAGCAGGTGGTCCCAGGAATGCCCCTGAAGGGCTCTTACACTTCTCCATGAAACATTTGCTCCTCGTGACAGCCAGAGAAAACACACTGAAAAGTAAGTGGGGCCAGGCCAATTCAATACAAGGAAAGCCTGGAGCATATCCTCTCTTACAAGGTTTAAAATAATTGCAAAATACAATGTACAAGCCGCTTCAAACTGTGCATGGTCTTGCACAAAGGCAAGGAAGAGCTGCCAACATTGCTCACAACACTTCTATACAGGTGATGCCAATAGAGGCAAATTAACAAACTGTTCTGACTTGGGGTAGTGGGTGTTACCAGCAGTTTATGAACATTTGATTTCTCTACAGAGGAAATATGGTGGCACAGCACTATTTCGTTAAGACACTTAGTTGTTCTGGTTTTTTGTTTTTTTTTTTAATCTAACAGGTACCCATCTTCAGAAAATTTATTTCAACCTCTTTCTTCAGTGTAGGGACAGAAGACAGAAAAGAAACAAACTCAGAAGGAAACGGAATCACAGCAACACCTGTCTGCACATGCTGTAAGAGATGGACATTTTATGCAATACAAGAAACCAAATATTACCAGAAGCTGTGTCCACATTTCGTCATGTAGGCTTCCTCAATCATATCAAAACAGATGGGGCTGAAAACAAAGCAAAACAAAAATCAGAAAGACGTCTTTTTTGTGTTAAAAAATGAAGAAAAGTATTATTAATTCAAAGCAGCCACCTAATTATGCTTAGGTAATAATCTTCTATACGTAAAATGAAAGGACACAGTAGTGCAACAGCAACCAAGCAGTATAAAGATCAAAAGGGCAATCAACAGTTCTTTGAACTCTCAATGATACTGCAGTTTGCTACAATTAGAAACCAGGTAAGTGTTCACTTAGAAGCTTTTAACACCTGCAGACAACCCAAACAAAGCCAGAGAATCTTCAAAAAGCAAAGCTGCAGAAGAACCTTCTAACTAGCTGTACTAGGTTTCAAACAAAATGTAAAAAACCCTGATTTTTTTACATGAATAGACAATATATTTATAAATTATACCAAAACTAGTTTCTCCTTCATTTTTTTTCAGCCAATAGCTATCTATAATTTTAAAAAGTGGCACAAAGAGGAAGGGCAGATCAGAAATAGTAATGACATCATGAGAACAAGGATTAATAAGTGGGTGGAGAAGGTGCCAGCGAGGGGGTGTGCCTGCAGAGCACTGCCAGGGTTGAGGCTGCAGGAGAGCAGGATTAAACCAACAGGCAGCAGGTGATACAAAGCCAAAGATGGGAAAGGTAGAATAACTAGTTAGTGACCAAAGCACAGCCAGACCTCTGGGAGGGATTGCCAAGAAGCAAGCAGGGACCTGAAGAGAAGGATGTGCAAGCAAGCACTGCTCCACAGAAACCTGAGCATGACAAGAGACAGGAATCCAGTGAGATGGGTAGGGGAAGAAGGCTGGCTCGTCAAGTGTCTCTGATATGTTTGAAAGGAAAATGAAACACAAATGAAAGAAGAGGAGAGCTGCATCCATCATACTTCCAGTGACTCCTACAGCTGCTCTCCCTGATAACTGGTGAGATATGCTCTCACGTACATATTCATCTCCAGGTCTTGCCAGCTATCCAGCAAGATGCCATGGGCAGCAACATCACAATTCTGCACGTAACACATGGATCAGCTGTGTCACAAGCTTCACCTTGTTTTCAATGCCTTACAGAGATCCAAATGCTCTCCTCTCACTCCCACAAGTCCACAACAATCTCAGTTCTGAGAAGCTTCCACCAGCACTTGTTTTCTTCAGATACAGCCTCCTCCCACCTTCTGCCAACAAGACAGTTCTCACCGAACGAGCTGTTAATAAACTGTTAACAACTTCTGCAAAGCAGGAATCTTTATTGCATCCAAAACCCAGATCAGACTGAAAAAAGCAATGCTTGTCTGAGCAGGGGAGAGGAGCACCTCCACAGAAGGCATTCCCCCATTCTGTAATCTATTTTAGAGTATACTAGTGCTTGTTACCCCAGTGGGAAACAGTTACAAAAACAGGAGTGAGGAAACACCTCTTAAATACTTATTAAGCCCATAGAGATGAAGCTGTGGGCTTGCTATTGCAAGCCCCCGCTCTGAATCACCCTACTGGAAAACGTGGTTGTCGTGAAAGGTTTGTCCAGCCTAACATACAAGCCAGGGTGTCTTAAATATTCCACCAAATCGCCTGTATAGACACAACATAAAGGCAAACGAATCAAGCCAGAATGCTACTCTCTGAACCAACTGAGCCATCTTGAAAGAGGCCTCAGCACCTGTCTCTCTTCCACCCTGACAGACCTTTCTCTACACTTGTTTTGAATAGCACCAACTTCAGGAGCTCAAGTCACCTTTTTCAAGTTATTTAGTTTCAAAGCACTGTTTAGTCAGAATGAATTATGACCAAGCTCAGCCAACGCGGGTGGATTATTAGCAGGAGAATAAGGCATCTCTGAATTCTAGTAGCTGGCCTTTAAAAGAGGAAGTCAAAAACTTATGGTTACATGAGTATCTAAGGGTAGTTTTTCCCCACTGGCACCGGTGGGGAGCGGTTTAACTTCTTCACCTTCTTCTAGTGATACTGTATAACTGAGGTATATGCTCTGTGTGTCATGTTAGAAACTGCTATTCCCCACAGGGCCAGATGTGATCCTTCCAGCACACTCCTAACACCCTGCAGCAATCAACAAGGCTCCTCTGTCTGCAGGAGAACATCACAAATTAGAGCTAAAATAGGAAGATTACCTCCTAACATGCCAGGCACACGAGATCACTGTTCCCAAACTACTACTTCACACCAGTTTGATTGGAGAAGTGACAGCCAAAATAGTTGAGAAAAAGCAAACAGAGCCAACAAATGTAGTTATTCAGTACCAGGGACATCATTTAATAGTACTGAAGTTTCCATTAAGAACTCTTTCCCCCAAAGTGCTCCCTGATTTACAAGGGGAAGCAAGATTGATATATTTTAATACTTACTGAAGCCAAGCTGGCTGCAACACATGAAAGTTGCTACGCACCAGTTGTCTGAAGTTAATCTAACACAGAGGGAAAGTTAAGAAAGAAGTGGAGTGATAGGGACTTGAGGCATACTGCACTTTATAGTACACACTGAAACAGGGAAGCAGAAGCATGATGAAATCAAGACTTCTATGCATGAGGTAGCTTATTTTCTACTTGTCTTAAGCAGCAGAATCAGGTTAAAAGGATGCAGATGACTTCAGCAAGTCAAAAATGTCACTGATCTCTAGGAAATAAGGCATCAGTATCTGATGAAAATTATTTTTTAATCCAGCACTGCAAAGGCTTACCATTCTTTCTCTGCAGGGCAGACCTCAAACATTTTAAACATCCATTTTAACCAAGTTCATGGCTCTAAGTTTTGCCAGTTGTTTTCCAGGCACCTCTCAAGAGTGCTAACATCACCCTACTGCTACACAAACACCTGGCTGAAGTGGTCACTATGAAATTTAAACACACTTCAACAGCAAACAAGATTCATTATAGTGCCTGCCTCCTATTCAGCTTCTCTGTGGTGTAATTGGAGACCAGGACTTGCTGCAGGCTCTGTCCTTCCCATGGAAGGTGGCCAGATTAAAGATCACTGCTGCTAGAATCTCCTCAATAGGAAGCTCTAATATAACAACGGGTAGTAAGACTCCTTGTACATGGTATGCAAACAGCTTGCTGTGTTTTTAGTTTGTGACTTCAGGGCAGATCTGCAATATTCCTTACTAAAACTGCTTTCCAGACCACAAACATGGGAACAACTACACTCAGCCCATGCCTGGATTAACAGGTAACCAGCTGAGGAAAGAACTGGTTTTAAAAACCTACGAACCTGCAAGTCCAGGTGGCATACAGCCCTTCCCACAGCTGAGCTGTGGTGTTGGGTGTACGCCTCCAGATCAGCATGCAACACCCCCTCTGCCATATATTATTTGTGCCAGAGCTCAGAAACAAGGACTGGTACGAAGCAGCCATTGGAGAGACGAGGAAGATCCGCTCCATCCAGGGAGCAAAGCAGAGAGTAACTGGTTTGAAAGAGGTTTAGTCAACCACTAATTGGGAGGGCTAATACAAGGCCTGGGAAAACTAAGCAATTACATTGCTGGGCAGGAGAAAATCCTCTGATTAGAGGATTCCCTTTCAGACACTCTCCAGGCAAGTGAAAAGACACCTGGCTACAGGAACAGCACAAAAATACCTTTATATTCTGCTTCTTGCACTACAAGAAACAAACTTTTCCCTTTTATAATAAAGTTGTCCAGAAAGTCAGACCTATTTGCACTCCCGACTGGAGTTACACATTTCCAGGCAGAAACTGACATACGCCACAAACAGGACGCATTTGCAAACTCCTGAGCATACACTTGCTAAACATTTCACAACCCAAAGTAGCAACACATGCCAATGTTTACCTTAGAGCCTCTGCCTCACTTGAGACAGTGCTTTCAGAAGACAGGCAGGGAAGTCGCACATATTAACACTATTGAGGGCATTTCCACTTGCACCTTGACTTTCAAAACTCACCAAACTTCTTTACTCTTCCCCATCTTCCATCTGCTACAGGCATAATCTGCCACTGAGTTTACAGCTGTGGCTAACAGCAACTTACAGCTCATGTTCATAAAAATTATCAGGTGTTCTCTGCATCTGGCAGCATCCTGAATGTGTCCTTACAGAGGCAAAAAGGGCATATGAGAAACTTCTGTTTCTCACACTGAGATATGTAAAGGTTGTTTAAATCAATTATTTAAACTTACACACACACCTGCCTTCTTGGACATTGCTCAAAACTCCAGAGCTGTCCAGTTCAGTTTATTTCTACATAACTGTACTGCTAACTCAAATAAAAAAGACGGACACTGTAATTTGAAGCTAGAACAATAATAAGTAAGAACAAGCCCTTTAGCCCACAGAAACATACAGCAGTGAAAAACCCAACTATAATCATTGTCTACTCTCAAAACTTCTGATCCACACTTCAGTATGTTCAATGTGGCTCTTGTAAATACCAAGAAAAGACATTTTGCCCTGATTACTACTAGGCTGATTTCTTTCCTCTCACTTGTTCTGTCAGCAGTGCTTCTCAATGAGGAGAAAACAGCTAATTACAGGTTCTCCTTGAAGCATGCGCAGTACTTACCTGCAGAAAAAAAACCAAGAACCTCAGCTTTTTGAACCATCTAAAAATATGTCAAGTCTACAAATTGGTTATGGGTGCAATTTCCTTTGCAAACCCTTCATTTCTACAACAGACAACAAAATAGGAAATAAGAGCTGACTAGAAAGGGCAGGGAGCCATGCTGGCAGAACACTACTGCCAGAGTGTAAGAGTAGGGGGAACAGAGGAGAATGGGCACTTGCAAATGTGTTCACACCCCATGACCAGAAAACCTGTGAGCAACAGAGCTCACATGAAGAGCTCTTAAATCCACCTAACACGGCCTAGAGCCAGAGCAGGCCATCAGCTGATTACAGCAGTCCTCTCATCCCCATTCTGCTACTGAGCAAACGACTAACTACAATAGGAAGCAGTAACTTTTGACTACTACTTATTCTTAATTAGAATTACTTACTGTTTTTTCTGCCACTCACTTCTTAGCAGCTTCAGGTTCTCACTTCAGTAGCAAGGGTATTTTCTATCAACTCTGCTAAACGCTTTACAAGCTGTAAAGTTAAGCCTACAGGGTTTTGAGGCAATACCTGTCCTGTGGGAGATGCCTCACATCCAATCCTCACCTGTAAGTCAGAGCTTAAGTTAGAGCTGTCAAAATCATCTTGGAAGCTGTGGCCTACTTACCTTCTTCTTTTTTTTACTGTTTTCTTTCCATACATGACTTTCCTACAACTTGATCTTTTTCCCACTACCTCTTCCCTGTTTGCCTTTCTCAGATTCAAACACCTAACCTTACTTCCTGTTCTCACATTTTAGCACATCCAACCAGCTACAAAAATCAAACCTAGTCCTTATGTTGGGAGGTTTGAAACCCACCAGCAACGAGTTCTCTTCAAAACTGCAAATTGCCAACAGTCCTCAAACCATGTCGCAGTGGGCCTTAGTTTACCAATTATGTTGAAAGGTGATTTCCAGCTATGAGCTACAGCTCTGGCTGTTAGAAAAACAACATCTGAAAAATGTTTATCCCATCACAGAAGAAATTCCCTACTGATCTGGTTTTAGGTGCCTGCCTGACACAAAACTTGTTGCTGTTTCAAACTAGACAACCTTTCCCAGCAACACAGGCAAACCAAGCCAGCTTTGCTGGAGCTATCAACCATCACGAAGCTCCTTGGAGTAGGAGACGGTGTGCCCCATCCCGAGGGGTACTAAATCCTTCACTGAATCCTCTTCCAAAGACAGAGGGCTCCAGACCACTCGAGGTCACATTGTCCAGGAAAACAAGGCAGTTGCTGTGTTGTCAGTATGCTGTGAGGAAACATCTCGTGCTGCAGGGCCTCTCCAATAACTTGGGTGCACTCAAGGAGGAACCTGCCAAGAATAACCTGATTTTGCTTAAAAATAGAGAGGGTGGAGGCAATGCTGCTACACAGGGCCAAAACCAGACAAAATCAGAGAATCAGTTAGGTTGGAAGAGACCTCTGAGATCATCAAGTCCAACCTATGACCCCACACCACCACGTCAACTAGACCAGAGCACTGAGTGCTACATCCAGTTGTTCCCTGAATAGCTCCTGGTCCAGGTTGCTGCCTCCCTGGGCAGCCCATTTCAACATATAATCAACCCTTCTGTGAAGAAATTCTTCTTAACATCCAACCTAAACCTCCCCCGATGCAGCTTAAGGCTGTATCCACGTGTCCTGTTGCCGGCTGCCAGAGAGAAGAGTCTGATCCCCACCTGGCTGCAACCACCTGTCAGGGAGTTCTAGAAAGTGATAAGGTCCCCCCTGAGCCACCTCTCCTCCCTAGGCTAACCCTCTCCCCCCCCAGCACCCTCAGCCGGTCCTGGTGCTCCAGCCCCTTCCTCAGCTCCGCTGCCCTTTTCTGTACCCACTCCAGCACCTCCATATCCTTCCTGAATTGAGAGGCCCAGAACTGGACACAGGACTGGAGGTGTGGCCTCGCCAGAGCCCAGTACACAGGGACAATCACTTCCCTAGTCCTGCTGGCCACACTATTTCTGATAGAGGTACAAAAGAGGGTAAACCCCAAAGCCAGAAACCCCGGAGGGCAGCAGGCGTGCCAGCGCCAGGAGGGGCTGCCGCCCGCTCCCTCCTCCCGCCGCTATTCCACACTCCCCAGGCTTCCCGACGGCATGGCGGCGCCCCGGCTTCCCCCAGCGACATATCGCGACATATCCCGCTCACCACACGAAGTCGTTGCTCTTGTCCTCGTAAGAATTGATGAGCCCGTTGCAGAGCGGGGTAAGCAGCGGCCTCTTCCTGCCGCCGCCCCCCGGCGCCGCGGAGGAGCCGCCGGGCCGAGCCGCCCCCGCCGCCAGGCGGGCCAGCCCCGCGCCCGACCCCGACACGGCGGCCGCCACCAGCACGGGCCGCGCCGCTGCGCCGCCCGAGGAGGACGAGCCGGGCGCCATGGCCGCCGAAGAGGAGGAGGAGGAGGAGGATGATGAGGAAGAGGAGGAGGAGGAGGCCGGTGTGGCGGCGGGCGGCACAGCGGGGTGCGGCGGGCGGCTGCCCGACATGCCGAGGCCGGGCAGGGCGGAGCGGCCTCAGCGCATCCCCGTGCGCGCGGGGACAATAAAGTTCCTTCAAAGAAAAAAAAAAAGGAGGAGGGGGGGAAAAAAAAAAAAAAAAAGAAAAATGAAAAAAATCCCACACAATTAAAAAAAAGAAAAAAAACCAAAAAAAAAACCCCAAAACGGCAGCCCCGGCGCGGCGCTTGTTCAAGCTTTATTGACAGGCGGACAGCGCGGCCGCGCGTGCGCGGGGCGGGGCCGCGCCCCCGAGGGGCGGGGCGGGGCGGGGCGGGGCGCGGCCGCGCTCCCCTCACGGGGCGGCAGGACCCGGGGCTGCTGGGGATTGGAGTTTTCTCCGCACAGCCCCGGCTACAGGCGCGGCAGCCGGCTCGGAGCCGTGGGACCGGCCGAGGGGTGTGGGCCAGGAGCTTTCCAGCCCCGCCTGAAGCCGCTCCCCCTGACACCGCGTCTGGTGGTGCACAGTCCTGAGGCACGAGTGTGTTGAGGAGCGGCTGAGGGAGCTGGGGGCGGCTCAGCCTGGAGAAAAGGAGGCTGAAAGGAGGCTCAGAGAGACCTTCTTGCTCTCTCCAACCACCTAGAGGTTGTGGCCAGGTGTGGGTGAGGATCTACTCCTAAGCGACCAGCGATAGAACAAGAGGACGTAGTCTCAAGCTGTGCCAGGGGAGGTTCGGGTTGGACATAGGGAGGAACTTTTTCACGACAAAGGGTGATTTTGTATCGGAATGGGCTGCCCAGGGAGGCTGTGGGGTCACCGTCCCTGGTGGTGTTTAAGGAAAGACTACAGGTGGTACTCGATGCCATGGTCTGCTTGGCAAGGTGCTGTTGGGTCACTGCTTGGACTCACAGGTCTTTTCCAAGTTAATTGAGGCTGTGGTTCTATGGTCTCCCTCAGAGCACTGAGGGGAAGGCAGTGAGGCCTCAGAGCGGAATGTGCCAGGCTGTCACTCAGAGACCCTCCCTGCGCACCCTGAGCCCCAGTGCCACAGAGAGATCCCCTGAAGGCCAGGGCTAACCTGTCTCTCACAGGAGGTTCTTCACCTGCAGTTACCCCTAAGACGTGTACCCCAGAAGGCAGCTCAGAAGCATGCTGAGCTTTATCCTGAGTGTCAGGTGCCATCCAGCCCCACAGAAAGAGATGGATCCGTGGACTGAAGCCAATTGTGTGAGATTCAACAAGTGCCAGGTCCTGCACTTGGGTCACAACAGCCCGAGGCAGTGTGACAGACTGCAGGAGGAGGACCAGGGGGTGCTGGTCAACAGCAGCCACACCTCAAGTGCTGTGTCCAGTTCTGGGCCTCTCACTGCAAGAAAGACTTTGAGGGGCTGGAGTGGCTCCAGAGAAGGGCAACAAAACTGGGAAAGGGGCTGGAGGATGAGTCCTCTGAGGAGCGGCTGAGGGAGCTGGAGGGGGCTCATGCTGAAGAAAAGGAGGCTCGACCTTATCACTCTGACACTCCCTGACAGGAGGTTGTGGCCAGGTGAGGATCAGGCTCTGCTCCCACATAACAAGTGACAGGACAAGAGGAAATGGCCTCAACCTGGCCAGAGGAGGTTCAGGTTGGACATCAGGAAGGATTTGTTCATGAAAAAGGTTGTTAAGCACTAGAACAGGCCGCCCAGGAAGGTGGTGGAGTCACCATCCCTGGAACCCAACCCTAACCCTAACCCTGGAACTGTTCAAGAAATGACCGGACATGGCACTCAGTGCTCCAGTCTGGGTGAAAAGGTTGTGATCAGTCACAGGTTGGACTCGATGATCTTGGAGGTATTTTCCAACCTAAACGATTCTACAATTCTGTGAAAGATGTCTGGTATTGAGTGAACAGCTTTTCCCAGGCTTGAGCCAGCTCTCTGCTGCCTGGGTGGGTGGGAATCCCAATGGTGAGGACCACAGCGGGTTCCTGTTTTCCAACAGCAGGCCTGAGTTTTACAGAAGCAAGGGCAGACCAGTTTCTGCACAAGTTAATTAGTAAAATGTTGATGAAGGATGCCCCAAAGATGCTTTGGGTGTTATGAGAAACGTTGCCCCCACATCCAGCCTTTTGCAAGCCAAACTGAAAAGTTCATGAAACACAGCACTTGTCAGCTCCTTAGCTTGGCCAGAAGAACTCTGGAGAGATACCTGCTGTTCCCTTTCATTTCTCTTTCAACAGCCTATGGAAACATACTGCCTCCTTTGCATTGAGTAACTGTATTGTCTGCAGTCAGCTTTACTTGTCTAGAGTTAAGGAGGCAGCTGGTGAAACACTAGGGCATTCCCTGAGGAGGGCATTCCCCGAGGAGGGTAATCGTAAACCCAGGTATGGGAAAATGCCCAAAGAGATCAGCGCTGCAGCACTCCTCCCAGTAGGGACAGCAGAGTGAGCCGTAAAACCAGTATGGGAGCTGGTAAAACTGGTCTGAGAGAACAAAAAGAAGGTGCTTCAGGTAGGCAGTATTGGTCGGGAGACCTCACAGGCATGCCGCAGGCTGGCAGGGATGCTGGATGACAGATGTCCCAAAGGGAGCCTGGCAAAACACAGCTCTGGATTTACCGTGGAGATGCGGCTGAAGGGGTGGAGCTGTGGAGTGCTCCTCCTGACCTCCCCTGTCGGAGGTGCTCGAATACCATTGGATATTTGCCTCTGTATGTTTACCCCTCACGTTGGGAAAAATCCCCAAGGCAGTCAGCAAGACCCAAAATGTCTCAGAGGAATTCGATTCAAGCCAGGAAATTCAAAGGCAGTTTTGCTGTGAGATCCAGGTCATTAGTCTCACCTTTACAAGCTGACGTCTGCTATTAGAGTCACTCCCATGATTTAACTCTTTGTTGCTGTTATTAAAAAACATTTTAAAATATAGTTTTGGGGGTTCTTTTTTGTGTTTTGTTTTGGGTTAGGATTTTTCTTTTTTTAGCCATTGTGTTCCCATGCTTTCTGTAAATCGCCTTCTGACTGGCGGGTCTCAGGACTAGCTCCATAAAGTCATTGAAATTCCCCTTGTCTTCAGTGGAAGCAAAAGAGAATTGCTGTTATTTACACCTTTCTTTCAGCCTGGCTGTTGGTGTCTGTGTGCATCTGATTTTCTATTGCTAAGAGAAAGGAAAGCCTCATTTCCTGGTCTTCCAGAGGGATCAAAAGCTTTATGGATGAGCATCTACAATGGACTTTCAGAAGTCATAAGGAGTAGTACTGGCAATAGCACAACCCCGTGCTTTGCACTGAAATACTGGCTGATCCTTGAAAAGTCTTGCTGATGGCATTACTGACTGTGCTCCAGGGAGGAAAAAATGACGCAGGCAAAAGCTGTTAAAGATCAAATATATGCCCACTTATGCCTGTATATAACTGGCCTTCACAACATCCCCTACACCCACAGCCCTGGCAATGAGTGTGTTACCCAGCACTTCAGTACCCGAGGAAGATCTTCCTGATTCCTGAGCTTTAGGATACCATTATAAGCTCTTGGGGACCCTCTAAGTGAATGCTTGCTTTTCACTGCCCAGATACACCCGGAGCAGCCTCTGGCTGCTGGAGACCCTTCTTTCCTGGGGTTACCTTGCATTACCAGTTCCACGATGCATGTATGCAGCCCAAGGGAAGGTCAGATGCTGCTTACTGGAGATACCTGTGTGTTGTGTCGGGAAGAAGGACACGGATAAAGTCTTCCAGCTTTAAAGTTCACTGCAGCTGGAACAGTGATTTGTCAGTTATCTTCTTGTTCTTGTTAGCACAAAATGAGCTCTAAGAATTAATTTGATTTAGTCCAGGTATCAACAACACTGTGATTACTCTCAGTGGCCAGGGTGCAAAGGTGAAACGTGATAGATCAGCTGTGAGAGGTTTCTCTGTCTCCTCCACTCAGCAGTGTGCCTCTGCACTGCCTGCAGGCCGGAATCCAGCATTGAAGCACAACTCACGATGGGCTCAGGACAGAGGGGAAAGTCTCGGTGTGGGGACATCTGCACCCTCATGTAGCACACTCTTCATAGGGTCCTGCTTCCAGAGGATTGCCTGTGTTTCCTCACTTAATGGAGAAATGTCTGTCTGCCTTCAAAGGTGTGTGGATCAAGCAAAGGAAAGCAAACATCACCCATTCCCAAGTGGCCTGAAACTTAGGCTGCAAACAAATCAGTTTCTTTGGGATAAGCTGTCTCCAGCTATAGACCTCATGGTTATTTTACACAAAGAAACTGGTATTTCTGACAGATGTACATTTTGTAAGGCTGGCTGTAGGAACCTGATCTTACTCTTCTGTATTTTCTAGCCTCTGAATCCAGTCACTGACAATGTCCCAGCAAAGTATCAGTTCTGATCCTGTGCAAAGAGGGAAGACACACTACCCATGGCATTAAAGGAAGGAGAAAAGGAGAAGACAAATAGTGTGTAGGTGAATGAACTTTAATAGCAGTGTAAGATTGTGCTCTTTTGGGTACGTAAATCCTACTTACTACGGCCCCTGAGTTTGCGACATTTACAGCTGCAGCTCCATTTACCTGTGCAACAAGCAGCTGCAGCCATGATGTCCAGTGGCAGCACAGCCACGGGAATCACTAAGGATGCTCTGCACGGATCATCCCTCCTCTTGCAGGGAGACGGAGACTTCTTCCACACCGAATGATACATGGGCCGCATGTCTGGGGGAAGTGACAGCCACCTCCCAGGCTCCAGGCTCCGTTCCGGACTGCTGATGACTCATTAGGAAAATTGCTTCTGCTTCCGCTTCTGAGCCTGCTGCTGCCACCTAATTTCCACCGGGTCCGTTAGTCCATTCAGGAGCTCAGCAAACCCTGCTAGGAACTGCCACCCTGGCTTGGGAATTGCTGCTCCAGGGGTTATTAGAGAACTTTTATTAATAATCATTGCATTAACCACTCAGCTAGTCAGTGATAGAAATGCCATTTCTCCCATTTTATAGCTGAGAAAAATGAAGCACAGACAGATTCATCACCTGGTTACAGAGTCAATAGGAATTCTTAATGCTCCATAAATCTGAAAATTAGGCTGTCAGCATCTTCTGGAGTGAACCTACAGCAAAGCTATTCAGGAGATCTAGTTCCTACCCATCAGGTACCTCCTTCCCCAGTTTACTGGGAGAAGCCAGGACACACCTCTGAATTTCAATTCCTGCAGTCAGGCACAGAGACGTGGGGGTCTCGACGGGATGGAGGAACACAGCTCGGTGCTCCCTGCCCACAGCAGATGTCTCCTCCACAGTGAAGAGCCCTGAGGAGGGGCCATGATGCACTTAACGACCATGCTTTGATACAGGGCTAGGAGGTAATTGCTCACATAAAAATTCAGGTACGTGTCTGGCCATCACCTGAAACTTGACTGTGAAAGATTATTTTGTTGTTAAAATATACAATTGAGGTTAACTCAGGCTGCTTGGGAGATGAGAACAGCAGGAACTGTGGGGGACTGAGTTGGTTGGTTGTTTTTTCAATTTCTTTTCTAGTTTAATAGTACAAAAGCAAGTAGTGCTAGGAGGGAGGATGCTTAGAGACATCTACTCTATTTAAGATTATACAGAGTTCTTAAAAAAAAGATTTTTTTCAATGCTTTATAACAACACCTTTGCTACTTGCAAGATGAAATTGGATGCCTCAGCCTTAGGCTAGCTCCAAGCTGACATAGGGATTTTAAGCAAAATGGTTTAACCCCTTTCAGAAACAAGGAATAAGCAAAAATAAAGTATTTAAATTTATTGCTGTGTATAAAAAGTTCAGATCTATTAAAGAAAAAAAAAAAGAAAGAGGTATATGGTAGAAGTGTCTTCTTTGCACTGCGAACAGCTACATCACTCTGGTCTTCTGAAGAGAAATTTGACTTGATTGAACTAAAATGAGGTTAAAATAATTTGGTGATTCTTTCGTAATACTGAAATATTGTCTTCAAACTTCCCAGGCTCTACAGAGACCTGAAGAGAAATGTTCATGAAACTGCTGTTTTAACGTGTGTGCGCTGAAGTAAAGCTACAGGGGAGCCTGACCTACAGCAGCAGAAACAGGTACCTGATTCACTGCTCAAAATTATGAAATTCCCCTTACACAGGAAAAATGATGATACCATCTCATTGTTAGACACCACACTGGAATGGATGTGTCTGGGGGTAGAGTGAAGGTTCCCTCATGGCACATCCTTTTGCTCCAAGAGTGTTTGACCTTTTATTAAGAGTAGGTTTTCTAGGCAAATATTAACTAAACCCTCTGCTCGGTATAAGCATGGATAGAGATGGTTTCTCACACACACAGGCTTGACCCAGACTCAGTTTGTGCAACCCCAGGTCTGTCTTGGGATGCTGAAGCTCTGCCAAACTCTCTGGTTCTCATGCAGTGCAGCGGCAAAGCTCAGCTGTTCCTCACCTGCTCCCACTGACACCCCCCAAATCTGGCCAAACTCAGCCCCTGTTGTCACTCCCATTTAGCTAATACACCATGTCTAAATACAACCACGACCAAAGTAACTTCTTGTCTAACTGTAATAATCATTTTAATAAAGATGATTTTGGTATCTATCTATGTCGAGGCTGATTTCTCTCTCACAAAATGTGATAACATTGATGTAGTTATGTGCTCTTACAGTATGAAACAAGTCTATTTAGCGGACTGCATTTGGGTCTTTGAACGTGAGCATGTGCTGCTATCTCTGAAAACTCCCTCCTTTATTATCATGGAAGGCAAAAGTCCTAGAACCACAGAATGGTTTGTGTTGGAAGGGACTTTAATGATCATCCAGTCCCCCTTTCCATGGGAAGGGACACCTTCCACTAGACCAGGTTGCTCCAAGCCCCATCCAATCTGGCCTTCAACACTCTCAGGCTTGGGGCAACCACAGCTGCTCTCTTTCAGCAGAGGAATAGAGGAGAGGCAGCATCATACCAGGTGTCAGGACCTTGGGGGCACCAAAAAGTGTTGATTGCCTTGAGCAGCCTCATCTGGGACCTCCACCCACACATCCTCTGGCAGTTGGCCCAGGCACTATATTTAAGGTCATCCCGGGACTTTTCTCCTTGCCTGGGATGTAGGGTGATGATGCCTAACCCTCTCTATGGGTGGGACCTGGTACCTCTGCTGTAGGTACCTGGTTGCCATTCCTGCCTCATCTGCTGCTGCCTCTGGATGGGCCTAGGACCTGGCTCCTCTGCTGTGTCTGACTGGTGGACTCTGTTACCAGAATCCAGCCCTCCCTGCTGTGCTCAGGCTGGACCCTTCTTGATGAGTGCCCTGCTGTGCTGGGGTTACCCTGGGCTCCTGGCTTGTCCCCTGCATGGGGCAGCCCTTGGCTGCTTCCCCTGCCTGCTGTCTCTTTGCTAGGCTGGGTGGATGGCAGGTGACAGGGGTTAGTGCTGCAAGAACCCGCCCAAAAGAGTCAGCTGTCAGTTTGGGGTAAGCTGTAGATGGCTGGTAGAAAGTCATAGAATCTTAGAATGGTTTGGGCTGAAGGGGACCTTAAAGATTATCTAGTTCTAACCCCCTGCCGTAGGTAGGGACAACTTTCAATAGACCAGGTTCCTCCAAGCCTCGTCCAACCTGGCCTTGAACACTTCCAGGGATGGGGCAACCACAGCTTCCCTGGGCAGCCTGTTCTAGTGCGTCACCATCCTCACAGGGAAGAATTTCTTCCTAATATCCCATTTAAACCTGCCCTCTGTCAGTGTGAAGCCATTCCCCCTTGCCCTGCCACTCCAGGCTCTTTTCCAAAGTCCCTCTCCAGCTCTTCTGGAGCCCCTTTGGACACTGGAAGGGGCTCTAGGGTCTTTCTGAAGTCTTCTCTTCTTCAGGCTGACCACCCCCAGTTCTCCCAGCCTGTCTTCATAGGAGTTTATTTTCCTTTGTTTCTCTGTTTCTTTTTTAAGCTAGTCTATATATATATAAAAATTTCTGTGGTCTTGTTACCTGCTTTGAGCTGCTGTAGCATCCCTGCAGTGCCTCAGTTGGCCTCTGCCACCCCTGTCCCCCCCAGCCCTGTGTAAGGCAGGGCACAATTTGGGCTGTCGTGACCAAGGAGAAGCTGCCCTCACTGGGACAATCTTCAGCCCCGGAGCTGAGGGTGCCTTCATGGCAGCAGCGCTCTACCACGCCGGTTTAGCATCAGGGCGATCAGCCGGAGTGGGGAAGACATAGTTTTGAGAGCAGCTTCTCAGTACCAGTGCTTGCCATCAGAGGGCAAACTCAGCCCAGGTGAAGATGCTCCGTACGCGGTCATTGCAGCTTGCTGCTTCCCAGACTCATCTCTTCGAGGTAATGACGAAGGCAAGAGGCCATTTACCGTCCTTCTCGCAGGGGACAGACACAGCTTCCCATCTCTGCCTGCTGCCGGGAAGGGCTCTGCTCCTCGGTTCCCTCGAGAGCAAATCTTGCTTTGCAGGAGCATCTCAGCCAACAGCAAGAGGCAAGGATAGTGCCGTGAGCTTCGAGTCAGAGCGGTGTAACACAGAAGGGATTCCCGGAAAGCAGCAGGCTTGGGCTTTAACATCCCAAATACAGCATAACCTTCCTACTCTGGCTGAATTTGTATTTATGGCTGAATATAGACTTTGAGCAGCACTCAGCTTGGTGCTTGCTTTCTGTCCAGCATCTTGCTGCTCTCCAGAGCCACCGGTGGGCATGGCTGTACAGCCCCAGCAAAACCAGTGGCATTAAAGTAACCTCTATGGGAGTGGTGCCCCTCAAGCGTTTCAGATGCATCCTGGAGGAGCAAAGTGTTCTATACCGCTGCAGCTCTGACCTCTCCCAGGAGCCCCATCTGCTGGCATGTGGGCCCGGCTGCCAGCCCAAAACACTCCATGCTTCCCAAGGCATTTGGGGAGGATTTAAATCTTGCCAGCTCTCCCCTTCGCCTCTTCCAATGAATCTCAGTCTTAATCCACACCCCTCCCCTCAGTAGCCAGAGGCTTCCTTTAAAAAGCTGGAGGGCTTTTCAGAAGGGAATAATGAACCAGACGCTTTCCCGGTGTCTCTCTTTGTTTTTACAGCCCTGGGTCTCCCCTGAGGACAGAGAGTCCTTTGTACTGCATGGGGTCCCCTTACAAAAAGGGGCTTGTGAACAGAGCATCCTCCCATTGGGTACCACACCACATGGATTTTTTTTTTTCCACCTGTCCTCCTAGGCATAGCCAGCGTCAAATCCCTTTCTGTGTGTGTGAGGAACTGAGCCAAAAGCTTTAACCTTGGAGATGCATGGTGGATGCATGTCAAATTGCTCAGTGCCATCCTGCTGCCCACCCTCAGTCTAGCTGGCAGGTAAACAAAGGGTTAACCTGGTTGTCATCATCTCCCCTGCCCAGTTGATATTTGGAGTGAAGCCACATTCCAGTTTAAAGACAGCTGATAATTGAATAAACTCTGCATCTTGAGTGAATGTAAAACCAAGACAGGAGCTCTCCCCATCAGAAGTCAATACGTTTCCTCTTGCAGGGATTTTTGTCCGGAGCTAATGCCGCCGCAGCTGCCCTTTCCAGGGGATGAGTGCATGTTTGGGAGCAGTCAATTTTTGCCTGCCTTAAGGCTTTAAATTTAGGTCTCTGTGTGCATAAAGGAGATTCCTATTTCTATTTCCTGCTAAATGTGAAATCTAGGGCTACAGCCTCAAATGCCCTTCAAACCATTAAGCCTTAAGTAACTTACTGATGGTTTGGTGTTGTCCAGGATCCTTGCCCAGGTAACAAGGAAAGAAAGGCAGAGAGTTGCAAATACAGCTCATGTGCCTTGTTATGTTTATATCATGGTGTGAATGGAGGAAACCAAGGTGATGTAGCTAATTGACATCATGCTAATTAAATATTGCCTACTCTGCATGTACCCTTGCAATAAATCACTCCTAGTTTCAGGTGGGAAATTTTCTCATTGTCAAGACACAGATAGACTGTGGACCTAGAGAAAGCTGTTTCCTGCAAAGTTGAGGCTGGTGATTTATTGAGCTCTGTAAAATATGTTTGCTTTGGTCCTTCTTTGTATTCACTGTTCAGTGATATTCAAACAAATGCCTTTGAGCCTGGGAACCAGCAGCTTTTTGGCACATGTTCCTTTTGCAAATGGGGGCATTCACACCAGAAATGCGGTTCTACGATTTCATAGCCACGTGGTGGGTAGGCAGGGATGTGCCGTGCAATCTGTGCCCCATCAGAAATACCTGGCACTGCTTCTGTTTCAAACTTCACTAAACAAAATAATTGCATGGAGCTGTTTACTGTCTATCTGTTGCCTGCATGTTATTAATAGGAAAGATGGAGTGAATAATTAGGACTAATGATTAGAGAAAGTTGTCATCTGTTCATGAATAGTTTGAAGAGAGGCAGTGTTCAACAATTACTGGAAAAAATGACTTATTCCTTTTTGGAAATGTGTTTTCTATTATGCCAATACATAAGCACCCACACATTGGGCCAACATTCAGACTTCAGCTTCCCCCAGCCCCATTTTTGGCACTCAAACTGGTGTGATGTGACTGCCAGAGGTGCTGGGGATCCCCTGGCCCATTGAATTTCCCTACCAGGCTTTGGAGTCATGTGCCTTTAGGAAAGCAGGGACACCTTTCTAAAGTCCAAATCACGGTCTGAGGATCACAGAATGGTTGAGGTTGGAAGCAACTTTAAAGATCCTCTCATTCCAAACCCCTGCCATAGGCAGGGACACCTTAGACTGGATTGCTCCAAGCCCCATCCAGCCTGGCCTTGAACACTTCCAGGGGCGAGGCAGTGCTCATTCATGGCTTCTCTGGGCAACCTGTGTCAGGGCCTCATCACCCTCACAGTTAAGAATGTCTTCCTAATATCTAATCAAACCTGCCCTCTGTCAGTTGGAAGCCATTCCCCCTTGTCCTATCATGACATGGTCTGGTAAAAAGTCTCCATTTTCTTATAAGCCTCCTTTAGCTATTGAAAAGCTGCAATAAGGTCTCCCTGGAGTTTCTTTGTCAGGCTGAGCAAGCCCAGTTCTCTCAGCCTTTCCTCAAAGGGGTGGAGCTGCATCCCTTGGGCTCTTTTGGTGACCCTCTGACAGGCCCGTGTCTGTCTCTTGCTGGGGACCCCAGGGCTGATGCAGTGCTTCAGACAGGGTCTCACCGAGCAGAAGGGAGCATCAGCTGCCAGGCCCTGCTGGCCTTGCTGCCAGTGATGCACCCAGGACACGGTGGCTTTGTGGGCTGTGAGTGCACATCACCCACTGCTACCCCCAAGTCCTTCCCTGCAAGGCTGCTCTCAATCTGACTTTGGGCTCTTCTGTTGGGTGCTGACAATCAGCTTGTGGGGATGGATGAATCTTGGTTTTCAGTGGCCTCACAAATACCAGAAACTTACTGTGTGAGTGTAGAAAAACTAGCCAGCAAGGGGAGACCAGGGAGCTGGGGCAGTTTACCAAGAGCAGAGAAGACCGAGGAGAGGGTATAGAGGCTCCAAATATATCCAAAACCGCCCCAAAAGGAAAAAAAAAGTGTCTCTTGAGAAAAAGGTGAGAAGAGATTGGTTTAAGGTGCAGCAAAAGAGTTACAAAGAATGGAGGAAACAGCTTTCTGCCAGTAAAGTTAGTGAAACACAAGGAGATACTCTGGGAAGTCCCTGTTCCTGGCAGAAGGATCCTCGATGAGAAAGGCCAAATAAGGTTTGCCCTGTGGTCCGGGGTGCCCTGCCTGTTCCTTTCCCACTGCTGGCTGTGAAGATGCAGCCTTCCTCATGCAGCAGCCATGGGGAATAATGTGTGGAAGTGGACCCTGGAGAATGGGATGTTCAGACACTGGGAGAGATCTGCAAAGGTGCAGGTGGGCACCAAGAGGTAGGATTAATTTTATCTTGCTTCAGCCATCCCAAAGCTAGTTATTGCAGCAAAAACTATTGCCCAGTGTCCCTCAATGGCCAAAGGACTGAATGAGCAGCTGTGTGCGAGTTATCCATCCCATCTGTGCCAGTTGTCCCAAATACCTGGGATAAATCAACTCCTCGATTGAACTATAGCTTGTCTTTTCACTCACCAGAGAGGGAGCCTGGATGATTTTCTGGCTTTACACAACAAAGCAAACCAACCAGTCTTACAGATATGTGATGTGAGGTGCATTCACCTTGAGCATCACAGGGATTTTCCATCAAACCACTCAGGTGAGGTCAGGTACCCAGGGCTCTGCTGAACCTGTAAAAGCCCTCTCTAGACTGCACCAGGCGTCTGACCGATGTCAATACCCCAACCCTGTGCACCATTCCTTCTCCTCAGCCACCCTCTGCTCACCAACCCTTTTTTGTTGAGTCTGGCTCTCCAAGTCTGGGGCCTGCTGAAAAAGATCATCCCACAAAAGTTCAAATGTTTAAATCCATTTGCTTCCAGACAGGAACCATACATGGGGTGTTCACTATCCCAAGAGCTGTAGAGCCAACTAATTTTGTGGTGGGAAAGCCTGCCAGCACGTTGAAGGCTGAGGGAATTCTGTGGAACATGTTCAGAAAGCAAATGATTGATTCATCATCAGTGGTGGAGAACTGATTCCAGGAATTATGCGTGTGCCAAGCTGAAGCCTGTCGAAGCCAGGGAAAAGGCATCCTTGAATTCAGGTCATCAGTCAGGGCTGGGAAATGCATGGAGGCCCTGGTACAGGAAAGCTTAACTTCCAGTGCGTGCTCAAGCCTAACTAACCTCCGTTAACGTCAACGGTGATAGAATTAAACATGAGGTCAAGATTTTGGATAAGAATGGTTTATGGCCTGGAGGCTTACACGGATGAGAAGGTCAGACCAACAAGCCAGGGCGTTCGATATTGATCAATCTAATCAAGGAACTCCTGCGTAAGCTGCCACGTGAATCAGGGAATAATTCAGGATAACAGACACATCTGAGTAATTCGTGACCTACTGGCAGATGATTCATGCAGACAGGCAACATCCATCAGCTGCATTATTCCTCACAGAGGTCTTCTTGGAAGGCTTATGGGTCTGTGGGTGGCCCCACCTCCTCAGGGGCTTCATCAAGGGAGAAGCTGGGAGCAGGTGGGATTGTGGGGATACCCCAGCACCCATTGCTGCACGGGGCAGAGCTTGTCTTTCACCCACCAGCAGCCCAAGAGCTTTGGGCAAAGAGGGATCTTCAGGTTTTTCAAGCTGTCTTTGTGAAGAAAGGGATCGAGATGAGGGGGGTGTAACTGTAGACTCCATATCCTGTCCCTGTTGTGCCACACATCTCCCACGTAACCTTGTGTGGATGTGCTTTATAACCTACTTTGCCACTGGAAGCATCAATGCATGTCTCTGCTTTCTGTTCCTTGCGTAGTCTGCAAGATCCATCAACTATATCTGGGTGTTCACCAAGAGCCATCATGGAACAATACCCCATATACCAGAAAAAGCCTAGTTTGGACCTCTGAAACTGGGAGCTAAAGTATAGGACTCAAAACCTGGAGAAAAGCAAGCATTGTCATCTCTGTTCACCACAAACCAACTACCTTTCGAGTAGGTAAATGCCTACTCCAGGGACACATTGCCACGGGATAAAACACCTGCCTCACCTCTCCAGCCCAGATGCACAGCAGTGCTAAGGCATCACAGCTGTATCCATGTTAGGGTTGTGGTTTGCCATGCTGTATCTGAGATTCTACATTGGACAGGGAAGAGTTTGAGCCTGACACCATCAAATTCCTGTTTGACAGTGAATCAGCAGTGCCTTTTGGGAGCGTCCTTTGGGTGCACTGCACCTTTGCTCCTCTTTGTGGGCCAGGTGATGCCAGGCAGTGCCAAGCGTTCCAGAAGCAGAAAGTTCCTGTTCCCCTCAGAAGATGTAGTCCAGCTGTTCCACCTGGCTTGAAGTCACAAAGGGGAGAGGGTGGCCCCAAGGCATTGGCAGATGGGGCAGGAAGTGAGTGTTACGGTGTGACAGGGCTGGGATGCAGCTGGAGAACCATCAAAGAGTCAAGGGACAAAGCTTCCTGAGATCCCAACAGGAGACCTGCACTGGCTCCAAGTGTCCAGGGAAATGTTCTGGACAAAACAATCATCTGTGGGACTGGTTCTTTGGCAGAAAGTCTTGAAATAATTGCAAATATAGCTGCAACCAGAATCTATGAAAGACCAGCAAGGAGAAAGAACTGTGTTTGCATGATCAGCATCAGGCCTGGAGATGCTAGGACAAGGAAGGGAGGAAGAAATCTCTTTTCTGCTGTGGAAAGCACAGTAAGGGGAGACAGCATGTCAGGTCCTGATGGAGTTTGGCCGGGGCCTCACTTGTACCAGGCTCTTGCAGAAGGTGCGAAAGGACTTGCAGGCATCCTGCTCACGCTCTCCTTCTGTGGGATGCACCAGCACAGCCCCCAAACCAGGGTGATGGTACCAGCAGGATGAGCATGGCTCATCTTTCTTTTCCCGAAAGGGCTCCTGCTTTGCCTTGGAGATGGGGAGCAGCTCAGAGCAGTATGGAACTCTCCATCCTCACCCCAGCACACAAGCATGGACTTGACTTTTGTTCATTTCTCACAGTTTTGGTGCATTGTTTGTACCACCTTTGGTGCTCTGGAGCCTCCTGCTTAGGGGCTGTACCCTGTCCCTGCTATCTGGCCTCTGTCTGCGTGCTCCAGCGTGGCAGGTAACCATCGAGCGGCTCCCACTTAGCTTTAAGAGTGGCTATAAAAAGGGCTTGACAAGATCAAATGCTAATAGAAAGGTTTTCTGAAGGTCGAAACTGATGTGCTTGGGGGCATTCGTGACTGGGAGATGCCAGAAGAAACCAAATAACCAGTTCATTGTGGAGTAAATAATTGGATTTTAAATACTCTCCGGGAAAGAATTCTGGGTGGGGGAACACTCTGCTAAGTGCTTGGAAAGCTGCTGCTCTTCTAAATCTTCACTTTGCTTCAACATGTATAGAGCATTGTCATTCAAAGCTACGGATAACAAACAGGGGACTTTCTTCCCTGAATTTGTCTCAAGGGTGTGAAGCTTCAGCATCTACAGCATCCAGCCCCCATGGTGTCCATGGATGGTATGGAAAGCAACGTCCCACTGCTTGTATCCTTTGTTGCCCCCTATTTTTGTATTTGGAGAGGCAGCAAGCAATGCCCTGGACCCTCACTGGCTGGAGGAGCTTTGGTCACAACCTTGAGTATTGTCCCTTCCCACACTGGAAGAAAGGTGCTACCGGCAGAGCTACAGCTCCCTCCCACCCGGTTGCAGCACGGAACAGTGCCCATCTCCTGGCATGGAGCAGCTGTATGTCCCTATTGACTTCTGGAGGTTAGCTGAGTGCAATTCCACCCAAAACATGACCTCTGCCTCCTTCTGAAATGGGGACGAGGATGTCAGTATTGCTCTGGCATGTTGGGGATCAAGAGCTGTAGCATCAGCAACAACTAGGAAGCACCCAAATGGCTCATTCAAGCCCTGCCAGCATCCACGTCCTCACCCTGACTGATGTTGACTGTCCATAAGAACAGCAACCACATCATTGCGGCCTCAGGGCTTTATCCCTGTCAGCACCTGGGCCCAACTATCCCAATTTTTAGTCCATGCTGGTGGACAAAGGCTCCCTCTTCAGTGATTTCTTTTTGCAGAATAGATGCCGAACCAAAAATGGTCTCAGCCCTGCTGACATCGACCGCAGCTGAGCAGGGCAGCCTGTTCTGCAGTGAGTCTGTCTGTGGGAACACAGGACCACACAGCCATGGCTACACAGCTCTTGGACCAGAGCTGACCCCTAACCAGCCATGTCTGAGCACAAGTGTGGGCCTTGCCCCACAAAAGCCATGCAGATGTGCCTTCGGGAAGAGCTGGCTCAGATCCTGCAGCCAAGCATCCTCAGGCTGCCTGGGGACCAGAAATCCCCAGCTGTCCTGTGTGTGATCCCCATCTTTGTGCTCCCGCTTCTCCCCCCCCATTTCTCCTCTCCACCGTTCTTTCTCCGCTAATGCATCCAGCATATAAAACTGAGGTTTCCAAAAGGTCTCTGAACCCAAATAGACATCGAGGGGATGGAAAGAGAGGGAAAGAGAAAGAGGCTTTTTGAATATTGAATTAAGGCTGTCTCCAGTATTATTGGATTCCCATAAGGAGGTAGCCAGGGAGCCCACTGCTTTAGTGTCCTATGAATATTTCATTGCTTGACTTAAGCTCGGTGAAAGGTGTTTCTTTGCACAAAACCACCTTTTTGGCTTGTGGGTTTCTCTCCAAGCACATGGTTGTTGTCCCTGCTCTTATAGCGGCTATGCAATCAACCTGGCTTGTGGACAGAGTCATCTGACGCTACAGCAAGCTAAATTTGTCGAACCTGGGTGATCTTTTGGCACAATCTACCCAGGAATTTCCAGAAGACAGTCATGGCTCAAAACATCTTGGTGGCTCACTGGGTCAGACTGCACGAGTGCTGCAGCAGTGGTGCTCGGTACCTGTGTCTCCATCCAACCATGGTGATGTCGAAGAAGGTGCGTGGTCAGGGAGGTCATTTCGTCCCACTTCAACCTACCAAGTTGGCTGCAGAAGTGGGGAAACAAGTTGTGCTGCCTGGTACCCAGCTGTAGGCACTGGCCTGAAGGGCCTGTATCTGCCTTGGTTCCTCAAATTTTAGGTGCTTACCTAGAACTTCCCTGGATATTCCAAACCACGAATTTCTCAGGCTGGAAATCATTCCAAATTGAGCACTTTCACAAAAATTTGTGGGTGTCCTGCTTTCATGCAGGCTGCAAACCACATTCACCAATGCAATGGAGAATCCCGACATGAGCATTGCTTGCCCACTCTGCACAGATGGAAATGGTCTCAAATACTGCAAAAACACCTGATTTTCCCTCTCCAGGACTGTTTTTTGGAAGTGCTTCTGCCCTACTCCTATCACCCTGTGCTTGTCCTCCCTGACCCAGGAACTTCCTCTTATATTACCCAACTGTTCAAGTTCCTGCTCAGAGATGGCAGTGGCAGGAACCTTTTCTTTGTTAGATGAGCTCAGAGGTCTCCTAACCACAGCCCTTAACACCTCTCCTTGCTCTGCCTGGTGCCGTCTCACAGATCTAGAGTGATTCAGGTCTGGAGGAGGTTGGCTAATTCCATCGCTTTCTTCTCTCTTTTTTGTCTTCTCTCTCTCCTCTGCCCGCCAGTCTAGAAATCCTCTTCAAAGGCAAAGAGGATAAATTAATGAGAATTAATTGTTTACTTGTAGACAGGGCAGATAACACTACTTGTTACTGAGATTGCCCAATACTTCCCATTAAGGGGCTATGTTTCCCAGTACCCAGAACAATGACGAAACACAGACATTTAGGCAGAAATTGTCTCCCAGGGGTTTGCCCCAACCTGAATTTCTGCGGAAATTTTCAGCCAAACTGGGCCAGTTTTTTCCAAGAGAGAAGGGAAAGACATTTGGTTTGCCTGTGGCCAAACACTCTTCCTGAATCTCCTTGGGAAAACTCTTCCACCCTGTGCTTCACCTGAAGAGGTGAAATTTGGAGAAAGAACCCTCTTGGAGCGGACCTGCAAACCCCTCCCGGTTTCCTTAGAGGGACACTGTGCCTTTTGTAGCTTATTTAAGCTTCTAGAATTATTTTTCTTAGTGATAGTTTCAGCAGTGGTCACCCAACCCACTGACCAAGACATGCCCACCATGTGGTGTGCAGCTCCAGTGCCATCCTCCCTGAGCCATGTCTTCTGCAGGGTGGAGACCCTCTGTGTCTCCTGCACGACTGAGTCTCAGCACTCCCCAGTCCATGGCTGTGGGATTAAACAGTCCCCACAGAACCCAGGATGGCAACAGACAGTGGGACAGAGAGCACGAATCCCACTTCTCCTTGCTGGGCACCTGCCTGCTGCAGACGAGGAGCTTCAGCTTATCACAGCTGTTGGTTCCCAATGAAAGATGAGAAGAGAGGTGGCAACACATTTTCTGAACTAATTCCCGATGACCACAGATCATAGAATCATAGACTGGTTTGGTTTTGAAGGGACCTTTAAAGGCCATCTTGTTACAACGCCCCTGCTGTGGGCAGGGACACATTCCTCTAGACCCGGTTGCTCCAAGCCCCATCCAACTTGGCCTTGAACACTTCCAGGGTTGTAACATCCTCACGGTGCTACACTTTCTACAGGGTGTGGGACCTCTCTTCCCCATGTGGCAGGAGGGCAGCACGCTGCTAATTCCTGAGACACCCCCTGAGCCCCTCTGCAGCATCCCAGGCAGGGACAGTGGGGACCCAGGGTGCAGCTGCCACTGTTGCTTACCCATGTGGCACAGGAGCAGTGTGATCTTTTCATCTCAGACAAGAAGATGATGCCCCAAGACAACACCACTGCTTTCCTTTTCCAATTTAATCAGGAGAATTGAGAAGTTCTCTGGGTTAACTGGGCTCTTTGCACACCGAGGGCACAGGGTCCACGCGCTCCACAGCACGCCTGCTGGCACATCCAGTCCTGATTACAACTGCAAATCCCTTCAGAGCCCACCTTGGTTCTGCCCATCCTAGGCTTTAATTTTCTAGGAGGGTGACGACAGGTGGCTCCGGCTGACGTCAGTGGAATTGTGTTAGTGCTGCTGAGGACCAGGCCCGTGTCGTCTGCTCCAGCAGAGCCCTCTCGGAGCGCGGCGGCGTGCGGAGCCGCTCGGCGTACATTAGGGTGGGTGAGATGGATTGCTCAGCTCCTAACTAGGACAGATAGATAAGGATAATGGATGGATGGCCAAAGAGCAGCCATGCTTCAGGCAGAGGAATAAATCGCTTTGATTGTTCGTATATAAACAGGCGGTACCAGCAGGACTCAGCTTGCAGAGCAGGGTGCATCCAATTTAAGCCCTACGATTGTGTTTAAGGATCTAGAAACCATTCAAAATGGACTTTGTTAATTGAGGAAACCCCACTTACAGTGCTCCTGAGACAGAGCCATTGTCACTCAGGGCTCAGCTGAGAGCCCCAGTCCCTCTGGTCCCTTGGGAACCTCCATCCTGAGACACCCTGTCCCTGTGACACCTTTCCTGGGGAAGAGGAGGTGTCCAGGAAAAGGAGAGGCGCAGTGCCCTCCTGCTGAGGGAGGCTGACTGCAAGACCTGCCTTCCAGCTGCCTACCTGTCTGCACCAGCCACAGACCCCCAGCTATCCTGGGAACAGGAGGGGTCTTCAAGAGGCTTTGCAGAGCATGAAGTGCCCTTAACTTCAAAGGATGCTCAACTCTGGCATCCCCAGCATCTGGGTATGGGGTGGTAGGGTGATATGGGTCAGTATGAGGGACATACCTCCAGCATCTGGAGATGGGGCTGTGGGGTGTTACAGGGCCACTGCCAGGGCCACTACATCTCCAGCCTGGCCTCTTCATGCTGCTGAGCGCTGCATTTACAGCAGCCCATGTGCTCGGTGGGATGGCAACCACTAGGCTCTCAGGCTGTGACATGGGACATCTTTCCCACCCACAGCAGTGGACAGTGTGTGCCTGGTTTCAGCATTTTTGGTACAGGAGTTGTGGCTGTTCCCGTGGGTGTCTGATCGTGCTGGGATCCATGCTGAGCACATGTGGAAATGCTACAGTGGCTGCGGGTCCTAGAGGAGGAGACCTCCAGCCTGTGCTGGGGTGGGGCAAGCTCTCAGTGCCCATCCAGGGCCAGACACAGCCCATGGCCTGCTGTAAGAGGAGCATCTGGTGTGCTGTCACTGCAAGGGCTGAGCCCACACCAAGAAGCTGGCCAGTGTCCCTGCAAATATCCTCGCATGCCCTGCACTAGGTTGGGAAAACCTTTTGGTGTCCATCGACACCCCACACATCTGTGTCTTCCTTGCATATGCCCAGGTGAGTATGGCTTCCCTGGGGACTCCCTCTGAGCCTCCACCCCCAAATAACTGCGCTGTGGGTCTGGTTCATGGGGCTGGGCTGCCATGACTGCTCCCCCAGGCCAAACCACAAGGGCCAGCAATTAGACTCATCTCAGTTAGGCTTCGCTCACAGCACCAGCTGCCAGCTCGTCCTTGGCATCCAGCTCCAGAGATGCTTCTCACTTCCCTCTGAGGACTGAAGCAAGCCCTGAGAGACTCCAGGAGCCAACCAGTGGTGTCTGTCTTTTGATCCATCATTCTCACCATACCTTTTATTTGCCCTCAGCAATGGAGCAAGCCAGGATGATGCTTCAGCCATCCCCTCCCAAAGTATTTGGGGTCCTGGATGCAATTCTGCTCCTCTACCAAAAGCTGATTCAATCCCTTCCCACCAGGCAACCCCTCTGTCTGCTTGCTGCCTTAATATCCCTTAGATCAATCTCAGAAGGATCCAGTAACATGGAATGGCAGATGGAGAACAGAGCATGAATATTAATTAGCAACGAATTCCGAACAGAGGACTTTAATTACATTAAGAGCGCAGGCTCGGAGGCAGTGACTTACTTCCTGCTGTAAATCTGTTGACAGGTCATTTGCCACAGTGGTGTCAGTGCTCCTTAATGAATGAATATATACATTTCAAGTGCTGGTGTATGGGAGAAATAGGGTCTTGTTTCCAAAAGTGGCAACACAAGCCTGCACACCAGCGAGAGGGCTTTGCCCGTGGGGAGGATTCGGGGAAATAATGATTAGTATAATTACCTGGTAATCACACACTACGTTCTGGGAGCCAGGAGCTCTGCTCGTGGGGCTGGCAATCCCCGGCATGAGCCAGACCTGCTGCTTTGTCATATGTGGTCACTGGGGGGAGACCAAGAACCGCAGCACCTTCTCCGGGGCCGGTGGGTGCCGGGTCCCCGCCACGCTGGTGCGGGCGATGCGCCTGGAGCGCTGCTCGCCGCGCTCGGGGCTCACGGTGGCCTCGCGGTGGGGTGCGGACACGTCTCAGCTTCCACTGCTGGTGGTGCTTTGGCAGCCTGGCGGGGGAAATCAGTCCTGTGCGGGCAGGGGGTTAGCCGGAAAACCCATCCAGCCAGGATCCCCTCTCAGCCCAGGGGCAGCAGCAGGTTGGAAAAGCACATTTTCCCCAGAACGGTTTAATCCCAGGAAAAATACAGCCGATGCTGAAGGCCTTCTGTACGAGCAAAAGGGTCTTTTTGTTTTAATCCCTCGAACTAGCATGGGACAGCAACGCTGCCAAACAGCCTCTTATGGGGACAACTCTTTCTTGTGCTCAGGGATTTTGCTGGATGAGTTTGGTCTGAGGTTTTCTGCTCGGAAAACCAGCTTGAACGAAGAGGGTCGCCTGAGTCCCAGCATGCCAACATCCCAGCAACATGAAGCTTTAGCTTTATCTTTCTTCTCAGCTGCCTTCAGTCTGCAGAGCAGCACGTTCCTCCACAGTCCCCGGTGGCAATGCTGGAGAGCCGTGCTCTGTCTAGGGGCAGCACACAGGCACAGACCCCTTTGGCCAGTGGGCAATGCTCAAGGGACTGCTGCGTCCCTGGAGCTCCTCCTGCCTGGCCCAGTGCCCCCAGGCCTAGTTGGGAAGCGGTATGGGACATGACATGTTTGCAGACTCTCCTAGTGAAGGCAAGGAGGGAAAGGATCGCTGTGGGTGATGCTGGGAGAGCTGCAGCAATGGGCACAGTGCTGTGGGCTGCAAGAAGGAGATAATGTGGGATCTTGAGCTGCAGGGGACTCTCCAGCAGCAGATTCAGGAGCTGGAGGCTTGCACAGGAAGGACGTGGCACAAACAGCCTCTCCTCTTCATGTTTAACTGGCATGACGGTGGGTTTGCCTCCAAAGTGGTAGATGACTGATTTTGTCAGCTCTCCCCAGACTGGGACTCCTGCTCTTTTCCTGTGCTCCTTGCCAGCACAGTGAGGCTGGCAGAAGCTGGAAGTGCTGCTGGCCAGCTCTGCCAATGGCATGAAAGGAGATCAGAGATGGCTTTGAGTAACCTTCCTCAACCAGGGGTCACTCATGCATCTGCAGCTCCAAAAGAAGTCGCAGAAATGGTTGAGGGGAAAACCTGACCTAGGGATAAAGATAAAAGAGCTAATTAGCTCTGACTGAGCTGAGATGAAGACTGTGAGAGCAGGCTACAGAGATGCAATGCGTTTTAGCACCGAGGAAGGTTCTGGTTTGGAAGGGGCGGTTCTTGCCAGCAAGATCTTGTCCTGACCAAGGCTTTCACACCCATGTTTTGCCCTCTTCTGCTCAGCAGCTGTGGTGAGTATTCCGGATTCAGAGGGTTTGGAGGTGGCACCGGGGTTAGAATTGGGTAAAAAATGCCACAAACATCTCAGGAGAAAAGCACCAAACATTCTTAGAAGGTTTCTCTGTGCTCAAGGTGGGCCACAGTGGTGGACCATCATCACAACACCATTGACAGAGACACTGAAGGGTTCAGGAACACAAACCCAAAGACTCAAGGGCTTCAGCCAACTGGCACAGCATGGCAGGACACATCCCAATGCAAGTCCTACGGGAAATGGAGGAACCCAGTCTGGTTGCAAAGGCTGGAGGGAGGCAATGCTCTTGGTACCTCCATCTCTTGCTACATGTCTGGACTCACAGGTACCAGGATGCCACTGGCCTGGGGGTGCACACCTGGGGCTGCTGCCACTTCCTACAATGCAGGTGCAAAACCACACTGTGGGCAACATCCAAAGAGCAACCCAAAAAGCAACTGAAAACTTGCTGGATAGTGGGTGGTGCCAGAGTGCATCTCTTGGTCTCTTTCCTGCTCCAGTGACAACCAGGAGGTGTCATGTCCCCAGCCTGCAATAACCACTTTTTTCTCTTGCTTGAGAAGAACGTGTGTGTGTGTGTGCCCATCCTTTCTTCCACATTTTAACCAGGGTTCCAACCTGCCCCAAGGTGGGTCGTGAATGACCTGGGTGGAGCAGGTCCACGGCACAGTTGTGAGCTGGAGGCTGTGAGCTTCCTTGGCAGCTGGCACATGGCTGCATCCCCCTCTCTACCCTGTCTGTGGCTCTTCTAGAAAGTCTATTTTTATTTGTCTCTTCTAAAAATGAATGGGGAGGACAGACGTGTTTCCTTGTTGTGATGAACTTGTCCAAACCCCAAATACTTAAAACCCTGCTGGCCAACTTTTAAGAGCCGAGTCTGACTCTTCCACACTTCTTTTTGTTGCTCACTGCCAAATGACAAAGCAGGTTCTCTGCAGGATGGAGGATGTCCCAATGACAGTGAGTTTTTGGATCAACAATAAGGTGGCACCTCTAATTCACAGTGCCAAAAATCCTGCTTTACCTTGAGGACAGGGACAGCAAAGTTAAGTGCAGCCCCTTTGCCTCCACCCAGCCACTGTGCTCATTTACTTCTGCTCCTTTTCTTCTTGCTGCAGTTGTTCCCTAGCTGGAATCAGATGAGAGATTTTAAAGTATGAATTTTGAGGAACCGCTGAGCTCTGCATCTGCGCTGGGGTGGCACAAACCATTTCTACCTCCCCTCGTCCTTCAGATACCAGTGCCAGATAAGGTGTTCACTCCATGTCTTATCGACTGGCTCCAGCAAATGGCTTTTCTGTCTGGGCGACACATGGAAAGTGCCTGAAAATGCAGCAGCAGAGTGAAGGCTATCGGGAGGCGGTGGAGGTTTGTACAGGTAATTGCTCTGACCCTCCTGCAAGGAAAGTCAGATTGAGGAAGTGATGCCATCGTGTGAGCAGCATTTCCAACAGGGATTAACAGGCAGGGGTTGGTGTGGGCACACGGACGATGGAAATGCAGCAAGGCCGTGTCATTATTCCACCTGGCCACCAGAGCTGCTGCGAGTGTAGTGCTCTCCTGGAGCTCCTGCCAGCAGACTTGGCTCTGCTGGGGTGGGATTTTGGAAGTCTGAGCCAGTCCCTGCTGTGTTTGTACCAACGTGCTCCTCCTGTCGGTGTCTGCACAGCTCCTCTGGGATCCTGCCTCTGCTGCAGGGACAGGAGCTGCATGGCATCCCTTGGCAAATGCTTCCCACTGAGCTGGGATACAGAGCTGTGCTTGGACTAACTATCCTGACTTAATGGGGCTGAAACTCCCCAACGACAGGAGCAGAATGGAAGTGAGAAGCTGATTCCATTTCCCCCCTGCCTTTTCATGTATGCTTTTTCTCCTTGGCTGCTGGCAGAGCTACGTTACGTAAAGGCAGATAAGCCCCTGCCTTTTGTCAGCAGTTGGAATAATTTTCAATATCTGAGAAACCCTGTCTGGCAAAGGTCATGCCCTGTTCTCTAGCAGGTCTTAATTTAGCACCTGCAAGTTCTTGGTGAAGTGTGAAACTTCAGGATGCAGGAAGATCCTTGGAGGCTGTTGTGTAGGGAATGTCTTCCCTGCGCAGAGACGTGAGTGAGCTGCTGAGCATCTTCACCATCCTCACCTCCCAACTGGAAGTAAATGCCTTTTACTGGAAGCTTGCAAGAGCCATCCAAAGCACAGCTCTGCTGCAGCTCAGAGCTCCGGCATGATGTCCAACGCTGCTCCAAAACAGCTGCATCCGATGGTGATGCAGCGAACCGGCTTCCAAGCACCTTAGGTGATGCCCCTATGACTGCCTGGCTAGTTGGCTTCCTCCGTGGACTCCCTGCCTTCCTGCTGCCCTGGCCAATCTACAGGCTGCATGGCTCAGAGCACAGGGGAGGAGGCAGCTGTGAGGGATGAGGACGATGCAGCACACATATCCTTTGCTGTTGTTCAAATTCATTCCTTGGCTCCATTGCCAAAGGAGTTCGGGTTGTGTACATGGCTTGTTAAAGGCTTGAGGCAGGTACAGCTGAATTCAGCAGAGAAATAGTTGTCACCAAACTCATGGGACTGAACAGCACAGGGAAACCTCACTGAGTGTCGCAGGATGAGGGGAACCCAGCCTCCCAGGCCGTGGAGAATCCAGGGGAGTGCCCTTGGGAGGTCTCTGTCATTGTCTCTCATCCCTTACAAGATGTGCCCATCTGCAAGGCACAAACGCACAGAGGACAGGACTTTAGACAAGGGCATGTAGTGAGTGATAGGACAAGGGGAGATGACTTCAAGTGAAAGAGAGTAGGTTTTGATTAGGTACTAGGAAGAAATTCTTCACTGGGAGGGTGGGCAGGCCCTGGCACAGGGTGCCCAGAGAAGCTGTGGCTGCCCCTGGATCCCTGGCAGTGTCCAAGGCCAGGCTGGACGGGGCTTGGAGCAACCTGGGATAGTGGAAGCTGTCCCTGCCCATGGCAAGAGGGTGGAACTAAATGATCTTTACAGTCCCTTCCAAGCCAAACCATTCTGTGATCCTTTGATTCCGTGGCTCTGGAGCTTTTGCTGCTGGATTTGCGGTGTGCGACTGTGGACTCCTACCGGCCCTGGCACCAGACGGCAGCTGCACACCAGGGCTTATCTCCAGACCTACCAGGAGCAGGAAACTCAGCGAGTTCCCAAACAAACCTCTGGTGCGGGAGGCCAGCGTCTCTGACCTCCGGGGGTCCTGAGTGTTTGAACAGGCTCCTAATCTGCTTGGGAAAAGCAGGAGAACTGGGGAGGGAGAGGAGGGAGGGCTGGGGCTGTGCCCTGAGCGGGGTCGGCTGTCGCTCGTGGCTTTGATTGCTGAGGCTTGCTGTCTCAGGCTTGCGGGATTTGGCTGCCTGGCCGTGAACAAAAAAGCTGGATTCTCCCAGAGCCTTTATTCCCATGTCAAGATCACTGGTGGTTTCCCGAGGAGGAGTGGAGGGAGAGGAAGGCTTTTGCTGATGGCTTTTGACAGGCGTGGGGAAAAGCAAGGCTCAGCCTCTGCTCCAGCTGAAATCCTAGAATCATAGAATAGTTTGGGTTGGAAGGGTCCTTTAAAGGTCATCTTGTCCATTCCCCCTATAGTGCACCCCATAGCTGCCCTTCACCTTCCCCCAGTGTGGGCTGGACCAGCCCTGGGTACCTCACTCCTGTGTTGGGACCATCCCAGAGCCCTCGCTCAGCATCTCCCTTTGATGGGGCTCCCCCCTTCCCCCTGCCTCCCTCCAGAGGCTCCTGGCCCCCTGCTCCGTCCCAGCATCAGCAGCCTGTCTTATCCAATCCCTGCCCCAAATACCCCTGACTGCAGAGACTGACAGCCCAGAGGGCCCAAAGAGCAGGGACATGCCAGGAAGGACAACGAGAGTGGAAGGGTTGAGGAATATCCCGCCAAACTGACCCTCTGACACCACTCTGCCCTCCTCCTTCCTCCCACCCAGCATCCTTCTCCTTGCTCCTGAACATCAGCAGCAGATTTGAACTGCAGCAGGACCCTGCCTGGGAGGAGCATCTCCATGGAAGATCCCAAGGATGTTGCATTCCTTGGCCAAGACCGTCTGGCTCTGAGCTGTGATCTCTAACAGATGCCCACTCTGCTTCCCTGAGAGACAGAAAACATGCTGAGGGCACATTGCCACTAGCCTGTCACCCTGGAATCCCTGCCTTCTTCTCTTCACAGGTTCACAGGCAGCAAAATCATCTCAGTGACCAGTTAATTGGGTTTTTTGTTGTTGTTGTTTTGGTTTGTTTTGGTTTTTTTCGGTTGGTTGGTTTTTTGTTTGTTTTGTTTGTTTGTTTGTTTGTCTGTTTTTGGAAAGCAAATAAAAATTACCAAAATGACACGGATTTACTCTGTAGCCCACAGTGGTGCTGGGATGGGAACAGCATCCCAGCATGTCTGCTCCCCAGGTGCTGAGCCAGCCCAGTGATGTGCCCCCATTGTCCTGGTGTCCTCATCCTCACCGGCCCCACCTTGGCAGGGATTGCCAGGGGAACCTGCCTGGGTGGAGAGTGCTCAGGAGCCAACATAGGATAATGATTCATAGCCTCAGCTTCCTGCTCAGCTCCGGTGGCTCCTAAATCTGGACAGCCTCAGGCTTGGACAGGCAGAGCAGGGGAAGACAGGGGCTTGGCACAGCAAGGAGCCTTCCTCTGCTCAGGAAGTGGGCTGCTTGGTGGGCTTTGCAGCTCCTGGTGCATCCCAACCCTGCAGACAGCAGAGCTATTTGTTTGTGGGTGTCGTTCTGTCAAGGGAGCAGCTTAGCCCAGGCCAGAGCCTGTATATAGAGCCCCTGCCTGGGTGCACTTCTGGAGGGTTTTATTGCTTTGATGCTGGATTCATCCCAGCTAGGCCATCCCTGAGGGGGCAGTGCTGCCAAACCTCTCGGACGGCAGCATACGTTGCTGAGGGTCTTGCTTCTTTGGAGTACCTGGGGAAGAATGTTGTGTGGCAAGAGGATAAACAGCCTCTTAATAAAGCCACCACCATTCAAAATTAGCCATCCCCTGGGATCCTTTCTTATCAGGCCCTGGTAGACAGGGCTATCGGGAGCCTGGTTCATTCCTGAACAAATACGCACTGCAAGCAGCGCTTGCTGGCGTTGGCCCCAGGACAACACTTGCTGGGCCACCTCACCAGTGCCAAGCCCTGAGCTGGGTTGTCTGCATGCCCCCACTGCCAGTGGATGGGCACTGGGTCAGTCGGTGCAGGCAGGAGAGCTGCAGACCTCTTCTCACCACCTCCCTGCAAGCAGTGGGTGTTGGTGCAGTGCTTGGATGTGGTTCACGCCCCAAATGTCCTTGGGAGTTGCTTGAACACCTTTGCATGAGGCATCCTTGCTCTGCCTGGCCTTGTTCGCTCCCTGGTGTCCTCCCTTCCTCTTCACATCCCGCCAGCCCGGCCTTGCCATGCCCTCACCACCTCTCTGTGTGCTCACAGCCACCTTCCTCCTTCCCCAGCAGCTGGAGATGCACTCTGCTCACCCCTCCTAACCCTCAACCTTTTCCAGCACTGCATTTTTCTATCTCCCCCCGACTAAAAGCACCAGTCCCCCACCCTTTTTCCCATCACTCTCCCACCCTGAGAAGACAAAAAAACCCGCCCAACCCCACACAGCCAGCTCCTGCCGTTTATTCTTAAATCCCTTCCCTCCTGCCTTGCTGGTTTGAAAGCCTGTACCCTGGAATGGGCCTCCCAGCTTTCGCTGGCAACCCTGCTTCAGACTGACCGCCACAGATAGTGTTGGGGAGTGAAAGAAAATAATATATAAAATAATAATAATGAAAAGGAAGAATAAAGAAAACCCTCTCATCTCGCTGTATCTCCGTGCTGAAGTTTTCCCAGTCTCCCATGCCATGTGCTGGTGTGAGGGAGTCTTGGGAACAAAAAGGAAACTTTGGGGGTTTGTTTTCTCACCTGTATGCTTTGAGAAACTCTCCCCAGCAGCGCTGGTGCTGTACCCTCTGGCAGCGGGTGGATGAGATGCTTCTCACACTGCTGCCCACTCCCTCGGTGCACTCGTAGGGGTTTTTTTGGCTTTTGGATGTGGTTTGCTCAGGTAAGGCACCTCCAGCCCACCCTTCTGCATGTGTCATTGTTTGGGAAAGGAAAAAAATAATAAAAGAGAGAAAAAGCAGAAAAATCTCTTGCCGAGGAGGGACCCTGAGTCCAAGACAACCTCTCCCCTCGCCCGGGAGAGGGCTGAGGGAGGGTTTCCCCTCCTTCCAGCTTCTTTTCCTCCCCTCTAGGTGATGGAGATGGAGGATGGAGGCGAGGCAGGAGCTACAACAGAAGAAAACACGGGCAGGGGCAGGGCAGGTGCTGTCCCAAAACCCGAGGGCGGGAAGGGGGTGCGGAGGGGACCCGGCGGCCGGAGGGTTGTGTCCCCTCCGCATCCCCTCCCCGCCAGCATCCTGGGCAGAGCCCGGGAGGGCGGAGGGAAGGGAGGGCGATGCTCCGCTCGGGGTTTATTAGATTGGACATAATCATCTTTAAATAAGGGCAGCCCCCCCTCCACACCCCTCCTTGAGGTGGGGGGGGAGCGGAGCGCCTCGGGGCTTTCTAGATAAGGGCGACTAACGCATCCCCCGCTCCCGCAGGCAGAGCCGGGCAGCGCCGAGAGCCGCGCAGGGTCCGCCGTGCCCCGGGAACCCCGGCTGCAGGCAGAAGGGGGGTCCCCGCCGCGGTGTTCTCGCCTTCCTTCTCCTCCTCCTCTTCCTCCTCCTCCTCCTCCCGCAGGAGCAGAAGGGAGGAGAGCGGTGCCGGGGAAAAGTTGCGGCGGGGGGCGGGGGACTGTGCCCCGGCGCTGCCGCCCGCCGCCCCCCTGAACACCCCATTTCCCCCGGGGCCACTCGCCCCCCACCTCCCACGCCCCAAACTTCGTTCCCAAGGAGGATGCTGCGCGGCGGGGCCCCCCTGGCCGCGCTGCTGCTGGCGGCGCTCAGCCTGGCCCGCGGGGAGCCCCCGCCGGTCTCGGGGTGCGGGATGGAGGCTCCGAGCCGCCGCGCCGCCCCCCCGCACCACCCCTACGGGCTGTACCCGCAGGGTCCCGCCGCGCACGGGGCGCTCGCAGCTGCATCCCCGCGGGGCCGGAGACCGCGGGGAGCCAGGGGAGGAGGAGAAGAGCCGGGGGGCGAGGCGGACGGCCGGGGCCGGGGCCGGAGCCGGGGGGAGAGGCGGCGGGGCCGGGAGCCGCAGGTGCCGGACCCTCCCCGGGAGCGGCCGCTGCCCGCCCTGTACTTCTCGGGCGGCCGGGAGCAGCTGGCGGCGCGGGCGGAGGCGCTGCCCGCAGTCCCGCGGGAGGAGTTCACCCTGGAGCTGTGGGTGAAGGCGGAGGGCGGACAGAACAACCCGGCCATCATCGCAGGTAAACCCCGGCAGGGAGGGATGGGGACCCGACACCCCCCGACCCTCCTCGAACATCCGCACGGGGCACTCCCTGACTTCCCCGCTCTGGCAGGTGACACCCCGCGCCCACACCCGTGTTCTCAGCACCGCAGGCGTGGAATATTCCTCCTTCCCTTGAGACCAAACCCTAAACCATCCCCTCCCCTCTGTTCCCACCCGCCCCGTCCTCCCAGCCCGCCTCCCCACCCCAACCGCCCCCCCGCCCCCCCATCCCGCCCCGGCTCCATCTCGTTTTTCCCTCTTCCCTCGCCGGGAGCTGGAAGGTCCCTCTGGGTGATCCGCTCCCCCTGATCCTCGTCCCCTCCGCCCCAGCCCACCAGTCCCCCCTGCTCGGGGCACGCCGAGGCTTTCCGGGGCTCCCGGCGGGTCCCCGGGGCGGTGGCCGCACGGTGGCAGCCGCGCCGCACTCACGGCCCGGCCCCGGTGCGATCCCCCGGGCTGCGGCCCCGAGGGCTCTGCGGGACGGCTGCGGGGCAGGGGGGGACCCAGGGGCTTGTTCCACCGAGAAGTGCCCCCTCAGGCGCTAAGGAACAGGCAAGGGGTGAGCGAGTCCCATGAGGAGCAGCTGAGGGAGCTGGGGGAGCTCAGCCTGGAGAAAAGGAGGCTCGGGGGGAACCTTATTGCTCTCCACACCGACCTGGAAGGAGGGTGTAGCAGTTGTCTGCCTCTTCTCCTGAGTAACAAGTGATGGGACAAGAGGAAATTACCTCAAATTGTGCCAGGAGACGTCTATATTGGATATTAAGTAAAATTTCTTCTCTGAAAGAGTTGTCATGCACTGGAACGGGCTGATGGAATCACCATCCCTGGAAGTGTTAAAAAAATGTATAGATGTGGTGCTTAGGGACGTGGTTTATTTGTGGGCTTGGCAGTGCTGCGTTAACTGCTGGACTTGACCTTAAAGGGTTTTTCCAACCTTAACGATCCTGTGGTGGAGAAGCTGAGGAGACAGAGAAGACTGGCACACAGGCACAGAGTGGGGCAGATGTCACCTCCTGCAGCGGTGCTTCATTCAGCTGTGCCGGCATGTGTGTCTGGGTACAAGCTGGGCAGGGCAGTGCAGGGATGCTAGGAAGGGCTGGGAACAGATGGCAGTGCCAGGATGTCTGGGGTCCCCACAGTGCAGGCCCCCGTGTTTCTGTGCTGCCCCAGCCAAGCTGGTTGGGGAATCCCTCTCTTTATCCTAACTCTCCCTTGGCTTGTGATCATTCAGCTGAACCTCCCTCTGCTTTGCCTGGCCCCTTTCATTGATTTACCTCCTCGGTTGTAGGGCAAGAACCACACCTGTGCTGTGGAAGAGCAGGAGGCACGGGCTGGAGTCTGTGGCAGAGGGGAGAAACAGACGTGTTCAAGCAAACTCCCTGGCATCCACCTCGCTGCCCGCCTTCCTGTCGGCATCCTTGATGCCTCCCTGCTGGCAGGCAGCACCTTGGGATGCGTGGAGCACAATTCCTAGTCATCGCATCAGCAGCACAGCTGTTTGCATCTGGAGGTCTGGCCTGCAGGTGCTGGGTTTTGAGTTTCCCAGCTAGCCAGCAGAGTTTTTTTATTATTTTTTTTTATTCTATATTTTTTAATTTTCGTCTGGAGGGCGGGACAGTTGTTAGTGCTGAAAGCACCACCCGTGAGCACTGGCATTCACTCGGGTAACATCCCCCAGCTTCCCTGCTCCGGGGTTTGAGTCAGCCCCAGGAACCTCCGGCTGCCTGAGTCACTGTTCACTTCCCACTGTCTCCCTGCAGTTGGGACCAAGGGGCCCGGGTGTGGGTGGCCAAAGGGGGACAGCCCCGTGCTGCTGGCATTTTGTGTGAGCAGGTGACAGAAGCAGCTGCCAGCCCTCGGCAGGTGCCGAGTTTCCTTCTGATCTGCTGCTCCTGCTCTGTCGAAAGAGAGGCAGCTGAGCATGAGGTCATCCAAAGGTGCAGAGGAGCTGGAGATGCTCCACGTGTCCATGTGTGAGGGAAGGCAGGGGCAAAGCAGGGCAGAGCTGAGCTCTCCCAGCATCAGTGCCTGGGAAGTAAGGCCAGGCTGAGCAGCTCTGATCATGGAAAGCAAGCTGCTGTGGCTGCTTGGATTGAAGGCTTGGGAGTTGGCGCTTTTTTTTCCCCTAGATGCCACATTTTGCCTCAGGGCCACCCAGGATGGGGTTGCTCATCCTTCTTAGCCACACTTTCATGGGGGGATTCCTGCTGGGGTATAACCCCAGTACCCTGGCACAGCCACTGTTAGGGAAGGAAACTTGTCCTTCTTCCTTGTCCTACTCATTTTGGGCAGCAGATGAGAGTCCTTTCATGTGATGATGTTACCTTTCCTACCTTTTTTGTCTCCCTCCATCTATGCCTGCTCTGCTTCTGGGGAACCCCAAGGGATGTCCCTTTGTGCCAGGCTGAGGTTTGTTTTTACTCAGATTGTAGGTGATTTTGTTGGGTCAGATCCTTCACCGGAGACCGTCCCAAACATCTGCTAAATCCCGGTGTCCTCCTTGGGTCCCTGAGCTGCAGACCCTGAGGGATGACCATGCATGAGGGACCCTGCAGTTCCCACTGCAGAGCCTGAGGGATGACCATGGCTAGAGGCTCCTGGCCTTTGTCAGATGCTCTGGAGCTTTGGCAGCCAATTTCCCCCAGTATCTGGGTCTCAAAGCACAACTGAAAGCTATTCCTTGTGCTGCAGAACTCCTGGCCCCAGTGGGAGAGGCTGCCTGCACTGTGGTTCTTATGAAGTGGCACACTTGATCTCGTGGGCTTTTTCTCCATGACGTTCCCTGGCATGTACCTTCCTCTTCAAAATCTTTGTGCTGTTACCAACAGCTCTTGTTTCAACCCCCAAAGGTGTTACCTAAGGCACAGGTGAACAGCATAAACCAGGCTAGAGCTCCCCTTTCCCACCTGAGGGACCAGAGGCAGCGCTGTACTTAGAGCTGCTGAGGAGATACCTCGCACTTCTTCTACAAACAGCTCTTTCCCTTCTGGTGGGTTGCCTCAGGACAAAATACTGAGCTCCTTGGCAAACTCTGGGGTCTTGAAACTGCTCCTCTGATGATTTGTCATGAAGGCCCTTGAGAGATGTCAGGACCTGGTGCTTGACCTTTTTTGTTACACTATTCTGCAGCCGCTGCTGATGTGGAGGTGTCATCCCTGGCCATGTCTAGGAAGCACCAGCTGCTGCTTTACTGAGTTTCCTCCCCGTTGTAGAGCTGGCCTTGGCCTTACTTACATCCCTTTGATGAAGTCCCTTTGAGGACTTTGATGAAGTCCTTATACCTGGTTCTGGGCTCACTTAAATTTCTTTTGGCCAATGTTGAACCCATCAGGCTTGGCTTGGCTCCAGCGTGGGTTTGTGAGGCTGATAGCTCACACCCACCCCAGGGGCTGTTCCACCCCTGATGCTGTTTTTCCCATTTTTGTCTTAGGGTTTAATCAAATTTGGGGCACTCTGAATCATTTCTAGGTGAACTGCATGAGTTTTCCCAAGGGAGAAGGTACCAACCCCTGTTTCCTCAACCCCAGTGAGAACCAAAAGATGGCTCTCGAGCGTGCAGGTCTCAGCACCTTTCAGCCAGCACCCAGCACAAAAGTACTCCCCAGCTTTGCCTCCTCACTTCTGCAAGGCTCCTTTGCTCGCCTCCTGCTTTTTGGCTTCTCCCTGTCTCAGCTTCTCCTGGTCTTTCTGCTTCCCTTTCACAATCCACCAGAAAACAAGAGCTGGCCAAAGCCCATCTGCCCACGGAGGCTTTGTGCGTGGCTGCCTTTGTAGTGAGCAGTGACAGGGATCCATGCCCAGGGTGGTTACGGCCGTGGGATGGTTTTGGGGCCACCACCCATCTCGCCCTCGATGAAAGTGATGGATGGAGGGAGGGGTGCTGCTTCCTGGGGTGCAGCAGGGCTTGACGTGACCTTTGCCAGCCGTGTTTATGAGGGGGAAACGTGGGGTCATGGTAACCTGGCTTCAGACACATTCCCTGGATGAGAGCCAGGAGATCCTGCTCCTCCTGTTCTCTTCTACACCTCTGCTTCTCTCTGCTGGCCTCTTCGGAATTCCAGCAGCAGGTGGGCCATCCCCAGGGACAGGCAAGACAGTGGCACAGGCAGGAGTGCTTTGTTTTGGACCACGGGGTCCTGATGCCGTGAAGATGGGCAGGCAGTATATGCAGTGGGAATGGCACAGCAAGGGGCAGGAGAATCCATGCAGCAGGAAAAACAGGACGGAGAATAAGAAATACCCCAGAAGGAACATGAAAAGAGTCTCTGGGCATGGCAGCAGGTTTTGTCAGCATTGGGACAGTTTGTTGGGGTGATGAATGGGAGAGCAGGGGGCCCCCAGAAGACACCACTGGTGGGGCTCAAAGAGTGACTTCAGGCTCGTTCACCTCAGCCAATGACCTGCATGAACGTCCTGGCTGTGGTGGTTCAGGAGCCCAGAGGCATTTATTTCAAGCAGCAGGTCCCTTTACCCTTGCCAGTGTTTAAATGCCTTACAGGCACCGATTCCCAAGGGCATTTGGTTCTTCGCTGTGGGCACTCAGCAGTCTGGGGGAAAGTCAGCACAGCTCCAGGTCTTGCCCAGCCTAAAATAGGTTTGCAACATGCTTGGGTGCAGAGGGAGAGGCTGCTCCTGGGAGTGGGTTTATGTGCAGGTGACCTTAGGGGCTGAGGACTGCACTTGCCAGGCTGGAGGCAGCACATCCCTCTCCAGCCCTCTCCCGCCAGCACTGGATGCATGACTGGGAGGGAAACTGGAGCATAAATGAGAGCTGTAAATCTGCCTGGAAGCTGTTGGGGAAGCAATCCCTGGGGGAGCCTGTATTGCCTTGGGTTGCTGTGCTCTAATTCTTAAAAGCTTTGGCTTGCAGATAAAAAGCTTAGCCTCTAATCCCATCCCGCCAGAGCACTCCTACGGAGAGCGACTCAGAAACACCTCGCTCTTCAGCCTCTCCTCCCATCCACGCTCTTCCTCCCCTCTCCATCCTGTCTCTCTGGCTCTGCCATTCTTCCTGGCTGCTCCACCTACTCATCCAAATGATTCTGAGTGGGGGCTGGGGTGTCACCCCTGGTGGAGCACCCACTGCCCAGCCTCTGACCACCTTCATTTCCCTGCCGCGGAGGACCCGGCTGGTGCTCCAGGGAGGAGTGGTGGTGCTCTCTGGTCCTTACCAGCTCTCCTCTCTCTCTCCATCCCTGTCCCTGACCTGCTGCAGGTGTCTTCGACAACTGCTCGCACTCAGCCAGCGACAAGGGCTGGGCGCTGGGCATCCGCGCCCTGCAGCTCAGCGGCAAGAAGGACGCCCGCTTCTTCTTCTCCCTGCGCACGGACCGGGCAGCCACTGCCACTGAGGTGACCTCCCACCACCGCTACCGCCCTGAGGCATGGACACACCTGGCCGCCAGCTATGACGGGCGGTGGATGGCCCTCTACGTGGATGGGGTGCGGGTCGGCCGTGCCGGCGGGCAGGAGGGACCCCTGCACAGTGCCTTCATGTCCTCCTGCCGCACGCTGCTGCTGGGGGGGGACGCCTGGGGCACCACCCACACTTTCCGGGGACACCTGGCTGGGCTGGCCCTGTGGCGTGGTGCCTTGTCCCAGTCCCGCCTCCAGCGTTCCTTTCTAGAGGAGGTGGCTGAGGAGACGGCAGGGCTGGCTCTGGCCGCTGGCTTTGCCACCCCGGAGGAATGCTGGGTGCCTTTTCGGGAGGGTGCCTTCCCGCAGCAGTGGGTGCTGCTGTCCCCGCCATCCCCCATCCTGCGGCCGCTGGGCCCCCCTGCCTGTGGGCAGACCGCCTGCGATAACGTGGAGCTGGTGTCCCACTACAACCAGCACTGGCCGCTGCGCAGCTGGAAGGCGGTGCGGTACCGCGTGGTGAACCTGGCGGAGGATGACGGCGGGCGGCCCACGGTCAGCTGGGAGCAGATCTGGCGGCAACACCGGGCTCTGAGCGAAGCTTTCCGGCCCTACAACATCTCCTGGCAGCTCAGCCTGCTGGACGTACACAACTCCTCTCTGCGCCGCCGTGCCGTCCTCCTGGGCTGCGAGCCCAGCAAGGTGGGCAACGAGCGCTGTGACCCCGAGTGCGAGCATCCCCTCACGGGCTACGACGGCGGCGACTGCCGAAGGCCCGGCCGCTGCTTCTCCTGGAAGCGCCGCGACGGCGTCTGCCACGTGGAGTGCAACAACATGCTGGACGACTTCGACGACGGCGACTGCTGTGACCCGCGGGCCACCGACGTGACGAGGACCTGCTTCGACCCCGACTCGCCCCAGCGGTAGGCGTGGGGCTTGTGGGGGGTGGTGTGTCAAGGGATAGGATGCGCCCTCTCCCCACCCTCTGCTCTGCATCTGGGTGTTGCTTCTGACCAGTGGCTTTCCGGCGTGGGAAGGCAGAGGGGTGTTTTCCCATGGATGGGTGGGTGTGTTTGCCATCAAAAGAAGTAAATCCTATGGTGTGACATGGCACCCTCTGTGAAGCCCTGCCAGTAAGTGTTTTTTCCCCGCAGGGGGATTCCCAGTGCAGAGCTGCCAGCCTCTGGTTACATGCCAGTGGGACTGTGGGCATCCCTGGGGTGGGCAGAGCAGCCCGTGCAAAGGATATTGCTTACCCTGATCCCCTGCAAGGCATGTAGCTGGGGAATTGCTGCCCTTCCCCACCTTCTCTGGATGTGTCTAAAGTCTGATTTCTTCATTTGTGTTCAAAATGCCTTTTCTTGAGTGCTGGGGTGGGGAGAAGGAGGCAACCCAGCAGTGCAAGATGTGAGGCACAGGATTTGGAAAGGTGTGGGTGGGTGTGCCTAAGCCTTCCTGAACCTTGCCCTGGGGGAGTGATGTCTGCAAGGAGATTCCCTTGGTTGGAGAAGGCCGTGTGCCTTCACCGTGTGCTGCAGGTGCAAAACAACTTTAAAACACACATGGACTAAAACCCACGGAGCATCAACATGATGCATTAGGGGACTCTTGCTCTCGCCAGGGGTCTTTGGAGTCAGAGCAGGGGGTGGGATGGAGTGGAAGAGCCACTCACGTGATGGGGGACCCTGGGCTGTTGGGAGCAGCGTCCTCGGTGCAGTCGGTGGCTTGTACCCACCTGCCCTCCTTGCTGGAGCCTCTGGAGTGCCGACAGCCCTGCTGATGGCTTCCAGCACTCGGGGCTCTGCCAAATGTACTTTCTGGATGGAGATGGGGAAGGGGGAAAAAAAGCCGTGGCTTTTCCTTTTTTTTAATGTTTCATTTAAAGCCATTTCTGTCTCAGAGAAAACTCATTCCGTGCTGTGACAGGCAGAGGTGCCTGCTGGAGCGGGAGTGGTGCAGCACACGTGGCAGCATCTGTGGAGAAAAGCTGCACGGGAGCGTTTTAGGGACACATCTGTCCTTTGATCTTCTCCCTCCTTCGCTTTTCTTTCCCTGGGCTGTGGGAGCAGAGAGGCTGTAGCCATAAATCCCTTCTTCCCAAGTCTGCTTCTTCTCTCAGCTTCTTTCCAGGCAGGACACGGAGGGAGGAGGGAAGCAGGTGTCTCTGTCAGCGGTGAGGGAGAGGAGCAATGCTTTCCCTCCTCCCTTCCCGAGCCTTTCTCGCCCATCCTTCAGTTGCCTGAGAAAACGTAGGAGAGAGATGGGGAACCTTTCCCAGCCACACAGAGAGCCATCACACCGTGTCCCTGCCCAAGCAATCCTGCCCAGATGTTCTCTCACCTCTGGAAGTCTCTTTGGTGACAGCCACCATGGCCACCCTGTGCTCACCTGTCCCCTTGTTTCCCATGCTGTGAGCCAGCGTGGCAGTGCTTTCCTGACCACGGGGAGGTCCTCCCTGACGAGGGAGACTTGAGCAGATGAAAAGCCTGCTGCACAACAGCTCTCCACTTGTGGTGGCCATCAGCACCCAACACCACTTGGCCTTGGCTTTGGCAGGGCAGAGGCTCTGTCCTTGCCTCTGTGTGCGGTTAGAGAAATGTTTTCATCCTCAGGCAAGAAGGGCTCCACCTTAAATTGAAATTGGCCAAATTTTTGCTGGTATGAATCAGGGCTTCCATTTGTCAGGATTTTCCCCTGAAAGTTGGGAAACAAAACAAACCAAACCAAAACAAAACAAAAAAACCCCTAGCTTCTGTGGGAAAGGAATGGGAAAATGGGATCACTAGGGGAATAAATCTTTTGCAATTTTCTTTCTGCAGACCTCATTGGTCTGCACAGAGGACAAGAATGATTGTTTGTAGACCAAACTCAGAAACATGAAATCCAGTGCGCCTGGCATTTGGGAAATGAGGGGGCATGATTTGAATCCTGCTGCCGCTGAGGTCTTCTGAGCTGCTTTTGGCCGGCTTCTTCAGAGAGCACAGAAAAAAGGAGTCACTGAATGGTTTGGGTGGGAAGGACCTTTAAGTGCATCCAGTTCCATGGGCAGGGACACCTTCCACTAGACCACATTGCTCAAAGCCCCATGCAATCTGGCGATGCTGGTGGACATCCACCCTCGCTGTGCTCATCCCTGCTGAGGATGGTTTCTGGGGAAGAATGTTTGTGGGGAAGCCACTGGGAAACTAGGGGGTGTGTGTTTGGGAAAAACCGAGGTGAACTTGTGCTTGCCGAAGAGCGTGGCCAGGTTGGTGTCAGGTTTGGTCCCCCAAAATTGGTGGGTGAACCCCAAGACACAGAGGCAGGGGACCTCAGCCCGAGGGGTTTATTCAGGCAGAGCTCCCGCTGATTGAGTGCTGCTGCGTTTGCTGTAAGGTATTATACTTAAATGAGCAGGGCAGCTGGCGAACTTACAGAAGGATTTTTAGGGTGGAAGCCAGAACGGGAGAAATAATGTGAAATAAAATTTAACAAACTGCGGAAAGGCGGCACAATGGGAGCCAGGTGCTTTGATGCGAACAACAGCTCTGGGGCTGTAGCTGAAGGAGAGCAAGCTGGCTGCTGCTCACCCAGACATCTCTGCTTTCCCACACCTGTGCCAGAGCCCAGGAGGGAGCTGTGGCTTTGGGAGAATCAGGGGAGAGGGAAGCCTCCCCACTGCAGGTGATCTCTGCATCTCCTTTCAGATCAAGATGGCAAGACCAAAAATCTTGGGATCTTTTTTCATGGATTAAATAATCTCCATTTCATTTCAAGGCTTTCACAAAGAGTGGTTTGGGTGTGAACGTTTCTTAGCACAGCCAAAAATAATTGAATTGAGAAAGTCAGAGCGAGACACTGGGCAGCTTTTTACCAGCACTGTAGAGAGATTCAATGTATTTTGGTGAAGGGTCTCAATACTGTGTCTTGTCCTTCACAATTGTGAGCACTCAAGCAAAGCTTTTTCCATCTTCACATATCCCTGATTTAAAATTCCCTCTTGGGCTGCAGCTTAGAGAGAGGTAAATTAGAGGGAAGGGCTGAGGAACAGCGATGGCTTCAGTGCTTCTTAGCTGGTGAACATCTCGTTATACTTCCAGGGCTACAGCTGGTGCCAGCTTATACCCTCACCCAGGGGAGGGAAACGAGGTTTGGAAAGAAGGATTATTACTATTTTCATTACAAGGGTGTGTAGTGACAGACAAGGAGGGATGGGTTTAAGCTGAAGGAGGTCAGGTTTAGATTAGATATTAGAGGGAAATTGTTCCTTGTGAGGGTGGGCAGGCCCTGGCACAGGGTGCCCAGAGAAGCTGTGGCTGTCCCTGGGTCCCTGGAAGTGTCCAAGGCAGGGCTGGATGGGGCTGGGAGCAACCTGGGGTAGTGGAAGGTGTCCCTGCCCATGGCAGGGGGTTGGAAGGAGTTGATCTTTAAGGTCCTTTCCAAACCGAACCATGCCAGGGTTCTGTGAAAACTGTGGTGGGAACAGAGCCAGCTGTGGCCAAGGCAGGAGCTGGGATAAGAGTTGGTGCTGAAATGGTGTCAGCGGCCACTGAATCACATTGCTGAGTCTCTCCTGCACCTCCTCTGGTAGCACATGGAACAAGACAAGCCCTGCTGAGCTGGGAGCCAGCTGGGCCACCACCCACGGGTGACACCCACCAGCGGGACTGTGCGTTTGTGGCTGGAGGGAGACTTGAGCAAGACCTCGGGTGAAGAGCTGTGTGTAGACATCCCTGCAAGGCACCCCACGCAAGGCACCCTTACTTCCCAAGCAGGGGCCATGGGAAGCAAGTCACAGACTTCCCACTCACCCCTGGGCCACCTTATGAGGAACAAGGGGACAGGCAACATCAGGAGAGCTACTGACTATCATCCTTTACCCAGTTTTATCCTGACTTCAAGTGTTTTCCAGGAGTTGCTGGCAGTCCAATGTCAGGGTCTGGAGTAAAATTTGCCTTGATTTTCTGCAGGCTCCCATCTTCTCACAGAGCCTGAGTGCTGCTGTAATTGGTCCTCTTGGAAGGAAAGCAGCGACAGCTCATTAGCAGCAATTAACACTCAGCAAGGGTTCCCCCTCGGGCACTTAGTCAATGAGAAGCTGGTGTGTGACACAGTTAATGTGAAAGAAAAACCGGAGGGGAGTCTGGAGAGCAAAGTGGGTAAGGGCAGAGCTGCTGGGCCTTTCATCTTGTTGCCCAAAGTAATGGCAGAAATAACCAAAGTGACAAAAGGAGGTGAAAACGGACGAAGTGTCTCCAGGCTTGGTGGCCTCCGCTGGCATGACCAAGGCTGTGATGTTAAAATGTACCTGATTAACTGGACACTTGATGGGCTTTAACGCAAGCTTAGCTGGCCTCCCTCCTAAGGGACTGGTGCTTAATTGGGTTAAGGCTGCTTGGGAACCTCCTGCAGTTTAATCCTTGTCTTCAAAAGCTGATCCAGATTAACCTCACTAAAAGTCTCTGGTGGACAGCCCCTGAGGAAGAAGGAATTGCTCTGAGCCATCCCTGGGCACCTGAGCAGCCCCTCGTCAGGAGATGTTCAGCTGAATGAGGTTGGACCTGAGGGTGTCCAATTGAGAGCAGGTGAGGCAATGAGGGGCCAGAGCTGACCTGCGCAGACCTTAATCCCAACCAGATGGTAAACCAGCAAAAACAGCATTCAAATTAGCTACTGCCTTCCCCTTCTTCTTCCCTTGCTACAGGAAACCTTAGCAGGTCTTTCATAGTGCAAAAGAGGGCAGGTATGTGCAGAGTTATTGCAAAAGCAAAAGCGTTGGGTACAACCTTAGGCCGCTGGCGATGTTGCAGAGAACAGACTCAACTGGAGGTGGTAGGTGTCTGCTGCTTGTGGTGGTTGGATACTGGAAGGGTGCATGGGAGAGGGTGTTTTCAGTGATTCCCACTGCCTGTGGAGTGGCAGAGACTACGTTGGTCCCATGAAGAAAGCGTGGTTAGGAGGTTCTCTACTCGGGACCTGAGCTCTGGCTGCTTTTGAGCTCCCGCTGGCACCTCTTGGAGTCCTAGTGGCATGTATGGCCAAATATTGTCCTGGTGTATCCAAAGAGCCAAGCCTCAAGTGCTGGGCTTGGGGCTTTTAAGGGGTGAGGAGGGGAGTGCTTTGGAGACCCCAAAAGTGGCAGTGATGGATTCACTGGCTTCTGAGCTTGCTGCTTCTCCTCTCTAGGATACCTGCTGGGACTGTGGGGGTGCAGGAGTAAACAGGACTTTTTGCTGGAGCCTGATGGTTTGTTGGTGGGTGCTTTAAAGTTTCCTGAGTGCTTGGATTTGAGCTCATTGGAAAACTTTTCCTTTCCTTCTAGGAAAGTCCCTTCTCTCTGAGCTTTCCTGTGGATTAACAGTTTTTAAACTTAGCAAAAATAGGAGGGGATGTCTTTGGTAGAGCCCACGTTATCAAGTGGGCAGGATGTCTCCCAAGTCACCTGCCTGTGGTGGGATTTGGAGGCTGCATCCATGTGACTGTGCCTCAGCCCACCCAGAGCCCTAGCTTGGGGGTGAAGACCCCAGATTTGCTTTTGACCTTCTCAAAGTGTTGGACAGTCTGGAGATGGATATTCTCTCACTGGAGGGTGTTTGGCATGTTACCACCCTTAGTTCCAGGAGCCCAGCAGTGGGATTTTGCTCCCAAGAGGGAAGACTTGGGATGGTGGGAGACTGCACTGCTGTGGCAGAGGAGGTGGTGGTGCCAGCTCCAGCATGGACACTCCCTCTGAGGCACATGTGGCAGAGCAGGGTCTGACTCAGCCCATCCAGCAGCTGGAGGGCAGTGGGACTGTGGGAGTGACCTCTTTCCAGAGGGAAATAACCAAGCACTAAGGTGCCAAGGGCCCGTGCAGGCTCTCAGGAGCCCTTTCTAAAGGCAGAGGGCTCCATGTGATACCCACTTCTGGTGGGGCCAGAGCTCTCTCGTGTTACCCCACGGGGCTGGAGGAGCAGCACCGGAGCATAGCCAAATCCATCTCCAAGGGGTGGCTCCCACTCCCATCTTGGTGACGTGCACAAATCTTCCCTGCTTTTTTTGGGTGCTAACTTAGGGAATAACATCACGGCGATGCGCTCCTTTTCTCGCCGAGGTCGAAGGCTCGGGGGTTAATTTCCAGCAAGCCTCTGTGGGAGGATGAGTCTCCCTCGCTCCCATAAGCCTTCCAGTGAGCCTGGAGCTGCCGGGCTGTGTGCTCCTGGAGGAACCTGCTAGGTCCCCCCAGGGGTGACCACATCTCTGTGGGAGAGGGAGAACATGATCCGCGTGTGAGCGAGGGCACAGGACCCCTTCCCAGTGGCTGTAGGCAGCCCGGGTGCTTTCGGGGAAAACAGCTGTCCCAGATGTGAGCTATTGTTCTAGCAAACACCACCGACTCGGGGGGCTCACTTGAGGGGGGCCGATTGTGTTGGGATGGCAATTGTGAAGGAACAGCATGTGTCTGATGGCTGGGAGGGGTCACTCTTTGTTAGGCCTCCCCAGGGCTCCTCCTCATCCTCCTGTACCCTCGCCTGTGGGTGGAGGATGCCAGCTGAGGCGCTGGCCAGGCCCGTGAGACCCCAAGAGCCGAGGTGGCAGGGGCTCGGCAGCCATCTGGGGGGACACCCCGGCGGCTGGCACTGGTGGTGTCTCTGGGATGATTTAATCTTCCTGGGTTGGCAGCCTGAGCTATGGCCACGGGAGTCCTTAAGTGAACATACTGCTCTTAGTTTTCCTTGGCCCAGCCACCACTGTTATTAGGAAATCAACTCGCCCCTTTCCAGAGGGCAGTGGGGTGAGAGGGAAGGAGTCCAGCATCACCCAAACCCACTGAGATGGTGTGAAGCAGAGGACTCGCTTTGGAGGCTTTAAGAAGGATGAGGATGCTGAATGTTTGTGACTGCTGCCTCCCAAGGGCTGTGCCAGGGATGAGAGGCAGCCTTGGATTTTTATTTTTCTTCTGTTAATGTATGATTGTTACACTACAGAATTTCCCCGCTAAATTATCTTGTGTCCTTTTTATATCTGTGAGGAAGGCATTTTTAGAATACTGGCTTGTGCACTTTGTGCTCTGGCTGGGACACCCAGTTGCCTGGATCTAAAAATAAGTTGGAGGCTTGGGACTTGGTTTTACCCTAAAAAAAAAAATAAATATATGCACATAAAAAGCAACTTGGAGACATTTGGCTTGAATAGATTTCTCTTCTTTTCCTCTGTCTCAATGCCCTTTCTGACCAATATCATGTTTGCAAGGTTTTGTCCTTTAGTGAGGAGTTTAGGGTGAATGTAGCAAAGTTTTGGATCTTTTGGGAAGACTAGGCATTGCCATTGTGGTGAAGAGTGCACGAGGAGGGGCTTATTGACCACAGGGCTGTGTGGTTCCTCTTGAGCAGTTAGCTCAATGCCCTGGGAGCATCATCCTTGCTCAGCACGTTGATCCACTGCTGTCAGGCCTGTTAAAGCATCCTTATCCTGCCAGTGCCCAGGAATTGGAACAGAAGTGACAGGCCAGGGACTGGAAGGGTGGCACCCTGGTCTTCTGCCACCCTTTTATTGCCTTCTGCTGCTGGCCTGTGCTGCCCTGCTGAGGGATGGGATGCCCATTGCAGCTGGCTGCAGGCTCGTCTTCCCCACCCTCACAGTGTCTGTGGTGCCTTTTCTGCTGCCCTGTTTGTCAGGGAGGCTGGATGAAGGAGAGAGACTGATTTTTTTAATTTTTTTTTTTCTTGTCACCTCATCTGTTTTTGGAGATGGCCTCAAGCTCGGGGTTCTGCCTTCTGCATCTGTGCAGAAACCAGTTTGTGGTCTGGCCCCCATTTGCCAGCCATGCCTCCTGTCAGGAGGTGACCAGGCTGCCTCCTGAGACACATTAGTCCGTGTTTCTCTCCAGCCTGGACTGATTCTAGCAGAGATCTCCACGGCCTCCCTCTCTGAGGCCTGGTGCTGAAGGTGATGTGCGCCAGTCCCAGCTCTTGGGCTTTAGGCACCTCCTCACTGCCACATGTGCTGTAGGGTCACCTTCACCATCTCACCCAGTCCACAGCTCTCCCTCTTTCCCAGTAGCTGAGATCTGCCCTGTGAAAAGCAGGGTGCTGTGGGAGAGGAGGAGACACTTGGGAAGAGCGGGACACTTGCTTTCCCTTGAGCAGCAGTGAGATGTGGGTGCCTAACTCCTCTGAGCTCCTGTGAAAACTCTGCACAGCAGAGATTGCATCTTTCAGGATGTTTGCAAATGCCTGCCTGTGCTGTGGGCAAAGGTCATCATCAGCCAGGGAAACTGAGGCACAGAAGTCTTGGACATCTTCCCCCGAGCTGTGCAGCAATGAGGTGCTGCCATTAATGCTGGCCTCCTGCCTCCTAGTCCCTGGGCAGGGAAGAGAGGCCTTTAATGAAAGGAGAAGAAGCTGCTCTGTCCTGCTTAAGTGCAAGCACCAAAGCTGCACAGTTCCCCTCTGTCTGGAGGGCTTTAAGGAGCCTCCTGGCACTGGGACACTGCTCGGCCATGTGAAGCCCATGCCGTGCTGGGGGAGCCCAGGAGAGCTGCACCCGCTGGTGTTATCCCCTCTCCCTGACCTCGGCAGATTGTGAATTGCACTATAAAAATTGATAGTGAAATTTGGGTTCCTGGCGACCCTGGGCTGTGTTCCAAAACCATAAGGTCCCCCCGTAAGCCTGGAATGTTGCTTTATCTTTTTGTTGTAGGCAAAAAGGAAGAGAACCGATTTACAGGTCTGTTCTTGTGGGTTAGGTGGGACAGGGCTGATCTGTGCAACCTTAGGCAAAAAAGACCTGTAAAACTTGGTCCCGGCCTGGGATGGTTTTTTTTTTTTAAATTTTGCTTTGAAACAAACAATCCAGGCAGAAAGGGAACCATCCCTGACTGACTTTGGCTTGGAACCGGCTCTAGAATAACTTGCCACTGTTGAGTTCTGCCTCCCAAAACCGCACAGGGCTGCAAACATATTTCTCCATTTCCCCTGCTGCTTCTTGCTTGCCCTCTCTCTGGCACTCTGTGTAACTCCAGCCAGCACTGGCATTGCCAAAGGAAGGTGAGTGCTTACCCTGTGCCGTGGATAGCAAGTCTCTCCCAGGTTGTTGGTGGGTGCTGGAGCTGGGATGCTGCCTGTGCTGGGCTTTGGAGGGCAAGGCTGGACTCCCCTCCTTCCCTGAGCTGCTGCTTCATTGCCTTTCTCCCAGGCAGGGCTCTTTTCCTTCCCCTAAGTGGTTCCAAACTGGATCTTTAACCCTTTTTTTGAATTCTTTCAACTAAGTGCAACTACAGCTCTTTCCACGTTTTCAAGGATGACGGGTCGGAGCAGCTGTGGCTGCCCCATCCCTGGAAGTGTTTAAGGCCTGATTACTCAGGGCTTGGAGCAACCTGGTCTAATGGGAAGCATCCCTGCCAATGGCAGAGGGATGGAATGAGATGGTCTGTCAGGTCGTTTCCAGCCTAAACCAATCCATGAGACTTGAGCATGGAAGTGGGAGACACATTACTGGGGTGGAAGCAGCTGGGGAGCTGCAGTGTTTGTCTCCTTCGCTTATTCCACTGATGAGGAGGAGAGGCAACAGTCTGTGGCTCTGAACTCTCTAATTGCTGCTTCACTGGGATTTTGAAGGGGAAGGTTAGAGGGATCCGGAGAACAGGCGTCCCTTTGAAATCTGCGGATTTTCAGGTCCCTGGGATTTTTTTTCTGCTTTGTTCTAAGGGATCTTGCCATGATGGTCACCCAGCCCTGCTGTACTGCACACATGTCCTTGGATCTCCTCTTTGCAGTGGCTGAACCCACAGTTTTGTTTCAAACAGGTAAAAATCTTGGGCCTCTGTGCTCCTGTAGGCTCACAACGAATGCAGTCAGAAAGGAGCTGCTCCAGTGATGGGAAAAATGGGGAATAACTGCAGCCTTGGTAGTCCTTGGAGGGCTGTTGGGGGTGATAACCCTAAATACATGCTCTAGTTGGGGCAGGGAGGCTTCAGTCAGTGCTCTGTGGAATAAATATCAAGAGTTTAGTCTGTCTGTTGCTTCCAAGATTACTTCTGAGCACTTAGTGCATTCCTTTGGAGTTCACTCCTGTTGATGTTTTCGATGTGTGTTAACCTCAGACAAACCAAGATTTCTGCCTGGGAATTTCCCTGAAGGATTGTCAGCCTGTAGGTTGGGTTTAGACCCAAGAGTCTGAGGCACACACGTCCCTCTTCATCTCCCAAGGAGTTTTCCTGTGAGCAATGGGCGCATCATCCGTGAGCGATGGTCCGTGCGTGCTCTGCTCCCACTGTGGGAGCATCTGGGAGCCCAGCTGTGCGCAGAGACCAGCTCTGCATCATTGCCTGGTCTAATGAAAGACATCCCTGTCCCCTCGTGGGGCTCAGATGGGCCGCGTGCTTTAGGATGATCTCAGCCGTGAGGAAATGGTGAGCCTCTCCGCGGAAGAGACGGCCATGATTCACTCAGATAGAAATAGAAAGCCCAAACAAGCAAATGGAAACTCCCTATTGACCAGGTTCCTGCCATTTAAATGGGTGTTTACTACCTATTCCAGTATTCATTTGAAAATCATATGCATTTACTCATACAGGCTACAATCAGATGGTTTTTAAGCCATTAAGGCCCATTGGGTCAATAACCAGCATTTTCAAAAATCTATTAAATCCCCATTTCCGTGGAAATAGAGCTCTTACAATTGATCATGGCCACCGACTCCCATTAAAATAAACCCTAAATGCTATCAACTCCCCCAAGATGTAGAGCACTAAAAGACAGTTTGCCAGGACAAATTTATCCCAGGGGAAAGTTGATGGCCCATTATGCTTAAGCAACATGAGAATTGTCATATAAGTCAGGAAGTTTATGGGACTTGCGTGGATTTGTCCTCCCTGAGGGGGTGAAAAGGAAGGTTCATGGGTTGAATCGCTAGTGCTAACACAAGCTCCAAGCCAGAGCCCTGCAGGAGCTTTTTGGGAACATTCACCTTATTTTGTATTAAATTTCGAGTGTGTGTAGACTTTGGTTGGTTGGCAGAAACAAATGACGCTTTAGGGCTGAAGTGCTGTAAGAAATGCTAAGTATGTGGATCAGTTCTTGGTGGCACAGGGCTCCCTGTGTTGCCTAGGTCTGCACAGCAGAGGTGTTCCAGCCCTCTGATCATCCCCGTGGCCTCTCTGGGCTCTCTCTGACAGGTCCACATTTTCCTTATGCTGGCAGCCCCAAACGCTGCAGCTCTGGGACTCTGCAGGTGGCGTCTCACAAGAGCAGAGTAGAGGGGAAGAATCCCCTCCCTAGCCCTGCTGGCCACATGCTTCTTTCCATGCATGGGAGGCAAGATCTGTGCCAATCTTAAAAGCACAGCAGAGCAAGCCCAGGTGTCCCTGCTGAGCACTGGGGCTGGAGGGTTACAGCTCTGGCAGGCCCATCCTGGGAGGTGGCCCAAAGGCCTGGGACCCATCGATGTGCCTGTTGCCCCCTCTGAGAAAGGGCAGTGGTTTTCAGGACATGCAGCAAGTGCAGAAGAAAGGTGTCCCAGCCCTGGCTCCCACATCTTGGCCTGGCAGAGAAGCATGGGGAGCTTTGTGATCCAGCTGTCCTTCCAGATTAGGGCTTTGCTGCTTACCATCTCTGCCAGACAGCAGCAGCTCTCAGGATGCAGGCTCGCTGCCGGCGTCAGCTGAAAGCTGCCGTGGCCCTTGCAGGAGAGGTCAGGTAGTCCCTGCTGAGCCAGAGGCCATGCTTCCCTTGTTTGTCTCCCTTCATGCCTCCTTCAATCAGCTTCACTGCAGCCCTCTGCTCCCTCCCACAGCCCTGGATTTCTCTGCTGTGTGTGCCTGATCCAGCACCCCTCTTCCTGCTGCCGTTGTCTCCCCAAGACCTCTCTTGCTGGCGATGATGTCTGTGCTATGGGGCCATGTCTAGATGCTTCCATGAGGCCACTGCGAGAACACAGCCCTTCCCCTCCAGCAATGTGGTGATGTTGGGTGGTGTTTGTGATGGGAGTGGAGGAGACAAGGCAGTGAATTAGTCCTTTCCTCCTTAAGAGAGTCTAATTTGAGGCAGGTGGCGAGGAGCATGTGGGTTCCTGGGTGAAGCGTGGACAACTAACCCTAGAACTTGTGGGACTTTGTCTTGTAATGGGTTCTGTGTCAGACAACTTGGGATTATTGGTGATTGGCCTTGGTGCTGTTTGCAGTGCAGGATTGGCTCCTCCAGGAGCTCAGGAGAGAATGACTACAGGTCTATCAAACAGCCACAACCATCAGCCTTCTTGCATTTTTTCGGGAACTGGAAAAGCAACTTGAACAAAATGCTGGTATCTGAGTCCTGATGAGTATTTCTCAAAAACCTTTTTTCCTCCAAAGGTATCCTAGGGCTAGTAGTACTTCAGTCACACCCAGGAAGCCTACCCAGGCACATGGGATTCCCAGCACAGCCATCCCAAGGGACCTTGGGCAGGCTGTGGTGCCTATCACATGCATGGCAGCTAGCAGCCGAGCGAGGCAGTGAGCCAGCCCTGCCCTCGGGGTGCAAACATCACAAACCCAGTGTTTTTCTGTGACCCAAGCATTTGATGCACATGTGCACCCTGCTGGCACTGGTGTCCTGAGGGTGCCCACTGTGCTGTGAGAGCACAGCTGGGGGTTAACCTCTGCTGAGGCTTATTCTCACGTATTCAACACAAGTGGGGGACCATCCTTGGTTCAAACCCCGAAACATGAGTACCACATGCAAGCAGCCTTGAAACTGGTCGCTGCCCTCTTGCTCCTCACGTAAGCTGTCAGCAGAGCTGTAACAAGATCCAGAGAGGAAAGCAGCATGTGGCAGAAAAGCAAACAGTCTCTGGGCAGGCTGATAGGGAGGCATTAACGTAGCTTTCCTAAAGTCAGGTGTCCTGTTGTGATGCCAGAGGCAAAGACAAGTCCTTGGTGCCTGGCTGTGGCTTTGCTCTATGTTAGGGAGAACCTTGAATGTGTAGAAGTCAGCTGTGATGGTTGTGGAAGTCCTGTCAAATGCCTCTGAGTCAAGATCAGAGGGGTTGTCTCCAAGGGGCATGTTACAGTAGGGATCTGCTACTGACCTCCAAACCAAGACGACAAGGCCAGCAAAGCAATGTTTGAGACATTTAAGCTCTGAGTCGTCAGAACCTCATCCTTATGGGTGACTTCAGCTACCCAGATGCTTGCTGGAAGAATGATACAGCAGCTCACAGGTCATCCGTGAAGTTCCTGGAATGTGTAGAGGACTGCTCCTCATGCAAGTGTTGGATGTGCCAGCCAGGAATGAGGCACTGCTGAACTTGCTGCTCACAAACCAATAATACCTGTAATAGCTCGGCTAGTGGCAGTCTTGCCTGCAGTGATGACAGTACTGTGGATTTTGGATCCTGCTGTGCTGCTGGTGGTTAGTGCTAAGATAGAGGTTTTAGATTTTTGAAGAGTAAATTGTGTCTTGCTCAAGGCTCAGCTGGAAGGGATTAGCTTCCATGGAGGCTAAAGGAGTGAGTGCTGGGAGTTTTTAAAAACACTCTCCTAGAGGCACAAAAACAGTTCATCACCTTTAAAGGTAAGAGAACCAGGTGGGAACAGGTCTTTAGAGAGAGGACAACCCGATCAGCCTGTTGTGATCCTTGTTCACCCTCTCAGACATCACTGCATGTACAATGTCAGCTGTTCTCCAATCATGGGCCCTGTGCATCCAGGGTGGTCAGCCCCTCTGCATCCAGGGTGGCATTTCCCCTGCAAATGTGTTACATCCACCGAGTTTTGTTTATCTATGAATGTTTGTATTTCTGCATTCCTTCCTTTTGCATTTTTTCCCCCTCTCTGTGTTCCTACATCCCACACTTCCAGCGTTGGGACTTGCCACCTCCCCAGTCGTTCATCTTCCGTGCAGTCAAACTGACACTTCAGTCCCCATCCAACTGCTGCCACCTTTTTTTTGTCTTTACCTTGAGCTCTGCTCCACTACCACATGTTTAAACTTGGATAAAGGTGGGGACCACACTGTAATTTTGTCCAGGGATGCATCTCAGTTACACTGAGCTTCAGCTCCACTTTCCCTTCTCAGCAGATCTGCTTCTTCCTTCTTTCGCCCTTATTTCTAAAAGGATCCTTTACTCTTTGTTTCTGCTGGAGTCACCTTGATTTCAGAGAATTCCACTTTACCCCGTTCTCTCTGACGGCTCTGGTGGAGCGGTGTCTGCTGGTCAGTCCTGGTTTTCACTTCTTCATTCAAGACTTGTATTTGTCCCTCCATTTAAGTTGATCTGAATCAACTCATCATAAGTTCAGGCCAAGTTTTCTTTCTCTCATCTGCTCTTTCATAATTTCTACACAGCTTACCAAAACCAGGTCTAAAATAGCATTGCCTTTTGCTGATTCAGTGATGATTTAGTGAAGAACTTTTTAGCCAACACTTCCAGGAAATATCTGGGCCATGCCATTGTTAGCAGCACTTAGTCTTCAGCCTACCTCAGGGCAAAATGCCCTGCAGGCTTTCTGGTCTGACACTAATGTTATTATCTTTCTTTCCCAAATCTGACCTCAAGAAGCTGCCTACTGCTCTCTGACGTAACAGAGCTGTGTGCTAGAGATCTGCAGCCTTCCAGCTCCCTTTCCCCTGTAAATCTATAGGGAAGGGTCACAGCCTTGAACTACACTGTGTCTTTCTGATCCCATCTGCAGCTTTTGCCAGTGCCGCTCTCTGACCCTTCAGCATCTGCTACTGCTTCAGTCCCGTGCTCACACATGGAGGTTGAGAGTTAATTCTGAATCCAACAGGAATTGCTCACGCTTAAGGGAATCTCCTGATCCTGAAGGATCCTGTTTTGCCCTCTCACCCTCTTTGACATCTTGATACTCAGCCACCCGTGCAAGACTTAAATTGTGCTGCCAGTGATGGCTGCTTTCTAGGCTGCTCTTCTACTCGTGCTGTCAGTGCCTCAGAGGTGGATTTTTCCAGGCATGTCCAAGAACTGTGTGATGTCCTCATCCCTTGTGGACTCAAATGCTCTTTGGCAGGAGTCCAGCCCCCAGTGAAGTTGATGAAAGACTCCTGAGCACTACAGAGGGTATTATTCCAGCAGTGTTGTGCTTCCCGTGATCCCAGGGGAATGTCTGGCTCTTTCGCAGCCTTCCCTTCCCATCTTGCATGTGTTTTGTATCTGGCTGTGTTACCAAAGCCTGTCCAGATGAGAGTCATTTGGATGTTGCTGCCTTGTCAAGTTGTCATGATGCTGGCAGAGATGTTTGTGGCATACCAGCAGAGTGCTGGACTGGAGTCAGAGCTCCCAGACGTGGTCATGGGGATGCAAGTAGTCTTAGTAAGTACAAAAGGACTTAAAAACACAGCATCCCCCCAGCTGCATTTATGCCAGAAATTTTTGGGCAGGTAAACCCAGTGTGATGCAGCTGCAGTTACAAGAATGACCATCAGCCTCGTCTGGAAGCAGACCAAGTAACCCATCTGGGTGCCCATCTGTGGCCCCGTGTTTACGCTGTGGAGGTGGCCTTTTCTGCCTGTGGTAGGGAAGGAGGGAGGCAAGGCTGAGATGAGAACAGGGATGAGGGTTCCCAAATTCTAGCAAGGAACCATTCATTTATGCAAGCAGAGAGCCCGGCTCTGGATGCTTGCCTATTTAGACCCCCTGCTGAAGAGTCACCATGCAGAGGAGTCCTTTGGTGGGCCAGAATGGAAGATGCTCCTCCAGATGGAGAGCCAAAGTGAGTATCTCCCTGCGTGGACAACATGAAGAATTTAGAGTCCTCTCTCACAAAGTGTTCACGCTGCTTGGATCAGCACCTGTCTTCTTGGCTTGAGCTGTGACTCAGAGACAAGGTGGCTGTGTTTGTCCTTAACCCTTTGCAGCCTTGGAGAAACGTGTTACTCACACACTGAAAATGTTATTGGCAGACTGGTGCTCATTTCTGGGAAGTCTGAGGGGTTTCCTCACTTGTCAAGCAGAGGTTTGGGGGAAAAGGGAGCCTCTCTGCTTGCAGGAAGTAGGAAGAGGAATTTCCTTGCAGTGGTTGAAGGACATGAAAGCAGAGCCAGGAATCCCCTGTGACTTTTTTAGGCTGTATGGTTAGCTGGAGCTGGCTGGGTCTCAAGTATTTTCCAGTTGTCCATGGAGGGCACTTGGACAGCTTCCACCCAACCCCACTCCCACATCCCCTCTGAAAGCTCTGCTGGGAAAAGACTCCTATTTTTGAATTGCAGTGGAATTCCTGTGGCATTACACGCTGCACCCTTTGCAGTACCCAGAGAACTCAGTTTGATTTATGGTACTGCAGGGGGTATGTGCTGGCCTTGCTTTTCTTTTGGAGGTGCCATCTCTTGCCTCTTGCTGGTTGGGGCCACTTTGTGGCCCCAAGGCTTCCTGTTATGATGTAAAATGTGCCCCCCTTGCCCCTCTTCTCCCACCTTCTCCCACGTCAGGCTTGTTTTACAGCTTCACTGTGCTTTCTGCTGCCCCACGGATTAGCAGATCCTCTCCTCCCTCCCACCTGTCCACCAGCCATGGTCCTATTGTTGCTCCCAGGAATTTGTGCTGGAAAAGCTGCAACAGCTCTGTCTCTCCTGGGTGCATCAAGTTGTCTGCTGTGACCAAGCCAGCCTAGAGGCTGACTTACAACCATGGTTTAGGAAGGTGCTGCCTCCCCTGTGGTCAGGACAAAACTTTCCAAGGAAAAGCATGAGAAAGGAATGTGAGCTCTCCAGGGATCATGGGTGGAGTGTGATTTTTCTGCTGCTCAGAAAGGAAGCTTTGGGTCTTTAATAAGGTAAGGTCTAGTGCAGTAAGAGCTTACCATGCAGATCTACAGCCATTCAATACTTTCCCCTTTGATATGATGAGGTGACACAGGGAGGATGGAGCAGGACTCCAAGAAGGCAATTGTCAGGAAGCCATGGACACAACTGGGAATGTGAGAAATCTGGATTAGACTTGAGGAATTATTTTTAACTTGAGGATGCTTTAATACTAGAATAGGTTGCCCAGAAAGGTTTGGAAACCTCTGTCCTTGTGGCTGTTCAGGCCCCAGCTGGGCGTGACCTTGAACAATGTGATCTAAATAGGCCAGTTTTTGAATAAGGGGGTCAGCATGGCCTGTGGAGATCCCCTCCATCTGCAGCGGGGTCTCTGACTCTGCTGTTCTGTGGTCACAGTCACTGAGGCTGCTCCCTCTTCTTTTCCTTTTTTCAACAGCAAGAAGCACCACAGGATGGCAGCCCCTGGTTATGTCCCATTCAAGTAAAACAGGATGCAGTGTGGTGCCCTAGAGTCAGGTCATCAAGCAGTGTCGTTCAGCAGAACTCTGAGCCAATACCCCCTGTTGTGAGGGAGTGCATCGTTCCTGGACTCATCCCTTCAAACACCGTCATTTTGGACGGTGTTCATTCCCATACTCGTGTCTAATAATGTCATTCCATAGCCCTCCCACCCCTAATCTCTCTCTACTGTTGCACATACTCTTCTTCTTGCAAGCTCCACTCTTCCAGGGCTGCACGTGCTCCCCACCAGGTCCAGGCGTTATCCCCACACAGCTGGCTGCTCGCCACTGAGCTTTGGATGCCCTTGGAAAAACAGTCACGTGGAATCTGGCAAACCTGATGTCCCACCTCTGTCTCCTCTGTCCTCTGCCCTACTCTTCAGGCTCACTTTGGGTTTTGCTCCTCGGCTGATAGCTGTACCTTCGTGTATCCTTCTGTCCTTCCTTTGTGCTTCCATGCTGGACTGCGGTGCCCATCCTGCTGGAAATACCATCTCGTTTGGAATACTCTAGTCTTGCAGGCATTTGGAAAACTGTTTGGGAAGCAGAGGAGAGTGCTGTCCTTTAGGCTGTTTGTGGAGACCAAAGGCTGCTCTGCCTTCTCCTCAGCAAAAATCCCCGAAGCACTGAAGGAGAGGGAGAGCATAACCTTGGCAGGAAGCAAAAGGCTCAGATGCCAGTGGGATGCTCCTTGTCTAACCTAAGGATGCCAGCAGGAAATGTAGATTAAGGGGAGTTGGAGTTGCCCATTCTAGAATTGTTCTGCTCGCATCTTTGGGGACGTTAGTGGGATATTTGTGCTTTCTGTGCCACAGGGGGTGAAATTAGGGTCCTTTCTTCTCCTTGCCCATCCAACCCATCCGAGCAGCGCTCAGAGCTGGAACTGCTCCCTCTAACCCTTACACATCCCTGAACCATCCAGATCTCTCAATGGAGGGAATTACAGTTATTTATAATCAAGCCTTGACAAAAAATGTTGCTAATGTCAAGGGAACGGCAGGCGACAGCCAGAAAAACATCATGTCTCCAGAAGAGGGGCTGCAGGAATATCCCTCTGAATAGGGCTGACGTCGGCTCTTGGAATTTGGATAGCCTGGAAGGCTTTGGGGCTATTTTTCCGAGATATCATAGGTCAGGAATTGATGTTATTTTTAAATCTGTGTCCCCCGAGCAGCTCTGATGAGTGAAGGAGACTTTCTCTCCCCCCTCCCCCTCCTTATGCTCTATTTCTATGAAATTTTTGCTTCTATTCCTTCCGAGTCATGCCACAAGTATGTCCTTCAGGTTTGTTTATTCTTCTCACTATCTATTCCTCCCGGCCTGCTCCCGTCTTGGTTGGGTTGAAGGGATGGCGTCAGCGTGGCGCGTGTCTGGGATGCTCAGGCGAGACATCACAGAGAAGGGATCGAGTTCTCCTAATTTGTCCTTTCCGGTGGGGAGAGTTTTCTCTCCACAAGCTGATGTGGCTGGCGAAAGTGTTCTGGGAATGCTGCTTTGTGGTGGGAGATCTCGGGGCCTGGTGAAGACAAGCTGGTCATCTCATCTCGCCACATAGCCCAGCCAAGATTTTTTTGAAGTAACTGATTCTTCAGAGCTCCTGGGAAGGTGGGTGAGATGCCTCCAGCCTGGGATGGTCTTTTGGGGCTGACTGGTAGAGGCAGTCTGAAGATCCTGATTATCTGACACCTCCCAAGTCAGCAGTGGCTTTTGAAAGCCTCTGCTATTCTAGGTCCAGGGAAATAGCCCTTGGGTTTACCCAGCTCTGTTCCACATGCCGCCCTGCTCTAGTTTATTTCTGGAATCCTTTCTTTTTTCATTTTTTCCTCCTCCTCTTCAATTTGCTGTAGCAACCTCTCTCTTTCTAAACAAGCCTGTTGGTGTAGCAGCAGCTTGACTAGGGATCTTGCCATTTCAAACAGAGCATTTGCACATCTCACTGGTTTCCTCTCTCACTTCACCTCTCAGATGAGAACGTGCCTTTCTCCCTTTAGCCCGTGCTCAGCTCCAGCCTTCTATCTGTTATCCCCCATGGCGAGGAACACTCTAATGGGCGTCTCTGCTAATGGACACCACCAGCAGCAGCTTGTTCAAAGACAGCTGGTGCTCCTTCATGGCGAGCCCAGTGTGGAGAAACGACTGTGCTGCCTTCATAATCCATCCGTGCAGCTCAAAGATGCCAACTGCTCCTGGAAGCATGGGAATAAGTGAAATGCTTTCCACCACCTTAATGTTGCTGTTGGCCTCATGCTGCAGGTTTAGTCATTCTTATGACATATTTCCACAATGGTGTGTTTCCATCATCATTCCACGGTGATGTATTTAAAGCCTTTCCATGAGTTGTTTTTTTGGGTTTTTTTTTCTTGCTCAGAATCTCTTAAACGAATGGCTTCACAAACTGTGGGCCAGGGTCTTCAGGTTTTGAAGACTTAGACATAAGTCATAGAAATGTGGAGACAATGTGTCCCAATCCTGTCTCAGCCCATGAGGTTAGTGGCACAGATGGTGGCAATGGTAGTACTTGATTTACAGAATATCCTGAGATCTAAGGTGCCCCCACAAGGATCACTGAAGTCCATTTAAAAGAGTACCTGGCAGCTGCAGCACAGTCCAAGGCCTTACGATTCCATTGCTATTATCATTGGAATTATTATTGCTGATTTTAAGTTAGACCTTGATTGTTTTGCTTAGCTGAGGACATGAACTCCCTAAAGACCAATGCTGGGACTGTTGGTGTACTGGTGAATGGGATACAGGCTTTTGACCCGTGCAGGAACAGTCACACAGAGGGAAGAGCGAAACCTAACTTTCCTGGCTGCTGGAATTTTTGGTCTCCAAGTGCTGAGATATGGCACACTGTGAGGATCACTTCATGGGCACTCAGACACACCCGTGGGTGTTACTGCTCTGCTGCAGTGCCTAGTGCCTACCCACCTCTCCCAGCCCGTTACCTTCCTGTGGCCTTTAGAAAAGGATGTCTTGGATATCCCCATTCCTGTGTTCTTTCTGCTCCTGCAACTCTTTATTCCCAGCTCTGAAGATGCAAGGAGAGACAGCCAGCAGCATTGTCAGGAGGCTTTCCCTACTAAACCTTCCCTTCGATGGATCTGCCTCCAGAGATTACCCTCTCCCCTCTAAGCTTATTTTGGGAGATTTTGTTTTTGCCCTGCTGGCTCCTGCAGATATCCCAGACCTCCTCTGAAAGATTCAGATCATGTGCAGAGGGGCAGATTGATGTGAAGAGGGCCCGGCTCAGTGCTGGTGAGACCCAGGCAGAGTCTTCTTCAAGGTCCATTTTGAGCAGAGCTGCAAGAGCATTTTTGGTTTTGTTTCTGGGTTTTTGTTGTTGTTGTTTGTTGGTTGGGTTTTTTTATTTTTTTGGAGTAAATTCCAAGATACCTTTTGCTCATGCTCTTCCTTGTGCAATACCTGGGGATGTGTCTTGATGGGAGATGTGCCTGTGCACTGCAGTACACCCTTGTTTTTGCCATGTACTGCCATCTCTGGCATACTGATTTTCCTGCGGAAAAGGATGGAATGAAAGTCCAAATAGAATAGAGAAGCTGGAGAAGAGACTTCTTGGCCCCAGCTGACAAACCCTCTCTGCTCCCAGCAGTAAGATTTGATGTCCATTCCTGTCCTGCCCCGTATCAGGGGTAACCCCTGAAAACCCCATTGTTAGAAACAGTTGGAGTTCTGGACTCATTCTTCTCTCCCTCCACCTCAAATTCTGTTTTTCTGATGCCAAACCCCCTCTCGTTTCCCCAGCAGGACCAACCTCTGCATTTCCTTCCTTCTTTCATGTTTTCTCCTCCTGTTTTTTCCCCTATTATCCTCGTTTGTGGGGCTTCTTTTGTCCCCACGGTTGGAACACCTTTTCTGAGAGTAGAACTCGTGAACAAAGCCACTGTAATTAGCAAAACTTCTTCAGACTTGCATGAGTGCCTTCCACCCCCACCCAAAGCCCTCGCCAGCAGAACTTGCACCTTGCAGAGCAGAGCTTGCAGTGGCACAGGACATCCTGTTGAAATGCTGAATTCTTCTCTGCCTTGAAGCGCTCTCGGTTTCAGAGAGTTGAGGATGTCTCCAGGTGTGCTGCACCCTTTGCAGGATGTCTGTGGATGGCCTCCTGCTTTTCCTCCTCGCTCTGCTGGACTGTGTGCTGACTGTCTCCTCTCCTTTGTCCTTGCAGGGCGTACATGAGCGTGAAGGAGCTGAAGGAGGCTCTGCAGCTGAACAGCACCCATTTCCTCAATGTTTACTTCGCCAGTTCGGTGAGGGAAGAGCTGGCTGGTGCTGCCACTTGGCCGTGGGATAAAGAGGCCCTTAGTCACCTGGGTAAGTGAGTTAGCCCAGTCACGGCGTCTCAGAATTACTGGTTTTCCTCTCTCTTCCTTGACTTGGCAAAAAGAGGCGGATGTGCTGTGCCTCAGCGTTGGGGATGGTTGATATGAAGGTCATGATAACAGGGTTTGGGTGTTCCAACAGCTGCTGCAGTAAGGAAGAGAGCTGCCTGCTCCCCGAGTCCGTGTGGGTGAGAGGGTGAGGTTACACACTGGCAAGGGACTTCAGCATCGTTATGAGAAACTTCTGGTGGTGAAGGCGGTGAGGCAGTGGGATTACAGGTTTACCATGAGTGCAGGCTCTGGAGAGGGCTCCAGACTTACATTTGGTTTCTCCTGGATCTTCCAGGTCTATCTTTTAGGATTCTGGAGACAGTGAACTTCACTCTGCAGCTCATAATAGCAAACAGACATAAACCAGGAGTGTCAGTGTTTTCAGAGCTGAGATGGCAGATTTCAGCAACCCCAGCGCTGCCCAGGCAGCAGCCAGAACCAGCCACTTCCGAATCCAGCTGCAAGTGTGAGGATAGCTATCAAATTTTACCATGTTTTTATAACTTGGCCTACTACCTGCTGGAGGCAAGTCCTCGTAGGCTGCAAAACAGCCCAAATGGCGACTGGTTCCCTAGAATGAGGTTGTTTTGTGTGTTTTCTGCTATTTCTGTTGTTTCTCTTTTTCCTGCCCCTTCCTACCACCTCTTCAGTGTCGGGGTTTTCTGGCAAAGCCCTTTACACTTTGCAGTCAAAATGTCTAAAGTGTTTCTCAATAAGTAACTGGAAATAATTACTCCTGACACCTGCACAGCAGACCTAGACCTTCTGCTTTTACAAGTGCGTGATGTTCAACCCTTAAAAGTTTTACACTGCTGTTAAAGACCTGTTTTAAAGTTCCTTTTTGCCAGTTTCCCTCCCTCAATGGGTTTCAGGGCTGTTTTTTCAATAGCATGTGGCTACAGCTGCTTGTTGAGGAAGGCAAATCTCCATGAAATTTATTCTTCCAGCTTCCAGAAATCACTTCCAAGGCTCAGCTTGACAATCATCTGACTGCAGCAAGTGCTTCAGTCACACACGTTCTCCTCAGACCCCTTCCAATGGCTTGCAAGCAGTTGTACAGAGGGGTAATTGGGGTGACTGGTCTCATCAAAAGCTTGCATTTAGCTCCAGTCTCTGCGCTCGTGTCCAGCCAGGGACACGAGAAATGGCACCATCTGGAAATGTTGGATCAGGGTTTTAGCGTGGAGGTTCAGGGGAGAAGGGGTGTTGTCTTGACTCTGGTGCCAGAGCTGTGAAGTATGAAGCTGGATCCCAACTTCTTTAAGGCTCTGGCACGGACTGAAGACTTCAGCTCAAGACTGTCCTTGGTTTTAGATTTAATGAGCTCGGGAGGGCGGGTGGCAGACTCTCTTCTCTGTAAACAGTGAGCTCCACCACATCATCACTTGCTTTGTACCATGCACAATGTATATTATTGTCCCACACAGAAGAAACCTAGGACTGAGGAGGCCATGCATATGTGGCTTTTGACAAAAACTCTCACAAGAGGCTGCTGGAGAATCTGAGTAGATGTGGAAGTAAAGTGGTGAATAAAGAGAAAGGAAAACCTTGGGAGGAGTTAATGGCAGTTTGAGAAAAATTGCTGAGCTTAGGGACCTAACTGTGGCCACGGGTGGAGACAGGTCTATACACAAGAGAGGGGTCTGTCTCCAAAAAGACAGACTCCTTTCCTTGTGCTAGATCTTGCTAATCTCCTGTCTACCCTGACCTTAAAATGTGAGGGTCAGCATGCAAGACCTGCACCCCTCATGCCACTGTCTGCTCCCATGGAGCAGAAATGCCATGCTGATTTTTCCCTACACACAGACAGACCCTCTCCTGCTTTAGTTCTCTGCATGAATCAAGTCGGTTCCTTGACTTCTCTGAGAAGCCAAACTGCCTCTTGTCCCCAGAGAGGCTTGGTCAGATTTTGCTCTGTTTGTTTCTCTGAACTGGACTTTCTTAGATGTTTTCAGCAGAAGCATCGTGAGACTTTTTCTCCTCCGACTGCCTTCCCTTCATCTATTTTAATACTTTGCCTCAGCCCAAAAATCACTAGGTTTTCTTGCTCTCCATCAGTCCTTCTCCAGTTGTTGTTTAATCTGCCCATCTGGATTTTGATCTTCTTATAAACCATTTTTTCATGATCTTTGAGTGTGTTTCTCAAGAGGGTCCTCTTCACCTTCCTGCTGGTGTCATCACCTTCTGGAAGTCTTCAGTGAACTTTGTTTTTCATCCCCTTCTCTTCAAAATGCTCCTTTGGGGCTACCAAAAATTACACAACTGTTCGTGTGCTGGTTACTTACAGTTCTATTGCTCTTCTCCAGACTTTTTTCCTGAGTAAATTTAATTTTGAGGCAGCCTTTCTGAAGGCTTAGGGAGAGTTTACCAATAATACAGCCAACAGCAACTACTTTCAATGAAGCATAAAAGGTAATTACTGGCTTGGAGAGGGCTGAAATGGTCTATGAAATTTCTATAGACTGTGTTTCAGCTGCTGTGGAGCTCCCAGACAGAGACAACTTGCTGCCAGACAGCAGCAGAGGTAGAAGGGCTCAGGTCTGTTTGCACCACTCCCTGTGACTATACTGTCTGTTTCAGTCTTTCCACCGTAATCACAGTGAGTTCCTCGCAAATTCAGATTTCTTGGAGTCTGGAATGAGTTTTCTGAGAACTTAGAAGTAAATCTTTTTAACTACAAAGCAGAAGGAGTCAAGGAACTTCCTTAAAAAAAAAAAAAAAACAAACCAACAAAACCTTAGCTTTCTGTGGTGGAAAGCCTTGTTCAAAAAACCCAGCAATGTAATAATGCAGATGCTTTAAACTTCATGTGTAGCTGCATGTGAACTGCATAAACATGGTCGAAAGGCAAGGGAATTGTGAACATTTGATGTTATAAATACCTTCTGTAGTTATATAAGCTGAGGCCAGCTCACATATCTGGCAGAGGTCAGTGGATCCTGAAGGAGGGCCAGCCCTTCCACCCGAGGTACCTTAGGCGATGGCCATCTTCCTGTCTGACTAACTGTCATGGGTTTGTTCCATTAATTGCTGTGACTCAGTGCTTGGGGCAGACTGGCCCTGCAGTGCAGGTTCAGCTTTGTGCCTCACTGTTTAAAGCTCCTGCGGTCACTTGAGGATGTCCTCTTCGACAGCCCTGACCTAGGAATGGCTTGGCTCCTTTGGGAGTCCTTCAGCACTGCCATTGATCCTGGCTGGTAGCAGAGAACGTCCTGGGAGCAGGAGCTTCCAGGGCTGTGTGAGTAAAGGAGGAGCACGCTCTACACCAGCACGGATCATTGGCTGTACTGGTGGGCTGGGAATCTCCTGTTGCGTGTTCAGAGTGGAGGCTTGCCCTTGGGGACGTGAGCAGGTCGTGCAGCTGGCAGGTCTGGCCTGGAGGGACAAGGTGTTGTGGGGCCAGACCTGAAGCTTTCCAGATGCCCGGACTTGGCTGGGTGAGCAAGTCCAAAGAAGTCTCTGGTTCACCTGCCTCGGAGTGCTGGACCCCCTTGATACCACAGGGACATGGAAGTTTTTAGCTTTGTTGTGTAAATGCTGACCTTGTGAACCTCCTTGAGCCGGTTCTCAGGCACTGGAGGCCCAATTTAACCCTTCTCCCAGGGCAGGAGGAGGCAGAGGTGAGAAGGGAATGCCTGATCTGCAGTGGAGAGAGAGGGGAAGGTGGTCCTGTTGGGATGTTGTGAACAATTCCACATCTTGCCTTCACAGCCAGGATCCTGCAGAGGGGAAGTAGAACTTCCTGGTCCGAAGCTGGGAGCCCTCCCAACTCATCAGGGAGCAGTGGGGACAGGGAATGAAGGGATAGGGATGTTCTGGAAGGCAGAGTTCTCAGGCTGTTTCTAATTCTGCCGTTTAATTAGCTGTTAAAATGAGTACTAAAAATATGGTCGTCCTTGTGGAGTGTGGGGGAGGAATGGGACAGGGGAAGCCAGCAGAGAGGAGGGGAGGAGACAGGGTACCCCGGCCTTGGCACCCCTCTCTTGTGACAGTTTTCTGCCTCCCTGTGCTGGAATCCCATTTATTCACCACATGGGAAGAGTGTGGGGTTTCCGCAGGGAGGAGGGCTGGGCTGCTTGGTCCCAGGGCCCCCTGCGCCCTGGTGCTCAGCCCCTTTCCCTGTGGTTACTGCTGCAGGATGCGTGCGGTGCTTTCACGTCTCATTTACTTGTTTATGAACTCTATTTTCTTTCTGTGTGTGCATTCCTCCTTTCAGACCTTTGGGCAGGCAGCCCCCCTGCCTTGCTCAGGCTTGGGTTTGGCTGTAGAGATGCCTTTTCTTTATTTTCTCTCTTCTCTCATGCCCTGTTTTGATTGAAATGAGAAGCAGGGCTCTTTTTTTTATGTGCCCACTGGGTTTCCCATCAATGGGATGCCCTTTGCTATCTACAGCATTTACCAGGGTGGTAACTGAGAGGGCGATGGCTTCCAGAGACCTAAGAGTTGACAGCACAGAACGTGGAGGTCCCCAAAAGGATTTTTCAACCTCTGTACCTTCTTGTGACCCATCTCCAGGCAACTAAAGGGTCAAGAGCTGATTGATGGGATGCAAAGTCCTCTGCTCTGTTGTCTCACAACTAGGAAGAAAGGGAATTGCAGCTACTTTGTGACCCATCCTTTGCCTCAAGCCCTGGACAGAAGATCCACGCTGTGGGAAGGAAGAGCAATAAACATGAATTTTGAGCTAAGAAGCGGTGCCACTTGACAGGTCAGTGGTGCCTCTCAGCCCTTCCATGGGCCACACACGCAGGATGTTCCATAGAAGACGCCACCCTTATTTCTTCACCCCTTGTTGGAAGGGCTTGGGAGAGAACTGCTCAGGGCATCTCTGAAGGTCCCTTTCCAGCCCCCAGCTCAGTGTTCACCCAGCATGGCTCCCCCATAGGAGTCCCAGACCTGCTGGTGCCTTGCCAGAGACACTGCGATCTGAAGAAAACGCTCTCTTGGAAGGAATGCCCCGTCCTCGAGGACATGAGGTAGTCGGTAGCGCACGGAGCTGATCCAGGAGCAGATTTCAAGCAGTCTGTGTGGCTGGAGACAGGATCACGCTGTGGCCACCTGCCAGCTCCAACTTTGCTGGCAGGGCAGTGCTCATCAGCAGAGATGCAGTAGCACAGGCTCTGCTGTGAGGAAGCTGGCACAGTAAATCCTCCAGGGCCCTGCAAAGGAGAAGGGAGCAAGCTGTGCCGGAGCCAACTATTCACCACGCTGCCATCCAAGCTGTCTGGGTTAAAAGCGGTTGTGTAAAAACAGCCTCCCGAGACATGGAGGAGTTGCCTGGAGTCAGCCTGGGCACACACTGGGGTCTGCTTTTAGCGCCCCTGTCTTGTTACTCCCCAGCCCTTGCTCCTCCACTCTAAAGCAGCATGGAAAAGTGGATGGAGCATGAAAATGGGAAGAGAAAAAGGGGGGCTTGAAGTGGCCAGTGAAAAACCTCAAAACAGGGAGAAAAATGCGGAGATTCCAAAGAGATTTTAATCTGGACAAAAAAGAAAGGAGGCAAATAAAAGGAGGCCAGTGAAGCCAATTGTTTTGTTCTTGAGCACCTTCTGTGGACAGTTTCCTAGCAGGTGTGGTACAGAGCTGTCAGGACAGGGTGTTCATCCCAGGTCAGGAGCTGGAGATGCTGGCAGTGAGCAAAGGGAAGGCTCTGTTCCACCTGGTTTTTGTCAGTATCCTTGATCCTTGTTCTTCCCATCACAGACGGGCTCACAGGAAAGGAAAAGCAACTTGTCCTGCAGCCACAGGTCAGTTTAGGGCAGGATCACCATGGGTCCTGTCCAGCTCCATGCTGTTGCTCTCAGTATGAGGTGGCAGCTCCGGGACAGTTTCTGGGGGACTTGATCTGTGCCTGTGCTCCAGCATCTTTGACAGCTGAACCTGCACCAAACTGGCTTGGGGGCGAACTGCCCCTCTGTGTTACCTTGAGTCAGGGGTTGGGGTGCCCCAGTGAAGAGGAGAAGGTTTGTGATGGTTTGTGAGGCTCTTGTTGGGTTCACCTGGTGCACCTTGCTCACATGCAGACCCCTCTGAAGGGGAGGAAGAGATCTTCAGAAGCTGTGTCTTGGGAAATCCCACTCTAAAATACACTGAATTTGGGTCAGGTTTGTGGTAGAAGTTTAGTGGATTTCAACAGCACCTCATGAGACTTATAGTTTACCCCTCAGAGTCTGGTTTGGAGGTTGAAGCCATAGGTCGTGGGTGATTTCTCAGCAGGGGCCGGGGGCAGTGCACGTGAATCTCCATATGGGTTTGTGCTGAAGCTGGCTTCTGGTTGGCACAGCTGGGTGTGCCGGGACTTTGCTCAGCACCTCATGGTCCTCACCTGCCGTGGGAGCTGGCCCGCCTCAGACACCTGTCTAGGCCAGGGAAGGACTTCTGTCCTCTGGTTCGAAAGATGATCCCTGTAAAGTTACAGCACGGCTCGGTTTGGTGCCCTGGCTCCAAACCTCCTGTGGAGTTGTGTGATCCAAAGCAGACACGGAATTACAGCCATGCAAAAACGATGCAGATGGAAACGGTAGCTGAAATGATTGAAGGTGTTGAGGGCGGAATAACGTAGGAGGGGAAGAAAAACCACCCACGATGTTCCAATCCAAGAGGGCAAAGGAGCCTCTTCCTGTCCTACAAGAAGCTGAATATGCCCATCTTTGGGTCTCCATCTGGCCCCTTGTCTGTGGCCTGGAAGCACAATGAGAGGAGTTTCACCTCTCACAGGTGAGTAATGACAATGTCCACTGTCCCTTTCGTGGAATGATGCTCTTTGTACTTGCAATTCCAGGCGGAGTTGTCCTCAACCCTGCTTACTACGGTATGCCCGGCCACACCAACACCATGATCCACGAGGTGGGACACGTCCTGGGGCTGTACCACGTCTTTAAGGGAGTGAGCGAGCGGGAATCTTGTGACGATCCCTGCAGGGAGACCACTCCATCTATGGAGACCGGAGACCTCTGTGCCGACACTGCCCCCGCCCCAAAGAGTAAACTCTGCCGGGATCCCGACCCCACCAATGACACCTGTGGCCAGACACATTTCACGGGGACGCCCTTCAACAACTACATGAGCTACACAGGTACCGAGTCATCGTTGTTGGGACTCACAAGGGGTCATCTTCCTTAAAGCTTGGGTTTCCCTCCCGTCCACCTCTGCCAGTAGTACCTTCCCTCATTCCCTAGCCAACATGGTCCCTCCGGATGTGTTGGGATGTGGCAGGCAGTGCTTGCAGCAGCTTCTTAGCCACTTTCTTCCCTCGGGCTGTTTCTATCCATCCCTCCCTTCTGGCCGGTGGGTCCCTGGACATGCATCAAGGCTGCTCTTGTCTGCGTGTGCCTTTGTTCTCCAGTCCTGAAGCTATTTTTATTCTTGTTGTTGTTGTTAATTATTAACCTCCTGACCCCTTTTGGCGTGGCTCCCAAAGGCGTGCCGCAGGGGGCTGGTGTTTCTCCTGGCATGCAGGAGGACGGGGGCCGGAGGAGCGCTTCCCTGCCGGCGCTGGCGCTCCTGCGGCGCGGTGCGGGCGGTGGCACTGCCCAGGTGTCGGCGCTGGCGCCGGGCAGGTGCAGGGGCGCGGAGCTGCTCAGGCAGTGCCATCTTGTGGCTTCGGGGACACACGACACCGCAGAGCCCCGGCAGCACAGCCACCGCCCGCTGGTGCCTCCCAGCCTTCCCTAGAAGAAGTGCCCAGAAACGTCTGGCCAGGAGGGAAGAGTGCGTGTCGCCGTGCCCCGACCCTCAGCCCGGCCTCTCTTCTCCCGCAGACGATGACTGCACCAACAGCTTCACCCCCAACCAGGTGGCCCGGATGCATTGCTACCTGGACCTGGTCTACCAGCGCTGGGGCCACAGCAAGAAGCCGGCGCCCATCCCGATGCCTCCCATGGTCACGGGGCAGACACAGGACTCCCTCAGCATCTACTGGCTGCCTCCCATCAGCGGTGTCCTCCACGAGAGGTGAGGCTGCTGTGCTTGCCGTGCGCTTCGGCTTGCACGGGAGCCTGCTAGAAGGGACGAGGGGTCTCTGTGGCGTGGACCCCCAATCCCCTTCCCACCCTGGTCGTGTCCAGCAGAGCCCTCAGGCACAGGAGCCAGGCTGCTGCGATGGCCCCCCGGCAGATGGGCTCTCCTGCAAGCTTCCTGCTGTCGGGGTGCCGGGAGGGGAAGCCAAAGAGCATCAGGAGGCAAAGCCAGCTCTTAAACCCCAGAGTGCAATCAGGGAATGAAAAATGAGCTTAATTTAGCACTTATTGTATAAAGTAGCTATTTACCAGGAGGAAATGCAGCCCTGTGGTTAAGGCAGGGAGCTCGAACCACAAGAGCTGGGTTTCGTTCCCAGCGCTGTCATGGACTCGCAGAGCAGCTAACTGGGAGTAAGTCAGGAAACTTTTCAAGCCGGAGAAATGATGCCAAGGAGCCAGAGTTGTTTGGCTGGTGAGCAGTGCATGGCCACGGGTGTTGGGAGGCTGGCTGTCTTCTCCCCGCTAAAAGGGAGCCACCAAGACCTGGATACACCCACCAGTGTCTCTGTTCAGCAGCCCCTCTTACTAAAATATTTCAGTTTCCGCCAGGTTTTAGGTGGTGAGACTTTATATATATATATATATATGTACACATATATATATATATGTATTTTTGCTTATGGGATCATAAGCACATACATAAAGAGCTTTTGAACTTGTTTTGAAGCTGCTTCATAAAGTTGTCTTTTGTAATTAAAAGGAAAATGCTGTTTGAAGGCAGCTGGGGCATTTTTGGGTCGGTGTTTGCTGACTTTTCAAAGGACGGGTGCTCTCTGCAATGGGCTTTTTGCTCAGGAGTAACAAGAGCACGTGCAAGAGTCACCCCACAGACAGGAGAGGCTCTGAGGGCTGGCAAGCCTTGAGTCATCCAAATAAGCTGCTTTGTTGGGGGATGAAGTGATTTGGGAGCAGGAAACCATGGGTCTGTAAGGGGAGGCACTTTTGAGCCGTCCCAAGTTGTCACTCTTAACTGGCTCAGGAGCTGATCCATTGTGGGAGTCCTGCGTCCCCTGAGATGAACTGGTCAAGGAAAGTGGCTGAGACTGGCCCTGATAATAGAAAGGGGCCTTTATCTTTTTTGGAGAGCACAGGAATTGACATTGTTGTGACTGGTTTGTATTAAAATAATGCAGGAAGCCAAAACCTGACTCTGGGTTTAGCAGAAAGAGCCTTAATTGCACCCACTCTAGTCCAGAGGCATTGCCCTGGGAAGTGTGGGGTCTGTTCGCTCTGACTGGCGGGGAGGGGACAGGTTTTTCATCCAAGACTACCCAGAGAGCATGGAGAAGAGGAGAGGTGAAATCCAGCCTGTCCCAGGGCCACCCTTATTTCCCTGTCTCTGAAGAAGCTTTATTGCAGCCAGGGAGTTTCTGAGGCCTTAGCTCTGCTGTTCCACCGTGCTGCCTGACGGCACCTGGACAGGCGTGGGTGGAAGATTTGACATGGCAGTGTCTGTGCTCTGTCAGCAGGGAGCAGGACACGCTCTGTGACAGCTGTGCCGAGGACGGCACCTTCCGCCAGTACGTGCATGAGGCCTCTTCCCCGCGGGTCTGCGACTCCTCTGGCTACTGGACCCCAGAAGAAGCAGAAGGTAAAATGTCTCCTCTCTTTTGCTGTCTGTGAATCCCCAGACAGAATCTTGCTGGTACAAGAAAACAATTTTATTTATTTTTTTTTTTCTTTTAGAGAATCAGTTGTCTTCCCTTTGCAGGGGTTCTGTAGTGCAGGAAGGACTTCTTGGTGCCCAGGAGAAACCTGGTAATTAATGGCCAGCTGGCTTTGGACAAACCAACTGGCACACCAATATTAACCCAAATCATTGTTCAGACAGGTGTTGTTGAGAGGTACTGACCAAAGGGAGGAGGAGCATGTAACTGAAATCGAGCTTAAAATACAGATTGTGGGACCTCAGGGACACTCGCAGACTTTAATGTAGTCTTGTCCAAAGAGAGCAAGAGGAGCTCTGTGCTGAGTCTGTGCCAAGCCCTGGGCAGCCCATTCCTCCCCAGCAAGGCGAACAGCAGCCGGGCGTTACAGCTTCTCTTGTGCCGAGACCCAGATGTTGGTTTAGAGACCCACCTTGTGGGCACGCTGGTGACTTTCAGGGTCACACAGCTGCCATAGGAGCTGCTGGGCTTTTCTTGCTGCCTCAGCTCCTCCAAGAGCAGGGCAGAGGAGGCAGGAGACATGGGGAGCTGATCCTGGGAGCTGTGTGAGGTGCATGTGCTGCTGCTGAACCACGCAGAGCCGGAGGACATGGTTCTGTGTGTCTGTAGTTATCACAAGTGCTTGTTTGCTCTGATAAAAAGAGAGAGTTTGTGGGTTTCAGAAACTTGTGTTAAATGGGTGAAGGCTTTGAATTGGTGCTGGGCCCTAAGAAATGCTTCCAGTGGCTAATGAAGACAAGGGTATTTCTACTACAGAATGATAAATTCCAGTGATCCTTTCTGGGTCTGAAAGGCCAGCACTCCATTTCTCTTGCTGAGTGCTAATCCACCGTCAGGGGAGGCAGGCTGGGGCTCTGAGGTTAGCCTGGGCACTGCTCTGGAGGCTCTTCTGGAAAATCAGCCTTCCAGACCTGCTTCCCTGCTTTGGACCTGGTCCCTTCCTGATTATGTTCTGGCATGTGCTTGTGCAAAGCTTCAGTCTCTGCTCTGCTTGGAGCATTCAGGTGCCCTTGGCAAAATTTCTGCACCTGTGGGACTACAGAGCAAAGCTTCATGCTCCTCAGCTGTGTCCAGGCTGTCCCTGGATCGTGGCACTGTGTCCAGCTGCAATGTGGATACCATTGTTCCCATCTGAGAGGGCTGTGAGACACCAGACCTGCTCAGCCTTGTGTATGTGTGCAAGTACCCAGCAGCTGGGAAACCAGGGGGGATTATTGCTTTCCAGGATGTTAGGGCAGGTGCCACCAGTTTAGGACATGCCTGTAGTGGGTGAAAACCCACACGGGTGTGCAGTTACAGACTGGAGATGGGTGAGGAAGATCACCCCTGTGGGTCTCCTCTGAAGCCAGCTTGCCCCCTGGTTTTCACCAGCTTCCTGCTTGTCCCAGGTCCTCCTGACGTGGATCAGCCCTGTGAGCCCAGTCTGCAGGCCTGGAGCCCGGAGTTGCACCTGTACGACATGAACATGACGGTGCCGTGCCCCCAGCCGGACGGCTGCATCCTGGAGCTGCGCTTCCTGCACCCCGTCTACCCCGACTCTCTCACCCTCTGGACCACGTACCTCTCCACGGGCTCCCCCAAGGCGCTGTCTGACATTGAAATCCTGACAGAGCAGGGGGAGTCCATCCACCTGGGCCCCCTGGACACCTTCTGTGACGTCCCCTTTACTGTGAAGCTCAATATCCCTAAGAAGATGTCTGGGGTTAAGATCTACACCTTTGACGAGAGGATGGAGATAGACACGGCCCTGCTGAGCTCCATGCCCCGCAGCTCCCTGTGCTCGGCCTGCCGGCTGATCCAGTACCGGCTGCTCCGTGAGCCCCCGTTTGCAGACGGGTCCCCTGCCACCCCCCTGCAGGCACAGCGCCAGTTTGTCGACACGTGAGTCACCAGGCTGCTCTGTCTTGGGCTGAGGGGGTGTCTGAGCCAGCTTTGATTCCCTCCGCGTGTCTTGTGTCTTGGAACCCCTGGATGGTTTCACCTCTGTTTTGGTTTTCCTCCTGGGAAAATTCCCTGCACTGGGAATTACTGCATCCAGTGCCATTGAGCAGGCGTGTGGCAGGCCCACCAAGCCAGCACAACCCTTGTGCACGAGCCCAGGTTAACTTAGAAGGAGCTCATTAAACCCAGAAACATTTTCCCGATCAATATAACCCGTAAAATTACATTTTCCCCAACAATACAATCAGTAAAACATTTCTCCCATCAATAGAACCAGTAAAATGATTACTCAAGCTAATGCTGCTTCTCCCCAGCTAAAACCCTTGGGAAATAAGCAGTGTGTCCTAAAAGACTCTCTTCCCACATGCTCTGCCTCTGGCTGAGTATGAAGACATGTCAGATTGTGATACTGCGTGGACACGCACGTGGTATCTATAGCTGTGGCGAGCAAATCTCAGTGTTGCAGACGTTGCTGTTTCCCTCAAGTTCTCTCCCTGTTCCTGCAGGGAAGTCGTGCCTGGGCAGGTGTACCGCTACCAGGTGCAGGTGGTCTCTGGGACAACCTCGGGAGAAGCCTCCCCGCCGCTCGTCCACGTGCATGGAACGCCCTACTGTGGGGACGGCAAGGTGACCACGTAAGTCGAAAAACTCAAGATCTCAGCTGAGCTTCTGTAAGCTGTCAGGTCATCCTGCCCCAGAGGGAAGCGGCAGGTGGTGGGTCCTCCACGCACAGGCACACAGCTGAGGATGCTGCACTGAATCCCCGCAGCAGACCGAGCTGTAGGGCTTGCGTTTTGTAAGGTGCCACGTGCGCAGGGGATGGAGGTGGTCTTTTCGAGAGGCATGCCCTCCCTGAGGGGTCCGGCCTGAACAGCCTCTGTTCTTGACTTCAGTGCTTGGATTCTGGCCCATCTCAGTGAGCTGTTGCAGAGTCTGACCCGAAGGAGCTGCTTTTGGCAGTGGGCAGTGCAGCTTTTCACACAGGGCCCTGCAGGAGTAGATTCTGCAACAAGTGCAGTCCCACATGGTGAGGTGCCTTTAGAGAGCTGTCCAGTCTCTGCTCAGAGACCCCAAATTGTGGGGGATGCACCACCTCTACGGTGAGAGAGCCCAATTCTTCAGCTGCTCTGCCTGGGAGATAATTATTTCGTATTCTAGCTTCTACAGACTTCAACTTCTAGGATACTCATGATCACTTTCATTTGAAACCAGTTTTCTTAGCAGTGTGAGGAAAGGGAGAGGAACCTTCTGTCTCTCCCTTCTACCTCCTTCTCCAGCTCCCAGTGAAACCCCAGCCCCATTTCAGAATCTCCTGCCCTCTCCAACACTTGCTTTCTCCAGCAACACATCTTCCTGATGCTTAGTTCTCTACTTCTTCCATTCTCCCATAGCTCTTGCCTCAGGTCTAAGAGGAAAGTCACAGTACAATCATGTCTGCTCCCAAATGCTGTGATTTTAACCTCCTTTTATCCCCTGGCAAGGTGTTTTCTCTTGTCTATTTAATTCCACGTGTGGCTCTTCCTTTCGAACTGCTTGTGCAGACAAAGAACCAAGACAAGGCTCCTCGCTTATGACTGGGCAGGAGCACGGGGGTGTTGAGTCAAAGGTGCTATTAATACATCTGGCTGTTGCCCTCTTAGGAGCCTGGAGGAGGAATGTGACGATGGGGACTTGCTGGATGGAGATGGGTGTTCCAGGAAGTGTAAAAAGGAAAAAGGCTTCAACTGTGTTGGTGAGTCCAAGTGGGTTGAGACAGGTCCCAATGGATTGACTCCTTTCGAGGTAGGAGTCAGAACTGTACGTAGTTCACCCTGCTCCTTGGAGCAGAGGGCGATGCACCTCATCGCAACAGAGCCTGGATTTGCAGCCGGAGTGATCTACGGATCTTGTCAGGCCCTTGTGGTGGGAAAACCCCAGGCTAAAGAGACTGCAAACCTCCTGTAACAAGGTGTGAGTGCCTGGAGCCTGGTTTGTCAGCAGCTCACCCCCGTTCTCCCTGCAGGGGAGCCAAGCCTGTGCTACGTTCACGACGGGGACGGTGTGTGTGAGCCCTTCGAGAGGACCAGCAGCATCCTGGACTGTGGCCCATACACTCCTGAGGGATACGTGGATCTGTGGGCAGCGAAAGCCTACGCCTCCCAGCAGGATGCAAAGTCCTGCCCTGCTTCCTTGGTCACTGGAGAGCCTGTTGTGAAGGTGAGTGAAGGCATGGACAAGAACAAACCAAAACCACTCACTTTTCTGGGAAAGTCTCTGCTGGGGAAGGCACAAACAAAACCAGCTCTGGAAGCATTCATTGATTACTACATTCCCGGCCAGGGAGTGAGTGGAGGACCTGGGCGTTTCTCACACTCCTCTTGCATCAGGCCTTGAGTTCAGGAACCGCAGTTCATGGAGAGGTGCTTCATCCTGGCAGGGAGCAGCTCCCTCAGCCGTGCATTTCACTGAGCAGTGACCACCCCATCCCACCAGCCAAACGCTCAACTTGGAGCGTGTGACTTGTCCCACTGTTGGCTTAAAAAAAAATCCCGTAAGTCTAATACCTTATAAGGTCAGGGCCTGAAAGGATGAAATCACGCACACATCAGCGTCTGTACTGTGCTCCCAAGCCCTCTGATCTGAAGCCAAAGAAAAATCAATGGGAGAATTCCCATCTTTCATATGGGCCTTGGAGCAGAGCCTGGAGGGGATTTTGCCTGATCGGTGTTAACGTGGTGTGTATGTTCTTTCCTAGCAGGCTGAAGAAAGGCAAGAAATATGTAAAGAGATCATATTTAGCCCTTTACACGTGTGTTTCTACTGACTTGATATGAGGAACAATCTTCTTGAGACCTGCAGCATGATTAAACTGCGCAGATATACATGTCTAATGAGGTGCCTTGGGTTCAGGTGTCTGCTCCTTGACAGTGACACCTGTATCTCCCAGGTTTTGTCTGCCAGGCCTGTGGAGCTGTCTGGGGTGCCACAGGGCATTGAATGGAACAGAAGAGTGTTATTCAGGCAAATGAATTGTTCCTTTGTATCTCATGAGCCCAGCCAAAATCAGGATGCCCTGGTCTCACTACCAGCTCACAGCTTGGCTCACTGTTTGCTACTCAGCCCCGCAGGCACCACGAGATGCTTGAACAATGCATTTACAGCATTCCAAAAATGCTAAAGGCCTTCTGTGCACATGTGTGGGCAGTGAGATGTCACTTAGGAAGCCACATCCTAACTTGTGTGGGCAGTGAGATGTCACTTAGGAAGCCACATCCTAACTGTCTTCATGCTAGGAGCCACCTCGGGGTCCTTCTCAACATTTGTTGAATCTTCCTTGAGGTTTTGTAGGTGCTGTTTTTCTCTCCTTCCCTTGCAGCCTTCTGGGTTGACATAAATCTCTTCTTCCAGGTGTGTAAATCCCGCCTCCATGAGGTGCCAAAGGACCTTTTGCAGGCTGCTTGGTTTCCCTGTGCTCCCAGCCCAGAGAATGCTCAGGACCCGAATGAGAAGATGCTCTTGGGTGATGAGGGGGTTTGGCTCAAGGTAAGTGAGGGCATGTGGTCAGGCACAAAGGATTTGTTTGTCTTTACTCAGCACTGGTGACAAAACCCATCCTTTTCTGTCGCATAGGAGCTAGAGCAACTTTTAAAACTACTCATATAGTGCTTCATGTCCTACTGAACTCCTTGCAAACCCCTAAATCCTGTGTCTGGATCTTACACAGATGCCCCATTCCCACTGTGAACAGCAAACCCATCCTGGGGCAGATTGCAAGGAGAAGGACTGCATGAAACCAAAACACCACAGAAATGCCTCGAGGCTGAGAAACAACTTGCTCCTGACCTTCCCTCCAGTCAAGCTGTGCTTTAACACCCACCAAGGGTAGGCACAGGCTGTGTTTGAAGTCCTAGTTGCCTTTGGGTCCCCATGGCTGGGAAGAGCAGCAGAGGGCAGCTGGATGCCCTCTGCCATCCTGAGGGGTCCTGAGCACCCCAAGCCCACAGCAATCAGCTGTGGCACACAGGTCCTTCTGCTGACTCCAGACCAGAGGTGGCACTTCTACGCCCCAAGAGGCTGGTCCTACAGCCCAGCAGGGGCTCAGGGGGCTGCCCTTGGGAGGGTCAAACACCTCTGTCCCAGCAGGTAGAGGAGAGGGACAGAGGAGAGCTGAGGGCTAGGCCACTGGGATTTTTACAGTGTTGGGTTTCTGACCACAGGCACAGTTTAGAGGTTTTGTGGCTGCTGCCTCGTGTTGCTGGAAAGCCAGGCTCTGGTATGCTGCTCCCTCTGTGCTCCAAGGGGCAGCTTCCCTGTTTAGTTCAAGGTTCTCTGGAGAAGGCCTCTTTCCCAAGATGCTCAGACAGCTCGGTGAATCATCAAACCAGAGTCAATATAAACACGGGTATTGCTCTGAGGTCCTCTGTCTCTCCAAAGCAACTTTCTTTAACCTTCTTGCAATTTTCCCTCTCTTCCTCATCTGTGTGCTCACAACCCACTTTCCGGCTGCAGTCTCTGGCCATGACAAACGTGCCTCCTTCCTTCCTTCCTTTGCTAAGGAGAAAGCAGTAATCCTCCCCCTCTGCCTTACCTAGATGAAAGCTGGCTTTCCACTTCTCAGCAGGGGTTAAACATGTTACAGTTTTATTGGAGCTTGTGGTCAGTTCTCTTCCTCTGTGGATGTTTATACTAAAGACTTTCATTACTGGTTCTCCGTGCTCTCTCTAGGAGTGCTATTATTTTCCACCCATAAAATTATTTATGGACTAGTAATAAATATGCCTTTCTTTCTTTTTTTTTTTTTTTTTTTTTAAGAGTTGGCCTGATTGGTAACATATTGGGTTAGGAAAGAGAGCTTTTTGTTGACAATTTGCCTAGCACAGCTGCCTGCCCGGACAGGAATGGTGCTGTTGATGCACATGTGTACCCACGTGCAGGGCGTGTTTGGTGCCTGCCAACTGCCAGGTCCATCTTACAGCTGTTGCACCTGTGTCACCCGGGCTAGAGCTGCACCACAAAACTCATCAGATGGCAGGAATCGTTTCTGAAGAGGTGGCACCAACGAACAAGGGAAAGGCTGGCTCAAAGGATCGTGGAACGGTTAGGGTTGGAAAGGAGCTCAAATGCCCTCTAGCTCAAACCCCACTGCCATGAGCAGAGGCACCTTCCACTAGACCAGGTTGCTCAGAGCTCCATCAGACCTTGAGCGTTTCCAGGGACCCACAGCCGCTCTGGAAAAGCGGTGCTGGTGTTTTACCACGCTCGCTGTCGTGCCGTGATTAGGTCGGGGGCCAGAGGTGTGTGTGTGTCTGTGCCACCGAACGGAGCATCTGCTGTGCCCCTCGGGTCTGTCTGCACGTGGGAATCGTTACCATCTGCAGATCTCCAGCCATGCTTTGTTCTCAGTTTTTTAATGCATCTGACGAGGAAAGACATCAAAATCACATGTAAGCAAGTCAGGGTGTGTCATGCAGGAAATTGAATAAGAAAGGGGGAGAGGGAGGGAGAAAAATTAAGAAGATAGCCTGCTGTGGCCAAGCACATAATATGTATTGAAAAGGATTGGGATGTTAATCAAGTTAGCTGCTGTTGGCCTAACTTGGGGCCAGCGTCTTTCGGCCTCATGCAGATGTACTGTAGAAAGGGAAGGACTGAACTCTCCACCCCAAGATGTAGTCCTGGGAAAGCCTCACCTGACTTCTCTAACTACCTCTCCTCCCCTGAGGGACCACGCTTGGAGGCTGGGTTAAAATCAGCCAGGTCCTTGGGGCATCACAGCTGTAGCTCTGTCTTGGGGGGTGCTCCTTGTCTGTGAGCACTGCTGGCTCTTCTCTCTTTCTTCTCCTCCCTTCTTGCTTTCCTATTTCTTTTCCTTCTTCCCCCACTTACCTCACCAAGGGAGACAGGGGGATATACCAAATAAAAATGTTTGAGCCCTCTGGTCCACTCCTTGCAGCCAGGTCAGTCCTGTAAGTGAGCGAGCCCTGGCTAAGGGAGCGAGGAGACAGCAGTGGGGCCTCTCTCGCAGGGCTTTTGCTGCTGAGCACCTCCCTGCAGGGTGGGACCCCTGGGCTGGAGCCCAAGGTTTTCTCCTGTTCCCATGCGTGAACAATGCCTGACGTGGCACAAACCACCCTGAGGCTAGGCTGCCATCACAGATTGCGTGGTTGTCCCCTCCATTCCCACAGTCTGCTCCTTGGGCTGTGCCTGGCTGGCCAGGACTTGTCTTCTTTCCAAATACACCTTTGCCTCGAATTTCTGGGCTTCCTTCACGCCAGCACTCGACAAAAACGTGGTGTTGGGCAGATCTTGATCAAAACACATCTCGGCACTGGGGGGAAGGGAGGGTACCAGGGTGGGGGAGAAAAACATTTCTGTCTTCTCACTTCCAAAGAACATGTGCTCTGCCATGACTGATACCATGAGAGTCCCAGCTACTTCTAGCTGCCTTCAGGGTTGTAGACAAGTGGCAAGTTGCTGGCTCTCCCAGCAGGCAGGGCTTCTTCCCACAAACCTTTCCACGTGTTGGCTGGTGGACAGTTTGCCGTATCAGTGGGTACTGGGGACATTCTTGGGCTTTGGGGTTTTTTAATTGGAAATATTTTGGTGGTAAGGCTGGTAGCTGTTTTCTCTGGGTGCCTCGCTTGCCTGGCCAGCTCTGTGTAGGGTGGGAGTCAGAGCCTGGTGAAAGGAGACCAGGAAAGAGGTTATCTGGGTCTTGCTCAATTTAAAGAGTAGCAAACGTGAATGCTGTGAAGATGCTGTAAATTTATGTCAAAGTGGGACTGAATAGGTGAGGAGAAGGCTAGCAAAAGGGAGAAGGGAAATTAGGAGGGAAAGGACTGTTTTGGCTCCCTCCCTTCCCCCTCCCCTGCCCCCACCTTTGCACCCATTTGCAGCCCTGCAGGGTCTCTGACCCCTTATGCCCGCTCCTGCTGTCCTACTGCTCTCGCTCTTTCTCTCTCTCACCTGTATGGGATCTGAGAAGCTGTATTTGGTGTGCCTCTGCTCTCAGAGTCTCTCCTGCCCTCTCTCCTAGGTTTGCTTTGAGAGACCTGCAGTGCCCACCTCTCTCCTGGTCTTCCTGGCCTCCTCTGGCACTGTCCCAAGCCAGCAGCACAAGCCGGTGGTTGCCGTCCAGCTGACTGACACCGATGGGCGGAACCGCTCTTTAGGTGAGCAGCCTGTGGGCTGTGACACCAGCAGGGACACCCGGAGCCACCACCACGGCTGTGATCTCTCACTGCTGTCCCCTGCCCCTCGTGCAGGATCTTCTGCCCTCCAAGCTGGTCTGTTGGCATGTGGGGGGCGCAGATGTGAGCCAAAAGCAAATCCCCGGAGCTGGGCGAGTCTCTTCTCTCTTTGCCCTGTCTCGCAGGGATGTATGAGCTGTCGTGTCAGCACAACCCCCTCGTCATCGATGTGACCCACAGCCAGGAGGACCCATCCCCACAGGTGGCTTCGGTGCTTCTCAACTTCTCCTCTCCGCTTGTGGGCATCGCAGCCGTGGCCTTGCGGACCTTGGCTCAGCCTGGCTCCTCTCACCCCCTCACCACCTGCCTCCTGCAGCATGAGGAGGGTTGTGGCCATCGGTGCTACAGGTACGGTCTCCTCAGGGCACGTCCCAGTGGCTGCCCAGGGTCTCCTCTGGGAATTTGTGTTTGAATTCTGGAGTTTTTACCTTCTCATTGAGTGCTTTGCAACTATCCTCAGATGGCTTTTGAGGTGTTATTGGGAGATTTGATGTAACGAGTCTCGATTTGCTTATCTTGCTGGAGCGAGTGGGAAGGCAGAAACTCAGATTTTGTGCGTGGCCTCTGTGCCTGTACAAAACGGCGCTAAAGGACAGGTTCCTGGTGGGAAAACCAGGAGAAGTTTGAAAATGGCTGAGAAGTTATCACTGGGGGGTTTTGCTAAAGCCTCCCAAAGCAGCGAGCGAGGGGCGGCGCTTGCAGAAGGGCACCGCTCTCCGAGCGGGTTGTGCTGGCAAAAGGAGGGGCGAGGACTGGTGTCCAACACAGACTCCATTCACCCAGGCTGGAGGAGCGTGCTGAGCAGAGCTGGAGGCCCAAGGAGGAGTGATGGGATGGTGCTCAGCCTGGGTGCTAGAAGGGTGGAGGGGATGACGACAGCCAGATCTGCCAAGGGTGGCTTCGCTTTCGGGTCACAGGCCCCCTGAAGTTACCCGCATGTGCTGATCCAGGGCTCCAGTTCAGCCAGTTACTCAAACCACACCACTGGGAGTTCTGATTTTTGAGTTGAGCTTTGGGGTTGTTAAGCACAAAAGGGCTTTGTCTAGGGTCATCTCATTGCTGCTCTTGTCATGTTCCTTCTGTTGATGGCTCTGGATGAATGAATGTCCCTGATAACAAATGAGTGTGTGTGTTTTTCTTAAAGTCTGTGGGATTGTGGTACAGTTGATTTATGTAGAGTTCTGGAAGCCATGAATATCTTGAAGTGGCTTTTTACCTTTTTTTTTTTTTTTTTTTAAGTGCATGTGTGATTTATACAGAAACGTAAATCTTAGTGAGTCAGAATATAAATATTATTCTCAGCCTTATGTTAGAAGATCAGTGTTCACCTGAAATGCAGCGTGTTTCCTCCTGGTAGCTGTTACAGCAATGTACCCACATACTTCTAAGACCCTGGCCAACTGATGTGGTTTTTCAATTACATTTTCTCATCCCTTAAAATAATTTGGCATTCTTGTTGCTTGAGAGCTTCCCCCTTCCCCTGAGAAGTGGCTGGAAGGAGGAAAAGACTCACTGGTCACAGCTGAGCAGTGACTGGTGATGAGGAGATGCCCATATAGGGGCAAATAGAGAGGAAAATAGATGTTTTCCTCATAAAAGTCTCATTATAGCTGAAGCACAGGCCAGTTCCCGTATTGCCAAGGCACACCAAGCTGTGTCCCTTTTCCAGGGGCCCAGCAGGATGCTCGTGTCTCCTCTTCCTCTCGTTGCCGTCCCATGGGCTCCCCATGGCCTTGACTTCGCAGCAATATGCTGAATTGCAGGGTATGTGCGTGTCCTGAGCAAATACTCGAAGTAAATCAGATTCCCAGAGCTTTCAGAGTGAAAAAATCTATCTAGAGTATTGATTTTCAGAATTAAAGTCTCGAATATTCGGGGGGAGGGGGGGTTAGGCTCTCAGCCTCAAGTGGCCATGCTAATGATAAAGGATCTTCCTCTGTTAAGTCAGGAAACATTCAAGTATCCCCCCGTTACTATATTTTTAAAATCTGTTCCATCTCCAAAAGGAATGCTTTGCAGTATTTTTAAAGGCTAACAATTCATTTCATATAAGGTAGACGGACTCTGGTGGGGGGGCAAGGGGGGGAGACCCCTATAAAAATCTAGGAATAGAAAATCTTCAGAGGCTGAGAGACATTTGAGTGTGAAAGATCGCAGACCATCCATGTTCTTCCTCCACAGAGTTGAACTGACCGTCTGCACGCACCCAGCCTCGTGTACAGAGTACGTGCGTGTGAGGGCTTTCCTAAAACAACCTGAGAAAGCACAGTAACAAAAGCAGCAAAGCAATGGGGTCTCCTGCCTTCAGCCTAGAAATGCTCCTTGCCAAAATAATAAATATGTGACAGGTTGGTATTTCTGTAGCGTCTTTCATCTTGAAGGATCTCGCAGCGCTTTGCGGGCTGCAGAAAGCATAGAGATGGTGTTTATGCTGATCAAGTGCAGCTTTCTCCAGGCCAGGATGCAGCAGGTGTTTGACTCCAGAAAAGCACATGCTTGTTTTGAAGAAAGTGTCACCTTCTGCTTTGGGACCCACTCGAGGTGCTGAAGGTTGGCAGAGCGCTTGCAGACCAAAGCAGTGTGGTGTCCTCACTGTCATCACCAGGAACCCCTCTCTGCTGTCTCTGCCAGCAGATATGGGGCTGTCTGTGCATTCTGCTCCCAATCACAACCTTATGAGGTTGAGCAGAAATCAGACTTCTAACAAGTTTCCACCCAGGAGACCCAAAGTCTCCCGGTTTTCATCCTTTTCTTTGCGTTTTTAAACTGAGCCAGGGTCCCTCCTGTTTAACTTGGTACAGGCTATACACTGAACCAGGGGAACATTTTTCATTTCCTCTGCTACATTTATTTTTAGCTTGCTTTTAGTTTTCGTGTGTTTTATTTTATGTTCACATATGCTGGGAAATGCCTGGGTGAATTCACAGGAAGGTGCTACAAAAGACGATCTGCTTTGCGTTTGTATTTCCTGTATGAATGCCCTCCTCTGCTTCCCCAAAAGTGGGTGTAAGGCATCGAGGGGAGACTGGTTTGGATTCCTTTGGTATGGAAAATGGATGTGAGGGAGAGAAAATTAGATGGAGGGAGGGAGTTGTTTACATGTTTTCAATTGATACACTTTATTCAGTAGAGAGGGCTGTTTCCCAAACAGGTTTTATTTGGTTTGTTTTCTTTCTCCCAGGCATCAAATTTATGTAGGGTCAGTTTATGAGCTGCATGTGTGATGGTATGAAGATTTATGGGCACCCTGGGTAGACATGCTGGTGTCTTATTTCACAGAAATGTAGAATAGTTTGGGTTGGAAAGGACTTTAAAATCCTGATTCTTTGCCTCTGGCTTAAGGTGCCCTGTGGATGGAGTCCCCATCTTTGGAGGTATTTAAAACGCCAGTAAATGTGGCACCTGGGGACATGGTTTAGTGGTGGCCTTGACACTGCTGGGTTAATGGTCGGACTCAGTTTTAGAGCTCTTCTCCAGCCTAAACGGTTCTATGTTTCCAGGGTCCTGATGGCCACCTTTCCTGGGGAATGGGCTCACCTCTGCCTCTGAGACCTCTGGAGGGTGCTTCTCCTCCAGCATCAAAGCCTGTTGACCTCTGGCACTTCTCTTGTGGGTCCCTGGCTGGCTGATGGGCAGCAGTGGCCAAGGCTGTGCTGTAGAATGTGTTACTCACTTTAACTGGTGGCTTTGCTGTCCAGCTGGAAGGTGTCACAGGTAACCCTTGGAGGGCCAGGCACCATTCCATGGACTGCCCCATCCCGTTTGCTCTTTGCAGCCTAATAAGTTTCTTGAGATCAGTGCTCTGTGTATGGGCTTTTTTTGGGGATGCTCAAGAGGTCTTCTGCCTTTCCCTGAGAGTAGCCAGTCTCGCCTAGGGAAAAATATCTCCCAGCACAAGTTTTTCACCAATTTGATCTTGAGTCGAGCACAGTAGCTGAACAGCTTTGAAACAGGGTGCTTGGTGTCATCTCCTGGAAAGGAGCACCCCGGTCTGACACACTTGTTCCAAGCAGAGCTGAGCCCTGGCCCTTCGAGGGAATGTGAGTTACAGCACAGAGCAGTTGTGCGAGGTGCAAAGCACCTTTCCTTTCTGACCTTGCCACAGGCATCACCTCCCAGTGGTACCCTGGAACCTGATCTTGATTCCTTGTTCTCTTACGAGCACGGACCTTGCATGAATCACACGAAGCCTTCTGTCCTTCCCGTGTCCAGTGGAGAAGGGAGCAAGCACCGGGAGAGCCCAGATTTGCCAGCAGAGCCCTCGGTGTTCGGCTACAGCCAGCCTCCCCCATTCTGCCCTGCCTTTCCTGATGCCGTACACAGGCACAGGGATTCTTCACAGGAACTGGATTAAATGCATCCTTCAGAAGGTTCTCTTATCTCCTGTCACGAGCTGCAGGAGGTGATGAGTCCACCATATCCCCTGCTGAGCTATTCTCATATCCAGTAACCCTTTCCGCTGAGAAGGTGCCTCTGATTTCAAGATGAAAGTTGTTGCTTTTGTTCCGTCCTTGTCGGAAAGGTCTGAATGCCTCCTGCCAGCAGAGAACTCTTCTGTGTCAGTGTGTCTGTACAGAGCCATCACATGCTCTCACTGTCTCCTCTCTGTCATGATAAATACTTTTTCCTTCTTAAATCTTACAGCAGAAGCCTTGCAGCCCAGCTATGGCTTCTGCTTGCAGCTCCCTTTTGAAATCCCTCTGCTATTTTTATGTCTTTCATGGTGATGGATGTGGCTCAGAAATTAATTCCTCTGGACAAGATGAGAAAATGAGGTAGAGTGTGTTCCTGTGGAGATCTGATAGGGACAAAGATGTTCTTTGGGTGTGGCCTGTCCTGGCTTGGGTTGGGAAGGTGACTAGACCAAACCTGACATCCCATTCAGCCTTGTTTGCTGTATCTCTACACAATTATTTTGGTGTAGCAAACAATAACAAAAAAAACATGGAAAGGAACTGCCTGGAAATGCATTAAGATTTATCTACTCTTCCTTCTTTTTTTCCCCCCTTTGCTGCTATGGCTACAGAGGGCCAACAGGTCATTTGATGTCTTACTGGGGCCTTTTCGCTGTCTCTGAGGCAGATGACAGCGGATGACTCACAGGGATGTTATTTTTTGCAAAGTTTCCTTTGGAGTCACATACAGAAGCAAACACCTTTTCTTGAGATGGCAACCTCAGTGCAGATTGTAATCAAGAAGCCATCACCACCGCTGGGTCTGTACACGCAGCCTGCTCCCACAAGGATGGTTGCCATCAGGTTGACTGGAAAAGTGGGACCTTTCACCTTCGCGGGAAACACGCCCGAAGGGAGACATTCCCAAGTATTTCCAAAACACCTTTTCTCATTTCCTAGCTATTCTCTTTTGCTAGACCGCACTGGAGTAAACGCCTTTTATCTCACTGATGCTGGGTGTTATAATCCAGACTCCACCAGAGTATGTGCAGTGACGACTTTTAACTTCAGGAGATTTGGCTGGAGCCTTTACTTTTCTGTCAACATCTCCTATAACCCCCCTCTCCCAAAAATTCGCACCATGAGAAGAACTTACAAGTTTCTGCTGTTGAGAGTTGGAGCTTGATGATAAGGGATGTTTCAGCAGCAGTCTTGGGGTTGAAAGCTTGAGCAGACACTGAAGCAATGTGCAGATGATTTATTATACTTTAGGCAGCTGCACTGCATTTGACTTGGCTTAAATTGACGTGGGTAAATCCATCCGTGTTTTCTGTGTTGCATTAAGTAATTGCTGTAAAACATGAAATTTCAGCTTTTGAGAATTTGGGATTTGTCACAACAAAGTAGTATTACCGTACTAGCTTTGCCACCACTGGCTTAACACGCTCTATTGCTGCTTTTATTCTAGAAGGATGAAGGATTCCAAAGGAAAAGCTTTGCTCTAGTTTATAGAATTGTTCCCATTTCAGAACAAAGCTCTTACCGTTCTGGAGCAGTTAGGGCCATCACTAGGCAGAATTTCACAGATTTCCAGACCTGAAACTTTCTTTGATGTTTAAGTTGTGGGACTTGGTGAGCCCAGGGTATCGTGCAGGCTTGTGCTGACATGAAATAAGTTAGGAGAAAAACCTTGATATTTTGTAAAAATGTTGTTGACAAATCATTAGTTTGAGCTTCAAAAGATGCTGGGATAGAAGTGGAAATTTTTTTTGATGTTTTGGGCAGAAAAAAAGTAAAAAAATATTGGCTTGTCCCACGTCTTATATGGCCTGAATCAGAAATGGGCAGAAGTCAAGAGTTTGCAGCTGTGATACAGGAATTTCATTTATTATCAAAAGCAGAAAGAGCTCCTTCATGCTGAGATCAGAACTGGGCTAACTGCACCATTTCCTTGTCCAGCCTTTGTTAGGGTGTTCCAGGGTCTGGGAGCTGTCATTTATTCCATCACTTTACCCGAGCCCTGGCATAGCATGTGGATCATGATGGGGCCAGGTCACAGGGCTTCTTTTCTCTTTTGACCTGCACTCGTTCCCCATCAGGCTCAAAAGTGTCCTGGCCCCAAGTACGGCAGTGATAGCTGTGATGATGCTGATAAAGGAAGCAATCAAGGCAGTGTCTGCAGGATGGGTTGATATGTATTTCTTAATGTTATTGATATATTTGAGAAAATCAGACAGCTTTCAGTGATGTGAGCTCCTCTTCCGGTCTGGAAGAGCAGCACCAGACTTCAAAGCTAGGTGTGGGACAAGCACAGCTGCTCAGAATTTGAGCTGCTTGGTCTCGGATCATTTCCAAAACAAAATCTAGGGGGTATTTGTAGGATTAGGGGTGTTGTTAATCACAGAGAAAACAGTGCTAAGCTAGTCATCTTTGGGGACAAAGAGAAAGGTAATTTTTCTAACCCAAACCTTTCTATTATTTCTAATGCCCATACAGAACATGTGTGTGAGTGTTTATGTATGTGATGTACATAAACAGAAATATTTTGCTGTTATGACCTGCAATTATCAATCTCTTATGCATAACTACCCTATGTAACATTTTGTATTTATAATACGTAAGAAACCTGCTGATAATCTTGATCTACTTTCTACCACACTGCTGGTTACGTTTCTGAACTGGTGGAAAACCGAAATGTCCCTGGTAGCGCTCAAAAGGATTAGCGCTTCATTTAATTGTTACTTAATAACAGCGTTGTCCCGACTGCCAAGGCTGCCCCAGACAACGTGCTGTCTCTCCAGCAGCACCAGCAGAGCTGCTCCAGCCAAGCACTTGGCCTGGATGCATCTGGAGGATGCCACGGCACGCCCTCAAACCCATGCCGCGATGGGCGCGAGCTCCGTAACTCAACACCCTGACCATGGGCTGTGAGGGTGCTGAGGCCCTGGCACGAGGCTGCCCAGAGAGGCTGTGGCTGCCCCATCCCTAGAGGTGTTCCAGGCCAGTTTGGAGGGGGCTTGGAGCAGCCTGGTCTGGTGGAAAGGTGCACGTCCTTGTGTACCTTTGACTGGTGAGGAAGGAGATGGAATGGAGAAGCGAGGCTGGAAAGAGGACGTGGGTGCCCAGAGACAAACACACAAGGAAGTTTAGGACAGTGGCTCAATCCACTGGGCAGTGGAACTGGGGACAGGAGCAAGTAGGAGCCAGGGGCACAGGCAGGGAGCAGAGCAACTGCCCAGAGAAGGTGACTGCGGGAGGGGAGGGGAGAGGGCTACAATTGGTACCAGATGCCCTCAGAAGCTAATGACCTGACAAACGCTGCACTCATAAAACAAATTCTTTAAAAAGGAAGCAAATGGAAATATAAGCTAGTGAAAGAATTTGCAGCAGCTGCCCTGAAACCATTTCTCACTTCATAAACAGGTCTGCATTGAAAAAACAGCCCCTTTCTTCTTGTTCTCCTTTGTGGTCCCCTCCTGTGCCCACCGGTTCTTTTGGGGCTGTGGCCTGCAGGTTTCCACCATGTCTTTGGCTCGGTGGACTCGTCCAGAGTCAACAGCACATTGCGTTCCCTTAACGTCTGCGTCGGTACCGATTTGGTTTTTTTGGGGGTTGCTGGTTTTTGGGGTTTTTTTTTGTGTGTGTGTGTCTTTTGTGGTATTTCTAGCTCTGTGCATCCTTGGCTGGAAACGTTGAGTAAAGGCAAGAGGCAGAGGCCTCTGCCTCGCTGGGAGAAAGGCAGTGCCTGAAAACAGCCGGCAGCCCTGTGCCAAGCAGGGAGCAGAGGAGAGCGAGGCGTTCAGGTACAGCTCCCTCCCTTCTCTCCCCAGTCATTGCCTGAGCATGCAGCACCTCTGTCCCTGACTGAGGAGGGCTGGGGTCAGGTGTTGCACCTGTATCACCTAGTAACAGATAAAGCCAGGCTGATGGAGCTGTTGTATTTCCCTACGTCTTGTCCCAGTTCCATCCCAGGTAATTAATTGACTGGCTGCATTTCCCTGATGGAGACTGTAACCCTTTGGCCAGCACTGGTTCTCATTATGGAATTGGGATGCTTGAATAGTCAGTACCTAATGACTGCTGCAGTGATGAGGAGGAGGAGGTGTGGGCGATGCATTGCAAACCAAGGAATGGGTGATGCATTGCAAACTTTCCTGGGACCTCTTGCACCTTGCAGTGGTGCCGAGGGGAAGGTTATTCCTCCCTTTAGCTGCATCTCACCTTGGTGGCCGTGGTTGAGGCTGTGGAGCTGGACAGGTGCATGTTGAGATGGTCTTGATCCCCAAGAGCCTGGCATCAGCATGCATAGGCTTGGGGTGCTGTGTTGGCCTGTGGGAAGAGCAGAGGTGCTGAAGACCATCAGAGCAGAGGGGGAAGGTGACAGGAATGGGGTTGAGGAGCCAGTGGTATATCCAGCTCCTCCCTTCCACCACAGGCTGTGGTGTAGCTGTATGGATATGAAGGGGGACTGCACAGGACCTGAGGAACATCTCAAAGATGATTCCCTAATATTTGCAGAGGTTTCCTCTTAGCTAAACCTTTCCTTGGAGTTGGATTCTCCAGTATCCTATAGAGAGTTTGCCATATCTGATTCAAAGGTTAGACAAAGGTGTAGCTTCTGCCTCCCCTCTCCTTGTCACCTCCCTCCTTTTGTTCTCTTGGTCTACTTGCAGTGAGCCCCTTTGGTGCCCGGCAGCGTGCACACTCTGTGCCTATGTGCAGGCAGCACAAATTTTGGAATATCGTTGAGCTGTGCCTCCTTTCATCAGCTTGGAAGAGCATGGTGGAGGTTGGTGAGAAGGTGTGGGCTGGGATGAAGTCCAGCTGAAACAGAGTTGTGATGAAGTACTCTCCTGGCATCATTGTCAGGAGACTTCAAGCCTGGAAGAAGCTGGAGCTGTGAGGGATAGGTGTGCATCTCTGGGCATCTGTGACCCGCTGAGCATTCATTCCACACAAGTGCCTCCTGGAGAGAGCCCTTCCTTGCTGAAGTAGTCCTGGGAGCCACTGGTTGATCCCTTCTCTGTTCTCCTCCACAGCTGTGCCCACGGTGCCTGCACAGGATCGGGAAGCTGTACGCGGCCACCGCTGGCTCACGCTGCCACCCTCAACTGCAGCTCCGATGGCCCGAGGCACATGACGTGCACCATTGCCTGCGAAAAGGGCTTCGTCCTCCACTCCAGTGGTGGGAAGAAGCTGGGCTCCACACAGGTGAGTGGGCCGCAGGATGGCCCATGGGACCAAGACCTAGATGAAAAAGATTTAACCCCCCTGAGGTGGCTGGAGAGAGCACAGACCACTTTGCTCCTCCAGCCCCGACCTTTTTGCTGCTTTCCCAGCAAATCCCAGCTCAGTGAAGCTCCAGCCAGCCTAAAGGCTGATGCAGGGAATGTCCCAAGTCAGGGTGATGCACCCCAGCAGAGGGAGAGGTAGATACTTTTGCTCTCCAGACGGACATTGCTTGGAGAGTAAAACGTCCCTGAGATGTTTTCTCTCTTAAAGCTGAAGTTAGTGGCTCAGGAAAAAATGAAATCATTGCAGAGCAACTATATTTAGAGGCAGCTGAGAGCATGGAGAGCTTTTCTTCCTTTGTGTTGTGTTGCAATAATGGCACAGAGGTCACCGTGAAAGAGTTTGTCCCACTTTGCAGAGGGTTGGGGGTTACCTCATTAAAGTCACGAGCCAGCACAGCTCTTAGCTGTTGACTGAGGAGACCTGGGATGATGTGTCCTTGGGAACTGAGCTGCTTTGGTCCAGGCAGTCACCTTGGCAGGGGTGTAGGGACAGAGTGTCCTGTCCTTAGGCTGTTTCTGGAGGGGGGAACAGGAGTCTCTGGGGCTGAGCTGGCCTACATGCCAGACTGAGCGAGAGCGTGGGCTTACTTGGTTCAGACAGAAGTGGGTTGGGCCACGTCAGCAGGGTGACCTTCCTCTCCTCGGAGATCTGCTTGTGACACCTGGCAGGCAGGTTTCCCACGCTGCAGTGTTGGCCAAAGGAGAGGTGGGCACTGGGAAATGCACCAGGACAGCTGGAGATGCGCTGCTCATCACTGGGAGGTCATTAATTACATGGCCACGGGGTCTGTGGGCCAAGGCATGCCCAGGGAAAACAAAATGTTCCCATTCTCCGAAATGAAACCACACAAAATAAATCTGCCTCGGGTGACAGTTTTCCTGTGTTTGGCAGTGAGATGGGAAACTTCTGAACAGAGCTTTACCCCAAGTGGCTGTCACAGCAGAGGGCAGCTTGCAAGTGCCTTGCCCTGAGCCCTCCAGGGATGTTGCAGTGATGACTGGCTTGTGACCCTGTTTAGGAAAATGCACACAGCTCTTCTCCTACGCATCCTCTCCACCTAGTTCAGCTACACTATGATCCTGCTGCACACTTGGGAGTGCTGGACTCAAATTTAATGATGTCCTTCAGAGCCACCACATCCAGGTTCAATCAAGACGTGGTGGTTGGGAGGATAAGGTCATGTGCTCGGCTGTACTCAGCCAGTGAAGGGACATCAGGAATATTGGTCTGCAGCCCCTGGCTGAGGGCTGCTGGGCTGGGGCTAGCAGTTTGGGAATGGAAACCATAGAACAGTTGGGGTTGGAAGGGACCTTTAGAAGATCACTTGGTCCAAGCCCCCCGTTGTGGCTAGGAACACCTTGCACTAAACCCGGTTGCTCACAGCAAACCATCATCCACCACTCGGTTTTGATGAAGCCTGTAGCACATGTTGACCATATTTAGTGGTGGGACCATGGTGGTTTTTGATGTCAGGCAGTTGCCCAGCTGAGTAAGAGGGGCTGTATAATTAGGATTTGTAAATGAGGTTATATGATTTCAGTGGGGTCTGTGGGCTGAGGCATGAGGGAATTGGTACATTTAGGGGAAAACAATCAACAGAAGAGCTTTCTGACAACAGATGAAGTAAGACTTGATCTTTTAGGGGAGGAAATTGCAGTGCACAGAGCTGGGAACAGCTTAGCTCAAGAGGTTTCAGTGTATCTTGAAGGGATTTTCCTTTTCTCCTTAATGTGGCCAGACAACATAACATGCACAGTGGCCGGATTGTTACCCCAAGGCACATGTGCTGCTCTCACACCCCACACATCTCCCTGTGAACAGGTCAGGGCTTCGTGATTTGTTGTCTGGAGTGGGGAGAAAGGGCATACTGGGGGAGGAAAAATGTTGGAAAGCTCTCCTCGTCCTGAAACTTGGCTCAGACCTTTCTGCTGTGGTGGCACACCTGTAGGTCAAAGCTCCCTTCGGGAGTCTGATGGAGCTTTGCTTTTTCTGCAGCAGGAGGTGGTGCTGACATGCAGTTCGGGACAGTGGGACAGATCTGTGACTTGTGACCCCGTTGACTGCCGTGTCCCTGACCAGTCCCACGTGTACTATGCCGAGTTCTCCTGCCCCACGGGGACCACCTACCTGCAGAGATGCTCCTTCTCCTGCATCCCCCCAGCCAAGCTTCAAGGTACGGTCTGGAGTGTCGAGACATTTAACCACCCTTTTTGATGCTACCTTTCCATGCCTGTCCCAAGCAGTTCAAACAGAGCATTGCTACTTGGAATTTCTCACTTATCCTGGCTTCTGCCAGCTGGATGGGCTCTTGTGATGCTTCCTGAAACTATGGGTATCCCTCCCCCTGGAGCAGAGGCATCCTAGTGTGGGGATAATTCCCTCTGACTCCCATCCCCTGGCAGGCAGCCCTTATTCATCCACCTCCGGGTGTAGCAATGTCCTCTCCTGATAACTGGTCCAGCCTCCAGCATCAGGGTGATGGAGACAAGCAGCATGCAGGCAGACAGGACTTCAGAGAGCCAGAAGTGGCTCTGTGCCTGGTGGCTCTGGGAAAGCCTGTGGTTCAGGGGGCCTGGGGCTGTATAAGGCCATACAGACCGATGCCCACAGCTGCAGAGAGGTCTGGGAGATGTTCACCACCCAGACACACCATGGCCTGGCTTTCATTCTGCCGACTCCATCGGTAGCCGCAGGAATTTTTTAAGCCAAGTCAGAGAAAGAGAGCTACTGTTCTGTCTATGCAAGGGCTGAGCTGGATGGGATTTCAGGGATAATTGCCTTGACAGCTTCAAGCATTGGGACTTTGTGAATTTCCACCAGTGCCTTTGCTCTGAAAAATCACATACAACAAATCATTTTAATGGGTGCCCTATTTTATGGAGACATTTATAACTGAAATGTATGAGAATTGTTTACTTCTTTTTTTTTTTTTTTTAAAGTTAAATCTAAGGAGCAAAAACCGCAGAGAATTAAGGTCTCCTTTCATGACAGGGAGGATGGTGGCAGATCCCCAGAGTGAGCTGATCAAAGGGTAGCGTGCGAATGTCATCTCAACAACACAAATTCTGCACGAACTGATGCCCATTGCCTAGGGTTGGTCAACTGAGGGCAGAGCTTTAATCTGATCTTTCACTCACAGCTGCAGTCACTGTGAGGTTTGCCGTGGGCTCCCTCAGTGGGAAGGCATCCCCTTGATGGGCCCCTGGGTGACTTCCAGCATGATGGCTGGAGGTGCTTGGCCAAGGCTGCCAAGCCATGTGGGGAAACTCTTGGAGTCCAGCTGACACAACTGAGCCATTGAGGCAGGGACACGCTCCATGCTTTTTCCCCCCCCAAGACTTGCATCCTTACAAGCAAGCTGTCAAGGCTAATAAACGCTAAGAATAGGCAAGGAAAGGATGACGTGGTTGTGTGGCACTCGGAGGTGGGACGTGACCCTTGGCAGCCTTGACCCATGAGGAACACAAGCGTTGAGTAGAGATGTGAGCTTGTCTCCACTCCAAAAGCGTTTCTGTAGGAATGTTTGAAGGAATTGTAGAGCAGCCTGGCTGCGCCACAAACGTGCTGATCCAAACCTCTCAGTAGGAAGGGTCCCATTCACTCCAGTCCAGCTCTTTTTCTTGCTCAGTAGTTCCCAGTGAGCTATCCATCATCCACACTATGTGGGTGTTGTAGTCCTGGGCACTTCCCGCAGGCACCCAGAGCCGAGCAGTTTTTGGCCACCCATTTAGCTGGGTCTACCAGGGACAACAAAGAGCTGGGCTGTAATGCTCAACCCAAACCTCTAATGATGGGTGGTTTGAATTCCCACCAGTGAAGCCTCCCACATCTGTCCTTGTGGCATTTTCCATCCTCTTGACTTTCAGGTTGCCCAGAGAGGTGGTGGATGCCCCGTCCCTGGAAACATTGAAAGCCAGGTTGGGCAGGGCTCTGAGCTACCTCATCTGGTGGAAGATGTCCCTGCCCATGGCACAGGGAGGTTGGACCAGATGGCCTTTAAAGGTCCTTTCCAGCCCAAGCCATTCCATGGTTCTGTGATCTTGCACTGCACCTGTAGTAGGGTATGACAGCTTGATCAGCATAGGTAAGGACAAGCTGCAAAAAGCACTTGGGGACAATGAAGGGGGGCTGAACTGAACATGACAGAAAGGTGTCTTACACAAAGGCCCCTGGCTGTCCTGAGGCACCACTGAAGAAGGCAAGTTTAAGGGAAAGATCTGGGGAGATTTGCAGAACCAAGGTCCTTTTTCCAGCCTCTAGAAGTTGACCCTTCCATACTTCTGTCTGCATTCAAGTATTTTCTGCTATAGCCTGACCAAGCAGGCGATGGAGTCTGCGGTCTTCATGTTTGTTGCCCCCTTTGGCATCAGTATACACTCTAACAAGAGGACTTCTGCTGGTTGCTCTGAACTCCCCTCAGCGGGGCTCCATCCCTGGCTCAGCTGTAACCCCACACGCTGTTTCTCTTTTGGGGTCAGGAACAAACCAGTGGCTCACCTGCCTGGAGGATGGTCTCTGGTCGCTGCCCGAAGCCTACTGCAAGCTGGAGTGTGACGCGCCTCCCGCCGTGGCCAACGCCAAGCTCCTGGTCCCTCGGTGCCTGCAGGGGAACCACGATGTGGGCTCAGTCTGTCGCTATAAGTGCAAGCCTGGCTACCACGTGGCCGAGAATGCAGCGGACAAGCCTAAGAAGTAAGTCTGTGGCAGGTCTGTTATCACCGTTTCTTTCCTCCTCCCAGTGTGCTCAAGGAGCAGAGGTGATAGGATGATGGCAGTCTCAAAGACCTGACTTGATAGGTAGAAGGTAGAGCAGCTTGCTGTGATCACAGAGATTTCTCAAAATGCAAGAGGCATTCCCTGGTCTGGGTGAACCCGGTGGGAACGAGGTGCTGTTGCACACACGTGTGGGTTAAGCGCTTTGACCTGAAACAAGCAGATCTTCCTGTGCACCTCACTGGTGAAAGTTAAGCACCAAATTAAGTGTTTGCAGACTCTCAGGTAATTAGACATTTACAAGATGTTGGCAGACTCCTGGAGCTCCTGTCTGTCCTAAAAGCGGTAAAACGTAGAACAGAGGCACTGCAAGAATGAATGGCTGCCTTTTGTCAGGGCTAACATCTCACCCGCTGTGCCTCTCAGCTAAATTTAATCTGTAGCATTGGCATTTCAATGGGGGAAGATTTTTCCTGATGCTTTGGGGAAAAATTCCTGGTGGTTCGCTAGCCCTGCTCTCAGCCAGTGTCGCGATGCTGGGGAGTAAAGCAGCGTTTTGTCTGTGACTCCTCCAGCCGAAGTCCCCACTGGGTTTGGTCACTAAAGATTCCCTGGCACTGGCCGGGTCCTCCCCAGAGTCTTGATTCTAGCCCAAATCAGGTAATTATGTGTTAATTGTTTAATGCCCCCTTCCAGTTTTAATTGGATGCAGACTTCATCTCTTCTTTGCTCTGGGGTAGAGTTGTTGTGCAGTGGGAAGCAGTTGCCAAATTTCTTGCCTTGTAATGAAGGAAGTGGTTTCTGTAAACAGCTTTTCACAGTGTTAGGAGCATTTCTTGGGCCAAAGGGAGCTGAGCAAATGGTGATTATGGCTGCAATCACATGGACTGCTTTGCAAACTCTAGAGCAGCTTTCATGCCTGTGGCACTGCAGGCACTGGGCATTCAAACAGATCCACTCAGCTTGCAAAGTTAGGCCCCTTCTTGTCCTGCTGCAGCAGCTGCTGGCAAAAATGATGACCCCTGGGAGATCCCGAGGCTCCTCTGTGTGAGTAACTTCCACGTGGGTCTGAGCAGCCTGTGAGACAGGTCAAGGAGAATCATGCGAAGTGGTTTATGTTTTCATAGCAATGTGTGTTGACATCACATTTTCACATTTGCAATTGTCATTGCTGCTCCTTCATCGGACATCTCTGACGGTGGAATACAAAAACCACATTCACAAAACCAGGGAAAGTATTGCTTTCCTGTCATGCAGACTAACTCCTATATGAGTGGCCCACCCCAAGTGAAAACCTTTCCTTGGACTTGTAAATGTCATCGTACCGTCTCATCAGGAGCTCTTGGTGTACACTCAGCAGGAGTACAAACCCCTTGGTGGGGTGTAGCAGCTGCTAGCCATTAAGTCAGTTCCTGGATTGCTGGAATTCCTTCTGGTGTCTCAGTACTGGCAAGGAGAGGGTGGGAGCTGCCCAAGTGAGAGGTTGGTTTCTTTGATCATGCCAGTTTTGGAGAGAGTGAGGTGATGGAGAGTTCTGGAAGCAACCAGCACTGATGAGGTTCAAGTTCCTGATGTGCTGGTGTGAAAGTAGGGTCTGAGCTGGTGGCTTGGACATCAGGTTTTTGGGGTTTTCTGCTGTCTCTTTGGGCTCAGAAAACTGAGTTCTTGATCTATTGTCTCCCTGTTGTCCACCAACCCAGCAAGCACAAGCCTTGCTAAAGGATTTAGTGCCACACAGGTGTCGATGCACAGAAGGAAGCAAGACTCTCTCTGTGTACTATATATTGGACAAAAGTCAAGCATAACCTGTGACTGACACTGAAGATTCCTCATGCCCACTAACTAGCTCACCCTTGGAATTATAGTCAGGCTTCCTTTGATTGTTCTTCCAGCTCTAGCTTTGCTCCTGGTGTGGAGGCGCCCACCTTATGCGGGCCTGAACCATGGTTGGGACCCAGCTGTCTGTGTGCAAGCCAAGATGATCTTGGACACGGAAGTTCATGCAATTCCCTCACTTCTGTTTTTTTAGGTGAATTTTACTTCAGGAGCAGTAAGGATGCTTAGAAGGGGCTGAGATCATAGTTGAAATTTCATTTCCCATAGCTGAAGTGGAAGAGAAAGGGATGAAGAAATCAGTTGTCTCGGAGATGCTTTTGTCTATTAACTTGGGTGAGGAAAGGCCCTTGGGAAATCGCTGCTTGTCAGCAAGGGATCCTTGAGGAAATACTGATCGTGTAATCAAGATCCTGCCAGAAATTTGCTGCCTTCCTGCTGGCAGGTTCATCTGACTGACAATGCTGACATGAAGGGTAAAGCTTCTTTGACTCTTCCTAAAGGAGATCTGTTATCAGCCTGGAGAGGCCATGTAACAGCCTGGATTCCAGCTGCCAAGGCACTGCACTTCTAATTCCAGAGGAAGGGTAATAAGTGGAACTTAGCATGCACATTTGGACTTCGTGATGGGAGCTCTCTGGATTTAGGCAGGACCTGTTCCGTGGCAGTACCAACCCATCACCTGGATCACACAAAGATGTGAACTGTCAAGGAGAAATGTTCAGCATCACCCAGAGCTGTAGCATTGAAAAGCACTGGCCTGAAAGTCAGGGGTGTCAGATACTTTGGGGAAAAGGGCATCACGCCCACAGTGCTCCTTGCTGTTGTTCCCAGCATGAGAAGTGCCATCTGAAGCAGATCTCTGACAGGAGTAGACAAGGTCAGGTTGGATGGGGCTTGGAGCAGCTTGGTCAGGTAGAAGGTGTCCCTGTCCATGGCAGGGAGGTTGGAACAAGATGATCTTTAAGGTCCCTTCCAACCCAAGACAGATCCATGATTGTGTGATAATAGCTAGGAGATCCTTTAGAGGAGCACTGTGATATTGGGAGGATGCTCTCAATTTGGGGACCTAAGAGGTCAGACCCTTCAGAGCACTTGTTTCACTTGCCCATTGTGGGATGATTCCCTGGAGAGAAGAGATTTGGGGATCTCCAAGCAGCCTTTGTGAGGGGTTGAGCTCCTTCTGCTAGCTTGAGGGAATGAAGCAAAGAACCATTTGGGCATTTTCAGGCAGATTTGAAAGTCTCAGCCTGCATTTTGACCAGAGATTGAGGGAGCCCAGCACAGTCCCCAGTGAGCTTCCATGGAGATGTCGGTCCCTCTTCCTTCTCCCCCTGCTCAAAAACTGCAGAGACCGTGGAAGAAGGAGAGGAGGTGGGAGAGTGTGGAGGAGGAAATGGGGACTGGAAGGAGTCAGCAGACTGGGAACTGGAAACCAGAAAGTTCACAGCTGGGCAAGCAGGATGGCCTCTAACCCAGGGGCACTGCAGCTTAGTAGGGCACCAGGCACAGGTGAGGTGGGCACAAAGGCACTCGCTGCCTCTGCCCATATCTGGCCCCTTGCAGATAAAAGGCAAACACACACAGCTGTGGGGGCCAAAGAGCCAGGTAAAGAAAACCCAGACTGTCAACCAGGTTCCTCTGTCACTTCCACCTCTAAGGTCTCTGAGCATTTACAGCCCAGCTTGGCCAGGCTGTTCGGAGCACAGCAGCAGAGAGTCCTGCACACTGGTGTAGCTTCCCTTCCATTTACTGACAAATCTCTCTCTTTTCCCCCTATTCTCTTTGAAGCCATAAGTCTCCTGCCATAGAAGATGAGGCTTCAGACTCATTTGTCACCATTCCTGCACAGCAAACCCGCTCCCCCCAGGCTGGCTGCCTCAGAAGATGGCTGGATCCCTGCCAGGCCCTGCATGCTCAGCTCCTGGAGCTGGGCAAGTGCTCATGCCTTCACCTCAGAGACAGCCCTCGCTGGCCTCAGATGTCTCCTTGCCTCCTCTGTCCACTAGGCTTGCCTGGTTAGAGGGTTGACTCTGATTTTCCTGGCTTCCTTGTTAATCCTCAAGAAGTGCCGCTGACCCAGATCAGAAGAAGTTGGGGGGTGGGAGGGAGTCCGGAAATGTCAAGCTCCTATGAAGCTGTGTGTATTTAGGTATATACTTTCTTTCTAAAAGCCTCTCCCTTCCCTTCTCCACGCTTCCACATGAACTGCTTATTTCCTATATGTGGGAGTGGTCCACACCCCACCCTCTACCCTGGGCTCAGCCTGGGCTGTGTTTGAAGTCCCTGGATGGATGCTGGCAGTGGGTCGAGCCTCCAAGAGCAAGGTGCTCTGGAGGGGGTGCAGGTTAGGGGGAGAGGTGTGAGAGGCCATGGGGAGAGGTGTGAGAGGCCGTGCACGGTGCTGGCTCCCACTGGGGTCACTCCAGCACCACATCAAAGTGAGGAGCCCCTGTGAGGATGACGGGGCTGCAAACCACAGCCTGCACCTGTGCAAACTGCAGCTGCCACAGCGTGTCCTCCCCATGGCTGACCCACCTCCCCAGGCCTTCCTGGGCACAGGGCCTCCGCCACGACTGGGAGAGCAGCAGGGAGGCGCAGTGGCTGGTGAGAAGTCGCGTGTGGCTGGGATGCTCCTGGTCTTCAAAGGAGCTGCCTCAGTGCCTGAGGTGTTGCTGTTGCAGGGACTTCCCGCTACCAGTTTGCTTCTATCTCCGTAACCCCAGTGCTTTCCCCCTTGCCAGTCCTACAGCTGGATCACACCCCGTGAGCCGGGAAGTTCAAGAAGGGGAAAGTGCTACTTGTGGAGCTGGATATGCAGCATGGATTAGTACTTCTTGGCACGTGCCTTTGCTTACCTTGAACGTTAGGCAGAGCAAAGCATTCAGTCAGATTTGGGAGAAGGCAAAGTCTGATGGGGACATCTTTGTGAGGCAGTGGCTGTCATCCTCATGGAAAGGGCAGGCAAATGAGAGAGTTAAATGAGGAATGGACTGAAACCACAGATGCCTACAATGGAATCCCTCTGCCTCATCAGCTTTCTGAAACACTTCATAGTTGCAGCTCCCTTACCTAATCCAAGGCTGCTGCCGCTGCTTGGGTGATATTGCGGCAACCCTCACTGCTCAGGTGGGCTGGTGGGAAGATTTGTGCAGAGCTCTGTGCCAGTGGACTTGCTGTGGCCCATTCCCTACCCTGCCTGCCTCCGTGTTACCTGCTGGAGCCCGCATTGACCTTGGCAGGCACCCACTGCCCCTTTATACGGTCTTGAGAAAAAACAGGTCCCTGATTTCTGAAGGGAGAAGGGGACTCTCCAAGAGCTGCAGCTATGTTAAAATATGAGAATGCTTCAAAAGCCTCTAAAATATCTCATCCATGAGTTCCCAGCAGAAATCTGACAGGGAGCACCCCTGGTCTGGCAGTGGGCTGCAAACGGGGTCCCCTTGCTTCTCCAGGCTGCGTGACCTTGCACCATGTGTTGAGGGGCAGCTGGGTGGCCCCACACAATGTCATGACCCTGCATCAGGTGTTAGGGGGCACATAGGTGGCCCCATGCTCTGTCAGAACCAGGGGCAATTTAGTGCCTTCCCCCAGGAGTTCCTCTAACCCCTGGCGGCCCTCTGCACATACCTGTGGCAGGCTATAAACTCCCTAACGTGGCGCCTGGAGCCCTGCCTGCTGGCACCCGTGGTGGGAGAGGGCAGGGGCAGGCAGCTGGAGTGTGCTGTCTAGTAGAGGAGGTCAGGAGTGCGGGAAAAGTCTCGTTAAGGATGGAGCAATCAGCTCTGGCTCAGGTAAAGCCCATCAAGGTGGTGACACATCCTCTGCCGAGAGAGCCAGCCTGATGCCTCACCAGTTTTGATGCCTCTGTGTAAAAGATGTGGTGTGTCTACCAGTGCCAGGGATGGGAGACTGAAAAGTGGGTGGGCTCTGCTCCTGGACTCTTTCCCTCTTTCCCTCTTTCCCTCTTTCCCTCTTTCCCTCTTTCCCTCTTTCCCTCTTTCCCTCTTTCCCTCTTTCCCTCTTTCCCTCTTTCCCTCTTTCCCTCTTTCCCTCTTTCCCTCTTTCCCTCTTTCCCTCTTTCCCTCTTTCCCTCTTTCCCTCTTTCTCTCTTTCCCTCTTTCCTTCGTAGTTTGTGTCTGGGCTGTTTTAGCAGCACAGGGTGGTACTGGTGTGCTGTGGCACGGCAACCCCTTGGCAAGAGTGTGATTGACATATCTGGCTGGATTACAAAGAGGAGCCTCAGGAGTAGCTGGGCACAGGCCAGAGGATTTTTACTGGTGGAGGCAAACTCCATACAGCAAAGTATGCAGCTACTGGCGATGGGACAAAGCAGCCCAGGACCTGCAGGGACTGTGGGAGGAATGGTTATGGGACACCACAAGAGGTAGGGAGCAGTGGGGTGGCGAGTGCAAGGGAAATCTTGCTAGTGCCCCTAGATCAATGCAATCTCCCCAGTGAGGAGAAGAAAAGGTCCTGGTTAAGTAGGGGGTGTCCGTCTGGAAGGACGTGCCCATGATGAGGGATTGTATGGTGTGGGAAAGTCCTACACGTGGCGGGGCGTGATTGCGCTCCAGGAGAGGTATCTTCAGTCTGTTCCTGACATCTGTGGGATGCCTGGTACAGCCAAGATGGAGTGTTTGGGGTTCTGCAGGCCAGTCTGGTGTCTGTGTTTCCCCAGGAAGTTCCTGAAGGTCCAATGCCTGGAGAGCGGGCAGTGGGAAGAGGGACACTGTGTCCCCGTGGTGTGCAAGCCCCCGCCCCTGGTCTTCGAGGGCATGTACAACTGCACCCAGGGCTTTGAGCTGGACAGCCAGTGTGTCCTCAACTGCGAGCAGCAGGAACAGCAGGTGAGTGTCTGGGGGAAGGCTGACATTGACCACACCTCGTGTATCAGAGCACCTGGGAAGCGCTGGGCTCCCTGTGTCCTGCTGTGCAGAGGGGCCCTGCAACAGTCTGACCCATCCCCAAGGCCAAATACCCTTGTACCACCAAAGAGCAGACCCTCTACAAGCCCAAAACTGTTCTTGCTGGGCCTTATAGGTGGCACAAGGTGCACCACTGCCTGGGGATGCTCGCCTGCTCCCTGGGAACCTTGTCTGGAAAGCAGTGATCCTAAGCAAGCCGGCTCATGTTGGGTGAAAAGGGTCAGAAAGCATAAGCAGGGGGTTTCCAGTGGCTTTTGGGAGCTGCTCTGAAAGCATTCACTTGGGATGATGGGCACCACACTGCAGCAGTTGTGCTCACCAAGGGGCTTCCCTGGGGATGGAGGCTGCTGCCTGCCAGCCCTTCCACCTGGTATCTTACTGATGCTTGGAAGGGGTCTTGTCAAAAGAAGTGTGGCTGATTCCCTCTGGTGGGATCCAGCAGCAGCTGGAGCACCATTGGCTTTTGGGTCAGTGCACATAGGCTGGACCAGATGGCTGCAACCCAGCTGCCTCGGGGAGCATTCATCTGGACGTGGCCGGCGGGAGGGCCGTCCTTGCACGGTGCTTCCCAGGGACGGGCAGTGCCCAGGCAGGCCGAGTAATGCCAGCCACTCTCCCTCTGCTTTGCAGGTTCCCATCGTCTGCACTAAGGAGGGCTTGTGGACACAGGAGTTCAAACTGTGTGAGAGCTTGCGGGGCACCTGCCCACCACCCCCGGAGCTGAATCTCGTGGAGTACAAGTGCGAGCAGGGGCATGGCATAGGTGAGGGCAGATGAAAGCCAAACTTGGTGTTGACTCAATCGTCCCAGGGAGTTGGGAATCACAGTGACTTTTCCTGTATCAGTCCCCCAAAATAAAAAAAAAAAAAACTTGTTTCCTCTTCTGTCATCTTTATAAATGCAGAGCCAGGGGTGGCTTTAGCCTTGTGCTCACCCTGGTTGCACTCTTGGGCAAGACCCAAAGCTAAAGCTGTCTCCAGCATTAAGCATCTCTCTTTTCAGAAGCAGCAGGGATTGTCTTTAGGGTAAACCCAGCTCTTTGCCTTCATTTTCCTGATCTGTAACCCTCCATCTTTCCTAAGGTCTCTCCACTTGCTGCGACTGTTGCTGTTTGCAGGGTTCGTGTGACAGGTCCTAGACGAGAGCCATAAAAGCTGCAGTGACAGCTGAGTGTAACAGGGCACTTTCACCAGATGAGGGACCGCATCCTCCATTTCTGTCTGCAGGACCTGGCTGCTTTGTGCTTTCAGGAAAAGCTGCAACAACTCAGCTGTAGTCGTTGCATCTGGTCTAGCATCCCTCTGGACAGGATGCTCGAGCACAGCCCGTGTTACTCCGAAGCAAACGCACCAGCAAACCAGGCTGAGGAGAGCCTAATGACAGGGACTACTGAGGTTAAGTTCAGGACAGACCTGACAGGAGGCTAGGATTAGGGCTGGGATCACACCTGGTTTTCCAAGGTGGTTTTTGCAGCTTGTTTTTCCTCCTGGGTCGTGGGAAGGCAGTGGGAATTCTCTGTGGTAGGAAAATTGTGAAAGACGCTTCTTAGCATGTCAGCAAACATCACATAACATCCAGGCCAGACCTACTTTCATGCTGGGTCCCATGTCCTGCCATCAAGGTTGGAGTCTTTCTCTTAGGCTGTGTTCAGTTTTCCTTTCGTCTGGGAGAAGAGAATTGGGCACAACTCCTGGGGGCTCTTGGATAATTCAGGATTTGGGGAAGGAATTGCTGTCCCAGGCTGGGAGGAAAAGGGTCCCCTCCACGTCTGTCTCTACTATCACTGGTGGCCTCCTAGAAGACATCGATGCTTTTTAGCCATTAGAGTATGCTAATATGAGTATGCTAAAATGGCATCCTGGTGAGGTCCTCAAGGCTCTCCCTCCTCCCACAGGTGCTGTGTGCATTCCTTCCTGTATCATTCCTCCCAGCGACCCTGTCATATTGCCCAAAAATGTCACTGCTGAGACAATGGACCACCGGCTGCAGCCCACCAGAGTCCAGGTAAGAGGGGAGATGAATTCCTCTAGCAGGGGGGTTGCTGGCAGCATGGAGAAGGAACCTCCCTTCCTCTCCATCTGGTGTTTGAACCCAAAATCCCTGCCTCAGGTGGAGAAGGGTCAGGCTTGGAAAGACAAGCAATGGGTGCTGCTACGCCTCCTCCTGCTCTCCTATACCAAAGTTCAGCACAGCTATCAGCTCCCCAGCCAGCTTTCAAGGAATTGCAGGATACCACAATATGTGAAGTTTAATGCAAGAATCCCACTGATTTTTCAGGACGTGCTGTGTGCCTAAACCTGTTAAGCTGCTGTTTATTGTCAGCCAGTGTGCTGGGAGAGCAGAAGCCGCCTCTGGCACAGTGTGAGCCTGGGTCCCCAGCTACCTGGCAGCGGAGATGCAATCCCAGGCAGGCATTTCCCTGCCAAGGAAGAGGCAGGGCACTGTCAGCTGAAAGGTGTCTCCAGCTGCCAGGACCTGCTGGCCGGCCGGGTGCCTCTGCTGCTGGAACAGGGGAGCCTTTCCCTCCCCACCTCTTACTCATTTTGTAGGCAAGGCAGCTCAAATAGCTCAAATAGTTTGGATCTTCGTGGCACGACTTTACCAAAAAGCAGCTCTGCCGGGGTAATATTTCTTAAAATAAAAATGAGATGTATAAGGAAGGAGGTGGAACAAAGAAAAGCAAACAGTCTTCCCAGGAGCCAGTGCTCCCATCCAAATGCTTTCCCCTCCTCCTGGGAAGCCGCAGGAGGCCCAGCATCATGCCTGTGGATACTACCGTGCGTCGCCTTGAATCAGACCCACGGCGGACGCTGCTGGGGGGGTGAGGATGCCTGGGGCATGTGGGATGGTTAAGCATGAGCCTTGGAAGGAGTCCTCGCCTTTGAGGGATCGGATGGCTTGGCCCGTTGAGGCAGTGGTGTTCGGCTTCCCTTTCACCACCGCTGCAGGCTTTCGTGCAAGGGAGGCATTTTGCAGAGAGGAGGAGGAGGGAGAGGAGACGCTATTTTAAGAAGTAGCTCTGTCCTCTGCCAGGACCTCTCTCCCTGGACTGTCTTGTTTTCCTCTCTGTCCTGGCTTCTGTCTCCGCTCCCCACTTGGCTCCCCCAAGCCTCCAACAGTTTGCTGTTCCCGGGAGCTGCCATGCTCCATGAGATGGAGAGGATGGGGCAAACAACACGTGGAAGGCACAGTCCCGTTTTGCTTTCTGATTCATTGCATCCCACAGCTGAGCAAGTTTGTCTCTCTGCCCTGATTTCCCAGCCTGGAATAGGAGTATGCTAATATGAGTATGCTAAAATGGCATCCGAGTTGCTCAACAAGCACATACGCAACAACTCCACGGGGTTTGGATGCATACATCCTCTAGGCTGAGCAGGAACTGGTGGGCTCTGGAATTCCCCAGCCTTTGCCCCATTAGGGTGGCTCCCTCTGGGTCTGCCCTCCCTGTACTGGTTGAGGATGGCCAGGACCTCATCCTGCTCCAGCCTCATTACAGTCTTGACCACAGATGCTGCAGAAGGACCTGCAGCTGGTCCTTCTGTGTGGGCAGAGCTGCCCCATCCCTAGCTGCTGTGCCACCTGGGAATGCTGGAGCCTGTCTTCCTGCTGCTGGACCTATCAAAGAAGAGGCTGGGAGAAAACACACCTACCCCTCAGTGCGATTCCCGTGCTGTGAAGGGCATCCTAGGACACTTTCACAGGCCAGACGCTGTTTTATGGGGCCTCAGATTTCAAAGCCTGCCCGAGCTTTACAAGGAGGAAATTGCATGTGCGGTGGGGCTTTTCTTCCCCCTGTGTAATCATGAGTGTTCCCCACAAACCCCAGCTAAATGAGCAGGGCGGTGTGTTCCAGGGCCGGGAAACCGAGCCCTTCACATCTCGCTCCTGTGTCCATCTGGCTGCAGCAGCTGAGTTTGTGCCTTGTAAATACCAGTGAGAACCTCAGAGTGACCGCGAGTCCGGTGTATCTACTTCAGGTCAGGTCTGGGGAGATGAGTCCTCCCAGGATGCAGTTTTTGGAGCCTGAGCAGGGATCCATGAGCCAATTGTTGTAGGCTCTGAGTGATGACCAGCTGAGAAGCTGGAGAATTCAGCATCACACAGAGACATGATGGTAGGCTCCAGCCTTGTGTGGCTTACCCCCAGCAGCAGCTCCTGGCCAAGTTAGGCACTGTGGTGGCACTGCCAGCCAAACCCACTTCTCAGGTAATCCCTGTCCTCTCCTTTTGTCCTCTTCCAGTTTTGTATCAATATAGAAACATAGAATCACTAAGACTGGAAAAGACTTTCCAGATCACCAAGTCCAACCAATATACATCCACACACACACACAGACACATGTATCTGGCCTCTGCCTTGAACAATGTACCCTGCTCCGTGGGTTCAGCAGCTACCCTGGGTTTGGTGGGCCTCAAAGGGTGCAGAGAGGGTCCTGGGGGTGTCACTGCTGTTCTGCCCCAGAGTGAGCAGTGCAGTGTTGTAGGAGACCCTCTAGCTCCAGAAAGCACTGCTGGCTGTTTCCCTCCCTCCTCCACCTCGCCTAACCGCTGTCTTCTCCTTCTCTCCCAGAACATTGTGTGCACGGGCAGGCTGCGGTGGTACCCGGACCCCTCCGCCATCCACTGCATCCAGTCGTGCGAGGTAAGCCCTCCCTGTCCCCAGCACAAGCTGTGCCTGCTCCTTGCAGGAGAACTCCTGGCAGTGAAGACCTGCTCCAGCACACACCAGACTGCTTTGACCTTGTGTTTGCTCCGAGCTGGGCCAGGGCTTGCTGGATGAGCGGAGATAGCAGAGGAAGCTATCCTTGGGTAGGGTCCCCACAGCCAGGGCGATGCTGGGGAGCAAGAGCTGCACAATAACCCATTTCCTTCCTTGCCTGCTTCTTGTTGGCCAGGCCAGGCAGAATATTCTAGCAAAAGGATTTCACTGGCAAGGGGTATCCCCCAAAAGCCTGAGCTGGCTCCAAGCTGGAATATTTCCTTAACCAGAACCGCAGTTCTGGAGTAACATGGGTCCAGAAAAGCCCTGCGTGGCTCACCTGTCCAAACCAAACAATCAGGATTTCCAGCCTTGTACATGCAAAACAAACTGCTCCTGAAGAATCTGCAGACAAAGAATTCCTTGCAGAAATTGGTTAGCCACTCATTTAGCTTTGAATAATGACCAGGCAGGAGAAAATCATAGGCAGCCTGGAGTCAGTTTGCAAAGGAAATTAAAAATAGGCAGTCTTTGTCAAGCACTAGTTGTTATTATGATTGAGGATAAAAGGAAAAAGGGGGGAAATTTTGGAATGTTGTATGCTGAAAATTTGGGATTTTTACCAAAAGGGAAAATGTAAATGGAGTTTGCACACCAAAAATAGCTTTGGGGTTTGCTGATTGTATTTTTTCTTGTGCTCATTTCAATGCGAATGATTGCTTTTCCTCACTGGTTCTGCCGAGCTCAGCTCTTTGTCGACTCAAGTGTGGGGGAAAGGGCGATTTTGCAGGGGGCACGTCCCCAGGAAGGAAACCTTATGGTCAGCAGAAGGTGCAGCAGTTATTTCCCAAAGTCAATGTCTGTGTTGTGCGTGTCTACTGCGAGGCACAGGCAGTAAGAGTGGGGGAATGAGGTGCTGCGTGCTAGAGAGGTGTTTGGTGATTGAGTACCAGAAGTGAGTGACCCTCTGACACTTTGGGAGTTCTAAGTCTTCTAAACCACGTCTTTTAGCACAAATCTGGTGTAATGTGTTTGAAATGGGATGGCTCAAGTGGAAGAGCAGACCAGATGGTTGAGTGGTTGTCTCTGTGGTGGTTCTGCTCGCGAGGGAGAACTTCTTGTGCTCTCTGGGAGCTGGTCCTTTCAAAAAAGCAGATGGAGTGTGAGGTGCTGCTTCTTCCCTTCCTGTGCAGCTCAGGTAACACAAAGCTGACACAAACGTGAGGATTCTACCTTAGGCTCAGGTACACCAGACTGACCCTAGTGTTTTCTCCTCTGGGGTCCCTGTGCTTCACCTTGGCTCTGTGTCTTCAGTGAGAGATCCCATAGGGAATGATGAAAAATGCCAGTGTGTGTGAGAGAGAGAGAGAGAGAGAGAGAGAGACACCGAGTACCTGCAGTCCCAGTGTCTCAGTGTAAGTCACTGCGCTCTCATCAACCACCCAAACGTGCTCACAGCCAACAGGGGCTCTTTCTGTTCCTGTTTGCTTGTCACACTCCTTCACTCTTAGAAAGCAGCCCTAGGCAGGACTCTTGGCATACAGGAGGTTAACCAAGCCAAAATGCTGCAGTGTCCCACCAGATGATGGAGAGATTCCATGTTCTTCATTACCCTTGTAGACCTTTTAATGGTTTTTCTGCTTTCAATTATTGTTTTATCAGGAATGACCAAGCAGGCAGTACATATTCTTCCAACCGAGGTCTCACCAAAGCCCTGCACAAAGCTTCCTTTTGCTGGAAATGTCTCTTTTGATGGGACACAGGACTATATCTGTTGTTCCTGCAGTTGCATCAGTCTGGCAGCTCAGACATCCTGAGGTCAGCAAGTACACCCAGATCTTTCTCTTCCTCCTTTGTTTCCAACTGATGAGCACCAAGCTAACAGCAGATGTTTTGCCATCAGTGCAAGAGCTTGCCCTTCAATTTTATGCAGGAGAATGTCATCCTGTTTCTCTTCCTAGTCCTTCAGGTCATCTAACTAATTGTTAGATACCCTGATCCTCCTCTGTGGAACAGTGCCTTCTTCCTTCTTAGCAGTTTCATTAGGGCAGGTCTATTTTTAAGGTCACAGTCACTCACTGTAACACTAATGAAGATTCATCCTCAGTTTCTTTCACCCTTATGCTCTCCTTTTTGACACAGCTCCCAGCCTCCTCCTCATCCCTGTTTTCCTTCTCCTCACTTCTCACATACATGTCTTTGTTTATTCTTTTCCTTATGTTTTCTCCTACGGTGCTGCAAGCTGTTAAGGTTGGACCAGTAATCCAAATTTTCCTAGATAACATTTTTTCCCCCCACATGAGTTTCACAGCAGTCATTGTCTTGCCATAAAGAGTAACTCTTACTGAAAGAGTCTCATTCAAAGAATTGCTGCTGCTCGGCACCGGGAAGAAGGGAGATGTTACCAGTCTCCCTATTTGACCACAGAACACCCTGAATGTGGTTTCTACCTCATCTATGCTGACTTCCATCCTCGTTCCTATTCCTCTCCTGCCCTCCTCCTTGTGACCAAAACCACTGCAGTTCTCGGAGGCTGTTTCACTTCCCCCGATCCCTTGGGGATGTGGAGGCATCAGGCAGCAGCAGCAGGGTAGAGAAAGAACATAACCTGTACTCTGTCCTCACTGTGTGGTGGCCCCCCTCACACACATGGTTCAGCTTCACTTGCCATGTCCGTGGGTCATCTTAGTCCCAGGTTCCCTCTCATTTCATAGGAGTCCCTCAGTGGAGACACCTCCTTTAAGAGCCCAGACTCTGCCATCACTGGGCAGTGAAGTGCTGTTCCAGGGGACTGTCCATGTCACCTCAGGTCTGAGTCACCCCTTGGAGATTCCATTGTCTCTCCATTGACTGCCAAGTGTGTGTTGGATCAGGGAGCTTTCTCTTCTGGATGCCTCAGTGAGCGGAGCAACCCTACATAAGAGAAATCCAGGCCACCTGGCAGTTCGTACCGTCTCTCCCTGGTGGAGTCACTTCAGGCCGGGGCATGGGAGCAGTAGCCAAGGCTCAACCTTCCCAGCTCCACCTGGAGCTCTGCCTCATGTTGGAAAGTCCAGGTCACCGTGCAATGGCGTTAGAGGGACTCTCGCTCATCTCTATCCCGCGCTGGCGGCGGATCAGCCTGCCTGCTCATCCCTCTCACTCCTCTCCCCACCTCCCTTCTCTTTCTGTTAATCTGGTCATCCATCCGCCTCCCGCTCTCTTGCTGTGCCTTGCCAAGTTCCCCAGCGCTGGAGCAGCGAGGCACGTACTTCAGGGAGGGAGGGAGGGATGCAAACCCTTCCAGGAGCCCGTCAGGAATACAAGTTAGCGCTGAGCGCACTTCGCCTTTCGAGGGCCAGCAGAACATCTCGTCCCCTGCCATCAGTAGAAAAACAGATGGCGGCACCAAGGGAGGGGGCTTGGGGCCGTCGGGAGAGGAGAGTGGAGGAGGAGAGAAACCCCTCCTCCCCACCGTGGTTTGGGAGGAGGTGGTTTTGGTCCTGGTGGTGTGTTTGACTGCCGTGAGGGAGGTGTTTGCAGCATCTGGGTCACGTTCTCCTAAGCCCATCCCAAGGTGATCACCCGTGATGCGTCCTCCTCCTGTGCTCAAAAGCAGGTGAGACTGTTGGCTTCAGAGGAAGAGACAGCATGTACAGAGATCCAGGTTGCTCCCTTGGGCTGTTCCTGCCACGGTCCAAAACAGTCTGTGCATGAGCGTGGCTGCTACAGAGCACCTCCTAGTCTGTGCAGTGCCCTACCTCTGCACCCTTCTACCTCCCACCACAGAGGCTCCTGTGCTTCACATTGTAGATGTGGTTAAGGTGCAAAAGTTCACTTATTTTATCATCATTGTGCTTACCCAGTGTTGTTCACAGGACGGGGTAACCACCACTGTCCTGCTCAAATGCACTCAGAGAAAGCTAGGCTGCTCTTGCAGTGACCAGAGTGAACGTGGGCAGCTTTTTTTGGGCAGCCAACACATTGTGCAGCGTGCTGGCCTCATTCTCACCTCCAGCTGCACATCATTATGTGCCGGTAGCAAAGGGATAATAGGAAGGGACCTTTACTTGAGGTCTCTGCCTCATGCCCTGGATGAAGATGGGCCATACCAGAACACTGTTGTGAGCATGAGCTGCTGGGAATTTCTCAGGTCTTCCCTGCACGAGGACAAGGTCTTGCTGGCCTCTCATGCTGCTGGTCACGTTATCACAATCGTAAAACGTTAATCTGTTCTCTGTTTTGTGGTTTTCCTGAGGTATTACAATGGAAATGATTAAATAGGGACTGAAGTGTGTTTGTGGTTGCAAGTTGTTCCTGAGTCTCCCGATCCAACAGGTAGTGAAGGACCCCGAAGGATCCTTGGCTCTTCCCACCGGCATGCACTAAACCCTCACTCGGCACATCTGTGGCTCGTGTCCAGCATTTCTCAGTCAGAATTAACCCTTTTGAAGGCATATGCAATAAGGGTGGTGGGAAGTGTCACTGAAAATCTGCTGTTCTTTCATGAGATGGGAGACAGGGTGAGGCTTGTTCCCTGGGCAAGCCTTGCAGCTGGGGTCCAGCTGCCTCTGCTCCTCAGTATCAGCAGGGCCAGGGACCCTCTGTTCTCCCTCATCCCAGGCTTGGGGGTCTCTGCTTTTGTGCCATGGCAAAACTCAGCACAGGAAACTGGCAAGGAATGTGTGTTGCTGGTGGAACGCTCTGCTCCAGGAAAGATTCTCTTCCGTGCTTCTGGGGCTTAAGGCAGCGAGGACTACAGGCACGCCAGCCGCTCCAAGGAGCATCTCTAGAGCAACTAGAGCAGCATGGCCAGAATTTAGTCACCCTCTCATGATGCACACGTCACCACTCTCTCCTCTCTTGGACCAGGCAGTGCTGTACCTTCCACCCTGCTTTCATGCAGCCTGTGCAGATGGTGGGGGAGCATAAGGAGCAAGGACTGCAGGTAGTGGTCACTTCTGGATCAGACCTGGCCTCTGACTGGTGAAGGCAAACCCCTTCATGCTGGGGAGGTGGAAGGCAAGACAGGGAGTTCTTTACATCCCTGCTGGGTACATTTTCATGCTGCTTTTAACATGGGCAATGTGGGCTGCTCAGCATGGGATATAGCCTTCCAGGGGCTAATCCCAAAGAAATCTATTCCTCTTCCAAAAATCTCAGCTGAGGCATGCTTTTCCTAAACAGTCAGAAGATCTCTGTCCCCTGTACACACATAGAGGGTGATTGTAGAAGCATCATTTCATTAAGTGACAAAGCAGAGGGAAACAAAATGATCACACAGCAGCACGGTGCAAGGACAAGGGACAGGTGCCCCTCCCCTACCTGCAGGGACAGACTCACAGGACCCCAAAAGATGGGGAGGTATTTTGGCATGGGTAGGGCTCCAGCACCCAGATACACCCCCAGTGGTGGTGGAGCCCTGAAGAGGTGGGAGCAGCCTCAGCTTCCCTGAGCTGCATTGTGCCAGCACTTGGGATGTGCTGCTTCTCTACCCTCTCCAGTTCAGGTGCCTTCCCTTCATCCCTGCCCAGGTCCTGCTTTCCCCCCTCCCAGCAGTCACAGTCATGCAGCCGGTGCTACAGACAGAGTGGAAAACCACTGAAAGCACCCGCCGAAATAAAAATCAATGAGTCGTTTCTGATAATAAACATCCCCAAGCGTAGCCCAGCCAACTGCTCTTCCAACACGAATATTCATTCCCCTTCAGCTCCTTCATCCCTTGTACATTGTTTTTCTTTCTGTTTAAGATCTGTAACAAGAACTTGGCAGAAACCAGATACAAGTGGGTCAGGAGGCCCTTGTGGTTTTCAAGGCTTGTTTTCCATAACCCGTTCTGTCCTGTAACATATTTTGCACAAAGGGCTTGGCAGCAGATCTAATCCATGCAGCAGGCAAGCTGCTGAGGGCAGGATGGCAGGCTGGTGCTCGTGGCATGGGAAGTCCTGCCTTCCCTTGTGTGTCACAGCAGTGTCCCTGTGAATGGTGAGCACTGGGGACTATCTCTGGGAGCCACCATGCTTGCCAGGAGCACTATTGGCACACAGCAACTTCCCCTGCTCCTCTCTCCCTGTTCCTTCCTGCTTCTGTTTCTCTTCTCTTGCTAGCATTGAGATCAGGGTGTAAAAAGGACAAGGCTAAGGAGCTCACCATGAATAGATCATAGACGTGGATGTTTTGATGGAAGCAAAGGCCTGCTCCGATGCGGTGATCTACACAAGCTTTTCATCCCTTTCTTCCCTCTTGTCCTTTGGACTGTGCAAAGACCTTTCCAGATGGCTCTCTGCTGAGATGTGAGGCCTCTGAGCAGCACAGAGCAGGACAGGGATAAGGAAACACATCCCCATGCAGGAGTCCAAAGTGCCACAGCAGAAGCATGTCTGAGCCAAATCCTGGCCTGGGACACCGGAGCACTTTCAGGCACCATGAAGGCAAGGACCCGCTCTCCTGGGATGGCCATCGACAGCAGCCCACGGAGCCTCTGTGCACTCCCTCCCCCCTACAGACACCAATCCTGCACAACCTCAGCACAAACTGGTTCACATGAGCCTGGCTGTCTGCAGGAAACCCATGTCCAAGGGACCCCACTGTCCTGAAGAACACCTGGAGCTCCACACCAAGACCTGCTGGGAGCTGGTATGGTAGCGCCAGTGATGGTCCACGAGCTGAAACCAGGCAGCAGGATGTCACAACCCTCCAGCCCATCACCTCTGCCCTGAAGTGTTCCTTCAGGCGTATTGAGCATGTTCTCAAGCAACAAGCCTCTGTTTCTGTAGTGAGAGTTGGGGAGAAGACACTGGGGCTGGAGACCTGAGATGTGATATCAGCAAGGTGCGTGCTTAGCTGACGAGTGCCTCAGGGACACCAGCAGGCTCAGAGCAGTTGGAATTTCTCTGTTTTGCTTTTTGTCTGTGTCTGAGGTGATGGGGCAGGTCCATGATGTCTCCAGCAAGCCATGCTACAGGCATGTACCTCCAAGGGACAGCTGCCACAGTTCGAAAGGAGCAGAGGGATGGCTCAGGGGACAGAAACTGGAAGACATAAAAATGGGCAATGAAGTACTAAGTCTGTAGGATTTTGTTTCTCTTCTTCGGGCCACTTGGTCCCAGGTTCCTGTTTCCAAATTTCTAGAGGTCTCTTCCTCTGGGTGGTGCTCACCCTGCTTCCCTCTTTACAATGGGCCAGGTAGACCTTGCTCACTGCTCAGGGCACAAAGACATCCCAAAAAACTTTCTGAGCATAAGCCAGACCTGTTCCCTCTCTGTCCCTCTCTGTTTTTGAGAGCCGATTTCCTCCTTGTGCCAGAGAGCCTCCAAAAAGAGAGAAGGAAAGTGAATGTGCTCGGGGTGTCAAGGGGGGGAGAAAAAATAAAATAAAAGACACTGCAACAGAGAGAGGGCCAAGAAAAATATTTAATCCAAACAATGAACATTGTCATTTCCTCCCACAGTCTGCATTCCCAGTCAACTTCCCTGGGCAAGCAGGGAGAGCCAAGAATGACCGGGCGCTCTGCCTCACCAGCGTGAATGTGTGTAAGGAAAGGGCTGTGTCCTGGGGACACGGTGCTATAGCATCCCTTTAGCCAGCTCCTGTCACATCTCTGGCCTTAAGGACTGACAGTCTTCTGCAGGGGAACAGTGGTTTACAAGGGTGTTGGAGGGATTGGGACAGGGATGGGAGGGGGAATTTTCAGGGACCCAAGCTGGGGTGGTGGATGTATTGGGGCTTTAAGTGAACCAGATGTTTAACAAGGCTTTGGGCACTCTTCAGGTCCTCCCAGGGGCCTCCCAGAGCTTTTGGAAAGATCTTGCTAGTGGCTGAGGTGGGGAGGAAGGAAAGACACCCGGCAGGGAGAAGCTCCCCTCTGCCTCTCGGAGGGCTCCTGCAGCCCCTCCATGCTTTCCTTTCCCCACACACCCCGCCTGTCCCTCCCTGCCACGGGCAGCACCTTCACCTGGGACATGGCTTCTCTTGCTCCAGACCCCTGGAGCTGTAGCACTCTGCAGCCCTGGGGCAACTCAGGCTCGTGTGCCATGGTTCTGTGAACCCTGGTTTGGGCTGACATCCCTCTGCCACCAAAGGGATGGGGTTTCCAACTGAGCTTCCCACCACTAGTGACTCGTCCATCTCAGGAGCAGAGTTACCGGTGGTGAAGCTGAGGCACGAGGCGTGAGTCCGAGGGCAGCAGCAGCAGCAGCTTTTCCAGGGCTGGTCCCTGCCCAAATGGTGGTTCCCCTGTTTCTCTGGGGGTGCTTTCAAGGCAACAGCTGAGGAGGGCAAAGACACCTGCGCCTTCTCAGCCACGTGGCTGTGTCAGCTTGATGCTCAGAATACCAATTCCCAAAGGGAAAAATGAAAGGACAGCAAAACCCAGGCTGACTTAGAAGCTCCATGAAAGCAAACTATGCACCCTCCTTGGGTGGATCAGCACAGTCACAACACCCTGGACCAGTCTGGGAGAAAGCATTTTGCTTCTTAAGGCTGGACTTGACTCCCCGAAACTGGGATTTGGCCTTTCAATGGCTGTGTGCAGATAGAAACGACAAGCACTTTCCACCTCAGTGGTAGATCAGGGGAGTCTTTCAGCTCCTCAGTTACACAGCTGGCCAGGTGAATGCTGATTTTTTTTTTTTTTTTTTTCCCCTCTTTATTCCACCTTCCTCCAAAGCATCTGGAAGGGGTGATGGCCAAAAGCAAGGTGCTGGGCCTTCAGGTGTGCTCAACCAGAGCAAAACCTGCATTCCTGGAAAATAATGTTTCCCAAGCACTGGCAGTGCAACACTGAAATATGTACAACACTGATGGGATCTGGGATTGAGCCTTCGTGATCCACCTTTCCCTCACCTGTTGCACCTTTTTGTGCTCTTTCACACTGAATCAACCTACGTGTGAGGTGGATTTGAAGAAAAATGCCTGGAGCCTTTCTTCCTCACTGATGGCAGGGCAGCAGCCCCGAGGATGGAGCCAGCCTGGGGACTATTCAAGGGCTGTGGAAAAATACTGTGCACAGGCACTGTACCCTGCGTGACATCTCCCAGCATCCTTGAGAGATGGACCCACTGAGCACTCGGAGATGCTTCTGGCTGGCATGCACTGGGATCTAACCAGCCCTTTCTCCCATCCTTCCTCTGCCTGCAATATTTTTCCCTCTTCCATTCTTTTCCCTCCTTTGATTTTTTCTCTTTTCAGCTGTGCCTGCTCCCAGCTTTGAGAGCCTCTGTTTTTTTAGCCTATTTAAATTGCCAAGCCCTTGATTTGCTGTTACTATTTTCGTGCCGGCAGCACAGGGCCCTGGCCCAGCAGCGCCAGATGCTGCACCTCCACGTGCTGACACACGCCCCGCTGCAGCTCCTGTCTGAACAAACAAGGAAGATGGATGGGCGAGCGGGAGATCCGCTGACACAGCCCGTCTCCCTGGCTGCCTCGGTGGCACGCCGCCTGGCCCAGCAGCTCCCCACCACTCAACACAGCGCAGAGCGGCTGCTGCAATTGCCTTATTCATTTTTTCCCTGTTTATAAGAGACATTTCAACCAGCCCACGACCCCCCCAGGCTGCAGGGTGCGTGTTCCGGCAGTTGGGACCCAGCTGACCATTTCCCTGGATCACATCCGTCACCTTCGTGTGGCACAGCTGGGCATTGGGGTTTTCCTTTTTCTTGGCAGCACCTTCCGACATCGTCAGGTGGTTTTGCGAGTGGCCTTCTCCCACCGCTGGCATTGCTTTCTGTAGAGCCACGCGTCTCGAGCACAGGCTGAGCAGAGTCTGTACAGGGTCTGCTCCCTCACATTGCCTATCCTCGGCACATTGCATCGCCTGTGTCCTCCCTTGCCATGATTCCTGCAAGGCCAAAATGAGACTGATGCAAGGACAAGGGCTCCTGTGCCCTCGAGGGTAACCAGCACTTTACTTCGCTCTTTCTGCTTGCAAAGACAAAACCATCTGGAGGTTCCCAGTAAGGCAAAGGCACAGGAGTCACCATGTTCTCCAAACACTAGGCAAGGAGCGGGGACAGAAATCCCCAAACCCTGTGCCTGGCTCTCCTGAGCCTCGAGTCCAATTAGTCATTTTTTATTTTCCCTTCATATGTTTTTCCAATGTAATTTGGAGCATGAGTTGTTAAGTTTCCCCAACAAGTGTTGCCATAGGAGCCTGTATTTGTTTAGGGTGGGGTACGGGCTCCGGCTGGGTGAGAGGAGGGGGCAGTTAGCCCTGATAGGTGTAGTGAGAGGCTGAGAGCCTCTCCTTCCCCATCCTGTCCCTGCCTCTGTCCTCCCCCCACCTTGCACGCAAGATCTGGAAATCGTTTCAGACCTGTGCAGCCAGGATGGGCAAACCTCCCCATAATTGTATGGAAACTACCAAAGCGACGGGTGTTGTTTTGCCAGTGACTCATGACATATGGAGCAAAGCTCAAGGAAAAACTCCACCGCGGGGAAGGCTGCAAAAGCAAATCACACCCAGAAGAGCCTTCCCCTGCCAGCGGCCCTGGCCAGTCCCCTGACTGCATCCTGGCACCTGCCAACCCCGACATCCCTGCCCTGGCCCTCCCGGTGCTCAAAGCTGCTTCGAGACTAAGAAACCTTCTTTGATCACAATCATTTAAGACCCACCTGATGCTTTTTAGTGGAAGAGGAGTGTTAACACTGTTGCCTTGAAGAAAGTGCACCCTGGTCTCCTCTGGATGTGGTTTGTGACAGCAACGATTGGGGTCAAATCCCTTTTTGTTTTTGAGCGAGCTACCTAACTCGGCTGTGCCTCAATTTCCCAGCTGCAGGAAGGTGTGCTCTTTCTACTGCTCTTCCGAGGTCTTCCAGGCTAAAGTGATCTCTCTGTGGCTGCCTGAATTTGGCCTGTGGCCTGTGCTACTGATAGCAGAGACCAGACTTGGTGGTTTGCCATAATCCCTGCTGCTACTGCCTAAAGTGTTAGTAGCCTGTGTTGAGCCCATTTCTGTTCCTTGTGAGTCACAAGGACAAAAAGCCACATGGGTTCTCTGGTTTTGGCATGGTTTCTTCATGTGAATTTACTGGCGTTATCACCAGGCCCACATGTTGGCTTTGGCAAAGGGGGTGCAGGGCTGTTGTGGGGCAGTGGTGTTTTTCAGCAGGCTGTCATTCAGTTTAAGGGTGCTACATGTGAATGTCCATCATCAAAGGCTGAGTCTGGGCATTTTTGGGAGTCTGGTTGTTGTGTGGGGCCAACCAGATCCAATGAAACTAGTCAGCTGTTTCCATGAACAACGGGATAGCCAGGTTTCCACCAAGAGTCCTGTTCAGTCTGGAGAAGACTCTGGAAACCTTAAAGCACCTTCCCGGACTAAAAGGGGCTACACAAGAGCTGGGGAGGGACTTTCGGCAAGGGCATTGAGCAATAGGATAAGGGGTAGTGGCTTTAAACTGAAAGAGGGTGGGTTTAGACTTGATATTAGGAAGACATTTTTGACTCTGAGGGTGTTGGGACACAGGCACAGGCTGCCCAGAGAAGTTTTGGCCACCCCATCCCTGAAAATGTTCAAGACCAGAGTGAACAGGACACCTGGTATAGTGGAAGATGTCCCTGCCCATGGCAGGGGTGTTGGAATGAGATGGTCTTTAAAGCCCCTTCCAATCAAAACCATTCCATGATTCCACAGTTCTGATAGAAACCGTCCTTCTGGAGGTTGGCCATGGTTGCTGGGCCAGCAAGTACCATCAGAGAGCCCGAAGTGGAAGAAGCATTTAATTGCTAATCACCCTATCAACGAATGGCTTCTCCATGCTGTAGCTCGTTCAGCTGCTGCCTGGCGGTGCTGGTGTGTATCTGTGATAAATAAACCTTGGCTGCTGACCGCTCCTGACCCTCCTTGCAAGCGCTGCCCTGCTCGCAGCCGGTGCACGGGACAGTTTTCCAGCCATCGCTGGCTGCTTCCCAGCCCCAGCTGCTCGTTTCTCTTCTCTGATCAGATGACTCATGTAACTAAAACAACAAAAAACTGGTTTTCTGAATGGCTGCTTGTGCCATTTAACATTTCTGACACGATTCCATGATCCTCTAGCTGCTGCCCTTGGAACACCCACTACTCCCATCCAGACCAGCTGGGATATCTGGTGCCCTTTGGCTTTGAAGAGGGGGTTGTGTATGGTGGAAGTGGGCACAGGGGCCTTGCTGAGGACCTGGGACCTGTACTTTTGGGGGCAACCTTATGCTTTTGAATGACCTTTCACAAAGCTTTGTTCCTCTCTGCCTTAGCCCTTCCAAGCAGACGGCTGGTGTGATACCATCAACAACCGGGCATACTGCCAGTACGACGGCGGGGACTGCTGCTCCTCCACACTGTCCTCCAGGAAGGTAAGAGAGCACCTCCCAGGGCCTTGGCCAGGATCTATGGATTCAGGGGTGACTGCTATCGACGTTCTTTGGCTTTCCTGGCTGTGGAACTGAGCCTGCAATGCAATTCTCCCATGAACGGAGAACAAACCCATGATTTTAAACCAAAGCCAGCTGAAGCTGATGGACATCGTTGCACTGATTAAGAGTGGGGTTTGGACACAGGCCAGTGTGATTGAAGCTTCAGCCCAGCTCCCCCTGAGGTTCATGGGATTTCCTCTCATTTTGGGAAACAAGTCCCAAAGAAATGACTTCCACAGGACATAGTGCTAGACATGGTGAGTCAGAAGTCACCTTGTTGTGTAATTGAGCTGTCTCAGGGGATTTTTGGTATGGTCCACTGGCATCCGCTACAAATGATGTTTCCTCCCCTCTCTGAGGAAGGAAGAATAGTGTAGAGGGAGCAACTTGGCGTTCAGGTTGCTCAGACCCTTCTTTGTCTCCCGTCACAACCTTCCCTCCCACCTAACTCGCTATCCAGCACTCACAGCCCATTCTTCCTAATCATATCCAACAGCAAAACAAATCACAGGGCATGAAATAACTTCTCACTGCGAAAATATGTGAATTTGGATCTTCTCATCTTTGTTGTGGAGCTCGAATCATTTCTCCTTTCATCACGCATACATACACAGAGGAAAGAAAAAATAAAATCCTGGGAAGATCCACTTGAGATAGGAAAGAAAAGGCTTTACACCCAAGCGATGAGTGAAATCCCCACAACAGTATCATGACATCTCGGAGCAAGGCATGGCCAAAATAAAGGTTGGGTTCACAGCGGAAAGTGGAGGGGTTCAGTCCCATGGCTCTCAGGAGACCCAGACCCAGCTTGCATCCCCCACAGGTCCCAGATCAGCTGCTCGACAAGCCTCTAGCACATCTCTGTTAAGGCAGATGGAGAAATACAGGGTTTAAACATCACGAGATCCCCAAAGCACTCCAGCCCTTCCTTCACTGATCCAGTCTGTGAAAAATCAAATGTGTTTTCACAGTAAGAAAGACTCCTGGCTCTGAGCCTGGTGTGTATAAAACCTCTGAAGGAAACTCTTTTCTCAGCTCCCATGGCTCATCACCAGGCCACTGTCAACCAGGAGTCAGATGCTCAGCGCACGCCCTCCCTCCTTTCTCTGCTACCACCAGCTAAGGGGACGCAGGCTTGCTCAGTCACATGCAGTTGTTATAGAGAAAGTAACGTGCAATGAACCTCCCTACCTGCATGGGGTGTCTCAAAGCTGCCCAGCTTGTGAGTGGCCCGAAATGAACCCACTGCCTGCCCCATGGAAGGCTGTTCCTGCTCACAGAGCCTCTCTCCTGCCTGGCTTTCCTTAATCCACCATGCACAAGGACAATACACCCTCCTGTTGGGCAGTGTGGAGGTCAGCTCTGCAGCTGGGAGCTTGGCTGAGCTTCTCCAAGAGCTGCAGAAGACGAGGCTGCATTATCTTCATGCTTTGCTGGAAGAGTCACAGGTCCACAGGTTCAGACGGGGATGAAGGGGGTTTTCTAATAGGGACCAAACCTAAATCTAGAGGTGCCTCACCACTGCCAGCCCTAGTCCGAACATCTTACACCCATCAGGGGACACTTCTTCCCAGGGCTTGACATTGGGGGCACAAGATTCAACCTGACCTTTGGCCACAAAATTTGAAACACGTTAACAAAAAGGAAAAGGCTAAGAACAAAACTCAGCTGGAGACAGGTTGTATCAGAGCCCATTCCCCAGCGAGCGCAGAGCCTGGCCGTGCCAGCAACTGGGCACAGCCCAGAATGTCCATTTGTCCACAGCGGGGCTGGAGAGGCCTTGTGGGGGTGTGGGGGTGTCTCGGGGCGGAGGCTGAGCTCTCCCTTTGTCCCGCAGGTGATCCCGTTTGCTGCTGACTGCGACCAGGACGAGTGCACGTGCCGCGACCCGGCGGCCGAGGAGAACCAGTAGCGGCAGCTGAGGGGCCTCTCTCGGTCAGGCAGCGCCGCAGGAGCCAAGGGGCAGCGGCGGGGCCGTGGGCATGGCGGGGCAAGGGGCAGGAGCGTGAGGGAGAGCCGGGCAGGGGGATGGCGACTGCACACGGAGGGCTCGAGTCCAGGCCACCAAGGAGCCCAGGAGGGCAAGCACGTGGTCCCCTCCCCATCGCTGCTCCCTCCAGAACCCACGCGAGGGGCTCAGGCAGGGGTCTGGTGCCACCTCAGCCACACGCTGGGCTAGGGTCCACGCCGAGAGCCCAGGTGCTGCCATGGATGGTTGTCCTGGTCCGGCTCCTGGGTGTCTGTCTTTGCTCTGGATTTTGTCACTATTCACCCCTCTCTGCTGTACAGGCTTCTTTTAGCAAGGTCGAGGTAGTTGTGATCTCTCTGCAAATATTTAAACTTAATTATATCTATATACATATATATAATATATATATATAAATATATATTATATTTTCTTTGCTCTTGATGAAGCTGAGAAAGGATATCCTTTATCACACACCCATGCTGCTGTGAAGTACAAACTGTTGGGAAAAGCACAGGAGGAGCAGGGATTTTCCCCTTCCTTGCTGAGAGGGAGCTGGAAGGAGGACAGAGAGAGAAGCCAAACATCCAGGCCATGCCAGGAGAGAGCTCCCCAGGCGTGGAGGCTCCCACCTCAAGGTGATTTGGGCATCTTGCAGGGACCAAGTTTTGCCCTTGGTATTTGCCAATGCTTTGCCTTGTTCTGCTTAGGGTGTGGATCAGGATCAGGAATCTGGGGTTGAGAAAAAATGTTGCTGTGCCCTTGAATCATCCCAGTGAGCACAGCAGATTCCAAGGGCACCACAGGCATCCATCACACATTATTTTAAAGCCCTCTGGGCAGGGTTATGTGTCCATGGGGATCACTGCATGGTCAATAGGAGCAAAGACTCACCATGCTCCCTCCCTGTCTCACTCCCCCAGCCACTGCACACCCAAATGGACGTAGAGGCCAAACCATCGTAGCTGTGTGATGCTTGAATGAAGGATGCTGAGGCGGTCCTTCTTCTCTTCCCCCCACGTCTGAGCTCCAACTGAGTTGTGTTGTCAGCAGCTCTCAGAGGAGACTAGACCCTGTAATGCCAAAGGGACCAAAAAAAACCTGTCAGGAGACTTTGAGCATCATGTCTCACTGAGATTTTCCTTAGCAGAAGTAGTATTATTATCTCTGTCCAAGCCCCTCACACTGGACATACAATTGCTGACTTCCAAGAGGCTCCTGCTCCTGTAGGCACTAAGTGAAAATCTGCAGATTCAGTTCTGGCCTCAAAGAAGCCCAGCAAGAAACTCTGCCCCCCATAAAATTGATTCCCAGAAGCTCAGCTTGGACCCAGCCGCATAAAGGCAGCAATAGGGAAGGTGCCTGGCTCCAGCTGGGAGTATCATGGATGGTTTTGTGCTGCAAAGAGGCAGAGAAAAGGGATAGAAAGAGGAGAGGAGAGCAGAGAAGGGACCACAGAGTTGGAACTCACTGCAGTGTCCCCGGGTGAGCTGCAGGCAGGGACCAAAGGACTCCAGGCTGCCTGGCTGTGTCCTGCCTGCATGGCCTGTGCTGTTGGATACAGGCTTCAAGCCGGAGTTTGTCTGGTGAAGGAGTGGTGGAGAGAGGGTGACACGGTGTGGAGAGACCAGGAATTTTCAAGGCATCGTTTGGCTTCCACTAGCTCTAGCCCATGCTGTTCTGTCGGGCACTGCCTACGGTTGTGTTTTACTGGAGGACCCGAGTAGGGGCAGAGGTGCTCGGACATCCTGCCAGCATCCAGGCAGGAGATGCCTTTTCCTTCTCCAAACCCTTTCCTGACCCCATCTACTTGGCCTAGGCAGGGATTTGAAGAGAGGTGGGGGACAATGAGCCCCATCCCCTCTTGCAGTAGGGACGCCGACATTTCTGTTCTCGTCGTGCACAGGTGACGACACCCCAAAATTCACCGTCAGCTGGGCAGAGAGCAGCAACATTTTGTCAGATACCCACTTTTCAATAAAAAAACAGCTCTCAAGCAACCCAAGGAAATTCAAATAATAGCTGGCCCAACACCCCCAGGATGTGCAGCTCGGGCAGCCTGTCCTGCTCCACCAGTGCAGGAAAGGGGAGACCCAGGGGTGCCAACACAGCAGGAGTGGGGTCCTGGCAGCCCCCACAGGTGGGGACAGCAGGGACGTGGGATGAGCGTGACATGCAGAAGCAGAATTTCAAGTCCCAGCATCTTGCCATGACAAACCCTTCCCTGCCTGGTGTCAGCATGCCTATGTGTTTATATGCCAAATTTTTATCCTCTTGGCATGAAAATCCCATTGTTTTTTTTTTTCTCTGCTTGCCTGTGTGTGCAGGGAAGGGACTGTGCCCCATGGAGAGGAGAACTGGGGGGTTGGGATGGGAAATGCTGGCTTGGCTGGTAGACATTTGTGCTTCTCATGACCAGACAGCTTCTATGTACTGAAATACTGTTCTTCTATAGCGACACTGAGCGGTTTTTGTCCCCTTTAGGGTTTTATTCACAACGGAGGCTGCTGCTATTTTTATTTTTTTGTATTTGATAATTATTTTTTATAAAAATCTATGAAAAATAAATAATCTTCTCATCCTCCATCTCTTTCGCCTCCTTGATTCACCCAAAAGGGGGCCAGGGAGGTGGTTTGCCTGTCCTGACACCTTCGGTCTGACACATTCTCCTCTTCCCAAACCACGGACTCTCCCAGAACAGTCACAGCCCAGCTGGAGATTTCCTTCAGGTTTTGGGGTGTGTAGGGACACTCACCTCCAGTGAGTGCCACCCAGGCAGCTTTTGCTGTGCCACCAGCTGCAAGAACACTTTTGCAGAAGGTCTTCTGCTGGTTATGCTGGTTATGCGTCAAGGCCGGTCACTTTTTCTAATTAATCCACTTAAAATGTAGTGAAATCTCTGTGTGTGTGTGTGTGTGTGTGTGTGTGTGTTCATGCCCCACCTCCCTGGGCATGGGGAGCAGAAGGTGGCTCACACTAGAGCCAGAGGACCATGTGGTATCCTGGCAAGAAAGTTAAAACCCAGGACAATAAAGTTACTTTAAGATTTGGGGATTTTTTTTCTTTGTTTCTTTAAGCAACCAGGTAAACTTCGTACCTATGGGCTGAGAAACCCCAAAAAAGCCCTTGCCCTGTGTTTAAACCCCACTCTTCTTCCTCCAGCCATCTCTGATGCCCCTCATCGGTCTTTTCTTGGTGTCTGGTCTTTGCACAGGGACTCAGTCCCAGAGGAGGAACAGCATCTCCTGGTGACCTCAAATGTCCCCTCTAGGGCAAAGCTCCCCAGATCATGCACTCTGGAGAGCAGCCAGATTTGTTGAAAAGGAGTGGTCCCTGCTGCCCCCTGCTTTCTGGGGATGAACAGGGCCTGCTGGCCAACGCCAACCCTTCCAACACACACACATATCACCAAAGCCTTCCTAAAAACCTACCAGTGTGCTGGTGACGTGCCCCTTACAGTCTACTTCACCCTTTTTGGGGTGGCTTTCTCCAAACCCCCATGGATTGCAGGCCAGATGAGCCCTGAGGAGATTTTGTGATGAGCCAGCTGTGCTGAGATCTTCTTACACAGCAGTTTAGGCTTGCAGCTGCACAAGCTGCTGCCAGACAGACCCTCTCCTCCTCCTCCTCCTCTTCCTCCTCCTCCATCTCGTTACATAGCCACAGCTTATTGTGCAGTGAGCTGGTGGTTAACTGCATGGAAAATAGCAGAAGGAAAGTATCGGGGTGTATTTTTAGCTTATTTTCCTGCAATTTAGCACTGGGAAAAGAAAAAAAAAAAAGTCAAGTTGTTCCATGAGACTCGATGAAGTCTGGTTTCCTACAGATTCGTGTGCTACAGCCCCTAAATTCCCGCTGTGTCCTCCCAGGTGTCCTGTCTGTCTGCCTGCAGGAACCCCGGACTCTCCCTGGTCTTCCACCCTTCTGGCAGGGCAGGTGGCAACACACGCTGGGCTTGGCCAAGGGACCAGCCCTTGTACGTCCCGATGGCCTGGCCATTAGGCACAACACTGCACTCTGAGTGGCTTCTGGCATCCCTGGCAGACCTCACCTCGGTTCAGGCGCTGCTTTTCACATTCTTTGTGGGATGTTAACACTCGTGTTGCTGCTAGTCCTCTCTCAAAAGTCTGCCAGATAGACTAGGACATGCTCTGGGGGTGGCTGACCACCAGACAGCACCATTCCATCCCCCTTTTATACTAAAAGAACGGCTGAAAGAGGCTTTTTTGGACGCTGCTTCCAAGTTCCCAGCCTCTGTGGAGGCTTGCAAATCAAGGGCTGAGAGACCCTTGCCGAGGATGCGTAAATAAGTGTGGTTTTTCCCCCAAAGGTGACTGGAGACATCTTTACCTTCCCAGGTCCGGCACAGCAGGTGGGCAAGGCGAGGCGCAGGACATGGCTCCATCTGTGTGTGCTGAGTGGTTTGGGACTTGGCTAACCCAGCAGGCAGATGGGCTAATGCTAAACTTGTGTGAAGACTCAGCCGAGTTCAAAGGCTGGGAGTGTTTCATCTGTGACCAAAGATGACATCAACTGGACCAAAACTATAAACAAACACTCCAGCTTGCCAGAGCCAGGGATTACTAACAGCTCCGTTTAATAGTCAGTTAAATTATCATCTGGAGTTTTACATAGTGTTACAATGATTTTGTTGCTGTTGTTTAAAACCTTGGTTTTTTTTATTATTCTCTTTTTTTAATTAATCCAGAAGGGTTTTGTATTTCTTGCCACATGGCTATCTCACCCTAAAGCACCCTACTTTCAATCTACAGTAGTAAAACGTCACATTAGAGTTTTAATAGAACATCAAGGAACATGAATTGTAGCCATCTTTGTAAAGAAAAGGACCAAACCGTCTTTATATGTTAAATAACTCCACAACAAGTAAAAGGTAGTAATGCTATTACAGGGGTACGGACGCAGCAAAGAAAAGTTAACGACCCAGAGGTTCATCTCAGGTGAATGATTGCTCATTAATTCACAAATAAAACAAAAAGAAAGGGCAGGGGGTGAAGGAGGTTGCAGAAATGGTTGGAAAACAGTTCTCGTCCAGTTTTCATGTTGCTGGCAGCTTGGGAAGAACTGGGAGTCCAAGACAGAAAATGTTGTGCAGGCCCAGCAGTAGGACCCTGCAGCAGATGCGGGTGGGGTCAGCTCTGCAGGGAATCACAGAGTCATAGAATGGTTTAGGTTGGAAGGAACCCTAAGGACCATCTCGTTCCAACCCTGCTGCCGTGGGCAGGGACACCTTCCACTAGGCCAGGGCACACCTGTTTTGGATGGGCAAGCCCCACACAACACCTGTTGCCAAGGCCAGGCCTTCAGCCACGGCTCAGCCCCCCATGGCACATCGGTCTGGTGCCCCATGGTGGCTGCTGGCATCTGCCTGAGATGGACTCGCGTGGTAGCTGAGAGACTCGGGCAAGAAAATCCAGGCTTGGGCAAGGCTCTGACTTGCAAAGCCAGAGTGAGGAAACCAAGAAGGAAGCCCTCACAAAGCCAGGGTCACCGTGAAAATGCCCCACAGTCGTGCCACGCTGGCAGGCCCCGCCAGCACGGCGGCTGCAGGGGCACCATGGTGGGCAAACGGGCAGAGCACAGCCCTGCCAGCAGCCTGCACAGTCCGTCATGAGACGAGGATGCTGAGCCCCATCCAGCTGTGCAAGGGTGCTGCCAAATGACTTTGGAGGGGTGGCTTTCCCCTCACCCTCCAAATCCCAGCCCATGGGGAAGCCGGGGCCCAGGGAGCAGAGTCTGGCCCAGCTGGCTGATGATGCTGCAGGGCTTCGGTTGCCCATGCAAGGGCTTTGAAGTGTCAGCACAGAAGCAGAACAGAAGTATCTGCAGACCCTCAGTGTAAATCTTGGGGCCAGATGAAAAAGTAACCTAGGCAGGTGTGGATGCATGGGGTGTCCAGGGTTTTCCTGGCAGCGTCACAGCGAGTGGCTGGCAGACGGCACTGCTCCCATCCTTGCTGCTGCACCTAGCAAGCAATAAAAGAGAGGAGTCTGCTACCCAAAGGAAAACAGTCTGCATTTCATATAAAGACCATGTACATGGTATTACTTGGCGAGAAACCAGCTGGCGTCTGGGCCAGAGCAGCCTTCGTTCAAGCATCCCTTCGAGGCGTTGAGCAGAGGTGCCCTTTGCCCAGGCCTGGATGGCTGCCCAGCTGGAAGTTAAAAGTTGTCTCAGCATCTGCTGGGATAAGCAAAAGGACAAACAGAAGAGTCTTGGCCAAGAGTCTCTCTGGCTGAAAGGAAAAGGAGTGATGACGCAGTACAGATCGCCTGCCTGCATATACCTGTGCATGGAGGTGGCACTTGGTCTTGCTCTGAGCCCTAAGCACTTGGCAGCATCAGGCACATCAAAATGTAGGGACAAACACATGAGAAAAAGCCAAAAGGATCCAGGAGGCTTCCTTCTTGCACAGAGCAGACATTTGTCTGATGACCCCTGCTAGACACATTCATTACAGCAACGATACGGGGATGCCCAGGTCATACTGACTGCTGGTGGCTGCTCCCAGCCGCTCCCCAGTCCAGGCCAGCTGCCCCTGGAGAGAGGTCTGCCCATGAGAAGGAAAGAGCAAAGCACTGTGTGGTCCTGCAGGAAGATACTGAACTGCTGTTGAGAAAATACAGGGACGCAGCGCTGCTGGCAGTGACTGGGTGCAGACCACAGCCGCCTCCCTCTCAGCACCATGCAAATATTCAAGCCATGTCCTTGGCAGGTAGGAGGAGGAATGAAGCAGAAAATCATATGAGACAGGCTGAAGAGTGTTCCTGCCAAGACTGAAAAAAATGAAAAGGAAATTTCTCTCTACAGGCATCGTAAAAATCCCACTGTAGGGCTCCAGTCTTGTCCGGATCAAAGGTGCGCAGCTGGCAAGTCCAGAGCTGCCTCCTCTGCAAACCAGGCAGGAAGCTGAAGCTAAAAGGAACCTGCTTTCTGCCTCCAACACCATCTGCAGTGACAGGGATGTGGAGAATCATTTGCTCTGAACCAAACCGAGTGTCCCAGTACAACCCCAGCTCTCTGGCTTCAAAGAAAAAAGTTACCAGAGGAAGAGGCAGATGTGAGCCTGAACACAGGCAAGAAACACCCCCAGAAGCCTGTCCTCCACGCCCTCTCTGGGACCAGAACCTTCAGGGCCATCCTGCACCACGGCACTGGGGTATCCTGCATCCCTCTCCCCTCACCACGCAGAGCCTGGGCTATGCCACTGGTGCAGAACATCTTGTCTGTGCCATCAGGCTGCTGCTCCCCTTGCTGGGCTCTCCTCAGCAGCAGCTGGATGTTGCTTCAAAGTTTTTATTGTGGTGGGTAAAAAAAAAAAAAATAGGAAAGATTTTAAAGTTGACTTCCTAGGAGTGTGGTCCCTCAAGAAGAAAGCTCCCTGAGGCCAAGCTGCTTTTGTTCTGGAGGACTCTGCATCTTGGAGCACATGTGAGTTTTGACCATGGCAGAAGAACCTGAGGAGATGGGGTCACGATGCCCAGCGGTGACATCACGATGCAATGGGGTCTCTTCACCCCAGCTGATGACAGCACGCCAGCTCTGCCCATCAACGGCACCGCTGCTCGCTCAGGTCTCACCCAGACCTCATGCTTTACAAGAGCACCCTGTTGGCCGTCCAGTGGCTGATTAGCTCAGCCACAACCATAAGCATCTCAACCTGACCTGCGTGCTCTGCCTCCATTTTGCCTGCATCACCTGCTCTCCCATCCTGGCTGTGTCACGGTGTTTCTCCCGTGACTGGCGTCCCCCACCCTTGGGGACAGTCCCCACAGCCAGGGCAGGGATGGGGCAGGAGAAGAGGGCTGTGCCCTCCCAACCTGCCTTCTCCACCAATGCTGAGGAACCTCTTGGCAAAATGAATAAAACAAAACCAAGAAAACTGGGTCCCACAAGACTTCTAACTAGAAAGGCTTTTGGCCAAGTTGAAGAAGAAACTAATACTGAATCAGTCCTGCACAGAGCAGCCAGTTTTGCTCCCCAGTCCAAATTCTTGCCTCCAGAAACATCAGTGACACCCTCCCCCTCCATGGGTCCGTGTGTAAAACCCTCAGAAATGCCCATGGGAAGGCCAGCCTGAGAGCAGGTGCCCAGAACCCTCAGTAGTCCTTGTCACCATAGTCATTGTAAAGGACACTCAGCGTCTGCTCCTCGCACGTCTTCCTGAGGTCCCGGCTGAGCTCCGACCAGTCGAGCCCATAGGGCTTGATCTCGCTGTAGCGACAGGCGAGGTACTTGAGGGATGAGCGCTGGAGGCTGATCTTGGGCTCCTGCAGGAGGCCATTGCACCAGCTGCTGAGGTCCCCCAGCTGCGAGAGGATGAGGCCAGCCTTCCTGCAGCGAGGGCGGGCAAGGGGAGATGCCAGGGGGGCGATGGACAGCGAGGGGTGGCGGGAGTGATGGACACACCATGGAGAGGATGGCGGGAAGGGCGGGAGGTATGTATGAGGAGAGAAAAGTAAAGACAGTTAAGGACACCATGGCAGCTCCTTGAGGGAGAAGAGATAATGCAAGAGCAACTGAGCAGAGCCTGATGCTACCAGGACAAGAAGGGATGGCAGGGCTGGGGGGGACACACCATCCCCAAGGCAGCACTGCAAGCTAAATCCATGTGAGAATAGCCCCTACCCAGGGCAGAGATACCCATGTCACCATGGCACTGCTGGGCCTGCTGCACTGGTCTTATGACTCACACTTCCCTGTCCTGTCCCCTCTTCTTCCACCATGTGTCACCCACACAAGGCCAGGTTTGCTGAGAGTTTGTTAAGGAGACAGTCACAGGTGTAGCTGTGAAACCCCCAGCACCTCCTTGGGGTGGACATCACCAAGGACTCAAGTGGCACCACCTGTCACTGTTGCAGCTACTGGACCCCAAATGTAACAGGATGGGAAACTGGGAGCCAATAGCACTGTGGGCAGTGGGGATAAATGCTAAAGAGTGTCAGGTGTGACATATATGGCCAGCCCAGAACAGTGTTACCATGTGTGTCCTCTCCTGTAAGTGTATGTGCTGCATAATCAGGAGCTATGCTGGTCACTCATGGCTTGGTGTAGGACACAGAACCACAAAATGGTTTGGTTGGAAGAGACCTTAAAGATCATTTTGTTCCACTCCCCTGTGCCGTGGCAGGGACACTTTCCTCTTGACCAGGTTGCTCCATGCCCCAACCTGGCCTTGAACATTTCCAGGAATGGGGCATCCACAACTTCTCCAGCGCCAGAAATGCACAGTGCTGGGACCAGCACGCCAGGACACCCCAGAGGATGAGGGAGATCGAAGAAAAGAAAAAATCCAGATCAGAACATCATGCCTGGCTCGTGAGGATCTGTGTGGAAGGCTGAAGGTGAGATAAAAATTGAGATCCGCATAGGATGCGATACCACAAGACATCAGTACAGCGAATGACACTCCCGCCACACGACTCGTAATGCTTAGGAACAGTTTAGGAAACCTGTCCTACAGGACACTGTGCAAACCAGAAGGGATACACTGGGACATACATCAGACACATCCAAAAAGCTCTGAGGGAGTGGAGGATGCGGCAGAGCTCCCTGGTTCTTTGCACGTGCGTTTTGCAGCTTCCAGTTGTGGAGAACCAGATGAGGAAAGGCAAGTCACTGCAGCAGCAGTCTGTAAAGAGTCACAACCCAGCCAAGGAAGCCTTGAGAGATGGTCAGGTGGCAGAGGGAGAGGAAGTCCAGGATGAATCCATCTTCTGCAACAGACATACAGCACACCCAGAGCATCACAGCCTCAGTGCAGGCTTGTCCTGGTAGTGAGAAAGCGCTAAATTACCAGTCTCTTGTATTGGATGAGACATTGGAAGAGCACAGAGGATCATGGCCAAACATGACCTAAGCAGTGTTCTCTTCTTTGCAAATTTCTCCTCTTAAAATCATGCTTCTAATGTTTTTATCGAGAGAATCAGTTTGTACAGATAAAACACATTGTGTTCATTTTAAACTTGTCTCGCACTTTGGGTGATCTCCAGGGAATCTGGCAACTGTGGAGGCAGTGGATTCAAATGAAGCATCTTGAAGGTATCTCACGTGCCTGGAAACCCAGACAAAAGTTTAAGTGATGAGCTGGGATAAGTTTCCTACCCAGCTACAAGGTCAGTTGGTGGGTTAGAATACTCAGGGAAGAGAAGATACATCCCCTCGGTAACTTTAACTCAGCCTCTGCTCAGCCCAGAACAGGCAGCAGTCACAAATCATGATGCTGAAGGAAAAAATCCCATTCTTACTGGACATTCTTACTTAGGATAAGCAGGGAGGGCTGGTTTGACAGCTCACGGGTGTGTGTACCAACCATGAAAGAACATGCACTGCCTCTCCAAACCTCCCTCCAGGCCAGGTACACCATGGCAGAGCTGCTTGGAGAGGAATTAATTTACCCCAAGTCCAGCCAGAGCCAACCTTGGCTTTCCTGGAGAGCAAACCTTTCAAGGTTTGGATGTGGCCGCAGCTCCAAGGGCCCAATCTGGAGCCACTGAAAGGTTGTCTAGTTCTGCAGCCACATGACATCTGCCACCCCAGAGCTCATGTCCAGGGCATGCCAGAGAGTGCTTAGCATGGTGCTGGCTCTGGAGACAGCCACCCAAGCTGGCCAGCCGTGAGAAAATAGCCAAGCGCTCACTTGTCTTGGTCTCTGCATCTGACACCTGAGCAAGGTGCCACGAGTGCCTCTCCTCCTCTAGCATTACAGGTACCCTCATGAGAATGTCTACCTAATACCATCCCACAGATTTTGGCTCAAAGCCCATAGGCACCACCAGACTTCACTAGGCTTTGCACCAAATCCAGCTTCCACTTCTTGCTTTTTTCTCCATTTCCTTTCCTTATGCAAAGACCAGGACTCTCTGCATCCCTTCTCGGACCGTGAGGGAGTGATTTGCTTTCGTAGCCTCGGACAAGCATTATCTGTGCACTCGTGACAAGTTATGCTTCTTCAGTCCAGTAGCCAGCACTGCCAAGAAGGGAGACGAGTGCACCCCAAACGAGCAGAGTAGGAGGAGGCCTGGATGTGTGGAGAAGGAGGGACATGGTAGAGTCAGTCGCGTGGGTCCACATCCAGGACTTCAAAGGAGCATCAGTAACAGTCAAACAAACACTGTCTGCTGGCTAAATAATGTCATCTGCAAGTGATTTGTCCTGTCACCACCAGTCTGGGTGCTTCGCCCTCGCAGACGATCAAACAGGAGGTCTGCTTTCCAAGATTTGTCATCACCAGAACCCGCTGCAGCTGCCTAAATGCCTCTTTCCAAGTAGTGCGAGCTGCAAACACTTCATCAGCAACTTGCGTCATCCTATCCTAAGCGCTCCAGCATTTCCAGAGGGTGCAGTTAACCCTCTGGCTCGTAGATCCATGCAGCAAATGGTATCATTTGGGCAATTCAGTGGCATTTCTGGCTGCTCCGTGACAGTGCACCTCTGCCTCGCAGGGCTCGAGGAGGCAGCTTCCAGGCCGTGTTCTGGCTGGTCCTCGGCTTCCTCGCTGGGGCAGAGAACAGCAGTGGCAACTTTCAGCCTCAGTGATGGCAGCAGCTCTGTGACGACTCCAGTCTGCCACGTAAGGAATTTTATGTACTCCCCATGCAAATCACCACAACAGATGTCAGATGGTCTGTGCAAACTGGGGCTGGATTTCACATCTGGAAGTGGAGACAGAGCGGCATCCCCACAGCTGGGACCGAGACAAAGGTGAGACGTAAGTCCAAGCCTGCTGATCCCACTTGGTGTCAGGGGAATGAGGCAACCCTGGGCAGAGGAGCTGCTGGGAGCCTCTGCCCTAGAAATGGCAGACATCTGTGCTGGGATGTCGCTACTGAGCTTGGAGGTTGTGCCTCAAAGAGCTCACATTTCTTAGGACACAAATGGGAAAAGCGGAAAGAGAAGAGACCCCAGCTTCGCTCCAGGGCGTGAAGGACCTGGGCATGACCAGGAGACAAGTCCAAGGCACTAAGTGCAAGACAGGCACAACCTATTTGCTGAGTGTCTCTGACTGACTAGCAGAGGTTTGGAGGACAGAGAATGTACAGAGAATCTCCTGTCCTCTGCTAGAAACACACAAGTGATCACCTGGAGAAGCAGGGCTGGAAGACAGACGGTGGTGAGACCAGCAAGAGGAGGTATGGGAGGCCATGGTGTAAGGTGGAGGCCATGAATTTCACACGTAGGAGCTCCTGTTGACATACATTTGAAAGTAACCCTGATTTCCAGATGAGGTCACAGCTCTGGTTCTTTGGAGGCCAGATGCTATGAAACACCACTGCAGCCCACGCAACCTCTCAGCCCAGCTTGCTAAACTGACTGGAATCATCTGCGTTACTGGGAAAACACGCAGACCAAAGCAGATGCTGAAGGACACGGGGAGAAGGGAACATCTGGCTATCTCTACAAGCCTGGGACATTCTCAGGCAGCTGGAGGGGCTTCAGTGACCTGGAGAAGCCTGAGGAGAAGACATGGTGCCCATGAAGGCACAAAGGGACTATTTCAGACAGGAAGAGCTCAGGACAAGCTCCTCCAAAACCTGCTGTGGCAGCTCAGCACTGCCTGGGCACCAAAAACACTCGTGTCACCCCCACACAACCACAGATGTGGACCAAAAGCGAGGAAATACACAATTCAGACCTAAAGTCAGTCCTCTGCCTGCTGGGGACCACAAGTTGACAGAGCTCAGCACACAGAGGTGCATTCAACTCAAGCCAAAGCCCAGGAAAAGGCAGAAGGCAGAATCCGATCTCCACTCCTCAAAGGGGCATTATTTTTCCAAGACCTTCTGCCTTTTTGCCTGCGGCATCAGCTACCAAGGGAAAGAGAGAATCCCATCCCTTTGCCACTCTGCATAGCACGAGCATACTTGGCCACACTCTAGGGACAGTGTGGGGCTGAGGGGATGGACAAGGGCGCTGGGTTGACAACGGTCAGCCACTTTCCACCTTGTCCTATGTTAATGCTCCTTGCACGTGCACAGCATCCAGCAAAACAGAAACCCCACTGTGACACTCTATCACCCATCATCATATCATGAGACTTGCTAAAGAGATGCCTTCCTGGCGGCCAATATCCGTGAGGGACAAGCTTGCTGATGGGCAGGCCTGCCTGCCTAGCCAGCTCAGCTCCCAAGCCTACCTGGGCCCCAGCTCATCTTCACAGCGCCAGGTGAACTCCCCAAAGCTCTCGTAGTGCTGGTTGTAGTGGTAAAGGACTCGGTGGAGGCTGGGGGAGCCCAGGTCCAGCAGAGTGTTGTAGGCTGTCTGCTGCTCCTTGCCGCTCGTGTAGCCGTTGAAGAGGTTGTAGATCTTGTCTGCTATTTCTGGGCAGAAGGACAGGGGGTGTTCAGGGGGGTGCAAGGAAAGGCATGAATAAAGCCCACCAGGGCTAAAGCTCACTTCTAGGGAAACCAAGACCAGAACCAAGATTTGTCCAATGAGTTATGATTTATATCGTATCAGGACAAGGTCCCAACGGAGGAGCAACAGACTAGATGGCCTTCCCTGGACTCAGTCCAGGTTAGCTTCCCACAATTTGGTCTAATTAAGAGAAGAAATGGGTGGTGCCATTGGGTAGCATTAGTGCAACACCATTTATTCACTTTTGTTTTCAGAGAGGACGTATGCCTCCTGAGGCCCCCCATCTCAGCCCTCCACACCACGTGGCAGCTCCTGGGCCACTGTGGGTGCAGGAGATGTTACAGCCAGGACACGAGACGTGTATGGGACCGTGCTGGAAGGGGGAACTCCCTGCTGTTGGTCCCAAACACCACAGTCCAGCAGCTCCCTCCATCTCACCTTGAGCTTTCACATCATCTACCACAGGGCAGGGCGTCTTGACCGTCACATCACTGGACCTGGAACGTCTTCCTGTGTTGTCGACTCCCCAGAGTGTGAACCTGGATGAGAAGGGAAAAAAACCAAAGCTCTGGGCTCCCAAGACCACACGGAAATACATCAAGGCAGCATCAAGCAGGATGACCACGGTCAGGGTGTCGGCACTGCCACAGGCGTGGCACAGGGCACTCACATGTAGGTGGTGTCGGGCTCCAAGCAGCGGATGATGAGGGAGATGGTGGAGGAGAGTCTGTCAGGCACTTGGGCTGGCATGGCACAGGGTGACTTGGCACCAGAGATGATGTCATCCACGAAGCTCAGCACCGTCTCTAGGGAGAGAGGGGAGGATGTGCCACTGGCGATGACACAGGTGTCCCCGGGGCTGTGGAGAGCCTGTGCCTGCTACCACACAGGCTGCCTGGTGCCAAGGGCGACCAAGGCTAATGCATGAAGTTGGGGTAAAGCTGGACCCATTGCTTTTCTAGCAGAGTTCACCCCCATGGTACGGAGCTGCCCCTTCTGCAGCATGGTGGGCAGGAGAAGGGCTGCTCTCTCTTCCACAGGATGTTTGACTTGTTGCAGCATCCCCTTGCAAAGAGGAACATCTCCATCTTCTAACATCTCCATCCCACTCTCCCTAGAGAAGCAGTGGAGTCACCACTCACCTGTCTCCACCTTGGAGTGGTCCATTCTGTCGGTGACCTTCTCCTGGCGGAGGAGGTAGTCGACGATCTGCACCCCAATGGGGGGCTCCGAGTGGCCCCACTCCAGTACCACCAGTGTGCTGCTGGGCTCATGTACAGTGGAGAGACGCAGGCTGCAGGACAATTTTTGCATTACTCTCTCACAACAAAAGGGATTCAAAGCCATTAACTCACAGCAGAGAGCAACCTCAGGAGAGAAGTGACTTCCCCTCCCTTTCCCCTCTTGGCTCTGGGCATGCTGGTCCAAAGGACTCATTCACTGGGGTTGCTTTACCAGGGTGGATCCACAGCCAGCTCTGCAGTCCTCAACTGAACTTCGAAAAGACACTGCAGCTCTGTACTCTCTGCCTGATTTCCAGGTCACCCATCAGTTTGCAAACCCATCCCATAAAGGCACACAAGCCCCATAAAGGCACACAAGCCCCACCACCTCCTGCCACCACACTGTTGGCCATCACCACCTCTTTGCAGACCCATTGCACCAAAGAGCCACGCTGGGCACGTGTGGAGACCTACATGGGGTGCGGGAGAGGCGCACAGGTGGGCAGCCCGTCAGCCCCGAAGGCACTCGAGTCACAGCGGCACCAGTCCTCGATCACATCCCCGCTGCCCGAGCACCACAGCAAGCTCATGGTGGCCTCCTGCAGGAGCTGGGAGAGAGAAGAAGGGGTTGAGCACCGAGCAGGCGAGCTCCCATCCCGCCAGCGCTTGTGCCAGTGTTCATCCATCCCCTGGTGGGCTCAGCACAGTCCATCCACCCTGGAGAGCAGGGCTGGCCAATGGGCAAGGGCTGCCACGGCTTGACACGATGCCATCTGGGCAAGCTGCCTCCGAAGACAACCACGACACCATCCTGCCACCCCTGCTGCCCACTCTGCCACCCCCAGCACGCGGCTCCTCACCCGCTGGGTCTGGTTGTTGGTGACCAGCTCGTAGAGGGGGGCTGCTTTGGTGACCTCCAGCAGGATGGGCTCGGCTGGCACGTCGGGGCTGGAGGCGGCGTGGCAGAGCGGGCAGGAGGAGGGGCAGCGCCCGCGGCTCTGGCACTCCATCCGCACGCCGGCTGCCATGCGCTTGGTGCCAGACTCTGAGAGGCTGGCGATGTACTCGGGGAATGTCAGCACCTTGGGGTCCCGCTCCCGCTCCTCTGACTCGTCTGAGGGGGAGTTGCCTGGAGAAGGGGGGAAAAAAGTGACACCAGGGTGGGCTCCAAGCCATGGATGATGGAATATGAGGGGGCTGGAGCTCTGCCTTCCACCCAGGAGAGAGGCAGTGCTTCCGAAGAGCCCCCTGTATCCTTAAGAGCTGTTTGCTCTGTGGGGATGGAATGCTCACTGGTGTTCAGAGGAGGAATCAGGACTGAAAAGCCCATCCTGGCCTCTGTGACTGCAGGTCCTCTGGTCTCCCGGTGCCTCAGTTTCCCCAGCCCCATCCCTCCACCTGGACTGGGACAGACCACCCTTGCAGCAGGTCCCCACGAGAGGGAGCCTCCTTCACGTGGCTGGACACTCGTGAAGGACCTGCCTGGGCACTTTCACATCACACTGACTCCCCACCAGAGCCCCCTGCCGAGCCGCTCTCCTGCAGAAGCCCTCCTGGCCCTACAGCTGAATTCTCCATTCCTCTCCTTCGGATCCCAACCAAAACTGATGCCACAGAGTGCTTTGGAGACCAGAGACAAAGAGTGTCAGGCCAGGGAGAACAGCAGTGATGCTGACCTGCGGCCCCCCCGCAAAGGTCTGCAGTCAGCAGCACCGAAGAGCTCAAAGTGAGCAGGGAAGACCTGCCAATGATGCCTCATGATGCCCAGAAAGCTCCCGAGGTGGCTGCAAACCCACCGAGCCCCCGTCCAGCCCCTCCAGCCCTCTTACACTCAGTCCCCACACAGGGAAATGGAGATGGGGAGCAGGTTCTACCCTGCCAACCCTCAGGTGACCCTGCAACCTAACAGGCTCAGAAAACAACAGTGCAGCAGGAAAGCATCGACAGAGTCTATGCTTTTCCCAGCTCTGCACAAGGATGCCTGACACTGGGTGCCACCGTGTCCCCAAGGCATGGGGCAGCGAGCCAGACCCTGCACTCAGTGGCCTTTTCTCCAGCATTCCCACAGCAGCAAATATTTTGGCACAAGAGTCCAGTATCTTCAGCCCTTGCACAGAAGTCAAAAAGGTAAAGTCTGCCCATCGCTGCTGCACCCTGGGTAGCATCACCCTGCCATGGCGAGCCTTGCCATGACGGGAAACAGTGCTCTGCACACAAACCCCCTGCCAAAGGATGGCCCTGGATTTATACAGAAGGAAGAAGGGCCTAGAGGGACCACTGACGGCGGTTGGTGGGGTTGGAGGAAGCTGAAGGATGACCAGGCAAAGCCTCACCCCCAGGGCAGGCTCAGGCCATCGCTAGTGGTGACCTGGCACGGGCTGGCTGCTGTGGGAGCCACCATGGAGCATGTCCATGGCTCAATAGGGAAGTCACCCGATAGCAAGGATCTGTGGAGAAACGGGCCAGCACTAGCCCGTCCTCGAGGCTCCTGCAAAGAAAACAAGGCTGTTAAAACAAAAGCTGGGACACAAAAGTGTTGCTCTGCTCCCCCAGGAAGCTGGAGATGGATCACTTTAGGCTGGCTGTGAATTGCAGCTTAGCAGGCACTGAGAAAAAGAAGAGGAGCCGGGGAATGATTTGTCTCTTGCAATTTCTCAATCAATATCCAGCCCCTGACATTTGCAAACAAAAAGCAAAGGAAGGAAAGTGGCAGGTGCTGGAGTGAAACCGAAATGTGATATTGTGGGTAGGAAAAGGCTGCCAGACCTGAAAAGCCTCCAAGCAGGAAAATCAAAGAGGAGGAAATTGCAGGAGAATAAAAGAAGTACTTGCAATCAAGAGGTGCTACATCTGGAGACAGCCTACAGCCAAAACAGCAACGGGTCTGTACTCTTCCTGGTGGGCTTGTGAAGAAGTCCAGACTCCAGGAGGCCTGAGCCCACAGGGTCCAGACTCAGGCTTTGAAAGAAGCCCTTGCCACACACGAGCCCTGGGGACATAACAAATGTCTCTGTGGCTGGGACATAGCAAGAGCAGCACCACAGGCTGGTGCCAATACTGAGAATTAGGAAGCTTCATGATGGAAATGATGCGTCTGTCATGGTGCCTGTGAGCTCCAAGCCCACACTGCTTGCACCTGGGAATTCCTGGGCAGGAGCAGCAAACCGAGATCATCTAAAAAGCAGCAGCTCTGCTCAGCATTCCCCATGTCCAGGCTTGGGAGCTGGCTCTTGCTTGCTGCCCAAGCCTGGCTGCTGCAACCCACCATGCCCAGCACAGGCAGGAAAATGCCTGCAGGCAGCTTTGCTGAGGCCAGCACAACAGACTGCAAAATCACAGAATCTGAGAATAGTTTGGAATGGGAGGGACATTGAAGACCATCTCGTTCCAGTCTCCTGCCACGAGCAGGGACACCTTCCACTAGACCAAGTTGCCACGGTCCTGAGGACAGATGGCAGCAGGCAGGAGTTAGGCTGCCTCAGCTTTTGTAAAGCTGCCATTCCAAGCAGGCACCACCTCTTCTTCCACTGGGGATCCCTCACAGCTCACTGCAGCCAGGGCACTGGAGGGGATGCAGCAGTGCCAGATGCCCTCTGCACCATGAGGAACTTCCCAGCTCCCAACTAATTCCTAGGCATTAAAAGCACAGTGCTGACAGCCCGGGAGAAGGAAACACATTGGAGGGAGGAAAGTCTAGCTGTGGGATGCAAGTGGAAGAGAGCAGATATAGCAGAGACAAAAGGAAGGAAAGAACAAGATTAAAGACAACAGTTAAGTCCAGAATGAGGCAGGATGGCTTGGCGGGGTTGGTGCACTTGTTTTTCATCTCCCTGGGGCTGTGCGTATTGATCTTTCTCTTTGGCCTGGACCAGTGCCTGCTGCAATCCATGGGAATCCTTTGTCTGGCTCCAAAGGGTGCGAGAGCAGGGTGTAAGTGAGATAATGACGTGGGAGACGCAGTCCTGGCACAGGCTGGGCACTTTCCTTGCTGTGCCAAAAGCAAACCCCCGCTTCCCACTCCCCTGGGGTGGCTGTGAGTGCCCTTCCCAAGGGTAAGCAGGGCTCCTACCTTTGCTGATGTCCTCATACTCCAGCCAGAGCTGCCGCTGGACCTGCCTGTTGGGATACCAGATGGAGCAGGACTCCTCGAAGCCGTACACTGCCTCCTGGATGTAGTGGTTGCCAAACTGGTCCAGCAGCGCCACGAAATCTCCACGGGAGGTGGCTCCATCCAGAGAGTGGAGAGCATTGCTGAAGGCTGGGAAGCAGATGGAGGAGACGCCCAGTTCCCAGAGCCCACCAAGCCCTTGCCACCTCCCTACACACTTGCGATGAGCAACCAGCCTTTGAGCCCATCAGCTGCCAGCAGAAGGCTACGTCACCTCTTGCCATCCTTCCTCCCCTTATTCCGCCTGTCCCCGCACACTTACACTGGGAGATGGTCATCTGGTTGAGCCGGACATGGTACATGACGGACTGCACCTTCCAGTGCTGCAGGAGGGGGTACCCAGACACCTCGCTGAAGTTCACCATCCCTGCCAGAAAAAGGACACAGGGACTCAGTGACACTGGCTAGCCATAGCTCACCCTGGGCATGGCTGCAGCCCTTCGTGCCTGGGGCAACACAGCCAGCAGGGTGGGAAGAAGCCAGGGAAAAGGGTTGTGTACACACCACATGCCCCCAGGGAGGCACTGAGAGCTGAGGGTCAGGTGGTCCCCAGAAATTAAAATGATGGCTTTGAAGGAAAACACATAGGCTTGTTTCATTCAGCCGTCTGGGGCTCTGCGCTGGGAGATAATGAGCCTCCTCCTGCATCCCCTCCTGCTTCCTTCCCAGTGCCCACTCCCAAGGCATGCCCAGGTGTGCTAATTATTTCACTAATGAGAGCTGCACTTTTTAATGAGCTGTTTGCAGGCCTGGGAACGGTCACCGTCACGCCACGCGTGCCCAAGTGTGACCGGCCAAGAGACCCTGGGTCCCTTTCGGCTGGGACTGAGCTGAGTGAGCAACAGATGGACGGGGAAATGGCTCGCCTGTTGATGCTAATGCTCCCTCAGGACATTATGGCAATGCTGGGGCTGAACAGGACCCAGGGCTTGTCCTTCTCCTTCAAAGACATCCCGTTCTTCAGCCATGTTAGCTGTGAGAAGCCAGAAATTCATGGAGGCCACGGGCTGGGTGGCCACTTACTCCTGCCCAAGGCCCATGGCAGCTCAGCTTCCACGAGCAGAGGGACAGAGAGGCCACCAAGGCTCAGACAAAGCCCCAGCACGGGACCTGAAGGGTGCTCATGGCTCTGAATTTGGTGACCAGAGCATCCCCAGAGTGCCACAGCAGGATGCTGGGACAGGCCACCCCGTCCCTCGCAGCTCCGGTGCTGCATAGCCCGCACGTCACGCCTCCGCCCGGCAAACTCTGCTGCTAAACAGGCACCCAGCAGGAGTTCAGGAGGATAACAGCGGGCATCCCCCCCTCTGAACAAGAACTGAAGGCAGAGGATAAGCAGGATAAGATCCTTTGCCTTCCAGCACCTCTCTCTTCAGCGCTGGCTGCTGCCGACAGCTTCAAAGCCTTGCTCTTCCATGCAAAGTGTTTATGTAAAAACAGCCCTTCCTTACTCAGCAGCTCTGCCTCTCGTGTATTCACAGCCATATCCAGATCTGCTTCTGACAAGCAGAGAATATTTTACTTATTTTCCTTTTTTTCCCCTGGTTTTTTTTTTTCTTTTTTTTCCCCCCTTAATCAGCCACAAATGCCAGCAGAGCAGTGGGAAATGAATAGGAAAATTTACTGGCTTTTACCTCCCCAGCATAACTGCCAGTGAAGTGCTGGTCCCACTGTGATGCTGGGGCTGAGGTGGCAGTGCCTTCCTTACATCCATGTCACAGGCAGGAGAGCCCCACTGGCAGGCAGGTGTCCTCCAGCACCTCCAGGCAGGGTGAAGCATCCCCAGGGAAGCAGGAGTGACCCACCCATCCAGCTCTCTTGGGGAAGCTCAGCCCCGCAAGACCCCACCGGCACCCTCCTCCCTGGTGAACCCGCCTGCACGCACACCTTCATCGCCATGCACCCTGTCAGGGCAAGCAGCACCCACCAGACCCTGGATACAGCCCATGGGTGCTCCCCAAAATCCTCCTGGAAGCTCTGCCAGGCAAAGGGAATGCACAAGGTCTCGTATGAGACCAAAACACCTTACTAGCCACATCCTATGCTTAGTAGCTCCTTGATGCCTGGGCCCTTTCAGCCAACAGCAACAAACACCAAGGAAACAAAGGTTATTTATGGGTGCTGGCAACTTGGAGAAAAGGCAGATCCTTGAAGGCTCTCTGGGCACCCACGATAACTTATCACTCATGGCCCGTGATGCTCTGGCACAGCAAACCAAAACATTTTGGCTTGGTGGCACTGGGTTTTGAATGCTTCATTACATCAGCAAAGAAATCAAAGGTAGCTGGAAAACTTCTTTTGCCTTCGAAAAAAAACCCCAAGAAAAATCCTTTTGCAAATGCCCCAATATTTGATGGATATGCCCCAATATTTCTACAATGCCCCAATATTTCTACACCCCACAATTAATTTACAGCCTTTGCCTCTCCTTCATTTTTAATGCCTTCCTCTTAGGCTGCTGGTTCCTCTACGTGCAGCTGAGCATGGGATGCTGAAGCCAGACTGGATATATCCCATGGTAGATACATCCTGTGGGAGGTTCAGGTGCTGAAGCTGGACAAGCTGGCAGCTGCCTCACTGGGAGAAACATGGATCCAGCTGGACCCACTCACCAGTGAGGAACTCAGGGTCGGGCATGGGGTCGGAGAGCTCCTCTTGGCACTGGTTCTCCAAGGGCACTGTGGCCACCACCAGCCCATCCGGCAGCTGCTGCTCCAGGCCCCGGGCAAAGTTGTTCTGCCTGGAAGTGGATTGCAGAGAGAAGAGCAAGGTTGGAGGACAGCAGAAATGACTGGGATCATCCCTGCCAGCGAGTGACCCATCCCAAAGAAACACCTGGCACTTCTCCTTTCCTTCAGGCACAGATTAAAAAGATGTCTGCTCTTGATGGCAAGTGTCAGATGCGCCCTCCCCACCAGCCTCTCCATCTTCTGCAAGGCGAAGCCAGACACAGATGGACCAGGCAGCCTGCTAAGGCTCCTTCCCATGCCTTCTTCAGTGAAGTCTGACCCTGCTGGGGACCCCTCCCTACGTCTGCAACTCACCTGAACGTCCCTTTGAGCACCTGCCCTGGTGCCACCTCCTTGGAGTGGTTGTTGTAGCCATAGAAGATCTCCCCGAAGAGCGTCTGGTTCATGGGCAGCTCGCGGGGCTCGCCGCAGTCCCCCACCTCTGGGCACGACTCCGAGATCAGCTGGCACGACCGCCCGTCCGTGCCCAGCTTGTAGTCCTCGATGCACCTGGGAAGCCAGCACAGGGACACTGTCAGCTGCAGCCCCCCGCAGTGGGGACAGCCACAGGAACCAAGGAGACCCTCTCCATCCCAACCCTACAAGCTCGGGGCGGCAGCAGCAGACAGCAGCACCTTGGGGGTGTCCCCGTGGCCAGGGAGGTGGTGGGTCACTCACCCACAGAACATGAGGATGTTGTAGAGCAGGGGGTCTTCGGGCAGGGGGACCATCTGCTGCAGGCACAGCTGCTCGCAGCCCCCGTTGAAGCCATCGGAGCAGTCCACGCCGACGTGACGGTCATAGCAGCCCGTGCCATCCTTCATGGGGCTCAGCCCCGTCGGGCACTAGCAGGGTGGGGGAAGTAAGAGGTGAAAACCCCTGGGAAGAAATCTGTCTCTGGGGCTGAGGTGGAGGGCAGGGCTCCAGCACTGCTCTCCACTGGAAACTGCAGCCTGAGCAGTGCTCAGGGGCTGCAGGGAGGACAGCAGCAGCACCATCCATGGCTGCAGATATTCCTCCTGCACCAAAGCCTCTTCGCAGCCCTCAGGAGCGTATCCCCTGAGGTGGGAGCCCTCCAAGCCATCCCCCACCAAGGCAATGTGCTGGTATCTCCAGCAACCCAGCTCTGGTGACCAACAAAGCAGCGCTGCCCTTTCCAAACCCACTGTCTGTCCACACAGCCTCGTCACCCCAATGCCCAGCTCTGATGACATTGCAGCAGCGCACCCCAGCCCCACAGATTTGGGGCAGAGCCGCTGTGGTGGTGCCAGGGCACACACATGATTGATATGGAGCCTCCCACAGAGCCAACAAACAGATGAACTCTTATTGCCTCGTCTGTGTGTGTGTGTGCAGCAACAGAGGAGATGCCAGCCCAAAAACATCTTCCTGCTACAAAATGAACCTCAAAATATCTACCCTGAAGTGGCATTAAGGGAGGAAAGATTCCCTCTCTGGCCCCCCCTTCCTTGCTCACGCACCACACAGCCCGTCGAGTCCAGCTTGCGGTCCGAGATGCAGCGGAAATTCTTGCTGCAGCCTCCGTTGTCCCGGGAGCAGTCACGAACGGGGCCAAAGGAGTCGAGAAGGACCTCCAGGCTGTCGAAGGAGGACGAGGTCATCAGCTCTTCCCTGCGAGGAAGAGGAGGAGGAGGAGATGTGTCACTGCTTCAACGAGACGTTGTGGACGCATGCACGACCGTGGCTGCTGCGTGGGTTTTTCCAGAGCTCAGGTTTTCCTCAGGCTGACAGTGAGCTGGACGGCAGCCAAGCTTTTAGAAGGATGCAGGAGCTACTGAGATGAGGAGGAATACTGCCAGCTTTGCAGGCACTAAACAGGGGCAGGTTAATGGATGTACTCATCTCCACCTGCAGAACGTGGGATGGGGATCCCAGCTCTGTTTGCTGAAGGCCCTCCTGAACTCCCTCACCCTGCTGTCCCACCTACCTGACCTCCACTGCATCCTCCATCACCGTCATGTCAGTCTTGCACTTGGCTGAGGGGTTGATGGCCAGCTCGGCCGGTGGGATGACAAAGCTCTTGCTCAGGGGCAGCCACATGCCCTCCCCCAAGGTGTAGGTGAACCTGCCGGGGAGAGCAGGACACAGGGGGAAATGCTGAGCCTGGAAGGCTGTCTCTGCCCAAAACCAAGCCCTTGAGCCTCCCTGCTGCCCCACAGGGATGCCAGCCCAAACTAAGGTGTGTGGGCAGGGTAAAGTGGGGTGGCTCCTCCAAATACACCCAATGATTCCCAAAAATAGCGTGTAAGTTAAGTAATAAGAAACAAAAGGCACTTTCATTTTCCATAGAAACCCTCCTTCAGAGCCGAAAACTCAACCCTCACCATGAACAGAGAGGAGGAGCGGACTGCTGGGTACCCAGCACCCACATGGCAGCTGCAGGGGCATCTTCCCAGCCATGCTCACGTGTCCCCAGGAGGTGGCACAGGACAGCCGTGCTCAGCCCTGCCAGCTGGGCCTCCTGCATGAGTCGTATTTAAGCCCCAAAATGTGCTGAGCAGGTTGGCTTCACCACTTACCGAAAAATCTTGTCAGAGGGCTGCTCGCCCAGCACCAAGTCAAAGCCGCGCTGGAAGATGGTGTACGGCCACGGCCTGGAAAAGGAACCCAGTAGGATCACACCGGCCTCGTGTCCCCACTGCCGCTCACAGCCCAAAAGGCTTCCCCTGCTCAGCCCCCAACTCATTTGCAGAAGGGTCCTAGGGTAGGATGACTCAAACCAAGCTGGGACAAGGGGATAAAAGAGCCTCAGATCTGAGATCTCAATTTTGAGGTCCCTGAGACATCAGATTCTCATCCCAGCCCCAAGCTGCCAATAGGCCAGTGGTGTATCGCATCTGGTTTTTTTAGGGTACTCCAGCCATCCCCACATCCCTTCATGCTTGGTACCACCCGCCTGCTCCTGTTTTAGGGATTTGCATCACAGCTATGGAGCTGCAAAAAGAAAACCACACTGCAGCTGGACCCTCTCTCTGCGAGGCTTTTGCCAGGGAGCACATCAAGCCTGGGACCGCAGTTTCACCACCTGCCTTATTACCCTCGTGCTTCATTGTTCCAGGAGTGGGAGCTTTGCAAAGGGGACTGAGAGGCAAGGTGGAAGCTTGGAGCCAAGCAGGAGTCTGGAGAGCTGATGGCCCCGTGCCCTCCATCCCTGCTGTCGTAGATAGCACAGGGTGATGAGTGATGAGCCACTAAGATTTGGAGGCCGGTGCTTTCAGTGGGACACCCGTGGCCACGACACCTTTGGGACATGAACCCCCAGCAGCACAGCCCTGCTGGCAGACTGTCACTTGCAGAGCGAGACTGACAGGAGACCCAGCCATGGTGGGCTTTGAATCAGGCAACATGAACCCCGCTCTTGAACCCTAAAACTCCAAATCCCCTTTGCAAGAGCTCAGAGCTGGGGAGAGAAGGAGATTTTCCATCCCATCGCATCACTGCTGCTAAAATTCAGAGTCAGAGTGTCAGGTGCCAGTGACAAGCCCAGGGATTTTCTCTAGAGGCTCTCCTGCACAAGCACTTTAATTTGTAATCTGAAGTTATTTCAGCCAGGACAAAAATAATAACGATAAAGAAATCCCAACTGCAGGATTACAGCACGCCTTCTCATTTCTTTGCTGGGATACAATGCCGTTCTCCTGCCCAGTCAGCTGGGAGCCGGGGATTACATTCAGCCCACAGATCGGATTGCCTTGAACGAGGTCAGCTTCGGCCAGAAAGAGATATGCTCCTTGTGTCTTGCCAACACCTCGAATGCTTCACGCCTCCACCTTCCAGTGCTCCTGCAGATGGGTTTTATTCTTGCTTCTGAGGAGCACGTCGGGCCGGGAACAAAAGCAGAGGCTGTACAGAAGCGAGGTATTGTTCCCCCTCAACTCGGGTGGAAAAGTGGTTGTGGAGAGCTGCTCTTGGCTTGCAGCAGAGCTCAGAGCTGGGGCACGTGCTGCAGAAGCACGGTGGTTGCCAGGCCTCCGCCTGGTGGCACGTCTGGGAGCCCACAGATGCCAACACACCCAGGACATGGAGCCAGTCGTGTGTTTGGACCCGCCTGGGAGATTGAAATCAGCACCCAAGGCCATGTTGTGTCCACCCAGGATGCAATTCCCAAATGTGGCTGAAATTCTTGTAATCATAAGAGTCCCAGAATGGCCAGGGTTGAAAGGGACTTCAAAGATCACCTCATTCCACCTTCCTTCCACTAGACCAGGTTGCTCCAAGCTCCATCCAGCCTGGCCTCGGACACTTCCAGGGATGGGGCAGCCACAGCTTCTATGGGCAACCTGTGCCAGGGCCTCAGCACCTTCACAGTGAAGAATTTCATCCTAATATCTAATCAAACTTGTCCTCTGTCAGTTTGAACCCATTACCCCTGGTCCTAACCCTACACGCCCTTGTAAAAAGTGATGATGGCTTTGATCCAGGGAAGAGGTTTCTGTGCTTCAGGGACTGTGTGGCATCTCCCCAGCCTGCCGCACTTTTCCCTTAATTGGGGTGAAAAGAAAAGCCCCTTAAATGCAATGTTCAGCCTTTAGCTACATCCCTACATGGCAAGAGAGAGCCAGTGTTGCCAGGCACCACTGAGTCTGTGAGGACATGCACCTTCTGCAGAAAGGCCCTGAGACGTCCTCCACACACGAACTCCGGCTCAACGAGCGACACTCACCCATCCTCATCTCCAAGGAAGCTCTCCAGGAGCTCAGCACTGATATTTCTACCCACGCACTCTTGCTGACTTGTGCCTTCTGCTGCAGAGGACAGGGCAGCATCTGCTCCCCCAGGCACCCCTTACCTCCCCCACTGTTGCCTTTTGCCCCTGGTGCCTCTGCCACTGTTTCACCTCCTCCTTCCTCTGCGCGTGTCCCCACATGGCTGCCTCCCTCCCCACGTGGATGTGTCCCTCCCCACACTCCCCACACGGCTGTCTCCCCGCCTGCTTTCTGCAATCACTGAAGGCACCTCGCTGCTCTGGTTTGGGTTGTTCTCGGTGGGCATTTTGGCTGAGTGGTCTTCGGAGCTCACAAAGAAAGGTGGGACAAATCAGCAGCTCTGCAACTGATCAGGTTGGATTAAATGGGCCAGAAATGACAGCTCTCAGCTCCCTGCAAGCCTTAGCACTCAGGCAGGCATCTGAAACAACAAACTGGGGGATTACCAGGGCAACTGAGAACCACCAAATTCCCCACACTTAGCCAGCAAGTTCCTAAGGCTGAAGTGCTGCCAGTGCATCCCCAGGATGATCTTAAGCCTCTTGGCTTTTCCAGATGGACCATTATCTGGATGCTTTGCTCCACATCTGGGCTTGAATGGAAGCTCACGAAACACCTGCTAAGCCCTCCAAACCTGGAGCTGCTGGTGATGCTTTGAACCAGCTCAACAGGGCCCCGGCCATGCTTCAATTGCAGCCCCCAGGGGATGAGGCAAGACTGACTTCTAGCATCAAGAACTGTGCTCCAGCTTGTCTTCACTGCCTGCAAAACTCTTCCAGACAAGATGGGTGGGATGAGGAATAAGCCCAGCGCTGGCAGGATGCGACCACCAGGAGCTAACCTGGAGCAGCTGGTTTGAGAGGAGCTGGCAAGAGGCTGGAGGGGCCGCAGGAGAGGGTCTCTGCAGAAGGCACGAGAAGCTGCTGCACGGGAGTGTGACTCAAATGTCACTGGAGGAGAAAGCAGTCGGTTGGTACACGCTGCAATAGGTGACTTCACATCTGGTCCCCTGACCTTCTGTGCTCTTCAGGGTTTCCAGCCAGTGTGCAGCACAAGGATGGCCACGCCAAACCCCATCGTGGCCACAAAGCACCAGCTCCAAGTGCCTGCCAGGACAGAGCTGCACCTGCTACCCCACCCCTTCCCCGGCAGCTAAGGAGCTCAGGCCCAGAGTGAACAGACCAGAGCATCCCCACAGCCCCTCCTGCACCCCAGGACCCCAAAGTGGGGACCCATGGAGACCCAGCAGCTGGGTCTTGTTATAGATTTTATAGCATCAGTTATCTTTCTTTCTATTATTATTTTTTTAGCTGGACCCAGCACCCAGACCCCGACGGTGGAAGAGCAGCGAGCAGATGTCACACGAGCACCTCGGCCCATTGTGGCTCCTCCCCAACTTCGCTTTGCAACAGCTTTGCTCGGGTTTCAGCTGCTGGTGCCTCTCCCCTTCCCACCCCCCACCCCTCCCGCCCTGCCATCCCTTGCAAGCAGCTCTTTATTATTAAAAATGCTAATGCCGGCACTTTCTCCCTGGGCTGCCCGTAAATCTGCGAGGAGAATGAGGCGGGAGGAGGAGGCGGATGGGTGGTTTGGTGAAAAGGATCTGAAAGAACGAGGAGCTTTTATCACGCTGTCCTTCAGCTTGCAAAGCCGAGGCACATAGCAGGAGATGGAGAGAGGCAAGGAAAAGAAAAAACAAGATAGAAAAAGGGGTGGGGAAAGAAAAAAAAAAGGAAGAGGGAAAAAAAAAGACTTTGGGCAGGAAAAGTGCTGTCCTTGTCACTTCAGTGTGTCCCTCGCTCTTCTGTGGGATGGGGAGCGGATGATGAGCGGGGATGGGATAGGAGGAGCAGGGGCACTGCCAGGATGGGGATATGTGTGTGCAGAAGAGGCAGGATGGGGACGGGAGGGGACGGGAGGGGAGCTGGGTGAGCAGGGCACAGGCTGATGCACTAATTCGAGTCCTGTGCTGGAGTGAAAAAACATCTGCAAGGCTGCGGGCGGGGGAACAGGACTGGGGTGGGGCAGTTTGCCAGCTGTTACAGAAGGATGAGAGCACCCAGCCTGACATGTTCACCATGTCACCTTAAACTGGCTCAAAACCTCCCCAGGCCAGGGTGAAGCCCATTACAAGTTGAAAGAGCAAATTGATAAAGACTCCTTCAATGCAGAGCACCTTAAATCTCAGCGGGGGAGGCTGAAAAGAGCACCCAGGGAACTGCTTGTGCGGAGGGGAAAGCCACGTGTGTGTGTGATGGATCTAAGGGCTGGGATGAAAAAGTACAAATGCAGGCAGGTAACAGTTTATTAACTAAAGACAGAATGAGCTGGTTTGATTTTTGGCGAAGTTATACCACAAAAAGAACCACAGAAATTTGGTTTGATGAGCAGAGATGAAGCAGGTCTGGTAGGACTGCTAGAAACTGCATCCTACTCAGGAAACATTAGAGTAAGAGCCGAAAAGCAGCTAATTAACAATGCATATCAAAGCAGGGAGACAGACTGTGAACACACAAGCAGCACCAGACAGATTTGTTTAAAACAGCTGAAGAGCAGCACACACACACCAAAAAAATGACAAAAAAAAAAAAAAGAAAAAGCAGCTGATCAAATGTATCTGCTACCCATGATCAAAAAGACGTGAGTTTTTGAAAAACTGAAGAAGGTTTAGGGTCCGGACACGCTGGGTAAAAGATGCAGTGCGGAGGCGTGGATCTCAGCCTGGTACCCAAAATACACACAGCACAAAAAGCTTCTCACTGCCATCACCAATGAAGTACAAAGATGAGCTCGCCTTCATGAGCAAAATTAGATGCTACTGAGTGAACAGACACCGAGCCAACTTGTCAGCACTGTAAATAAAAACAAACCAACGGCAAAACTAGCTAAACCAAAGGGTTGAAATGAGTTTTCAGATAAAAAGGCCACCCTGGGAAAACAGAAGAGGTCATATCCAGAACACATCACTCCCAAGTTTGCCAAGGGATTTGGCAAATCCTGCTCTGTTGACCAAGCGCCAACGTGGTTTCTCTGGGGACTGACCCGTGGTGGCAGCACATCACTCCAGCACTGGAGGGCTCAGAGCATATTAGACAAACAGTGGTCAGAAACGATTCAGGCACAGCTGATCTCACCTTGGCATGGGGGCAGAGAGCAGGAGATTTGCAGACATCTCTTTCAGGAGAGCCTGCAGGCCACCCGGTTGGGCTGGAGCTGGGAGTGAGCTGGTGAGCCCAACAAAAGACAGCATGGCGGCTCAACCTCCACCCCAAAAACCAAAAATACCAGCTTACAGCTACAAGTTACTCAGCTAAACAGGCTCTGACAAGATGGTTCTGCTAGGCTAAAGAGACTTCATCACAGTCATGACCATGTGGAGGCCAAAGGTTCATGTAGAAGAGACCTCCAGCACAAGCCCTTCCAGGCAGAGCTGCACTAAGCAGCACCTGGACATCAGGAACAGATAGCAGAGCAGGAAAAAAACTCTCATTAAACACCAAGCTGCCCTCAGCATCATGATGCTTAGTGTGAACATGCTTTCAAGAGCCCCTAAAAATAGCGGAAGCTGCAGGTAGGGATGGTGAAGTGTGGTTCCAGCTGCTACCATTTTGCGAAACAAAAATCTGATGAGTTCAAGGGAGAAACACAAAATGACCCCGGTTTCAGGTGGCTTCAGAGAGTTTTCTACGGATAGTGACACTGCAGCATTGGAGCCTTCTCAAGAGCCCAGACAAGGGCAGAAGGACTTTGACAGCCCCACCATGGTCTAGGGCTGTGTTGTACCTCAGGGAAAAGGAGAACTGCCAGGTTTCTCCGCCCCAAACAGAAAAATACTTTGGAAATGCTGCACATGATTTGTCATAGCCAACTCCGGTATATAAGAAGAAACACAAGAGAAGATGCACCCTAGCCAGGTATGGATCCTGTTGCAGGAGAAAAGGCAGAGGGAAGGCTCCTGTGGGAGCATCAGGTTGGAGACGGATCTAAAAAAGCAGCCCCAAATCCCCCAGAGGAACAGAGGAGGTCCTGAGCACCTTTCAGGTGGGCACTGCTGAGGCCAAAGCTGCGTCAGGAGATGCAAACAGGTCCAGGGGGCTTCAGGAAGGTATCAGTCCTTCTTGCCCTTGGCTTCTCTCCAGCTTGTTGCCATCTCTATTTTTTCCCAATTTACCTGAAAGCAGCATCTTTTTCTCTGCTTTGCCTTAAGAAAGCGAAGCAGCTAAATCAGGAAAAAGCTAGAGAAGGCAGTGTGCATGGAGAAAAAGCGTGAAGCTGCAGACCCACGCCCAGGAGCGAAGGAGAAGCAGAGGGTCAGGGAGCCAATGTTTCTCCACAGTGCTTATCCCATTTTATTACTAGCCTCGATGGACAAAGTCATTTGCCAATCTGCTTTTTGCAAGGTGGTGGGCAAAAAAGCTGCTCTGATGGAGGCAGAGGCTGGCACCAAAGCCACGTGTGGTCATGGGTGGCTGTGGGTTCTTTCCACCCACTCTGAGACACTCCTAAACACAGCATATCCCCACACAGGCAAATCCCTGGCAGGGGAATACCCCCCCACACACCCCAGCCCATCGCTCAGTGCCTCTTACGAGATGGCACAGAGGAGCTGGGGTCACCCCTCCTGGACACTGGTCCCTGGGGACAAACAGGACAAGGAGCTGTATTTCTGCCTGTGTTTTCCTGGCTCAGCAGAGGTACCTTGCAGAGGTTTGGGGACCATCACCACACCACGTAGCACATCCCCAGCATGGGGCCACCCGCGCCATGAACATCACCCCGGCTCAGGGCACCCAGAGCAACAACTTGTCCAACACAGCTGGTGCTCCACGCTGGGCTTAGTTGCTAAATTGCCTTTAAAAGGATAAAAACCAGAGAGGGGGCTGGAGATGGAGCAGCAGTGCTCCCTCCAGGGCTGCAGTTCAAAGGGACACAGCGGGGCCGGCCGGCACCAACAGCCCCCCAGCACAGCCACACGGAGCGGGGAGATGCCAAGCCCAGCCTTTGATGATTTTTCTCTCCCCACTGTGAAGACTAATAACTTCAGAGAGGGCATCCTGACACGTGCAGGGCCACCAGCGATCCAGCTGCGGCATAATGAGGTAAGGGGATAAAGAAGGGTTTGGAGGTGCCATGGGACCTCTGAATTTGGGGGTGCCTTGGCTTTCTGCACACCACCTCCAGCCATTCCAGCTGCACCTCACAGACACGTGAGGGTTGGGGGACAGATGGAGCACCCCCTTGAGGGTCAGAGAGAGATGGGAACTTTTGGAATGCACCGCCGAATTGGTGCTGAAACACCAGAATCATTTCCCTTAGCACCTGCAGGGGTGTGAGGCTGGGAGCAGACCGTGACTCCTCTGTTCCCTCAGCCACAGTATCAGAGCATCTCATTTTCCCAATTTTCAACAGGGACCTCGACCCGACCTCAGCCCTCCTCTGATGCCTCCCACACCCGAAAGGAAAGCCCCACAAAGCGCAGGATGTCCAGGATAGCGTGCACAAGGCGGCAGGGGAGGAACAACCTCGATCTTCTCCAGGGGGTGTTCACTCTAAAATGTGACAATGGCCTCTTCTACATCATTCCCGATTATTTCGAAGAACAGAAATCCTCACCTCCCACAGACCTGCTGCAGAGCCCAGCTGTGTGCTGACCTTACAGTTCACTGAGGTGCCTATAACTCTGCCACCCAAGAAGTTACCACAGCCCTGCTCCGCTGCTCTGGAAGCCCAGCAGCTCCGTGCCAGGACCCTCCAAGCCGGGGCACTCACCCCTGGTTCGTCCCCCACTCGTTCCGGATGCAGAGGTGCTTGTGCACAGGGTCTTTCATGTAGCCTTCATAGCAGAGACATTCCCCTGTGGAGACAGGGACGGGAGGGATGTGGGAGAACGCACCTGGGAAGGCTTTCCATGTGCTCCCCTGCCCAGTGCAGCCTGCAGCCACCCCAGGGCACCCGGCAGCTCCAGACTGCACACGGAGAAGGTGAGGAAGCACCCACGGCAGAGTTCAGGAGGCAGAGGTGAGCTCACAAACCCACCCCAACCTCGACGACACTTACCAGTCTCGGGGTCACACTGGTGCTCACAGGGGTCGAGGAGGCGCCGGGCGCAGAGGTCCAGGGCCCAGGGCCCACTGGAGTTTTGCTGGGAGAAGAGGACGACCTGTGCTGGGTTCAGCCAGTCACTGGCATCCAGCTGGCTCCCCTCCAGCAGGATGAACCGGCTTCCTGCCACCAAGACAAGGGGAGTCAGTGCCAGCAGCCTGCTGCTGTACCCTGCACCCCACGATGGTCCCCTGCATCCCATAAGGGACCCCTCCATCCTGTGCTGTTTCCCCCCCATCCCGTGATGGATCCCTCCATCCCCTGCCCATTCACTCCATCCTGACAGTCCCCTCTGTTCCACAAGAAATCCTCTGTCCTGTGCCCATCCTGTCTGCCCTATGACAGCCCCCTCCATCCCATACCTGTCTTCTCTATCCTATGACAGCTCCCTCCACCCTGTGCCTTTTCCCTCTGTCCCACAGCAGCCATCTCCATCCCACACCCCTTTCCCTTGGTCCCACACTGAGGTCTGATCCCTCTGTCCCACAGTGTCCTTCATCCCATGATGGTCCATTTAATCCCATATCCGTTCCCCTCCAACCCACAATAGTCTCCTTGGCCCTATGCCCACCCCCTCCATCCTGCACCAAGCCCTGTGTCCCCCAGCAGCCATCTCCACCCTGTGTCTGTCTCTTCTGTCCTGTGCCTATCTCCCCCATCCTGTACCCCTCCATCCCTTGCTCCCAGCATGGTATACCCTCCATCTCACACCAGACCCCTCTGCCATGGACCCACCCCCTCCATCCCATAACAGCCACCTCTGTCTTCTACCCATCTCCTCTGTGCTGTGCCCACACCTTCCATCCCATGCCCACTCCCTCTGTCCCACACTGGTGCCCCCCATCCATGCCTGTCCCTCTGTCCTGCCGCCATCCTGTCCATCATTCCCCCCCTCTCCTCCATTAAAGAGTGGGGCAGGAAGAAATGGGGAAGGCCACGGGGTGCTCACCGTCAGCGATCAGGTGCTCAGGGACGTGGAGGGTGATCTTGACGACCAGGGGGCAGTTCATGTGGGAGGAGCACACAAGGCTGATGACACAGCTCGTCACACTGATGAGGGTCAGCGTGGTCTTGTTCACAGGGCTCCGGGGGGACCCCACTGCAAAACACGGGAGCACAGTCAGACCTGACACCTGCAGGACCTGGGAAGATCTCCAGGTGCAGCCAGGGGACCTCAGGATGCAGAGACCCTGCCCAGCCCCCAGGAAATCCAGCATCAATTGAACCAAATGGAGTCTCTTTGGACTTTGAAGAGCATGAAGCAGCCTTTGCCATGGGATTCTCCAACCCTCTCCCCAGCTGTGACCAGGATCCTCCTGATCCCCCAGAGCCCTGGCTCTTCCACACCCTGCACTGCAGCATGCTGAGAACTTTGCAGCAGCAGAGCTTTAAAGCAAAGCAGAGATATTGAGGGGGAAAACAGGCAAATGCAGTATCCTGGTTTTCCCCACTCCTTCTTGGCACTTCACTCGGGTTAATTTTGTCATGACAACAGGCTCATGGATGCTCTTGAGAAAGCACTAGAGAGCCCTAATTGCTCAGGGCATGCAGGTCTTTGACTTTTAATCTTTCAGCTGAAGAAGCTGAGTGGGAAAAAAACTGGCTGGAGACAAAGACTGAATCAGCCTCCCAGCACCAGCTAAAGGAGATGGCTCTCAGTCTCGCCACTCCCAGAAAAACAAGGCATCATCCAGCAAACAAGGCTCAACGAGGGAAAACAGACACTAACTTCCCTCTTGGGAAGAGGAAAGCTCCCAAAGGGATGGTGCAGGGCAGCGGGGCAAGACTCCTGCCTGGGGCCCGGGGCCGTGCCCATCCCCTGGTGCACGTACAGCTGGTGTGTGCACGGTGCTGGAGCAGACCCCGGCAGCGCCGTGCTGAGCGGCAGCACGGCAACGCAGGGGCCAGCCTTTGAAGCGTGTTCCTCATTAATATACACCCGTGCCCGGCAGCAGCCTCCAGCAAAACATCAGAATACATTTCATCCTCTGCTGAGAAGCTCCACCGGAGAGCAGCAGCAGCCTGCTGCGGAGCAGGGACCGGTGCCTGCCTGCGGCAGCCGCGATGGCACTTGGGCTTCCATCTTTCTGCCAATGCAAAGGCTCCACACCCAGAGAAGCAACAGCAAATTAAAGCCAGAGGGGTCACGGCTCGTCACCCACCTCGGCTGCGCCTCCGGCTCCGCGAGGGGTCCGTGTAGAAGGTCAGCTGGGGATCGGTGTCTGCCTCTGTCCCCGAGTCCCCCTCGGGGTTGAGAAATGCCGAGCCAGCTGCAGGGGACACTGAGTGTAGTCATGGAGGGGTTGGCACCGTGCCACCCCACACCTTGGCACCCTGCATCACCCTTTAGGGAAAGCCTTGCCCTAAAGACCAGAAGCCCCATCTGCCAGGTGCAGCAGGGACAGCATCTGTTCCCCTGCCTACCACACACAGCCTGACCCCCCTGCCATGGGTTACCTTGCAACTTTTCCCCATGGCTGTGCCATGATCCTGAAATATTTACTGGGGCAAACACCCTCTGCATCTTTGTAACCAACCGGCCCAACATCATTTGCATCCTTGCAGGCAGCACATTTTCTGCTTCTCCCCAGCCAAATCCTCTTTTCCACGCTCTCACCCAACTCTGGCCCTGTTTCTCCATCCCAGGGGAGGGTGGGTTGCTGGAATGTGGGTGGGTGGAAGCCCAAGGCAGCCCATCCACCCCGGGGACCGCCCTACCTCGTGCTTTGTTGTTGATGCGCTTGCGCTGGCTGCTGGAGGTGTGGGACAGCAGCGTGGCCTGCTGGTGGTTCGAGTCCACGGGGCTGGTGGCAATGATGTTGTCCTTGTACTTGTTCATCAGGGACAGCTTGGCATTATCACTCCCTGAGCAGGAAGAATTGAAGGGAAAATATTTCAGGGATAAAGCGTTTTAAAAGGGAGGGAGGTGAGAGAAGGATTTCCTTGGATCCATCTCTAGATCATCCCAAGGTGATCAAGGTGCTGAAGCCAATGAGCTGAGCTGTCCCCAACGCACACTCACGAACACCTCAAATCCTGAAGAGGACTGGCATCTCCACCAAACTAGCCAAAAGCTGAGAAATTAACAGCCTCTCAGGGCACTTCTTCATATGCAGGAGAGCATTAGGCACCACACCATGGTATTCCCAAACTATGTCTCAGCTGAGAAGGCTCTAGCTGGATGGCTCAGTCAGTGATGTGGCCAAAGAACAGGTTTGTTACAAGCCTCAAAGAATCCCTGCTGGCGATCAGAAGGCAGCATTAACTCTGAATCGTACTGATGGCAAGTATAATTTTGCTACTAAAAACCTCAGCTGAAGAAGACACCAGAAATCTGGGGATACAAGAGGGAAGTTTGGGGGTCACGATGGGATAGCATGGAGGGAACCCCATTCTGGTTCTCTGTCAGGTTGCAGGAACCAAAGCCTTCCCCCACAAAGCCGCATTGTCCCAGCCATGTCCCACTCAGCAGGGACTGCTCTCAGCTGGCCGCAAGGTCTCCCAGCAGTGGAAGCGCCTTCAGGCGACCACCAACATCTCACACCCGACGAAAACCTGGAGAAACGGGGAAAATGCTCAAGGGAAAACACGTGCCCGGAACTGTGGAGAGAAGACGCGTTGGAAAGGACCCGGCTCAGCCCATGCCCACCTGGTGTGAGGTCCATGCCGGCCTTCTCATTGCAGCCCTGCAGCGAGTCCAGGGTGCGGGTGACCTGGCTGGCGAAGTCCTCGCCGCCGTTCATGCACTCGCGCTGCAGGTGGTGCCGCAGGTCGGTGATGTCGTACTCGTAGCCGTCCAGGATGGGCGTCTCGCGGATGCTGAGCGTCCCGCTGGAGTTGTGGCCCTGCACGCGGGCGTTGCGCAGGCTCTCCCGCCCGTGGCCCCCGATCAGCACCGATGGGATGTAGTGGATCTCGTTGGCCGCCTCGGCGCTGGCGCTCTTCTGGGGCTGCGGCACGCGGCGCCGCTTGCACCACCGCCGGCGCGTGTAGAGGATCATCACCAGGCAGAGGATGGAGAGCAGCAGGGCGATCATCCCTCCCTGCGGGGCACCAACGAGAGCAGGGATCAGCCGGGGACCGCCACCGGCCATCCCCTGGGACACAAACACCCCAGGTGTGCTCCAGGGTGGCCAAAGCAAAGGAATTGGCGAGGGGAGCCTGATCGCACCAAGAGTGTGCTGGCACCGGGAGCACCCAGTGCTGGCCAAGGGCTCCCAGATGGAGCCTGCCTCAGGCTGGACCACTTTTGAAGTTGCCACCGAGGCATGAAAAAGCAGCATTTAAAGCAAAGCGCATCTTGTTTCACTCTCCTGCCTTTGAGAACAGAGATCAGCTTTATTCCAGGCAAATGCTCCTACGGGCACTTTTTCTGACCCATTTCCAACCGGTTTCAGTGCTGTCACTCTCAATCTTGGGAGGTTTTCCCAGGGTATCCGGCAGAAATTGCAGTGCAGATTAAAAGACATCAAGGCTTGGGACAGGCAGATGACTGAAGTGTTGTTTGGGGAACATCTTGGGGGGAAGAGGCTGAAAAAGCTCCTGTCCCACAGGGACAGGCCCCAAAAGAGCACCTGGCATCCTGCCATCCTGCCACTGTCCCCAGGATCACCCTCCTGCAAGATGTCACACAGAGAGAGGGCGGTGAGATGAAAGCCCCAAACTGGCCCGTTATGCACAGTCCACCACGAATTATAACAATAATAACAATAATAACAATAATAACAATAAAAAGCATGCGGAGCCAGCTAAGAGCTCAGAGTCCATCCACAGCTCCCTGCTCTTTCCTAAGCAACAGGTGATCTTGAGAAAATAAAATAATAGTAATAATCTGCTCCATTAGGATAAAACATTAAGGGAATTATTGGATGAGAAGCAGGAGAGGCAGCTGGAAAAGGAAGTTTAATGGCCATTACAGTTTAATCCACTTTCATTTCCAGAATAATGCAGCTGTGATGTGAGGGTGACCCTCCCAGCCTCCTTCCCAACTTTCTCTAAAACCAAAAAAAAAAAAAAAAAAAAAAAAAAAAAGAAAGAAGAAACAAACTCCAGGGATTAAGGAGACCGGCAGTCCTGCGGAAGAGGGGGGGCTGGCTGGCATCCTTCTGGCCAGCAGCCTACAGCCAGGAAGTTGGAAAACCTTCCTGGGGCTGAAAACTGGCCCTGGATCGTAGAAATCAGAGAAACCTACAACGGTTTTGATTGGAAGGGACCTTAAAATTCACCTCATTCCAACCCCTATGCCAAAGGCAGGGAACCCTTCCACTGTCCTAGGTCACTCCAAGCCCTGTCCAGCCTGGTCTTGGACACTTCCAGGGATGGGGCAGCCACAGCTGCTCTGGGCACTCTCTGCCAGGGCCTCAGCACCCTCACAGGGAAGAATTTCCTCCCAATATCTAATCTAAATCTCCTCTGTGTCAGTCTAATTCCATCACTGCACGCCTTTGTATAAAGTGCCTGGCACAGTCACGCAGAATTTTTTGGTGGTGAGTGAGCGCCTGTTTCTATATCGTGCTCCAGTCCCTACGAGTTCCTGTGATCCATAAATAAGTGGGGACTGTCCCCATCCCCACCAGAGGTGGCCTCCTCTGTCATGGCTCTCCATCACCCTAGGGAAAGTCCACCTGCAGGTGGGGTGACGAGCAGGTAGGAGGAATACCAGGGCATTCCTGGCTTTCCTTCACCCTCTGAATGCAAATTCAGTCCCCCAAGCAGCAGCGAGCTCTGCCATACGCCTGTGCTGGTGAACAGGAGACACCAAGCCAGAGCTCGAATCTGGTGGATGCTCTTTTTTTTCAGACAGTGGCTGTGGGTTTACAAAAGAGACTTATTATTCCACTGAAACTGAATTTCTTCTGCCCCGATAGTCTGAGAGCTCAGACTATCCCTGAGAAAAGCAGCCTGTGGACCGCTGAGATTTCAAGAGGCTCTGAGAGGAGGATGAAAGCCAGAGCTGAAGTCTTCCCCACCCACTGCCTGTTGGAGAGGGTCAGGGCATCACCTCAGAGCCCCGTTTCCCCTCCACAGGAGCACAGAAATCCTGCTCTGTCTCATTCCCCCCAGTCTGTGTGATGGCTGTGAGAGCAGCCCTGCACTGGATGGGTGTGGGAGCGCTCCTCACCCGGTCCCCGAGCAGACCTTGGTCATGGTGGATGCAATCCCTCGCTCACACTTCTCCTCTTGGCAACCACACAGCGAAGAAAGAAAACCAGCCTTGAGAACTCCACGTGATCCTGACTCCTGGCACAAAAGCCAACCTCTATCTGTCACGGAGTAAGGACGCCGTCGGAGCGGAGCCGAGGGTGATGGGGAAAACGAGGCAGAGGAGGACTCAATCTGTGTGTGCATGTTTTGGTGTGACAGCAGTGAGCTGCAGACATCCTTTTCATCAGCTCAACAACAAGCCTTGATCCAGGCATTCCTGCCTTGATCTTGGGATACAGCAGTGCCCAAGAAGACCAAGACCACGGTGGGGCCAGCCTCTCCAGGGGTGATGCACCCTCCTAGGAGCAGCTGGGAATGGACAGCAAAATAGAGGTAGTGGTGCAAGATGTTTTTGGGAGTGGCTTTGCAAACGATTTTTTTTCCCTCAGACTAATCAAGCACAAATGATGGAGGAGAAACCTGGCCTGGGGCTGCAATCTGGAAGAGCAATTGAAGCTCTTATTAGGGTAGACACCATTGAACAGCCTGTTAGCAGCCTCGGCAACCCATTGGCTCCGGCTAATTATCTTCCAAGTGGCACAAAAATTGTAGAATTCTTCAAATTTTTTCCAATGTAACAAAAAACCCCCAATCAACACACCACAGATCTTCCCCCAACACACAGATCTCTCCTTTCTCTGCCACCAAAACCTTGTCTCTGTGTATCTGGGTGGGGGAGTATCGCTGTGCAACCTCGACACATGAGACGCTCTTGCTGTGAAACGACGGCCGCGGGGCTGCCACGCTGATAGAAGTGGGGGTGACAGTGCCTGGTGGCACCGTGACACCTGCTGTGCGTCAGGGCAGAGGGCAGCAGGCACCGTGCACCAGGCAAAGGGCTCCTGACAAGTCAGCGTGAATTAACCCTGGGTTAATGTGCTTGAAACCCTCAAAGCACAGAACCCCCGGGGGCAAACGTATTTTCGAAGTGATGCAAGCTAAGGGAGAGGTTTAAAGCAGCCTGTTCAGGCACTTAGCATTCACCACTCAGAGAGGTGCCCAGGGCATCCTAACCACCCCAAAGGTGGGCACAGTTCCCCATCCTAGGGCAGCTGGAGCCAGATGGGAGAATAATTGGCTTTTCATAAGCCACTGTATTTTCTACAGGCTTCTGGACAGCTAAACGGGGGCTGCCTTCCCATCACATACCATGACAGAGATGTGGAGGATCCTCAGCTCCTCCTCTGCCGACTCAGTCTGGGGTTCCTCTGTGGGGTCGAAGCCGGGCAGGTTGGGGGCCCCGTCCTGGTGGTGGATGTGGAAGAGCAACGTGCCATTCTCCAGCCACTGCTGCCGCCAGCGCACCAGTGGGATGTCATCCGTGTTGCCTGAGATCTCTGCAAGAGCAAAGCTGGTCAAGGGGGAAATGTGGAGCAGAGGGTTCGTGGGAGACATTCACCTCTTCCCAAAAAAATTGGTGGAGGGACCAAAGGATGCACACCCTCCGGTCACCTCCTGCCAGCACCGTGGCTGCCCCTACATAACCCCACAGCCTGAAGGGCTAAAGCAGAGTAAAACCATATTTCTGGGTATAATCCAGATGTAGACCTCTCCAAAAATGCAGCTGTGGTGCAGGGAGAGAGCACTTACTGACAGCAGTAACCCAGCAGCATCCTCCCAGCTCCAATTTGGACAGGTTTCACCCACACACTTCATGTTAAACGCAGCTTCAGACATTGGGAGCACAGGATACAGGACAAATTCTCAGCAGCACGATGGGATCATTGGGACCACATCACAAATTATTGCAGACTAAATACTTCCTATGCTTTGTGAACAGTGAAACATGGTCATGGCTGCCATCCCACCTACATCTCTGACTTTGAGGCAATTTCAGAGGTTTTCGGTTTTCAACCATTTTTTACAGCTCTCCACCCAGGACTCAGCCCAGAGACCTGCAGAGGTACCTGCAGCTTCTGCCCAAGCAACCCTGCTCTCCCTAAGTACCCTTCATTTCAGAGTTTGGGGCAGTGAGACAGATGGACACAGCTGGGCTGAGGTGCCACGGCAGGAGAGGACACCCAGGCAGGAAGAGCAGCTGAGGACAGGGACACGACACGTTCTCCAGGACACCGAATGCCAAATCGAACCAAATTCACGTGGCTGCCTCCGAAATTTCAGGGACGCCCTACAGCTGGGTCTCAGCCAAAGACAGGGTGGCACCAGCACATTGCTAGGAGAGATGGACACCCTTTCAGTCACTACCTCCCTCTCAGACCAGATCAGCTTGATCCCCATCTCACACCACCCTGATCTCAGCCATCAGCTCGAGCCTGCCATTTGCCTGTTAGCTGTTTTTCGTGGAAATAGCAGATTTTGTTGGGATGACCATAAAAAACACGATGAGCTTCCCAGTGATGCGCAGCTTCCCCTCCTGTCTCTGCCCCATTGATGGCAGTGGGAAAGAGCCCGTCTGGCTTTGCAAATTATCTTTATTTTGCTTGTTTCATGCTGCCTTCAAATGAAAACTGGAATTCAATTACAGTGCTGAAAAACAACATTTTAAATTTGCTGTTAATTAATTTCATTAGGCTGCCTTAAGTGAGCTGGCTGCCGGGGGAGGTGGGGAGGGGGGCCAGATCTGCATCAGGAGCCAGGTTCATCCTCCCAAACTGATTTGATTAATCAAAAGAAGCATTAGCCACAGCAAGTGAATTGGCAGACTGTTTGTGCTCAGCACGGGCCGTGCTCCTGGCGGTGATCAGCGCACTTGGAGCGTCCCGAGCACAGGGATGCTGAGCGCTCCACGGCGTCGGCAGGAAGCAAAACCCAGAGCTAAGTCACCAGGAAGCCAGAAGCACTTCTGAAATTCCCTCTAACTGCTGAGCTGCGTGTTTGGGGACACAGATCCCCCCTTTGAAAAGCCTGTCCTGGGAGCCGGGAGGATTCGGAGCAGCAGATCTCCTCCTCTCCCACATGGTCTTTATTCATGGACTGAGAGGGGGAAACAAGCTAGCCCGCTTTCCCAACTCCCCAGGGCTTCTCAACGTCGAATGAACCAGCTCAAATGGAAGAAAACACTCTCCCTGCACCTGCCTGCTAACGTGAAATTAGGAGTAATTAAGGCAAGAGCTTTTATGCACAACAGGAACTCAACGTTCTGACATTTGGAAAAAATGTAAATACCAGCATTTGCTCCATTGTAAAGAGTGAAAATAATAGATACTAAGTATGTGACATTGTGACATTTAGAAAGCTAGAGTTAGAGATGTTTTCCCCCTGATCTGACATATCATTGTAAAAGCAGCACCCTTCATCTCATTAATATTTGAGAAGAAATCCTTGATGGGAGTTATTTAAATGATTAATAGATTATAGTAAATTTCAGCCTTAAAATAGGTTGTCATAATTTCAAATTTATTTAAACAGGCTTATTTTTTAAAAGAAAAATATATTTCAATAAAAAATGGATTCCTGTTTTAGACGAGCACAATCCAGCCACAGAGCCTGAGCGCATTCTCCTCTTTCACCAGACACCACGACAGGGCCCTGCAGCATTGCACACAAGTCACAAGCGCAAGAGACAAAGGAAAACACCCCAGAAATCAACTGCCATCACCTCAGACTGGCAGGCTACGAGCCCTCCATAGCACTGCAGGACAAGGCTGCTCCACCACCTCTGCTCCTGCCCTGGCAAAGGCTCTTGAGGCAGTGCCTGGGTGAGAGAGCTTCCTCCTTGCACCTTCTCCTCCTCTCCTCAAGTGTGTTAGCAACGTGTCAGCTGCCTCTATCCTACTCCATTTCTGCTTGAAAAAATTACACATAGAAATGCTTTCCTGCATCCGTGAAGCTCTCTTGGAGCTCTGTTTAAGCAAGACCAAGACAAGAGCAAGACCAAGCTTCCTCCCTAATGTAGCGTCTCTTTACTCTCTCTTCTCCCAGTCCAATGGATTTTACTTTTCCCTCTGTCTTGCTCTCCAAGCAGACATCTCACCACCTGGTGGGAGATGCTGCGGTGACCCCTGTAGGCAAGTGGGATGATTTATCTGGATGTCCTAGGGTGCCAGCTCTGCTGTGGAGCTGGCAGATGCCAACCCTGCTGACCAGGTTGTACAGCTGGGCCAGGATGTCCCAGAGGAGGCAGAAAAGTAGGCAGAAAGCCAAAACTAAAAAAAAAAAAAAAGGGGCAGGGGGGAGAGGAAAATTTCAAGTTCAAAGTTTGAAAGATATTGATGAAAAGCCTGGTCCCTGCATGGCTTTCATTAAGGCCTTGGATAGGAAGCCATTAGCACTGGTATTAACTTCTTGCACCTCTGTTAAAAAATAGCCTGTCTGAGTCAGAGGTTAATAACAGTAGGAGGCCACTAATTAGGCTGTGCTGCATTCACCTGGTATCAAACGTGGCCCAGGTCCTTCATATCTGCAGGAGCAGCAGCCTCCAAAGGGCCCGGCTGATGCTTTCAACATCCCGGCCGTGGCTGCTCCCCTCCCAGACCATCTGCGAGGGGAGGGAGCGGGGAGAGAAAAGTTCTGCAGGAGCAGTTGGAGGAGAGGACGAAGGACCAGACTGAAGGTGCTGGAGGTGTGGGGATTTATTCCTGCTTCATTCTTGATTATCCCAAACAGCCTCATTTCCCTTGGGACAGCTGTCCCACACAGAGCAAACCCTGTCCTTCTGGAGGCAACACCTCTGCACGTCCCGATTTTGGGAGGCAACACCCCTGTCACAGCCCAGTTCTGCACCTGAGCTGGTGTGGTGCAACATCAAAACCATGGCCCATGAGCCCGGTGCTGACATGGACCCATTCCCACGTCCTCATGACCCCATCGAGACCTGGCATGGTGGCACACGAGGAGAACAGCTCTCCTCAAAAACTCACATCAGCATTTTGATGAAAAAAACACCCAGCAAAACAATTTTCCTCTCCATTTGGAAGCGTTTTGCACTAATAGACGCCTCCAATAAGTCAAATGAACTCTGCCATAATGCTGGTCTCCGCAGACTCATTTCATACAGCCAAGCACAGATTTGACTTGGACTTGTATTTCCTCGTTAACATTTAAACCTGCCTTATTTTCCACCTGGAACCTGACTGTGTTTTTATTTAAGTTCCCCATTAGCTAAGGCTTTTGCTCCATGCCTAAACCACACATATCCTTCAAAGGGCTCGAACTCAGCTAAATCCAGCCTTGCACTCCTCCGAGGGTGTCCAGTGTCTGAAGTGACTCAGGAGACCTCCCCACCATGAGTCACTTGCTCTCTCTGTTGGGACCTCAGGCCTTGATTTCTACCAATTCAGATGTCAAAACGCTTATCTTGATACTTAACTCATTTATACTTCCAGGGTTTTAGTGACAGATCATTCATGGGATAATATTCATGTTTTTATGGGCCTGTTTAAGAAATTCACATTCATCACTGACTATCCGTATTTCATTTGCATTTTTTCCTGTCTCCAGTCTCAGGTAGGAAAACCAGCTCATTCTGCAGGTCACTCTGCCTTTTCAAGACAACCCAGCTTTTCCATACCAGCAAACACAAACCTCACTGTATATATTAGGAACCCGCTTCACGGGAGAGGGCCCCTTGGGGGAAAATCTCCAAAAGACTCATGGACACGGGAGAACATAAAGGTTCAAGGAAAAGGCAGTGGTGATCTCCCTGGAGCCACCCTCAGGCTAGGTCAGAGAGATCACCCCACCACAACACCTGCACGTGAGGCTGGTACACGTGAAGCCATGAGGTGCCACAGCAGGGCTGACAGCTAACCAGGTGTCTCCTCGGAATGCAGGGTGCCTTTGCTTTTGGGAAGGTCACCAAGGAGCTACATTTCAAAGCTGTGGCCACGCTTTAGCCTTGAACTGGGGTTTTTGTCCCGGAAACACCAGAGCTCTAACCCCTCCCTTTCTTTAACAGCAAACCCTCCATCACTCCGGGAGCTGCACAGCCTTTTTCAGAGCAAAGGACACTGATTCATCATTAGCGGGCCTCAGGCGACCGGGTTTGCCCTGCAGATGCTGACCCTACAATGTGACAGCCCCCGCTGCTCTGCCCTGCCCCGCGAGCCCAGGGGTGTGCTCAACCACACCTGTGCCACATCCCCCCCAAGGCTGTTTCTCCATCACGTTGGACCTTAAAGCTGGGAGAAACAGCAAGCAGATCGAGACATTGGCTGGTGTTTGAGTTTCACTCCTGTCTCATTACTTTGGTCCCATCTGCCGTAACTGTGAACTACTGAGGAAATGTGGGAAGAGAGGCGGATCCACCTCCTGGACCAACACGCGGGTGACATGGTCATGTTGGGAAGAACCCAAATGCCCACCCACCCATGGCAGGGAGCAAAGGCAAGACAAAGAGAATGTGTGACTCCAATGCCAAGATGCAATGCTGATATAAAAACCCCAGAAAGGACCACGTCTGTAGTTGACCTCTCACCCTGCAATGCTATCACATCACCTCTTCCAGAGGGAAAATCAGGTCTCCGTGGAAAGATTCCAAATGATGGAGAGGCTCCCAGTCAGCCATGGAAAATTCCTGCCCTGGCTAAATTGTCTCCCAGTAAATCAGAGAGAAGGAGGGCACAAACCCCTCAGCTCAGATGGTGCTCACCTACGAACTGCAGAACTCCACCAACACAACCACTACCACTCCCAAAGGGTGAGCAACTCGAGAAGAAAACCTTGAGGAAACCAGAGGAGACCCCAACTTCTTATAAAAGCTCTTGTGCATCAAGGAAATTAAGGGCCAGTAAATTCTGCTTGTGCCCTGGAACCACTTTGTCAGAGGAACCAGTAGGTGCACCAGTAAACATGGGTCACCCAACGCTGTAAACCAGTAGATAAGGGTGATCCAATTTGACGGACTCATTTCAAAGAGCACTTGTCAAAATCCACCCTCAAAGTTTCCCGAAGCACCGAAGCGGTGTTGGGATAAGAAGAAAAGTCATCTTGAAGCCCACCAGGTGGGGGAGGAGCAAGGGTTTAGTTTTCACAATGAAAGGAGGTTACCAAGAAGCCCCACGGAGATCTTTGTCAGGCCCTCAGCTGCTCAGAAACACTGGAAGAGGAGGCGAATGACAAAGTTGGTCACCAAGGATAAATTTAGTCTTCTCAAAGCTAAAGCTGAGAAGCGCAGGCAAGGAAGTGGGCAGGTGAAACTCAACCTTGGTGAAAGCAAGCTGATCTGGAATCCTGCAAGTGATATTGAGGCCAACCATCTCGAAACGGAGGAGGCAAAGCTTGGCAGGTTTGGAGGAGGGGTACAGGGAAGATGAGATGTTGCAAATGGCTTTGCGAAAAGGAGAAGCCAACTGTGTTAGGACTCCTCAGTGAAGGAAACAAACGACAGAGTGAGGACATGATAAAAGCCTATAAAGCCATCGGGCCTGTGGAGAAGTGGGAAAGGAATGGTTATTCACTATTTCTCACTTTGCAAGGATTTACTTGGGTAAAAACCAACAAAAGGTTCTTTTTCATCCACCATAAAGCATGAAAGCACCGCGAAAGGTACTGAATTCAGGGAAGGCAGAGCCACCAGCAGCTATTGAGCCAGAGAGCCCAGAGGCACATCCTAGGCTGAGAAATCCCTGCAGCACAGACCTCGGCAGCAGGGAAAGGACCATATAGAGACATGCTGCGGTTTTAACATTTTTTTCCTCAATCATCAGTGGTGGCTGGAGATGCCAAGGGACAGCAAACCATTATCCCCCACACTGCCCAGTGACTGCAAAGCCAGCCTTGTGCTACCCAGGCCACCATTCAAGGATGCATCCCGCATCCACATGTCCCTTTGGGAGTGGTTGAGACCCTCTGCTCCCCCAGGCACTGCCTCACAGGAGGAGGGGGTACCCCAGGGCAGCTCCCTCCTAGTGACAGAGCCTCTCAACACCCCCTTTCCAAATCCCAGCCCCCCGTGCTGTCAGACTCTACAGACCCAAGACGCTTGCCAAGATTCCCTTCAGCTTTCAAGCCAGCCAGCAATTTTCACAGGGAGGCAAAGGACTATTTATATCCATCACGGACTGGCAGGGAGGTAATGGCTGGCCACTCCAGCCCATCTGCCAGGCACTTAGCAGGACATCGGAGCACATCGTACAGGCGAGGTCAGGCAGTGGTGGTGGGACCAGCAGGGGACAGTGATGACACGGACTGCACCTCAAGGGTGAACTCCAGCTCACTCCTGCACACTCATCTGTGTAAGTTCTCATTGTGCCGAGGCCAAGAGGTCAGGAAAATTAGGTGTTATTTTGGCATTTCATTTGGCTCAGCACAGGAAACAAGCGCAGCCACTTGTTCCTCATCTCCTGGGGGGAGAGCCATGGCCTGTTGATTTTCTGAGGCGTGGGATGGATGAGGTGGCCCTCCCAGGGAGTGGAACAGGACCAAAATAACCTTGTCTGCTCTCCTATCCACAATGAGGCCAAGAGCTTTTCCAAGAAGTGATCCTCCTCTTCCTCCCACCTGCCCTGGAGGGAGCAAGGCTGGTCTCGGGGGAAGGGATGGATAAGGCAGGCATGGGCTGCTGCCAACTGCAGCCTAACACCATAAACTCTTTGGTGTTTAGGAGCTCTTACACGATTTCAAGCTCCATTTTCAAGTTTGTGGGGAGGCTTTGAAAGATGGAAAAGGGAGAATGAAAGGGAAAAAAAAAAAAAGAAGAAGGAAGAAAGATGTAGAAGGGGAAAAAGTTAACTGTGCTTCCTGAATTTATCACTCTTGAAAGAAGAGCTTGTCAAGACGGCCAGAGACCAGCCAGTGCATGGTGATCAATGGGAAGACTTTTGGGTCTAGTCAAGCCTGTTTGAGATTTACGGGACCTGAATAGGAGCATAAATCCGTTGTCCGCCCGATGAAAATGGAGGTAATTAAATCTGCAGGTGTATATAATTGTCATATTGATGATCTATATAAATCAGCGGAGCCAGCAGAGGCACAAAGCACACACTGGGCACAGAGGAGCTGTTTGCCTACCTGCCTGGCCAGGGGAAAGGGCTGGTGGGTGCAGGACACAGCCTGGGGGCACCCACCTCACCCATCTGGCTCTGCCCATCGCCGTGGCCACCACCACAACCTCCTCCTCCACAAGAGACTCCCTCCAATTGCCCCCACAGGCAGCAAAAGCAGCAGGACCCTCCACCCCCTTCACCCACCTGCAGCCTCATGCTGGCTACTACAGAATCTCCTGTGACTGCAGGAGGGTGAAGACAGGACCACAAGCATGGAAAAGCCCGGCCGTGGACATCGTGGGGGGCTCTTTGCAGCTGCTTTGAAGCTCTGAGCCCAAGTGCAAGTGGGGCACTGACTTGATCTTTTAGCAACACTTCTTTTTTTTCTTTTTTAATTTATTTTAACCTTTGTTATTTTGGGAACTTTGAAGCCTAAGCTGCTCCGAGGCAGCTGCCTTTGTAGGAAGGACAGAAAGCGCAGAGCGGGGATTTGAAAGAGGGAGAGAAACAGGGAGGGGAAGAAATGGTGCTTCACAGCTGAGGTCTGCAACAGCTCCTTCGCAGCTTCGCCCACATCCCAACAAACCCACCCCGAGAGGCGCTTGGGGCCCTGTGGGAAACCTGGACGCAAAATGACCGTGGTGCCTTCCACTCCTCTAGCACTGTGAAGCAGAGAAACCTCAAAGGCCTTTGCAGACCTGCACACACCTTCTCCCTCCGTCCCAATGTCCCAGTGGGACGTCCCTGCGTCCCCGGGGTGGGTGCAGAGCATCCTCTCCAGCCGCCACAGCCCAGCCCCGCTCGGGGCCACGGGGGTGCATTTCCTCCTGCCCACGGGGGTGCATTTCCTCCTGCCGTGCCACCGGGGACAGGGACACGAGGAAAGGCTTTCCTGTCGTCTCCACCAGCCAAGGCCCTTCACACGTGCCCGCGGGCCGACGTCGCACCCCAAGCTGAGCGCCACGTATGTGCAGCAATTGGATAATTAAAAATTAAGGGAGAGCTTCTGCATTGCAGTCCGAATTATGTAACAGCGCTCCTGGGTTCCAGCACCCATCAGCTTTAGTGCCCTCACACGGCAGCACGGCCCTGCCTGCATCCACCTGTCTTTCCAGGTAGGGCTCGCACCCTTGGCAGGGAAGTGGAAATCTCAATGTCACAACCACAGGCAGAAAGTTCCCTTGCACTTGCAGAGGGAAAAAAAGAGAAGGAAAGTCTGCTTATTCTCTTGGTCCAGCGCTGAAACTGGAGATGGACAGAAAAAAAGGGATGGAGTCGGGGTGCTTCAGCCCAGCCAAGTGCAAAAGAGTCACCCTGGCCAGGACAGCACTCCCATGACCATGACCAGGGAGTTTCTAAGCGAGGGGCTGCTGTCTCTCACTCCTGCACCAGAGAAGCAGCCGCCCACTTCAGTAAACAAGCAGCAAACAAAATCAAATCAAAGAGAGGAGTCAGCTGTATTTTCAGCATCTCAAGAGCAAAGAGCCCTGCTGGACTCTGAGCACCAGTAACCGCAAACTCCTGCATTTACAGCCGCGTCTTTGCCTTAACCCTGCCAGTTCTGGCTGCTGCTGAGCCCAGGGCTCAACAAGCCAGCCTGCCACTTCCTCCTGCTACCTCCTCCTGCCTTCTCCTCCTGGCACCTCCTCCCTTTCTTGGCCAGAAACCCACTGACTGCACAGCCATGTCCCTTGCAGTGCTATTCCCAGGACCTGGATGCTACCACCTGGTGCGAAGCCAGCCATTAATTCCTGCTGTGATCACTCCAAAGGGCGCTTCACCGGCCTCTGTGAAGCCACCAAAGGTGCTGTGGCTCACACCCACAGCCAGTGGCTCTGCCATCACTGCTCCTAGTGCCCCTTGGCTTCTGTGTGGCTCCTGCAGTTATTTGCTCCCTCCTGGCCCTGTGCCTCTCCTCCCTCCTCATGGTCCTTCCTCTCCTGCCCTCCCTCCATCTCCCCGGTGCTTCCCTACTGCTGGCATGGCGGTTTCACATCCACGCTGCCTTTCACCCCCCAACACGTGAAAGCTGGGAAGACCCAGCCCTGAGCTGTAATTACAAGGAGGTCAGATCCATCCCAGGCTGCCCATGCCCCCGCCATCCCATGGGGAGACGAGCTGCATTTCCCAGGAACCGCCGCATCCCCCACGCAGCCACCAGCCCCAGTTCCTGCAGGACACCCCCTTCTCTTCCTCCCAGTTTGTGCCACGGGCTGTGGGGGCATGTTGGGGCTGAGGCTGAGCCCTCCAGAGATGTTAGCCAGAGATGTGCCTTGCTCTGCAAGCACAAAAAGGTGGAAACGTGACAACACCAGCTGTGGAAGCCAGCCCAAGTGCGAGGCTGACTCCCCTCCCCATCTCACAGGCATTCCCACCATCCACGGAGGGGGCTGAGCTATTTCTCCTGCCCACCAGGTCTGAGCGCACCAGGACCACGGCACACCCTGGAGGAGAGCAGCTCCTGCTGAAAAACTATCAAGATTGGTTTCAGCTTTTCCTGGAAGGATGTTTCAGGCACTGACTCGCTTGCAGGTGCTTGGACTCACATCTGAGGCCACAGAAGCTGCACCTGGGCGTGAGCTGGGATGAGATCCTTGCTCATGGAGCAGCAGAGACATTGATAATTCCTCCCAGATTCACAGGCCATACATGTCATGTCTGCAAAGACAAACTCCTGGCTTGCCCCCTGGGCCAGCAGGGAAGCCAGCAACTCCGTGGCAGCAGGACAGCTCTCGGGTCCCCTCACTGCCCCTCTCCAGAGCTCTCCCAGTGAGGCAAAAGACAGAGCCCAGCTATTTCTGGCTCAGCAACACAGGAAAGGGTGGGAGGTGCAGCACAGGGATGGGAAAACAGCCCTGCATTGGCACAACCACCACTGGGAAAGCAGTGCCCAGGGGAGCTCGGGGCCAGCCCAGGGCGGTGGGAGGCAGGGCAGCCTCTCCAAAAGTCCAAACAGGAGATTTCCCAGAGGCTGCAGGCACTGGGGACATCATTAGGGGAGCAAACGGGCCGAGAGCACCGCAGCAGTTTACAGACCCCGCGGCCACTGCCTCACAGTAGAGGCTGGCAAGAAAATTTGGGAGTGGGATGTCTCTCCCCGCAAGCATCCCCCTTCCCTACCGAAGGCAGCCAGCTCACCTGATCCACACAGCAGCCACCCTGCCATGATGCTGCCCTTCCTGCAGGAGAAAGGGCACCACCTCATCCTGCCACCCTCACAAGGACAAGCCCCCCCGGCCCATGCTGAGCCACCCATCCCCACGCTGGAGCTGCAACCCGCGGTGCTCTTCCGTATCCTCACCCCTCCTGCAGCGCGTCCTGAACCCTTCACCCGCACCATCCCCTCCCAAACACTCCACGTATGCAGCCACAAAGGGAGCTTTAATCCTTAAGCCACCTCTCCTAAAAAACTGCCCTGCCTCCTGCCGCGTGCTGGAGCAACCCCCGTTGGAGGAGGGCACTTGGTGGCTGCGGGGCAGCGGCACCGGGAAGCACCGGGCGCCTGCCAGCCCGGGAAAGCGGTTCCCAGCACCGTACCCTCGCTCTCCCACTCCCCTTGGGATGCCAAATTAATTGCCTTGTCTCCTGGAGCTTTTAGCTGGAGCAAATAAAAGAAAAAGGGGGGTTGCCAAAACCCATAATAAGGTCTCCAGTTCCTCTGAGCTACAAGGGCTGCTTTAAATTTCGGGGTTTTTTTCTTTTTTTTTTTTCTTATTTGAAGGAGGTTTCCATGGTAACTGTCTCCCATCACACAAGAGCCTGTCCCGGGGATATTTCGGGGTTGCTAATATCTGCCTTCCCAGGCAGCCACTGTGTTGTGACGGTGACATCGCAGCTGGGTCCTTTCAGCAGGGCAGGAGGGCAGGGGTGCAGGAGAGAGGAAAAGGAGGTGCCGCTCCCGAAAAACAAGGTCAAGATCCTGCCTGTACCTGGTTTACCCTGCCTGTCAGGCAGGCCTCCATCCCAAAGGGCTCTGGCAAAACAGGTTTTGCTTGGACCACTGCCCTGATTTGGGAAGCACTCACAAGGCAGTGCAGCCCTCACCGGGCCAAGCAGACGTGACCTGTCCAAGTAAGAGCAGGGGCACAGCCTCTGTGGCACCTTCTGCCACCTTCTCCTGCCCTTCCTCCAACCCTTAGGAAGAAACTCTTCCCCATGAGGGTGGGGAGGCCCTGGCACAGGGTGCCCAGAGAAGCTGTGGCTGCCCCTGGATCCCTGCAAGGCCAGGCTGGACGGGGCTTGGAGCAGCCTGGGATAGTGGAAGGTGTCCCTGTCCATGGCAGGGGGTGGAATGGGATGAGTTTTAAGGTCCCTTCCAACCCAAGCCATTCTACAGTTCCAGGATTCTCCAATTCCCTTCCTCCACCAGGTTAGTTTTCAGCTGGACCAGCTCCCTGCAGGAGCAAAGCCAGCTCTCTGCATCCCTCAAGCTGCTTGCTCTGCTACGCTTGTTAGCCATCCTAATTACTGAGATGCGTCAGAGCTGGCCAGAAAAGGGGCTGCGTCCCCTCTTGCATCGGGGCTGCGGACCCCAAACTTCTGTGACCCGTGTGCCACCACCAGCTAGAGGGTTCCTCAAGGATCCCGTACTTCCCTTTGATTATAAACATCTAAAAAAGCCCCTGCCCACTCCCCAGTGGATCTCAGGCTCTGCAGGCAGGAGCCATGGAGGGATGGGGCTCAGAGCCCTTCCTCAGCCCATCACCAGCAAACGAGACCCCACAGCAAAGCAAGTGTGGGGTCAGCTTAACCACGGACCAGGCTCCCACAGCAAAGCAAGTGTGGGGTCAGCTTAACCACGGACCAGGCTCCAAAGGGCCCAGCACCAGGTGAGCATCCATCCCAAGGACCCCCTGCTGCAGGGCAGGAAAACAGGATCAGAAATCCCAACGCAGCCCAGAGGAGCAGAGCACGCTCTCCTCTGGGTGATTTCTCAGCCAAATGCCATAGTGGGACAGCCAGAGCCTGGCAACCAAAAATCTTATTCCCTTATCTAGACAAATCCCTCAGCTGCTGCTTGGGGTGAGCCACCAGCCACAGCTGCAGAGATGCCAGAGCCCAGCAGCTTGGAAGGAGAAGGACAACCAGTCTTAAGCGACAGAGCCGTCATCATCCAGGCACTGCCTTAATCCCACCAGGAAAAAAAATCCTTCCTTTGAAGGACTGCTCTGCAGCAAGGCTCCAAGAGAGATGGTTTCAGTCTCCGTCTAGCTGGCTAAGCAACCATGAAAAAAAAGTAAGACATGGTAGAATATAAAATTAAACAGAATGAAACAAAATAGACTAGCACACAATAAAATAAAATAAAATAAAATAAAATAAAATAAAATATGGGATGCAGCTGATGCCACTGGCACATGGAGAGGAGGGCAGAGGTGAGACAGTGGCATCAGGGAGGCGTACGGCTGCCCAAGGGCTCCCTCCAGCAGCGGAACCACAGCCAATTGCAGGGGTGTAAAACCTACCACAAATCTTTGGGGGTCTTTGAGGAGTGCCCACATGGGCAGCCTGGCCCCCCAAACTGGGACAGGTCTCAGGGCAGGAACAGGACCAAGCCCGAGCATCCCTGCCTGGACGTGGGCTGCAACATTCAGGAAGGGAGACGAAAGAGGGAGCCAGGCCCCGCAGCCCCCTTGGCTGAGTGCTGGCTCCCTGCCCGCCCTGCCAGACCCCAACACCCCCATGGAAAGGCCAAGCAGCCCCACATCCCACTCCCCCCACTGCTTTCTGGGTCAGCGAGATCCCGTCCCAGCCCCGCTGCCGCTGGAGCCAGCTGGATGCGCGGTTGCTGTGGCAACGGGTTCCCAGAGACGAAATCCTTATTTCTTACTTTTTTTTCCCCTTGGTTAAGGAACAAAAATATACAAGAGGCCCTGTATATCCACCGTGCCACTGAAACCTCCGTGCCCAGCGAGACAGAGGCAGTGGGCACAGCATGGGGGCAAAGGCTGGGGACACAGTGTACAGCGTGCCCCCAGCACCCCCAGCCTGGCCACAGGGGACTCCCTGCTCCTCCCCGGGGTGCTGTCAGCTTTCCTGCAGCATTTTCCACCCTGCCACGAGGTTTGAAGGGCTCCTGATAGCTGAGGCTGCTGCTGGGCTCCACTGCCTGGAAGAGGGCATGGTACAAGGCATGGGGTGTCCCTGGTGCTTCAGTGGCTCTGAGCAGGTCACCTCACCCACTCTGGACCCAGTTGGAATAGGGATGTGGTTACGCTGCGTGGCCAAGAAGAGGGGCTGGAATGGGGTCCCACCAGCAGTTTTCCCCCCATTATTAAATCAGCTATTAGATCTTGCTGTTAGAGGAGCCTGTCCTGTCCCACCAGGTGCTCCAGGGCAGGGCCAGGGTAGGATGCATCCCCTTGACAGATCCCTCTCCGCTTTGCTGGGGACTCTGGAAGCCCCCATCCCTTGGTGACAAACATCTCACACAGCAGAGCAGACACCCAGCAGCACTCTGGGTGCTACAGCAGTGTTCCACCACCAGCAGCAACCACTCCAGGAGGATGGAGGAAGAAGGTGGCACCCCTGGATTTTCAGCAGACATACACCCCAGGCATCCATCTCAAATTCATGGGAACAGGGGTTCGGACCCCAGCCAGGTGATCAGCTGCTGGCAGCAGGAAGGAACTCACTGAATCCCACTGCCAGGATGGGTGTTGCTGAGGGGCAGGAGGGCGGCTGAGACAGGATGTTTTGGGTTCCCTTCCCCACCACAGCTCCTGGGACCTCCCCAGGCAGATTCCCCCACTGCCCTCCAAGCAAGATGCCAGCAGCTGTCCCCACGCCGGGCCTGCCAGAGCACAGATCACACTGGCGGGTTTCAGAGCACGCGACAGTGTCCAGGATCAAAGCCAAGTTCAATTAATGGCTCACAATCTCATTAGAGAAATTATTTCAGGATCTTGAGTAAAAGTCCGATATATCCACTCCATTCCATTAGTCAGGCTCATTTAGTAATTCAATCAATCTAAGCAAGGCAATTGAGCTCCCCTGGTACAATTTAACTTGGTTATTCTCTAGGTACTTCAGAATTTCTTGGTATTTGGTTCATTATTTCACCATTACGCCAGTTTCCAGGTGCAAGGTTCACGCTGTGGGCCCCAGGGTGGAGCCAGCCCTGCTGCAGCCCTCTGCCATGCCCTGGTCTCTCGGGATGGTGACATGTGATGGGAAGGGGGCTGATCTGGTGGTGACACCCCTGGGAATTAAGTCAAGCCAGGGAATGGCACCGCAGCACCCCAAGAACTGCTTCCCACCATGGGGAGCTGGGACCAAAGGGCTGCCCTGTGTGCCAACAGCTCCGGGACCCACAGCCAGCGTCCAGATCCAGGTGAGAGGAACAAAACTCAATGGGATGCTCCTCTCACTTGATGTGGAACTGGAAAAAAACACGGGGATAATGCAACCCTGCAGCCCCTTGGTTCCTGCTCCCCTCCTCCGGGGCCTTTTAGGAGCTGAGGGTAGAGGGCAGAGCAGGAGCAGCAGGGAGGTGTGTGGGACGAGGGTGAGAGCCCACGGGTGTCACCTCTGGCCGCTGCCCCACGCAGCCTGGCCGGAGAGCCGGGCCGGCCGGGCGCTCCGCTGGCCATCGCCCCGATTAGCAGCAGCCACATCCCTGCAACCCCCCCTGCTATGCTGTTATTAACCCAGGGAAGTCAGGGCCAGAGCCTCCAGCGGTAGAGCCAAGAGCTTAGCTAGGATTTAACCAAAAATAAAAAAAAAATTGATTGGATATTTCGGGGAGATATTCAGGAGCAGTTAAATATGCCCAGTTCATCGGTGCCTTTGAAAAATCTCACCCCTCTAAAAAATTAGAATTGATTTTGTATTTAAAAAGGAATCTATTTAATTTAAAAGTAAGATAATTTGAAATCATGACAGCTTGTATTAAGGCTGGAGTTTATGATAATCTATTAAAGTCATTGAAGTTAAGAACCGTCTCCCATCCTCTGCTGCTGAGGCTCCCAAGAGGGCAGCAGGGAGTGGAAAGTCGGGAGATGAGGGGCTGCACTGCCCTATTTCAGAGCACACCAGCTGGGCTGGAAACCTGGAGAGGCAGAAAGAGCTCCTTCAGCTCCTCCACACTCAAGGGAAAAAAATGAACAGGACACAAGAAACCATCCAGTACTTCATGATCTCAAAATATCTGGCACCCAGAAAGCACGAGTTCAACCCACCAGCTCCGCTTTCTCATTCCTCAAGTCGATTTTACACTCAAAAAGGTATCTCAAGACTTTACTTTTCAAACATTTATTGCATTACAGAGAAGGTGAAGGAATCAAAGACACCGTCTTTGGCGCGGCTTTTAATTGCATCACAAATCTCCGTCGAGCCCAAGGGGCTGAGGGAGGCCAGCATGCTCATAAATACCCCTCTTGCTGCTTTACAACCTGCAAAGGATGGGGCCCAAAAAAATTAGCAGCCTGCAGGAGTGTGAATCCAGTTAATGACATATCAGATGTGGCTGGATGCTGCCGAGCCAAGCAGTGAGGGAGAAGGGGGTGTGAAGGCGAGCGGACAGGGAATATTGAGCTGCAAATTAGCATTTCTTAATGGCCAACAACCCAGCAAAACACTTCCTCCCTTCAGGAAAAAATACACCCAACGCAACAAACACGAGACGAGATGAAAGGCCACTGCTTCAAATGAAGGTTTCCCTGATCTAAAGCAGGTGATTTGAAATGCAGGCAGCCCCGTGCGCAGCAAGCGGCCCCATCCCGGCTCCCACACCCTCGGCACATCCCGAAAATTCAGGAGGTGGGAGAAAACCCCGCAGTAAAATGGGGAGATGGTGTTGGAGTCCCTCTGGGGACAAGCGCAGAAACCAGTGTGGGGTTTGTTGGCAAGAGCCCCGAGCTGCTCCCAGGCAGTCGCAGGCAGCAAGGCAGCACGAGCGCAAGCACGGCCCAGCACAATTAAAACTCGCCCCACTCATTAGCAAAAAGAGCTACAAAGCCTTTGTCCAAGCATCTCACCTGATCCTAAACCAGGGGTAGTAACCCCACAGACAGCCCACCTGCTTCTGGAGGAACAGGGGAGCAGACACGGGGTCTGGGAGATCTGAGCACAGCTGTCTGTGGCACCGGGGCGGACACGGCAGGGAGAGTGAGCCCCAGGAAAGGTGCGTGGGCAGCAGGCAGCAAGCACTGCCTCACCCTCTTGTGGAAAGATAAATATAAACCTCATCATTAATTTATGCTACCAAAGCTTCTCACCAGGGGTTAGCAGGGATCAGGAGTCACTGGTGTTTTTGGCACGCCCACTTCAACAACCCCCCCAGCACGTGAGTTTTAATGAGCACCACAGGTGGCTCTCCAAGGACCCCATTCTTCAAACACCCCAGCACACCTTTAGTTGGGAGAAAGATCCACGTATCCATCAGTGGGATGCCTGGTTTGGCCACTGGGGCAGGGAGGTGCCACCAAGGCAGGGGAACCAGACATGCCGGTATCCATGAAAACTAGCTCGGAAAACAAGCTTGAAAGCCCTCAGATTATTTAGGAGGAATTTGAGAGGGACACCAGGACTGGAGTCAGGGCTCCCTGACCCAGAGCCTTTCCCAGCTGCTCCCCTCACTCATTCCCCTGCCACGGCCCCAGCCTGCTGTAGCCACCTACCTGCATGCTCCCACCCTCTTTGAGGGGAAACTGAGGCATGGAGAGACCCCCAAGGGAGCTGATCGAGAGCCCACGCAGCAGAGCCAAGGCGCCAGTGCCATGAGCCTCTGTGAAGCACTTCATGGTGCTCCCAGCCCAAACCCAGGCCCTTTCTGATCAGGGGCAGCACCTGGGTCTGGTCCAAGGTTCTGTCAACCAGTGTGGAGCTCACCTTCCCTTGGGAACCCCTGCCCTGGGCACGAGCCCTGGATCTGAACGCCATCAGAGCAGAAGAAGCAGCTGCCCAGCTGCCCTTGGTTCAGACACCGAAACAGGCCACGCTCAGCGAGTGTGTGGGGATCATCACCTCTCCAAGACATCATTCATTATACATCCAAACTCAGCGAGGTGAGTGCAATGAAGGGGTCTGGTGTTTGCCAGGAATGGTGCAAGCAGCACTGTGTGAAGCCACATTCGTGGAAGGATGCTCAAACACGCCCTCCAGAGCTTGTGAGAACACAAACGGCCACCCACAGAAGTCCCAGGCACCAACCTGACACAGCCATGCCCCCAGCAAGTATGCAGTGACAGCATACTGGCACATACAGCATACTGACAGCATACCCCCATTTTGGGCTGGGGGACCCCCAGATCCAGAGGTTGCAGCCTCTGAGTTGCCAAGTGTGGGTCTTGCAAGACTTCTGTGCATTTCAGAGTTTCTGCCATGCAAAAGCAGTGTCCAGGCTAACAGTGGTGGTGGTAGTAGTAGTAGTAGAAGTACTACTAGTAATAAAAATGATAATAATAATAATAATAATTTTAAAAAACACCCCCACATGGTAAAGCAGGACAAAACAGTAACACCCACAGATGGCAAAGTGACCATGCCAGCTTCAAAGCAAGCCCTTTCCTCACAGGAGAGAGGGAGATGTAACATGACATTCCCCAGAAGTCACCAAGCTGAACTCCTGGCAAACCCCACAAGGTGCCCCCACCTGCCAGCCCAGCCCCAGCCCCAGCATTCCAGGCAGGAAGACTTGCCCTGGGATCATCTCTGTGTCTCCACAGCTCAAACCACTGCATGCTGGGCACAGCACCATGCATCCTCACATTTTTGGGGGATCCGTGTCCCAAGCAGCAATGCCCCAGAGAGCCTGGCCAGCACCAGGACACTGAGGTGCACTGGCACAGGGCTCGTCATCCTTGTATTTGTCTGGCAGCAGAGACCAGCAGGAGGCAAAAGCAAACCCCTGCCAGGCATCATCAGTGCAAGCCCTGGCTGCAGTGGGGGCTGCCAGGGCAGGCAGGTTCTTCCCTGCACTGCCCAGCATGTGGCACCTCACGGATTTGAAAAATCCCTGAGGAAAACCCTACAGTATGAGCTGGGCTCATGCCCAGGAACCTCCTCCGGATCCCCACCCAGGTGCTCCCTGCTGGCGGCACCCGAGGCCCCGGGGCCTATCGGGGTCTGGCTCCACGGGATCGGGTCCGAGGGGGCCAGGGAACCAGCGCTCGGGTGGCCTTTGGGGCATCAAGGTGGCAGGGCTGGCGGCCGTGCCCGCGTCCCCCTGCATCCGCAGCGCTGCTGCCTTGTTGCCACAGCAACACTCTCCGGCCTCCGCTGCAGCATCCCGCGGCACGGGGCTGGGACCGGGAGCCAGGGGCGCACCACAGCCCGCTGCCCCTCCCCACACCGCCCCTGGGCTCCCGCAGAACATCCCCGGCTGTCCCCACACAGCCTCCCCACGGCATCGGCAGCCCCACGCCTGCCTCTGCCTTTCTCCCGGGGAGAAGGGGGATGCCCACACAGCAGCCAGTGCTGCCCCATGTCCACCCAGTGACCAGAACTGGGGGAGTTTAGCACGTGGAGGGGTCCACAGGCCATGGAAGCGATGAATTGCTGGGAAAAAAAAGCCAGTCTGGGGTCACTGCTGTATACAAGGGTGGTACAGCGGGGCAGCGTCACATCAAGCAACACACCAGCGCCTCATTTTTGGGCCAACATCCAAACAAGGGTGGCATTTTAAAACCTTCATGGGACACCCAAGGTGCACCCAGAGAAGCAACAGATGGACAAGGCTTGCAGAAGGAGGCACAGCCAATTTTGGGGCTGCTGGGAAAGAGATGGTGGCTTTTGCCCAGGGCAGGACATTACATGTGGGCAAGGAACTGATGTTCTGCACCAATGTCACCAAAAATGAAACATCTCAGTGACTCGTTCCAGGTGGTGAGGAGGGAAGCGGGTCCCTGTACGCACAAGGGGTGCAGGCCTCGCTCTGCATAAACAAAGGAGCAAATTGTTGGCTTTTTTTGGTGGAAGAAAACTTAAGAAGCCCACGAGATAAGGGCAGATGAGCCTCACCAAGTAGATGAAGAGCAGGTGGGAACCACCCAGACCATGTGAATAGGCCAGAGCCTAAAACCTGGGGGCAGAAGCACTTGGAGGCAGCACACACAGGCAGGATGGGATATATTGGGCAGCAGAGTAATTTTCCATCAGGCTGCAGGAAAGGTGACTCTCTGCTCAGGGGCAGACAAAGCAGAAACCCTGGCCTCCAGCCGGGCACGCTGGGAGCAGGCCGTGGGCTTCCTGCCAGCACAAGCCGCCGGTGGCCATCGATCGAGCTGGGGACGAGCCCCGTGGGTGACTACCTGGGCATGCATCGAGCACCCCAGGCCTGCAGCATCTCCAGCCGCGATGCTGCAGTGGGTGAACCGGCCCCGGGGCTGAGATGCTGCTGCAGCGGGGTGAACCGGCCCCGGGGCCGAGCAGCCGCAGGGCGCCCGCCCGCCGGTGCGGCAGGGAGGAGCCCCGCCGCCGGGGATGCTCGGGGCCCCGCCGCGCTCCCGCAGGCTCACCCAGCACGAAGTAGGGCAGCTCCGTGTTCTCCAGGTCGTCCACCACCACCATCTCGCCGGGGAAATCGTTGCGGACCGAGAAGAGCAGCTTGGGTTCGGCGGCCGAGGGGCCGTGCATGATGCTGAGGTCGTTCTCCCGCAGGAAGGGCAGCGCCGACACCGTGATGCTCTTCAGCTTGCACTCCAGCTCCTTGGCCGCCGCCTCCGCCGCCGCCTCGGCGGGGCCGCTGCCCGCGGCCAGGCAGCACCCGGCCAGCAGCGAGCACAGCCTGGCCAAAGCCATCTTGGAGCCCCGCGCCCGCTCCCGGCGCCGGGCGGGAGGCGGCGGCGAGGGGCGGGGACCGCGGCCCGGCGCCTCCCCGTGCGGCGCGGCTCGGCACGGCCCGGTTCCTCCGGCCCCCCGCCTCTCGCTGCCTCCTCTCCCCCCATTCCCCCCCACCAATCCCTGGGAAACCGGGAGAGCTGCGGAGCGGTGCGGTGGCGGCAGGGACGCGGGACTGCCCGGCCTCCTCCTGCACTGGGAATAGCGTGCGGGTACCACCCCCCCCCCACCCCGGGAGAAATTACAGAACTCCGAAATCCCAGACTTCAAAAATCCCAGGAGAAATCCCCAGACCTCAAAAATCCCACGAGGTGTCATGGAAGGCAAAGCCCCAGAAGAAGTCACTGACCTCCAAAATCCCAGAAGAAGTCACAGCCCTCCAGAGTCCCAGGAGAAGTCATGGACCCCAAAGCCCCAGAAGAAGTCACGGACCTCCAAATCCCCCAAGTACATGTGTTAAATATATATCATTGTCTGTATGTGTAAACACACATACACATATATACATATGTGTGTATATATATATATATATATATATATGGAGTGTAAGGGCAACCCCAAACCTGCTGGATTTGGATCTTTTTTGTCGGATCTGGATGCTTTTTATTTTCACTCTAAGTGAGCACAAAGCAGCCCTGACAGCTTGTCTGACAGCCACACCTTGCTGCAGACACCTGTGGTCCCCCTGCAGCCAAAATCTCCTGATGGAAATGTTCTCTTCTTCCACTGTGGGGGAAATGCCCAGTCCTCGTCCCAGCAGGAATATATGGCCATGGTTGCTCTGGGACAGGGTGTGAAGGCATCCCTGACCTGGAAGCAGAGCTCCCACCCCACACCATCTCCTCACAGGGGACATCGTTCCAGCCCACCTGGCACCTCCAAAAAAACCCCCACACAGCAGATACTCGCAATTTTTTGTATTTTTCTTTTGTGGAGCTTTCCACCTCCTCTTGTGAGGGCTTCCCAAAATTCCCCCTCCCTCATGTGTGCCAGCTGTGAAGCTTAACACGCCCCAGGGTCGGCGTGGAGGGGGACAGTACTGTGCCCCACGCACCCCAAGCAGTGGGTGCTTTTCCCCAGACTGATCTGTGACATCCCTGTATTTTTACCTTCCGTGACAACTCGGGCAGGAAGAACTGTGCCCACCAGAGATTACCCACGTTCAACAACCAGAGTAAAGCACTGAACTGAGCCAGTGAGGATGTAGTGGGGTGTGTTTCAGCAGTGCTGTCTCCCTCCGGCGCCAACTAGCTCGGGATCAGGAGAAATCAGGAAAAATCAGAAAAAAAAAAACCCAACCAAACAAAAAAAACCCCAAAAATAAAGAAACCAAATGGGGAAAATTTGGGAAGGAAAATCAGGAAAAAATAAGGAAAAACGAGCAGAGGTGTTTTGTAGGATGTGGCTCTCCTATTGTGTTCCTTCTGGATGACTTCCACAAGGCCCTTTCACTGCTCTTCTTTCACCAGGCGACCCAAACTCATTAAAAGGAGCTTTTTCACTCTGAAAAATAATAAAAAAATAAAGGTGCCATTGCATTATTTAGAGGGTGTCTCCAACAAGGCTCTTTCTACCCTCCCGTTTGGAAACGGGATGCACCCCCAGGAGCGCTGCCCCTGGAATGCCTAACGACGCGTGGAGAGGAGCGAGGAAGGGGCTCGGTGGGAGGTGTGAAGAAAACAGATGGATAAATAGAACACACGTTAAAAAACCAGCCCGAGGGCAGTAAATCTGGCGTCACTGACGGCGTCCTCCTGCTGCTCGCCAGGAACGACCAGCCCATGAGGCTGCCCAGAGAACCTGTGCACGTGGATCCCTGGAAATGCTCGACGCCGGGTTGGATGGGGCTCGGAGCAGCCTGGTCTAGCGGAAGGTGTGGCTGACGGTGGCGGGAGGCTGGAAGAGGCGACCCCCAGGGTCCCTTCCCGCCCCGCCATTCCCGGCTCCCTCACGCCGGCCTCGCGACCCTGGATCGGCGGGAGGAGGCAGCGGGAACGCCCGCCCCGCCCCGCCCCGCCGCTCCCGGCCAATGGGAACGCGCGGGGCCGCCGGAGGCGCCTCTGATTGGCTGCGGCCGCTGCATATATTATGGCGCGGCGCGGCGGCCCCGGGAGCGCGGCGGACCCGGCGGCGGCGGAGGCTGTCGTGAGGGCGGCATGGTGTGGGCGCCGCCGGGGGCCGCCCGGCCATGGGGCAGCGCCCGGGAGGCAGCGGCGGGGCAGCGCCCGGGGCCGCTGAGCCGGAGCGGATCGCAGCGGGACGGGACGGAGAGGCGGCCGGTGCCCCGCCGGCGCTGATTTGGAGCCTGGGGTGAGTCTGCGGGGTCGCGGGGAGGAGCTGGGGGACGGGGGTGAGCCGGCGTGGGGATCCCGCCGGTGGTGGGGTGGGGAAGGAGCGGTGCGGGGGGAGCGGCGGCCCCGCAAGGGCGGGATCCCGGGTGCCAGCGCCGGCTCGCTCGGTGACCTTGGTCAAGTTGTGTCCCCGCTCGGGGCTCGCTTCGCAACCTCCCCGGCGAGGTCGGGTGTAGGGGAAGGCACCGCGTCCTTCCCCGGGCGGGAGCCACCCCGGCGCGGGGCCCGACAGGTGACGGACGGCTGCGACCGGCCCGCTGGGACCGGGTACTGGCGGGCTACCGGGATGCCCGGGATGCTGGGACCTGCCGCTGCGTGCTGAGTGCGCTGCTCGGTGTGAAGTGCCGGTGTGAGACAGCCCGCGCCCGCAGGGACCGGGGGAGATGCCCCCGCAAATGTTAAAACAGACATTTCTCCGATGGGCACGGATCAGTCAATAGCCTGTGGGGGAATCGCCCGTTCCCCGCACCGCAGGGCCCCGCTCCACCACCCCGAGCCTCGGGTCGAGCAGTGGGTGCGTGACCCGTCGGGAGGTGTTTGCTCGCCTCGGGCGCCTCGCCGGCACAGCACCAGCAGCTCCGGGAGCCGGGGGGCCCCGCTGCGAGGCTCCGTTCCCTTCCCTAAACACTCGTATTTTCAATAAGAAACAAAACTCTGTGTCTTTAAAGCGCTGGAGAGCATCAGCTCTCGGCGCAGCGATGCTCACCCTGCCGTGTCCCTCCCCAGGGGACCCGCGTGTCGCCGCCCCGCAGCGGCAGTGGCGGGTCCCGGGGTGCCCCCGCTGTGGTCCCGGGGCGGACACGGTGAGCCTGGGCGCTGCGGGGCCGGGTGGGACCCGCCGGCAGATGTCAGTGTCCCCTCTCTGTCAGCAGCCAGGAGGGTCCCTGCCAGCCCCGGAGATGTTGCAAGGAGGCCCCTGCACTTTTTCCGAAGCGGAGCTGTCTTTGGTGGCCGTTCAGTGACAGTTTGGAGACCTGGCGAGCAGCAGGGTGCTGGAAAGGGGAGTGGCCCCACTCTGACGCCTCACAGGAGGGCTCCCTCTCTCTGCCCAACACCAGCCACCCACCACCTTATTTGTCCTGCGCCGCTAACGTTGAGCTACACTTGTGCATCACTGCCCGTCCATGACACTTGTCACCCGTGTGAAGGCAAGGGAGGGAAGGGAAGCAGCGTTCCCCACCCTGCACTGTCCCCAGCTCCTGCGTGAGGCTGGTCCTGGGCACGCAGGGTCTGTTAGGGGGAAGGAGCCATCCTCCCTGGGGAGGGGGCTGCAGGGCTGCTCTTTTCCCCCATGCCCTCGTGTGCAGGGATGCTCTTCCCTAGTCCCAGAGATCCATCTGCAGGGATTCTCAGCACATGGTGGGGAAGCCGGAGCTGCTGTTGCCGTCACTGTGCTGGGGGGGGAATTGTATTTTGCACATTGTTCTATTTAAGAAGCTTTTTGCCTGTAGGTGTGAAAGTCTTGGGTGTGCAGAGCCAGAGGGCAGAACACATGGCACTGGTGCGACTCGCTGCACGCAGCTGCCATCTCCCCTGACAGCGGCCCAGGCTTCAACTCATTTGATGTCTTATGCAAATCCTTGGCTCCCTGAGTCCTGGGATTTTCTGCTATTTTCCTTTACTCTCATCTTCAAGTGTCTTGCTCTTGAGGATGTGAAGAAAAGCTAATAAAAGGAACCCAAGTCGTCGAGCCCTACAGGTTTTCTAACTGGTCTCATGAGCTGAGAGGAGGGCAGCGACTTGGAGTCCCTCGGCTATAGCGACTGAACAGGCTACCGGGGGTGGCTTGCGGGAGCCCAGCGAGAATCTGTTCGCAGCCACCGTGGTTATCTTCATCGCCGCGGCTCCAGCAGGACGGACGGCTCCGAGGTGGCTGTCCCCATGCTGGCTGCCTGGAGCCGTGGCTCCGAGGCCGGATGCCAGGTGGCTGCCAGCACCCCGCCGTGCCCGCTTTGCCAGCGATTACCGCGCTGCTGTCGCTCCGGCGGTGCCTGCTTCGCTCTCTTAATTACCCCGGCCGATCAATGAGGCCCTGGCGCTTCCTCGGGAGCGTGCGGATGCGAGCCCGGCGATGCAGCTCCTTGCAAACCACAGTCGAGCCGGGGCAGGGGAGACGGCGCAGGCAGGGAGAGGCAGGGCTGGCTGTAGGGGAGGTGGGTCCCACAAAGCCCCAGGCAAGACGGGTGGCTCTGGAGCAGTGGGAGCATCCTGCAGAAATGGAGCCCTTTGGGACTGTCTGTCCCGAGGTGTGCAAGCGGCAGAGCAAGAGGTGGCCTGGGCGCCTGCGTGAATTCATAGGCATGGCTCGGCCGAGTCAATCCACTTGAGAGGCTAAACTGCACTTAGCCTTTGCCCAGGCTCTTTTAAGTGGCCTTAATTTGATAAAGCTTTTCCATGTTTAATGAGAAGGTGACTCAGTCACCCAGTTTGATGTTCATTCCCACTAAAAGGCATCCCCAGGGAGCTCGAGACCCCTCCCTATCGCTCCTGCAGGGATGCAGCTTTGCTCCCACTGTGCTCCAGGGACCAGCCCCTGCGGCTGGGCACGTCCCACAGCTCTGCCACCAACTGGTGTCCTGTACCTGCCACAGGCAGTGGGGTTTATTTGGCTCTGGGCTTCAGCTCAGCGTGTACGGAGGGAGTTCCAGAGTCCATCTGGAATCTCTCTGTGCTTCCCAATGGCACCTGGCAAATACCACTGCCCTCTCCCCAGTGTGTGCTTCCCAGTTTCTGTATCTCGAGATCTGCTCCTGCAGCATGAAAGGGCACAAATCAATGTTAATGTCCCTAACAATTAGCTAACGTCTTAATTATCGAACTCAGCCTGATTAGGTGAGCTAATGGTGGAGCACGTGGCTCTGGAGATGCTGTCGGCATGGAAGCAAGCGGGACCTCGGCAAAGCTCCGATGTTAGCCTGAGGATGTTGTTGCTGTCACTGTGAGCTCCAAGGGCAGTAGAGAGAGGCTTTTGCAGCTCACCTGAGCACCCCCATCCCCATCTCGCTCCCTCCTTTGGCCTCTAGAGCCATTTTGGATGAGGACGCCACTGCAGAAGTGACCCCGCTGCCATCCCCAGGGTGGGGGGTGCCTCTAGAAATTGCCACAAGCTCTTTTTAAGATGTAGCTCGTGACAAGTGACAGTGTGGGCCATGCATCAGCCATCTTTGGTGGGGGAACACCGGGGTGTTCTGCTGCAGGCAGCGGGGACACACCGGGCTGCAAGGGGCTCGGGAGGACTTGGCCGTGAAGGAAGTTGTGGTCCTAGGAAAATTTGCCAAGAATATTTGCTTTGGAACTCTTCTTCCACTGCTTTGGGATTTTTATGGAAGGGGGAAGAGGAGAAAAAAATTAACAAGTTGGAAGTTTTCCAACTTTTGTGATGCAAAACCCTAAATCAAAAGGAAGAAGAAAAAAAGAGTTGTCAGATGCTTCTCATCAAACCTTCATTGTTTTGGATCAAGGAAAAGTGAGTAGAAAGTTGTTTCCAGCTCTAGTAGTAAGGTCAAGGGGGTTACTTGTTTCTAAAGAGCTTTACTCTCCCCAGCATCCCAGGAGGATGCTGGTGTGAGCATGTGGAGGTGCACCCCGAAAAGCCCTGCCCCAACCCCACGGAGCAGCAGTGGAGCCCCCCCTTCCCCCCAGATCAGAGCCAGTTCCCCCCCAGCTGTAGGGACTGGGGACTGTACGGAGCTATGGCAATATCTGCACATATTTATTTTATGTAACTCCTGATCAATAGGAGGAAATAAATTATCCCAGCTGACAGTGGTGCAGGAAAGCTGCTCCGTGGGGACACAGTGCTGCATAGCTCAGCGCAGCCCCCACACAGGCTCTCCTTGCCCGTTCCTGCCTGACTTGGGACTTCCAGTTCCTGTTGGCAAGGATGCAGGCGTGCGTCAGCGCCTGTCCCCAAGCAGGAGGCTCCCTCGGAGCTGCCGGGATACACGGTGTAAATAAGAGGGACATGTGAATAAAAGCTCACTTAGCAAGGCTGGAAACTTTGCTTCATTTCAGGAGGGAATCTTCATTGGTTTTGCACCAGTTTGCCCCAGCCAAGCGCTGGAAATATCAAATCCTATTTTTAATGCTCTGTAGTAAAACATGAAGTAGCCACAGGGACACATCCCGTGCTCAGCCTCGATTCTCAGAACAAGCTCCCCAGGGAAGGCATCAGAGCAGGCTGAAATGGTTTCTTGCTGGTCTGGGGACCACAGCCTAAGGGAAAAGGTGACCCAGAGCGGGTCTATCCATAATATCCATCCCCTTGATGGTGAGCCAGATGTTTGCTGCCTTAGCTGTGGTGCTGTGGTGGGAGAGGGGATTAGGAGGGGAAGGACAGCATGGGGAGCCCCTCTTGTCAAGGGCACACAGAGGTGCCCCCCCAGGGTGGTGATAGCAAAGGGCTGGTTAGTGCTGGTGGGAAGCAGTTAACATCTAGGAAGGTTTGATGGAAAAGACAGTGCTCTGCCTGGTGTGTCCCACCCCCAAAAAATCCCCTCTGTGCTTTGAATCAAAGGAAGGATACTCCCATGCCCTTCTGATTTACACCAGGAAAGCCTCAGGGAGCGCGGTGAGGTGAGTGGTGCAAAATCATCCCTGCCAGTCTGTGGTGGTGTGAAGTGGTGATGGATGAGGCCGATGTCCCATGGCACTTGTGGGAAAGCATCCCCTTCAACCACTTAAAATCCCCTTTTACATCCTCTCTAAGACCTAGGCTGTTACAGACCCCTGTGGGGGGAGGGACACAGCCAGGGAGCAGCCCCTGCCCAGACCCACCTCAGCTGGATGTGGGTCAGGAGCCACTTAAAACCCATGGATGATGGCAGGGGACGAGGAGATGGGGTGTGTTCGTGAGGCAACAGGCAGAGTCCCACTGCACCCGATATTTAAACAAGGTGTTTTGCTGTCACAGCCATATTTAATGCTACAAGCAGTGTGTTTCCATGGGCAGGGTTTAGAAAGATGCTGTCCAAGGATGCTTTACCCTCAGCTTCTCAGCAGAGATCCAGAGTGCTGCTTTCCTCCTTGCTGTGTGGGACAGGGATCAAATCACAGAGGGTTTAGCCTCTGGCCAGTATCTAAACCATCCATGGGGTTTGCTGCCAGACCCTGGCTCCCACCATTCCTTCCTGGACCTGGCAGCTTGTCCTGGGTCAGCACAGCAGCAGGACCCATGGCTGCAGGCAGCATGGACCTGGGGGCTTTAATCTTGAGCTCTGAGGATCCCTTTGGTCCCCAGGCCACATCAATGTTTAATTGCACCAGCACATATTGCTGGGGAGGGGAGCAGGGTGCAGGTCTGCTTCAGGCAGACTCTGCATCCCATCTGCCTGCTTCCCCTCGGGCCAGCTCTGGTTGCAGGCAGGGAGGATTACGGGGCAGCCAAAATGCCTCAGCTGCTCAGCCACCACCACACGTGGCAGCACGAGCACCTCTGTGAGCCGCTGTCATCGGGTCCTGCCGCGTTTTGGGGGTGTCAGGTGCTCCCTCCAACACTTGAGGCACAGAGTGAGGAAACCAGCTTGGCATTGCCTGTCCTCCACCGCAGCATGGGGGCTGACGGTTTGGGCCAGGATTTGGTCACATCGTGGCCGTGGGGGACTCCACGTGCCAGGAGCAGGAGGCAGTGACTGGGCTGTTATGTGGCTGCCTGCCAGGCTGAGAGAAACCAGGGTGACATGTGAGAAAAGAGTGTGGGGGAACAGAATAAGCCCCGCCTGATGCTCCTGCCCACCAGACTGCCCTGGCACCCAAACCTGGTGATGCGAAAGTCTCAGCTTTTGTTTAAAATTCACAGGGCCCCAGCCTTGAGGGCTGAGCGAGAAGCTGAGAAAGCGTAATCAAAGGGCACCCTTAAGGGTTTAAAAATAGAAGAGAGGGAGAAAAAATTTAAAAATCATATTATTACATGTTAAAGCATGGTGATTCATCCAGCAAAGCCCTGTTGGGAGAATGCAGGGTTGGTGTGCGCTCAGCAGGGACGGGCATTTGGGCTCCAGGCCCCCACCAGCCACCTTCCTGGAATAAAAACCATCCTCCCTGGCAGCCCTGCAGCCATGGGGTCCCTGCTTTGAGGCAAACAGCTGTTGTTGCCTCACAGCACACCTTGATTTGGCCCGACCTTGCAGCTCCCCAACTCCCACTTTCACTGGCAAAGGTTCTGGCCTTGTGGTCGCTGCTCCCAGAAAATCTCCATCTTTACTTTGCACCCAAAACACCACTTCCATCAGCCCAGCCAACCTTGGAGTGGACGTCCATCCATCCATCATCTCAGCCACTAGCAAGGACACCATGAGAAGTCTGACATCAACCACACATGGTCCAGTCCATACCTGGAGAAGCTCATTCTCCCAGCTCCCCATGATTATTATTGTTAGGCCCCCTGAACTGAGCTGCACGTGCTCATGACGTGCGTCCCCACAACGCAGGGTGCAGGGGCAGCCCGCCATCCCCACCGCACGGGCACCCCACAGCAGCAAGCTTGGCTTGGCAGGCTGATGTACGGCAGAGAAAAGCATAAAGAAAAAGCCAGAAATTCCACAAACAGCCATTAGCCAGGATTTCATTTAACTTCAGCAGCACCCAGGACCCCCAACCCCATAAACTCTTACTTCCTGTGGCATGACCAGTCCGTGCCTGATGCGTGGCTCTCCCTGGAGCGCAGCTTTCCCTCTGTCAGCATCCCAGCAGGCGTTCCAAAGCTTGCGGCTGCTCCTGGTTTGTATCCCTGCCGCTGTCCTCACGGGCTTCCCTGCTCGGCGTTGCAGGACGGGGCCGTCCCGGAGGATCGCCGCGGGGTGAGAGAATGAAGAAGCCGGCCGGGCAGCAGCAGGATGGGGCGGCAGGACCTCCCACGTGCTGACGGGCCCCCGCCGATGCTCCCGTGGCCGCTGGCCCTGCTGGCCCTGAGCGCCTGCTGCCGCTGGGGAGTGGCCGGCGGGGCGGGCAGCACCGTGCCCCAGGGCCATGCAGCCCCGGCGGCCCCCTCCTCTTCCTCCTCATCCTCCTCTCCCTCCGTCCGGGCACCCCTCGACTGGCTCCTCACCGACCGGGGACCCTTCTACCGAGCTCAGGAGTACGTGGACTTCATGGAGCGCTACCGGCAGGGTTTCACCACCAGGTACAGGATCTACAGGTGAGAGGCTGCGGGCAGCCCGGGAGGGGGCTGCGGGGGCACGGCAGAAGGGAGGCAGACCCTCTCTAATCCACGCGAGCAGACCCCCACGTGCGGGAGGAGGCTGTCCATCGGGTGGGTGGATGTGAAATGCTGCTTTTCCAGGGAAGGTAATAGCAGCCCCCCCAGGATGCTCGTGGTGTGGCCAGGCTGGGCTCCAGGCAGGATCTGCCCTAAGCTGGGAGGGATTTGGGGCACAGGTTGAGATGGAATCAGCCCTTATGGCAGGAGGACGGGTCTCATGCGTACTCCAGTCCCTTTGGGCATCCTCCACCTACTGATCTCCTGCCCCGAGGTGGAAACTGGGAACAGCAGAAGGGGCAGTGTGCATGTGGTGTCCATCTTCCAGGCCCTTTGTACAAAGATGCTCTTTTGTCCTTTTTCCATGCACAAATCCATCTTTGTGCCAAATTACTGAACCTGCCTAGACTGGCAGTCCCCCTGGGGCTGGAATGCTGCTGGGGCTCGAGAACAGCCACCCTGACTGACCCCCTGGCGTGTCCCCAGTGCCATCAGCCCACAGACTGCTGCAGTGGGATGCTGGATGCATGGGGGCCGAGGCTGGGGGAGGGTTTCCTGCCAGCAGAGAACCAGGTTTGGCAGCAGTAGGGTCCACTCACCACAGCAAAGGGCCACCCCATGACAGCCTCTGTGGGAAACCCACTCCACTCCACAGCCTCCTGGACCTAACTGGGACTGTCACCTCTGGCTAATGAGCCCTTTCCCCTTCCACTCCCCACCGGTGCTGAGCCCTGGGGGCTTCAAACAGTGGAGCAAAGCCTGGCCACTGCCTCCCGGGAACACAGACGTGGGTGCCGGGATTGCAGCCTTGTTATGCAGCCCGGCACCCCCAGGGAGCTCCTCTCCTCTTCCCTGTGTGCTGACGCTGCCATGCCGAGGGACCGGCGTCCTCTAGGGATGCTGCCGGTGACGGTGGTGGGACAGGAAGCAGCAGCCAGAGGGACAGCAGCCAGCTCACACCTCCCCGGAGGCAGAGAACCTGCCGGCAGCCCTCGGGGCTTGCTTTGCCTGTGGGATGGAAGGGGGGAAATTGGCAGCCCGGCCCCCCCGAGGGAGTGTGTGTGCAAGAGGAGAGGCAGCACCCCCCCCCCCCCCTCACCGCCTCATCCCCAGCTCTGCTACTGGCCCCAGCATCCCATCTTCTGGGCCCAAAAATCATGATGAGAGGCAACCTGTCATCTGCCAAGCCCAGCAGCTGCTGCTTTGCACCCATCCCTCCTCCTCCCTCACTCTCCATCTTTTCCCATCCAGCCCCAGCAAAACTGTCTGAAAGCCACCGCCTGGTTTTAATTAGAGCAAAATGCCAAAGATTAGGCTGAAATTTGCTGCCGGTTGTTTACGAGGCCGTGGGGTTTTGGAGGCTGGGCAGCTGCTCCCTAGGGCTGGGCAAGGCCGGGGGGGGCACATTCACAGCATCTGCGGCTCTGAGGGGACCCACCACCAGCCCCACCACATCCCAACGCCTCCAGCTTCCCACAAAACGCTGCTGATATTCAAAACCAGGATACCCCCAGGTGCTGGATTTTCACCTGGATCCACAGGCATAGGGCTGGAGGAGGGATGAGATCTAAACAGCCCAATGGGCTGGAAAAGGGTCTAGCCCTGCCCTGGGCTGTGATTAATGCCTGCCGGAGGTGCTGGATTAATCAATATCAGGCATCTCCGCTGCTTGTAGCTCTTTATCACCATCAATGGCTCAGGGAGGGACGGCGCTTTTGTCCTGGCTGGATCCGTAGCTGGCAAGGGCGTGCAGCAGGTCCTTCACTTCCTTTGGGGAGGTCGGGGTGATTCTAACTGGAGTTTTCCACCTGTCCTGAGCTGGAAATCGGGGACAGAAGGAAGGAGAGCATGCGTGTGCCACGGCCAGACCCACCTCACACCCTCTCCCCACTGCTGCTCTCCTCCCACAGAGAGTTTGCCCGTTGGAAGGTGAATAATTTGGCCTTGGAGAGGAAAGATTTCTTCAGCCTACCACTTCCCCTGGCCCCCGAATTCATCCGCAACATCCGGCTGCTGGGGCGTCGGCCCAGCCCCCAGCAGATCACCGACAGCCTCATCAAAAAGTATGGGACACACTTCCTGCTGGCCGCCACGCTGGGAGGTGAGTGCTGGGGGTGCCCGGTCCTGCTCATCCCCCTCGCTCAAGGGCTGCGAGAGGAGGGGAGTGGGGAAAGAAGCACTGCGGGAGAAACACGGCCAAGAAAGGGAACGGGGGGAGCCCAGCAGCCTCCCAAAAGTCTTGCCTGTCCTCCCCCCCAGGAGAGGAGTCCCTGACCATTTTTGTGGACAAGCGCAAGCTGAGCCGGAGGGCAGAGCCTGCGGGGGCGCCTGGGAACAGCTCGGGGGTCTCGCTGGAGACCCTGCACCAACTGGCAGCCTCCTACTTCATCGACCGGGAGAGCACCCTGCGCCGGCTGCACCACATCCAGATCGCCACGGCCGCCATCAAGGTAGGCGAGGGGGCTCGGAGGGGACAGCGCTGGGACACTGCGGCCCCACGCCTCACCAGCGGCCCCTCGCTGCTGGCCAGACCTAAAACCAGCATCACCCAGAGAGCAGGGAAAGTTAACATATTCCCGTTATTTATGGGAAATTGGGCACGCTAATAAAGGCACATTTTTCAGAGGGCTGCAGGCGGGGCTGCCGCCTGTCAACAAGCTAATTAGCAGATAATTCGTTCTCCTCTCCGCTCATGGCCATCCCTGCTACGAGGAGTGGGGCATGGCCAGCGTGGTCAGGGATTATCTGCAGCGCTCCCAGCGGGGTAGCGCACCCTGCGTCCCCTCCTGTATCCCTGACCACCTGCCCCTCCTGTATCCCTGTCCCCGCCTTAGGTGACAGAAACACGGACAGGGCCACTCGGCTGCAGCAACTATGACAACCTGGACTCGGTGAGCTCCGTCCTGGTGCAGAGCCCCGAGAACAAAGTGCAGCTCCAAGGTAGGGCTGGGCTGGTGGGGATGTGGGGGAGGACAAGTGCTACCGTGGGATGCTTGTGGGTGCACAGGGGGTTGCAGGGGAGGATGCTGGCACGAGATGCTGCTTCTAATTTCAGGGCTGGGGAGGAGGGGGGATGAAAATAATGAAAGCTGGGCAGGATGAGGTTGTTGTTTGTCTGCCAAGAGGAGCCAAGATCGATGCAGAGCCCAGACAAGAGGCTCCACAGCAAATTGATATGATAATCGTGCGAGGGTGGGAGCCCGGGGAGGGGGGAGGCTGGTGCCCTCCTCGGCCGGGTGCTGTTTGAGGGGCTCCCTGCGTGCCCTGATGCTCTCGGGGCCGCTCCCGCCCGCAGGGCTGCAGACGGTGCTCCCCTCCTACCTGCGGGAGAGGTTCGTGGCGGCCGCCCTCAGCTACATCGCCTGCGGCTCTGCCGGGGAGCTGGTGTGCCGCCGCAGCGACTGCCGCTGCCAGTGCCAGCCCGCCTTCCCCCGCTGCAACTGCCCCGAGGCCGACATCCAGGCGCTGGAGAGCAGCCTGGCCCAGCTCGGGCGAGCCTGGGAGAGCCACCACAGCCAGTTCGAGGAGTCAGGTGAGGCTGGGGAGACCCCAGCAAGCATCTCCGTCCCCTTGCGAGCAGCCCGGTCTGGGTGGTGCGTGTCTGGGGGTGTCTTCTCACCGTGAAGACCTCGGAGCTTGGGTGGAGGGAGGTTGCTTTCAGCGCCACCTTCACCGCTTGCCCTCCGGGGTCTGCTGACGCCGTCCCCTTCTCCCCACAGAGGAGTTTCAGGCCCTGGTGAAGAGACTCCCCACAGACCGTTTCCTGAACAGGACGGCCATCTCCCACTTCTGGGCTATGGATCTGGATGTCCAGCATCGCTACCAACAGCTGGGCACCAGCCTGAAGCTGCTCTCCAGGAAAACCTACCGACTCATCCGGCGGCTCTTCAACCTCAGCAAACGCTGCCACCGGCAACCTCGCTTCAAGCTGCCGAAGGAGAGGTAGGGTGCCATGGCATCCCTTGCTGGGCACGCTGCCCCGTGCCCTGAGCGTGGCTCAGAGCCAGGGCCCACCTCCCTGTGGTGGGGACTGGAGAAGCTCCCACCTGGGAGGGATGCCTGGGGGTGAGCAGGCAGCAGGAGCGGCTGTACCAGCTTGGAATGCGGCCCTGAGAGATCAGGTCCAAACCTGAAGGTGAAAAATGGGGTTTGGTTCATGGGGGGGCCGCCAGCAGAGCAGGAAACAAACGCAAGATGGGCACTCTTCCGTCCCTAGGGAAAGTCAGTCGTGTCCCAAAAGATGCCACCTAAGCCTCTGTTCCCCCGTGTCTCCTCTGCACCAGGTCCCTCCCTTTCTGGTGGAGCCGCGCACAGTCGCTCCTGTACTGCAGCGAGACCACCGTGCCTGGGACCTTCCTGGAAGAAAGCCACAGCTGTACCTGTCCCTCCGAGCAGCCCTCCTGCCAGGGCTCCATACCGTGTGCCTTGGGCGAGGGGCCGGCCTGCGCCAGCTGTGCCGAGGACAACAGCACCCGCTGCGGGACCTGCAACCACGGCTACGTGCTCACCCAGGGCTTCTGCCGCCCCGAGGTGGCTGACTCACTGGAGCACTACCTGGGGCTGGAGACGGACCTGCAGGACCTGGAGCTCAAGTACCTCCTGCAGAAACGGGACAGCCGCATCGAGGTGCACTCCATCTTCATCAGCAACGACATGCGCCTGGGCAGCTGGTTCGACCCCTCCTGGAGGAAGCGCATGCTCTTGACCCTGAAGAGCAACAAGTACAAGCCCGGGCTGGTTCACGTGATGCTGGCCCTCTCCCTGCAGATCTGCCTCACCAAGAATAGCACCCTGGAGCCCGTCATGGCCATCTATGTCAATCCCTTTGGGGGAAGCCACTCAGAGAGCTGGTTCATGCCTGTCAATGAGGGCAGCTTCCCAGACTGGGAAAGGACTACCGTAGATGCCTCTGCCCAGTGCCAAAACTGGACAATCACCTTGGGCAACAAGTGGAAGACCTTCTTTGAAACGGTCCATGTCTACTTGAGGAGCCGCATCAAGTCTCTGGATGACAGCTCCAATGAGACAATCTACTATGAACCCTTGGAGATGTCAGATCCCTCCAAGAACCTGGGGTACATGAAAATCAACAGCTTGCAAGTCTTTGGCTACAGCCTGCCCTTTGAGCCGGACGCTATCCGTGACCTGATCCTCCAGCTGGACTACCCCTACACCCAGGGCTCCCAGGACTCAGCCATGCTCCAGCTGCTGGAGATCAGGGACCGGGTGAACAGGCTCTCACCCCCTGGCAAAATCCGCCTCGACCTCTTCACTTGCTTGCTCCGGCACCGGCTCAAGCTGGCCAACAACGAGGTGGCGAGGATCCAGTCCTCCTTGAGAGCCTTCAACGCCAAGCTGCCCAACGCGCTGGAGCAGGAGACGGGCAAGCTGTGCAGCTAACGGCCGGGAGCACTCAGGCCTCGGCGCCGGGGGGCTGCGAGGAGAGACTTCCTGGGGAGGAGAGAGAAATAACCACCCTAAAAATTTAAATCAAGGCCTTACCTTAGTGCCAACTGCGTGCTTCCATGGTACACCCAGCAACTGGCCAAAGAGACACAGGGCTCCAGCAGATGGAGGATGCCAGTGGGACTAAGGAGGAGGGATGGCTCATGCCGTGCAGACTGGCTCTGAGTGCGGGGACGATGCCACCGTGGCCACCGCAGAGGTGGCTGGGGAGGCGTGCCGATGGCCCAGGGGGATGTGGCTTGGCCAGAGGCAGCTGCTGGTCCTGCCAGAGCAGGTGCCCAACCCACCATAAGGATCCCCCAGTGGCAGCCTCCTCGCCACCCCAGCTTTTGTAGTCTTTTTAAGAGGTTTCTACTGGCACCTTTGCCTTTGCATCCCCCGTGATCCATCCCGCAGCCGTGCCCTCGCACACGGTGCTGGTGGGGCCCCACAGCGCAGGCCCTCGAGACCCCGCAGGTCTCCCCGGGGCCTCTCCACGAGCACCTCGTGTCTGCTGCGGTGCCGAGGCGCTGTCTCACCCCTTGCCTGGGAAGGACCTGGCACCTGCGCCGGGAACGCTGCCGTCACAGACACAGGCGGAGACCTCTGGGCCACAATTCCCCATGAAACAAAAAAAAACCAACAAAAAAAAAACCTAATGCAAAAGAAAGAAAAAGAAAAGAAATGTTTTATTTATGTATTTATTTATTTGGTTTGTTTGGGACAGGTTTTTTTAAGCCTATTTATTTGGGGAGTGTCATTTCTTGTCAGTGGCTCCAGCCAAGAGACATCTTAGTAAAATGTATCTGTTTAATATATTTTTTAAAAAATGCCTTTTTTGAGCAAAAGAGCAACCAAAACCAACTGAGATTAAAAAAAAAAAAAAAAAAAAAAAAAAAAAAAAAAAGAAAGAAAAGAACAGAACAGTTACTGTCATCCCTAGCCCTGGCTTTCTCCGTGCTGTGTGGCTCCCCTCCCTCCCTTCTTCCTGGTGCTGCTGCCGCTGCTGTACTCGGTGCCTGACCGGAATATCAAGCAGTGGAGCTGCCCGGCTGCCAGATGGGAACGCTGGGTACCCAGACAAGCAGAGCTCACCGCTCCGGTGGCTGCCCTCATTCCTTGGCCGAGGATGAGCCAGAGAGAGGAAGGAGCCGACCCTCCAAGCGCAGTGCCCCAAGGCAGGGCGTGCGGACGGAGGGGGTGGTGCAGGGGAAAGGAGAGGGGCGGGGAAAGTGTATCAGCGTGCAGATCCGAGCCCGCTTTCTAATCCTCCACAACTGGCAAAACTTGTCTGCTTGGATGCTGCAAAGGCGGTGGAAACCTGAACTCATCCATCCTGTTTCTGTCACCCGCCTCTCCTCCATCCTCGGGCTGGGCAGATAAAGAGATAAGCGGGAGGAAAATAACACCAGGAGAGATAAAGAGACAGACAAGAGGAAAATAAAGCGGGGATAGATAAACCATACTTGCTATTTATATTCCCTGTCTAATCTATCAATCCATCAGGCAGGCTACTGTGGTTATAGCAGCCCTCAATCTGTCACCTAGTCTTCTGTTTTCCACGCATCTGTCTTCCTTTGCCCACCTCTCCTCTCTTTCTCCCAGTCCTAAAGGGAAAAAAAATCAGGCGATTAAACACACCAGGAGGAAATGAGAAGTCAAAGCCATCCTCTGGGCTCCCTGGGGAAAGCTGGCAGACATCAGCCTGGGGATGGGGAGGGTGCAGGCGGGAGGGCCAGCAGTGCTCCTGAGCAGGCAGGGCTGCCAGGCACGTTCCCAGCCAGTGAAATTGTTTGGGCTTCTGCCGTACATCTTCCATCTCATCTCCTCTTGGTTGCCCAGAGAAGCTGTGCCTGCCCCATCCCTGGAAGCGTCCAAGGCCAGGTTGCATGAGGCCTGTAGCAACCTGGTCTAGTGGAAGGTGCCCCTGCCCATGAAAAAGGAGCTTTAAGGTGTTTTCTAACCCAAATTGTTCTAGGGTTCTCCCCATCCTCGTGTGGGCCATGTGTCAGGCTGACATTCCTCGACTCCATCCCATCTCCTCCAGACAGAGCATTTCCTACCGTGTTTTTCGGTGCCCTGAACCAGTCCCATGTCCTAAACCCACCTGAACATGAATGCAAGAGCTGTTGGGATGACTGGCAGCACCTCAAGGAGCCTCTGTCCAAGGCACAGTGGGGCAGCTTCCACCCATCAAGGGATGGACCCCAGACTTCTCTGGCTTCATGTAGGCTCCAGATGGAGGCAGGTGCTGCCCAAACAGTCCCGTGTGTGAGGACAGAGGGGGATGAAGGCCATTTGCTTTTAATTTGATGCAAAAAATAAAAAGGGTGGAGTAGGGGGAGGCAAGCAGCTGCAAGGGTGAGCCATCAGCTCTTTGCATCCTCAGCAGCTGCCCCTGGGGCTGCACTCTCCTCTCTCCACAGCCCCCAGCAAGATCCATGATCTATTGCCCAAAAGCACCAAGTTTGGCCCGAATTGCCAATTCCCATTCGGAAGGAGGCTGTGCGTGGCATTCCAAGGCTGGCAGCTGGCACAGCCGTGTCTCAGCACAAAGCACCCCATTGGGAAGCACAGGGACCGGCAGACAAGGCCTTGCTCATCCTCCCCCAACACCATGGGGCTGCACCCCCTCTTCAACCCAGCGGAGAGAAAGACAGAGTTGGTTCCTTGAATTTGGCTGCTAAATTGCTGTATTTTGGGTGAGAGCTGCTTCCACCTTTTTTAGAGATGTGCTTGAGTTAAAGGAAGAACAGCAGCAGCAGCAGCAGCAGCAGCAGCAGCAGCAGCAGCAGCAGCGTGCATGCCCTGGGAGGGTACTTCCAGGCTGCGTGGGAATCTCAGCTGGAAGCAGCCGGGTCCTCCCGTCCCTGTTCAGCAATTAAGGCGCTCAGTGGAGGTGATTAAAAGGATGAGGTTAATAACTGGAGGTCAGCATTTGATTACCTGGGAGTGCTTTGCCCTGCACAGAACAGCGCTGATGGCAGCGGGGCTGGCTGAAGCCCCAGCAGGATCTGGCCTCAGGATGGAAGCAGCCAGCATGCCACCCTGCACCAGGAATTCAGCATCAAAGCCATTAGGTTTTAAAAACTGGTGTGTTTGGGGTTGTCCTTTTCTAGGCTCTGTGTTTATACGAGATTCGCTGCAGTATGAAAGCCAGAAAATGGCCTTTAATGAGCTGAGCTCCTCACTTGCTTGACTGCAGACACTGGTTCCCTCCCGACACTCTGCCGGAGAAAAGGAGGCCAGGCAAAGGCCAGGATGTTTCACCCCCAGCCCAGGCAGCAGGATGGGGTTATCTGTGCAGCTCTCCCGGGGCAGAGAGAGCTCATGGCCCCCAGGTTGGGGCTGGTCCTGCCTCCATCTCCCACCCTGAGGCAGCCAGTGATGGGCTGTGATGGGCTGCACCTGAGCAAGCAGCTCACAGCTCCACCTGTGTAACCCACACCCTTTTCCCCCTCCTGTCTGCACCCCTTTTCTGCAGCGCCCAGCCCTGTGTGCCATCAGGTGCTGCCTTCGGCCTCCTGGCCAAGGGCACCTCCACATCAGGCTGGCCCCAAACAGCAAGGACAGTTTTTCCATGAAGAGCCAGGATGGAGAGAGGCTGTGAGGCTAAGTCTGCATTCTTGCTCCAGCCTGCCTCAGTTTACCCCTTGTGGCTCCCAGCTAGTGCCGTGTCAGAGAAGAACACGGATGCACAGGAAGGAAAACATCCCAGGGGAGGAGGGAGAGCTGGGAGGGTTCCAGGTGACACGCTTCCCTGGCAGAAACTCTTTTGCTTTGCATGCAAACAGCACACTGGTGCAGATGTTGCTTTTAATCCATCCCCGTGGTCTCTGACTTCGGGCTGCAGGATGGGCAGAAGTGGGAATCAGACGTTTGGCTTGGCAGGAAGCTTCACGCTGAGCATTTTGCCCGGGGCTTCTCTGGCTCCGTTGGCCACACGGAACCACCAGGCAGCTGCCAGCAGACCTGCTCTGGGTCTGACAGCGTTTCTGGGGGAGGCAGGAGATTCCAAGCTGCCTGTGGCCCTCTCTGCCCTAGCACGGGGCCACTCTGGCTCCTTCCTGGTGACTCAGTTTCGCTGCAAGTACCAGAGATGCTCCTGGGCACACGTGGGATCACCTCTCCCTCTCCCAACTAACCCAGCAGACGGTGGGATGTGATCCCCGGGAAATGGGCATCCCTAAGCCGGGCAGTGCCGTGGCCCAGAGCTGCTCTGCCAACACAAGCCCACGGGAACTTGTCACCGTTCTCTCCGCACACCAGGCCTGTGGGTTGACGGGTTTTGCCACCAGCCCCCCTTGCTTCCCCTGCCTCTCCAAAGCCCAGCGACATCTGCACAGCCAAGAGGCATCCCAAAACCTTGCCGGCTCTTTTTAGCCTCATATTTTTGTTTTTCCTCCCCCTTCTCCTGACAAGCTCAGAAGTGCAGTCAAGGTGGCAAATTAGCACCAGAACCTCGTTAATTGGCAGGCAGGAGCCTTCTCCTGCTGTTTGGGCTGTCATCAGCTGCTTCAGCACATTCTCAGCTTCTCTCTCTTTCAGTCTATTTTCTCCCTTCCACGGTGGGCTGTTTTTCCTCTCTGCCATCTCTTTCAAAGCCATCGAGGGCTCTCATCCCCCCGTGCCGTGCTCCCTGGTGTTTTCTCTCAGGAGAGGATTTACAGGGCCTGTGGTAAATGGCCACTTCTTAAAGGAGCATGAGGGGAAAATTAACAACCTCTTGAAATGGTGGTGACCTCGGCTTCTCCCTCCTTCTTCCTCCTCCTCAGCCTCCCGCCACAGTCTCTGAAGGAGGTAGGACAATCAGCACAGAGCAGGCAAGAGGGAGGTTTCTGCAAGCCCAGGCATGCAGGAGATGTCCCAGCCACCCTCCTGTGTCCCCACTAGGAGCTCAATGAGAACCTGGGATGACTCAAGCTGGTGGGGACCTCAGGAAGCCCCAGTCCCAGTTCCTCAGCTCACTTCTTCCCTCCCCACCAACTCCTCCTTAAGCAAAGATGGAAAAGCATAACCTCACCCACCCAACCCCACTGCCTGCACCAGCCCGTGGCCTCCTCCAGTGCCCTCAGCTGCTCCCAGCTCTTAAGGAGAACCTGGAGACCTCTTTAGACACCATCAAATAAAAGTCCCTTCACAGCACCCCATTCTGCAAGTGGAAAAATTTGCAGAGGACCAGGGATGACGATGGCAAATTGCTTTCTCCTCCCTGAGCTCACGGCTGGGAGCTGCTGCTGCCAGCAGCAATATCCCCATCCATTAAATACGGGTGCCCTGCCCTGGAGTGTCACCACAGCCGGTGTAAATCAGCCGTGCTGGAGCCAGGGACACAGCAATCCACAGCCAGGAGCCCGGCTGGAGGACTTACCTCATCCACTGCACCCTGACCCCCGCCCGGGAGAGAGCTCCCCTGGGGCCCTGAGGCCTCAGAGCTGCCCCAGGACAGTGCTTCCCCAGGACCTCTGGGCTGTGCTCCTGGACCAAGGGCTGAGGTGGTCACATTTTGGTGGGACGATGGGGTGAGGTCTGGAGGGATTTTCCTGTAGGGCGGAATAAAATCCCAAACGAATCTGCAAGGCAGACCTTTTGCTCCTGCTGTGTATGCCAGGAGTGGAGACTGGCTGGATGGAAAGAAAGAAGGAGAAAAATCAGTCAAATTATTTTTAAAAGTGCTCTCCCAGCCTACAGGCATCCTCTTCTCTGTACACAAACCCTCCTGGCATATGCAAACCCTCCCAGCCCATCTGCCTCAGAATCAGCAGTGCTTGCTACATCAGCTACCACCTTCCAGCTTTTCCCTTAAAGTGATTCCCTGCAACGGTTCCTCACCCTTTCCTTGCCCCTGGTGGTATCGATCTGCTCAGGAAGGTGGGAATTGAAGGAAATAAAGGGTCTCAGGTGCCTATTTCCCCACCTGTAGCCCATTTTATCGCTGGGAGAGCCCATGCCACTGAGGATTTATCTCCCACCTTGTTTTCCCAAACTAGTTTCTGTGGTTGTTTCACCAGCATAGCAGTAAAAAAGTGTGGCACATAAACCACCCCAAATAGTGTCCAGGGATGTGAAATCCTATAAATCCCAGGAGGCTGCTGGGAGAAGAGTGTTGTTCAGATCGGGCCTGCTCCATTCAAGTCATCTCCTCGCTGGCCATAAATCAGGGGGCTCCTCCAAAGCCCACAAAACTCTGTTAAAAAGAGATTCCTTCTCTCCTGAGCCTTGGCAGTGGTGTTGGGAGCAATGCTCTCAGAAAGGCTCCTGGGGGAACAGAATCAGTGATTACCCAAATTAGTTTCTAATAGCTTTTATCTCCTAATTTCTACTTTGTCAAGTGCTAAAATCCATTAATAATCAAGAGACCATGTGGAAAAACATTTAACATCCCAGCTGCCAAGAGCTCCCACCCTGTCACACTCCAGCACAGTTACAGAAGAGGAGGAAAAGCATAAAGTATTATTTTTTCATCTTAAATCCAACTCTCCAGTTAAACTGTCTCCTGCTTTGGCTGATCAGCAGGATAACGGGACAAATCCATTCATGGAGCAGTAGATCCTTCACCTCCCACCATGCTCCTCTCCTGCCCTTGCTGGACAAAGATTCCCCATATGCCTCGTCCCTCCTTCCTGGAAGGACCCAAAGGTTGGTGGCCAAGGTTTGTAACACCCTTGATGCAGCCTGTACTTGCCATCCAAATGCAGGCAGGATGCTGCTCTCCATGGAGTAGGCATGTCCACACAGTCCTCCGTGGGTTGAGGTTGGGGTGGACCATTTCCACCCCAGGGCTGGTTCTTTCCGGTCTCCAACAGCTCTGCCAAAATACTGCAGCCCTTAATCCCAGCCCCTTAAGTCTCTCAGCTTTATTCATTCTTTATCTCGGCCCTGCAGAGCCGACCTCAGCCCTCCAGCCACAGCTCTCCCTGCTCAGGTGGAAATCCACCCCACAGCTCTCCCTGCTCAGGTGGAAATCCACCCCCGCTCTGCTTCAGTTTGCATCACCACCCCTCTCCTAATCACCTGTTTGAACAGTTGAATGGGCTTCTAATAAAATATTGCATTTCTGAAGCTCCCCATGATGGAATAATTCCCGCTGGCATCCCCGGAGGGATGCACACAACTGCTGCCCGGCGTCGCCCGTGGCTTTCCCTCTGTATCTGGGCTGCTTCCCCAGCAGCAGCATGCTGGAAAGAGGAGGGAAATACAGCCCTGCATCCAACCCAGAGGTTGTTGCCTGAGCAACGGCAGAGGTGGGCACAGGGATCCAGGAGGCACTGCCAGAGGTGAGCTTTGGACATGATTGCCAGAGGGTGCCAGGCAGGCTGTAGGGAAAAACGTAGGAGCAAGGAAGGAATTGGGGTGCTGCTGCATGAACAGCTGGCTGTGGGACCTGCTGGGAGCAGGGAGGGTAGGGGAGGCTGAGGGAGGCTGAGCAGGGTCAGTGCCTGCGGCATGTCTCATCCCAGCTGTGTGGCTGTGGGTGGTGTTGGGAGGCACAATCCCAGAACCAGGGCGGATGTGGGACAACCTGGTTTAAAGAACACTGCTGTCCAACGTCCCCTGGCCTTACCACATTTCTCCTTCGTCTCTTGCCAAGAGGATGGTGACCTGAAGAAGGAGATGCAGACGCTTTTCTTTGCAGCTTAACCATTGCTCAGAGGCAGAATCAAGAGTGACTGACCCAGTACAGCAAACCCAATATCCCCAAAGAACCAGTAAGTCCTCATTTCCACCTGACTGGGCATCCATCAGCCTGCCCAAGGCCTGGTGGGCACATGCAGACCCTGTCCTGAGCCCCTGTGCCTCGCACAGCCCGGGTTCAGGTGCTGGCCTCACAGAACTGAGCACATTGCAGTAGCACCGTGACCACCTTGGGGCTGGACCCTGCCAGCCAGGATCTGGCCTTTGTTAGGACATCAGTCCCTTAGTGGCTCTCCTGGTAAAGGCTGGCACATCACTACCACCGTGCACATTCACCCCCCTGCTTCCTTGTCCGGAAGCAAGGCTGGGCGTCTGGTTATGGATTCATTCCTGCTTTGCTCTTGGCTCACACATCATTAAAGAGCCGCTGCGATGTTGGCTCAGGAGCTGCGGGCTCCGCGCGCTCCTGAGCCACCCACTGACAGCTGCTCTGTGGTCACAGCCATACGTGGACTTAATGGATGTGGACTCCACCAAGGAAATCCTTCTGGGGCATCCCTAGGGATGTGCAACATCACCCAGGAGCAAACCCCTGCGCGGGCTTTCTTACAAAGTGGTGGAATCTACGTCATCTGATCACGAGGTGATGGGATGCTGAGATGGGAATGCTTTCCAGGGTTTTGCCCCTAACCAAGAGAGATTTAGTTGCTGGGGGTGGGGGTGTAGTAAGGTCACAAACTGACATATATCCAGACACATACAGTACGTAAAACTACAGTCTGTTTCCCCTCTAATTGGTAATAAATGTAAATGTTTAGTTATGCCTGGCTTGGGAGCTATGAAAAACACATCTGGCTGGCTGGTTTTCCTGCCTGCCATCTGTAGCCGAAAGGAAAAGCAAGAGGTGCATGTGCGAGCACCTGAGGAAGGCAGCGGCAGCAGAGAGGGAGTGGGAGCAGGAGAGAGGAGGAGGAGGAGGATTGCTGGAGCAGGTTGGCACCAGAGGGTGGTTTCTGGCCAGAGCTTTTCCCTGCTCATGGGGACCTCCAGGTTTTGCATCTCTGCTTGGTTCTTGCTCCTCTCCCAGGTAATGCAACCCACAAAGGAATGGCTCATGCCTTCCAGAGCTGCTGACACAGAATTCCCTGGCACTGATGGGGGAAACAAAGCCAGAAAGCTCCAGGAGGTCTCCTCCTGGCCATTAATTACCATTAACCAGAAGCTCTGATTAGATCAAACCTTGAGCAGTGCCTTATGCATCCCTTCATGCAACACGAAGACCTCACAGCTGAAACAGTCAGACCACGCTGGTGAGGGAGGGATGCTCTGTCCCCCCTGCTCCTGTCCCAGAGCCATGCTCAGGATGTAGCACCATCCCCACCAGTTAAAGACTGGGAGGAAACCACTGACCCAGAGAAGTAAATACAGCCCCTTTTTAGCTCTAAAAACTTTCTCAATGCGAGGTCCCCAGGGCTGGGGAAGTTTGGAGAGCTGAAAAAACTACTGAGTGCAGAAAAACAGGTTTGGTACAGAATTAAGCACAGGGGGAGGCGTAGATTCCCCCTCTCCACTGCACCTGGTTTCCTGCCCTCTCCCAGAAGCTGCTCCAATGCCATCACCACCATTCCTTGCTGGACTCACACCTGCCCCATCCCAGCTGGAGTTCTGGGCACCCAGCAGCCTTCCTCCTCCTCCTCCCCTGCCCGCCTGGTTCACTCTTATTCTGGCAGTGCCGCCTCTTACTTTGAAGCAGGCTTTTCTTGGAGAAGCAGCTCCGCTTCCCAGACCGTCCCCAAAGAGCCTGCGAGTGCTCGCTCTCTCCCGTCCCTCCTCCTGCCTTGATCAAGGCTGAAGGCTGAAATCCAAGTGCATTGATCAAAGCGGCTTCTTCGGGCGAGATTCACTGGCGAGGAAAAGCAACAGTTGTTGCGGAGCTGCTCCAAGGGGCCAGCGGTTCCTTGCCAGGAAAGGGATGGAAGGAGGTGGCAAGGACTCCACGGCAGCCAGGGCAGCGCAGCAAAGGGGTTTTCACCCGTGGTGAGGTGGTGGGCTGCCACAGGGGAGGGGGAAGCCGCCTGCTCCCAAAGCAGCCAGATGTCCTTCTTCTGAGCCCTCCATGGGAAAGACGCAACTTTACATGCGGCTGGGGCAGAGATGAGTACCGCCTGGGCACGGTGTGCCGTGTCCGAGGTCTTTTGCCTGGAGACAAAAGCCCCCCGTTCTTAGGGGGCAGCCTGAAAGCAGCTCGGACTGCCCGCAGCCCTGGGAGAGCCGAGCGCTGGCAGGCCCAGCCGGCAGGCCCTGCCTCGGCGCCGAGCCCTGGGGCGCGGTGCCAGGTGCTCCTGCCAAGGTGAAAGCGGAGAGATCAGGCAGCCAGATGGCATCCTCCCACAAAAACAACCACCGGGACACACACCAGCTCATCTGCCACTGAGGGCTGGAGCCGGCCCGACGCGGCTGCCCTGAGGAGGGTGCCCCAGGAGGGGAGGGGGCAGCGGGAGCAGGGCCAAAGCCCGGAGTAACTCAACCAAACCCATCTGCAGTCCCCCAGCAAAACACACAGCCTTCAAAACACACAGCCTTCAAAACACACAGCCTTCAAAACACTGGGACAGGCCCTCCTGAGAGGTGACACTGGCCCCCGGTGACCGGGGACACCCACCTTGGTCACTGCTGCCCGGCTGGCCGACAGCTGGGGCCACAGCACCTCATGCCCTGCTGGAGTCAATCCCCACTAGCTCCAGCTCTCAGAATCCAGGTCTCCAAGGTCAGGCCGTCAGCACGTGCAGCTCCAGGAGATTTACACCAGCCGTGAGGTCTGTCCATCTGTGGGAAAGGGTCAGGTGTGGCTGGTGCGGGAGGAAAGGCCAGCAGTGACATTGGCATGCTGCTCCTGGCAGCCTCCAAGCCGCTGCAGCAGCTGCCTTTGAGCACTTTTCATCTAATTCAATGAAAATGAGATGTTCGAGTGAATGAAGATAATTTAATAATGAATAGCTCCAACTTATCGGAGAAGCTCTCCATCCCTGCCTGACAGTCGCTGCCTCTAAGTGCAGTTTAATAAGGGAATCACCATCACTCAGCCCTGTGGTAGCAAATCAACATTTCGCTACTCAGGGAAAAGACTCTGCACTTTCCTAAAGGGTGAAGCTATTTCTCAGGGAGCCTAAACTCTGTTGGGCTTTAAAAGGAAAAAAGAAAGAAAAATAGGGAAAAAAAAAAAAAGAAATAAAAGGAAAAAAAAAAAAGCAGAGGAAAATAATGAGCCAGCAAAGCAGCCCATCTTCAGAGGCAAAATGTAATTAAAAATAAAAGCCAGCTTGAAGAAGGCTGTAAGTCATCACAAACAGCAGCCAACGCTGCGAGCAACAGCAATGCTGGCAGAGCCTGTGAGCACACAGGGGGTCCTGAGGCTGCACTGAGCCAGGGCAGCATCTCAGCAAGACATTTCCATCCATCAGGGTGCTGCATTTTCCAGCCAGGACTAAGATGTCCCCGCTGCTCGCCATCCTCCCCGGCTGCCTCCGTGGCTGGGACAGGGCAGCATCATCCACCTGTGCCAGCTCTGGGGGTACACTCCCAGCCTCCAACACTGCGGAGAAGTGCTGCTAGTCGTCTCCACCCAGAATCACTCAGTCTGTACAGCAAAACCAGAAAATGCCCACAGAACATGCTCAGTGATGATGGATTGAGCTGGGAAGCATCCCTGCAATGATAACAGGACTACACACAGGTCTCGCCAGCTGGGCAGGCAGCCTTGTGTCCCCATCCTGCTGCCCGACAGCAGGCAGCCCTCATCCGTGCTGGGAAATTCCACCAGCGAGTTATTTCCTCAAGGCATGGATCTGCATCCTACCCAGCATCGATCCAGGCAGCGGAGGGCTGCGTCCCGCCCGGCGCTGCCTGCTGCCGCGCGGGCAGAGGGAGGTGTGAGGCGCGGGATGCCAGGCCCTGCGGATTCCTGCTGACACCTGCCAGCGTTGAGCGCTGAATTATTAATTGCATTTCCAGTAGCAATTGTTGCTCGTGCCGATGGAGTTGGACTAGACATCACAAGCAATTAGCAGCCCCTCCGCTGGCGTTGCCGGTACCTGCTTAACGCTCCGCTCACGTCCTGCGTGGGCTGCGGCGCCGGGAAGGGGAACCATTCCCATCTCTGCTCGGAGCCGCCACACGCCCGGGCTGTGCACGGTGGGCACGGGCAGCAGTGCTGCCACCAGCCAGGGGCCAGCCCTGCCGTGGCGCTGGTGTTGTCCCCTCCTGCCGCCGTGTGGAGGAGGACACGCTGGGCATTGGCTGCTGTGCGTCCGTGTGCCACCAGTGGCCATCCCTTGGAGGCACCAGGGCCTCAGACAGGTCTCCTGGGCAAGCAAAGCCATGAGCAGGAGAGGTGGGAGCTACGGCAGAGGAGCCAGCTCCAAGCCCAGTCCTGGGCAGAGCGATCTCAGGGCCAACCTCACCTCTGCCATGGCTCAGGTGTTCAATCAAATGAATTTTTATCATAACCAAAGTGACTGGTCAGTGGAGTCCAAGTGGGCTCTTCCTGCTCATTGAAACCATTTCATAGCTCAATTTTGGGAGCTTATTTTCCACTTCATTGAGTGCCATGTTACTGCAAATGAATATATTCCTTGGTTGGTGTGATGGAAAATACAGCTGTAAATGCTTTCTGCTTCATTTGGGTAAAGAGCTCCAGATAGGACTAAGTATAAAGAGAATTTAAATGCTCAACTTCATTAAAAAAGTTGTTTCCCATTCTCTTTCTTCCTGAAAATACAGGGCTGCTAGCGGAGAGAGCAAAAGAAGGCTTTAAATTTCCATCAGTGTCATGCTAACCCAGATCACTCCCCACCCGTGACTGATGGCAGACGTCTGCCAGGAGCTTGTGCTGCAGAGGCTCAGACGAGTGGGAGGAGGAAGGCAGAGGATGGGATGCCCCGTGCTGAAGCCCAGGGTCACGCCATGCCCCTCTGTTTACCTCTATAACTACCTCTGTGAATCCTTTCAGGCAGTTGTAGAGAGCAACATGGTGCCTCCTGAGCCTCCTTTTCTCCAGGATAACCACACCCAGCTCCCTCAGCCACAAGAATTGTGCTCCAAACCCTTGTCCAGCTCTGGTGCCCTCCTCTGAACACGTTCCAGCACCTCAAAGTCTTTCTTGTAGCAAGGGGCCCAAAACTGAACACAGGATTTGAGGAGGATTTGATGCCTCAGCAGTGCCAAGTACAGGAATGAAGTGCTGCCTCTTCCCATAGCCATAAGCCCTCCTGGCTTGTTGTCCTTCCCAGATCCCTCTCCAAGCTACTCAGCAGCCTAGCAGATTCCTTGGTATCCCCCTAGGCCAAAGCAGGGAGAGGATCCTTCTGCTCCAGCTGGGACTGGCAAAGTCACCGAGAGCAATCCCACGTCATGCAAAATCTGAACCGATTTCTGCCCTGGAAGTAAAGGGCCACTGCAGCCCAGGGAGACACCTCAACAAATCTTGGGAATCTTGAGCCTTCCAGATCCCAGTGGGCCAGGATGTCAGGTTGTGCTCTGCTCTTACTCAGTACTGGCAGAGTGAGGGGAGACTTTCATCTCAGCTAAATCCAATTTTAACCCAGGAGGAAATGCACTCTAGGTTCCCAGGGTTTACCCAGAAACCAGTCATCTCAGCAGGGCTGTGGCAGAGCGGGCAGGATGAGTGATAGGCAGCAGGATTACAGCTGATGGCAGGATAAACAGAGTTCACTTAAATCACAGGATAACCACCTATTGCAAGTTTGCTAGATTTCAAACTGCAACTTCTTACCTCCCAAAGTGGAATTGGTGGGAATGAGTTCCATGTAAGACTCACAGAAATAACTGAAGTTAATCCAAGCTTCTATTTGAGTGGAGAAGTCAGGAGCAAAGTGACGTCCATGGCTCTCCAACCTCTAACAAGCTGCTCCACACAGACTGGTCAAACCAAAGGGACCTGGGTCCAACAACACCATGGATAGTAAGAAAGAGCCACAACAGCCTCCCTGACCAGCCTGGCACCCTCACATCATCCAGCTGGAATCCCACCATCCACTACGCCACAACCTTCCCTGGCATCCACCACCATTTCAATAGCTGGCAGCAGGTGTGAACAATTACCACCCAAAACCTGGATGAAGGACAACGTGATGTAATTATCACCCTAATGCCATTTCAAGACTATCAGCACGGGCTGGAAGTAAAACTTCAGCTGAGTGAGTTTAATAAGCATACCTAATGTAATATTTGCAGGGAAGAGCCGGCTGGCTTTAGGAAGGATTAGGGTGGCTTTGCAGCTTTGTGTAGCTTTACATGGGATATTTCACATGCAACAGACAAAGCAGGAGGAGCCCGTGACAGCCGCAGACCCTGATCGTGCCAGCAGCCTGTAATGCTGCCTCCCATCTCCTGTTAAGTAGGAGATTACATGCTCAGAGACCTGGTGGCACTGGATCCTTGCTCTGGTTGCCTCCACCATGGTGGCAGCCAGCAGGGTCCCCACCCTCTTGGCCATGGCCAGACACTGTGTCATCTCGCAGGCAGACAGCTGAAACCTGCTGAAGGCATCACATCGTTCTCCACCAGTGCACAGCAGGCTCCAGGCCTGCAGATCCATCCTCCTTGGAGGTGCTCCCCCATCTCCGCCCACTCTGGATGGGAAGAGATCCCAGAGGGACCTGGGACTGGGTTAACTGGGCTCACAGGAGCCCAGCTCTAGGTGCACCAGCCCCCCATGGTGTGGTGAATCCACATTCCCTCTCCACTTGATGCCTTCTCCAGCCTGGGAGCCTTCACCAGCTCTGACCCCCAGAAGTGACCAAGCCCCTCAAGTCTTGTTCCTCCCTCCAGTGGGAATTACTACTGCCAGGGGAGCAGTGGGTAAGGAGTCACCAGGGGTTTTCAGCTGGTCCTGCTGGTTCCTGCACCCACAGGGACGGAAATCACAGGGAAGGCAGGCGACTGCATGACAGCTCAAGGGATCTACTGCACGTGGCCAAGGCCTGAAACACCCAGCCACAGGGCACCAGGAAGTGAGGGTTTTATTCAGGTCTAGAGACCTTCCTAAGCCTAACAGGTATCCAAAATTATTCTTTACGAAGGACTAAAAAACAGAAAAGAGCTTCGCAAGTCTCAGGTTCCGGTGTGGTTATCCAAAGCAGAAGGTGCCTGTCAGCACCTGAGAGCACAGACTGCCCTGGGGCCAGCCAGGCCTTAGGTAATATCCTATATAAAGCTCCTGCCTCCACGTGCTGCCCTGGAGAGCTCCTCAGAAATGCTGCCTTACTGCCTTGAGATGCATCAGGTTTTGCTTGGCTTTGAACCACCGGGTCACCTTGTTGTTAATTAATGCACCGCTAAAATTATGTTTGGGGGCTACTAAGGTTTATTGGGTAGAAAATTATTTCAAATACAGAGAGCAGGCAGTAAAGACTGGAAATATGTTTTCAAGTATAAAGCTAATTGCTACAGGGAATCCCTCTGGGATCCATTTGGAGCCCTTGCTTTTTTATTTCCTTCCTCCGCTAACGACCTGGCCAAGGTTTGTAGAACAGCGAGCGCACAAGTGATTGCTGGTGGTGGGGTGCCCTGCACACTGGCAGCTGGCACGGGGGGATCCACAGTGTCCCCACAGTGGTCCTCAGCCACGTGCCCTGTCACAGCAGACCAGGGCAGCCTGGCAACCACAGAATCATCGTTAATGTTGGGAAATAGCTTTAAGGCCATCGAATCCAACTGTTAACCCAGCACTGCCAAGCCCAACCGGTGCCCACCCACCCACTTTTGGAAGGCTTGCAGGAATGGTGACTCACCACATCGCTGTTCCAATGCTCAACCACTCTTTCAGTGAAAAAAATTTTTTCCAATATCCAATCTAAACCTTCCCTGGAGCAACTTGAGAACATCTCCTTTTGTCCTGTCACTCGTTACCATGGTGGCAACCTTGCTGGATCCAGCTCTGCTCTCAGCCGTGGGGCTGCTTGTCATCCTTCTGTTCTCTGGATGTGCTCAATGAGCCACGGGAGAAGCCTATCCCACCCTCCTGCTGACGTGGGTGTTTCTGGAGAGGAACCCCAAGAAAGGGATCTGCTGCTCCCAGGAAAGCCTCATGCAAGTCCCACAGACGCACCAGTGCTGGCAACTGCACTTCAAGTCTCCATGAGTCCAGAAGCAAAACCGTCCAGATGCAGCCTGGAAAGTAAGACTGGCCTAAGGCCAGACTTGTGACCAAAGGACTTTGCTTTAACATCCCAGAGGCCCCAAAGTACCTGTTTGTCTGAGAAAAGACGTCCTGCCTGATATCCTGCAAGCCTCCAGCCATCCCAGCAGGAAGCAGTGAGTCCTCATTTCCAGGGAGGGGTCCACTTCTCACAGGCGCATGTAAAGTAAAAATGCAGTAACTTCCCAGCCCAGGCTCAGCCACAGCTGGATCAGCAAGGGCCAAGAGGGGTTACCTTGCTGAGGGTGCTGAGGGGCAGGGGCTCCCTGGCTCTGAAACTCCAAGGCCAGGCCCTGCTGCCCTGCCCCGGGCAGGGACACCACACACGGCTGCCCGGAGAAGCGTTCGCACACGCCTAAGTGCTTTTCTGGACCACAGCCCGAGAGAACTGAGGGGGCTTGAGTGGCACAGATGGCATTTTTCTTCTTTCCTTTTGTTTTTTTAATTTTTGCTCTGATGGTGCCCTCTGAGATGTAAGTAAGTGCACGGTGGTGACCCCGACAGGTGCCCGACCTGGACACACAGAGAACAGTTCTATTCATAAAACCATCTTGTTCCCCACTCACTTTGGTGATGGGGGAACACACTGAACTGCCTTACTTGCTACGTTGGGCCACTACTTTGCTCTATTTAATTTTGCTTCCTAGAAGAAGCATCTCTCCCTCTAACTGCTCCTTACTCCAGTGCCTCTGAGGCACGCAAGGTTCCAACACAAGCCAAGCATCAGGATCCTGCTCCCAGTCTGGGCTTGGAGGGTCTGGACAGCACCAGGGCCACCAAGGAATTTGGAGGTCTGCTCACCTACCACCGGGAGATTTTGATGGTCCAAGCCTGTCACAGCCACAAGCCAGGCAGGGCAGGCTGGAATCACTCAGAAACTGGGATTTGCTGGTGCTCCCTCTTCCCCTGGGGAAGCAGCGTCCCTGGGAGCGTGACAGCAGCCAGCAGTGCTGTGGAAGAGATGCTCCATCTCTACCGAGTTGGCCAGCACAGAGAAATGAAAATGGTGCCATGATGCCCAAAACCACTCACTCTCTAGAATTTCCCCTTCCAGGAAATACCAACAGAAAAAAACCAATTCACAGCCAAAACCAACCCCCTTAAAAAAAAAAAAAATCCATTTGTGGTGAGGGAGGCTGTGCCCAGCAATCATGGCCAGGCTCTGGCTGTCATTCCTGACATGAACACACTGGAATACAAAACCAAATAATTTCATCACCACTGGATTTTATTTCACTTCCTGCTCCCATGGCTGTCTCTCCTGCCTGGACCAAAGGCTTTTGAGGCAGGAACTGGCTCTCCCCAAGAAAATCTCCTATTGCTGGTGCTTACAGCCTCCACTCGGGTTGTCCTGTGCAGGGCCAGGAGCTGGACTCAATGATCCTTCTGGGCCTCTTTCAGCTCAGGATATTCTGTGATTCTACGACTCTGTAGCATGGGTGCTCCTGTCATTAGTAGCCAAGTGAGGGACCACATACACTTGAAAGCAAAGCACAGTTCCAAGACCTCTTCATCTGCTGCAGCCCGTGCTAGGCAGCACCGTGCCCAGCCGGCATCACCTCACCGTGCAATTAGTGTGGGGTCATAAACCTTTCCTTTGACCGTGCCCTGAGCGTGGAGCTGGTGCTTACAGGCTCCCTGACCCCGCAGTTCAAACAGCTTGGTCTCAGCCTTGGCAGCAGGAGCACGTCAGCTCCAGTGCTACAGAAACAACTCGCTTTGAAATGCAGATCCTGCCCCGCTTTGTTCCCGCATCTTTGTAGGTGCCGGATTTACAACGCCCTCGCATCTTGATCACTGGCCTTACACCAAGGCCCCCTGCACCGCCCGTGTGTGATGAGCTCTTGTTAGTGTTCAGGACCACGCAAACCCCAGGAGCCTTTTGCCTCCCTCGGCTGCTCTTGACTGATGCTCAGGCAGGGAGATGTGGTGGTGCAAAGCCCGGGGTCAGCGGCAGCCGGACGGATCAGAGGACGCTTTTCAAGTTCAAGTCCTTGGTTCAGAAAGCCGCTCAGAGGAGCAGCTGTTCACGTGTCTGTCCTGGTGCCATCGCAGGGGAGATCACGAGTGAGAGAAAATCACTGCTTATGCACCAGCAGCTGGAGATACCAGCCCCCCTCCGGGCATGGGCAATCCTTTCACAACGGGAAGCCACATCCAGAGAGCTTCAGATGGAGATGGATTTGGGATCCCCGCGATGCCGACCACCTCCCCCCGATGCAGGTGCCTGCCCCAGCCTGTCTCCCCTGTCCTCGACCAGCGAGCGCAAGCTGCCAAGGGGAATGTGGCTCACAGTCTGCTGGCAGGCGCCCCATCCTTTTCAATTACGTGCAGTCCAATTCCCATCACGAGGAGGGGAGCCAGGAGGAAATGCCACCGAAGTCAGCAGAGTCGTGCTGCATGGTTTGGAGCGAGCAGGAGGAGATGCTAAGCCTGGCCTACACGCATCATCCGGGTCTCTTATATCTGCCCCGCGCCGGCTCAACCCTCATTTAAATGTATGGCATCCGTTCCCAAATTAGCAGGAGGTGTTTATAATTAATAAGAGGGATGTGGGGAGATGTGTCCTTTTTTCTTCTTTAAAGCCAAACATCAGACAGTGTTCCAGCCTCTGCTCCCTGTGATGCAAAGCCTGCTCCAAAACCTGGTCCCCAGCTGCCATCCTAAAAGCCAAACCACAGGGCCTTGGCCCCAGCAGACATCCCCCATTATAACACACAGAGCTGATTTAAACTTTTCCCAGGCTAAAGCCTTAATGATTCGTGAGCTTGGAGCCTTCAGCCCAGTTTAGCCCACTCACAGAAGTGGGCACTGCACTGTCTGGGGTGCAGCCAACACACTCCAAAACTCTGGCAGCCACCAGCCCAGGGAATGGATGCTACAGGGCTGTTCCTGCTGGCCCAATTCCCACATGAGAGGAATGAGCCCCCTTTTTACTACCTGTCCTCACCCCAGGCTTAGGACAGCACGGAAGGGCAGATCAGGATATCCAGCAGCCACTCAGGATTTCCACCCCAGCACTTCTGTTAGACCTGGAGACAGGGCCATGCCCCAAGCTGTAGGACAAGCCCATGGGAAGTCCAAGAGCCACCACTGCCATGTGGCATGGGAAGTGACCAAGGAAGATAAGCTGCTCTGTGAATTTGTTAGGGCCCTGTAACAGCAGAGAAATTATTCCAGAAAGCTGTAAGATCTGCAGAAGCCTCCAGGCACCAGAAGGAAGCCAAACAAAGCCCTGTGCTCCCTGTTGGCTGGCCAGGGACATTGCTCCCTGTCCTCAGATGCAGTTCCAGCTGTGGCCACTCTCCACCACCTCAGAGAGAGACAGGACCACCACCAAACCCAGGAGCCAAATTAGGCCCCAGGGGAGACGAAGATTCCTCCCTGGACTCTGAGGAGGACAGCAGACGCCCTGAAGTGAGGGACTAACATATGGCAAAGACAGCACAAAGATCAATCCAGTCTCGCTTCAGCACACCAGGTACCCAAGGACCCCTCTGGAAAGGCTCTGAATGAATAATCCTTCCCATGAATATCAAGAGCTATCTTGAAACAGTGGCTGTCCCTTCCCACCCACCAGCCCTTTTGAAGGCCACTCCAGAAGGATCTCTTTCAAGCATCAGAAATTACTTTTAAAATCCAGTCGAAATTTATTTATGGCCAGCTTATCACACAGGGACTCATCTTTCCCGACCAGAGTCCTCACAAAAGCCAGTGCATTAACAGCTGGTGTCTTTCAAACCCTACTGGGGGTTACACCTAATCCCACTTTCTATAGTCAGCCTGGGATGCAGACAAAGGATTTGCCCTGTCCTGAAGGGGGACCTTTGGTAGGATCCCCAGCCCTCTCCTTCCTCTTGGGAGGAGCAGGGAGGCAGAGTGACTGGATATCTTAAAGCCTACTTTAACACCCCAAAAGGATGTATTTGTAGACTTTGTAGCTGAAGCACCATCAATTTTTATTTCTCCTGTGCTGAGGCTATTTTGGGTTTGCCTGGCACTGAGATCACGCCAGCAGAACCCAGCCCTTCCTGTGTGCAGAGCCGAGTCGGGAGGAGCAAACGCAGACACCTGGGATGGGAAGAGGTCCCTGCTACCTGCAGGACGGCATGGCTGCCCTTCCAGCCCAGCCCACAGGGGTTACGGAGGTTCCTTAGGCTCCCCCCTGCTTTCTAAGTGGTTTCTAACTCCCACTTCATCCCAGGACCATTAAGCTTCTGAGATCTCTTGGAAACCTTAAATAAAAAGCCAGAGATTATCAAGAGATTTGTAGCCAGTGGTGGAAGGGAATGCTATCCATCTCCAGGAGTAGATGCTGAGGGGGTGGAAAACCAGTGCCAAGCCTCTGGGACCTCCTGGATATAGAGAGAGTGTCAGGGTGGCTGGGGACCTGGCTGCCAGAAGGACACCACAGACAAACAGCACACCTGGACCATCTTTCATGGGGACACAGGAATTCAGAGGGTCCTTCCACCCCAGTAAAAGTTTGAGATTTAGATGCTCAGCGATATGGTTGAAACAATTTCCTTGATCTTTTATTACCCTGGTAAATAATTTATTGGGACAGGCATTTTAAAAAATCCCATAAAAGACCTATAAAACATATTTATCACACAAAAATAACCCTGCTCCTTGGCTCCAACCAACAAGCTGAAAACTTGTTTGTATACTTCACTGCACATAAACTAACCGATGCCTTGTGACAGCTTTAAGCTTTTTAACAGCTCTCTCCCTTCTGCTTTTTATTTCCATTTTTCTCTCTGTGAATTCACAAGGTAAAAAAAAGAAGAACCTGCCACAACAGGAGAGGCTTCTGCTCTTGGGCAGATACTGACAGTCAGGAGCTGCCCTCCCAGTTTTCCCGACACCTGGAAAATTTAACAAATGATGCTTCTTTTGGCTGAAAACCACAGCTCAAAGTTGTGGTTATTCGGAGTAAGTTGGGACGCAGGGGTTGGCAGATGTGCACAGAGGGATGGATGCGTGTGTGACTGAGGTGCCAGTGGTACAGGCATCAAGCCACCTCTTTGTGCCTCCGTTTCCCTCCTGAGATCAGGAGCACTTCTATCACATTCTGCTGGCAGAGGGCAGGCTCCAGGTTTTTTTTGTCCAAGCCTTGAATAAATGGAGAATTCAAAGAAAAGGCTGAGGAAGGAGTTTTCCCACCCAAAACATGCAGCAGCCACAGGCACCAGAGCTTTTAAGCTTTTTGGCACTCCCTCGGACACCAGGGGATCCAGCTGGATGAAGCCTGGCCAGCAGGATGAGCGCTCAGCCTGCTGCCAAGGTACAAAACCAGAACCCAAACCACACTGATTGCTGCAGGCAGGATTCCTGGTGCCAGGCAGTCGCACAGATCCAGAGGCAGACCTCCCACATCCCCTGCGCTGTGCCCACAAACCCAGACCTCGCCCGGGCCAGCTCTGCTCAGCAAAATGCCAGCACACACAGGTGACCTGGCACAGACTGACCAACCTGGGGATGGTCTGAGGTGGGTTTCTCCTCTTCCCAGGAGCAAGGGCAGCTGTGGGAGCAGCAGTAAGGCCAGACTGAGTCTGGAGCTACCCTGCATCACTCTTCCAAGCGTGCAGAGAAGCACTGGGAGGAGGGGGAGCACAGTCCTCTGGGTCAGCAGCGCTGGCCATCAGGGCTGCCAAAGCACACAGACACCCAGGCACACACAGAGCCTGCTCCAGACGGCATCTGGCAGAGGGAGCCAGGAGCAGTCTGGGTCACAGCGCTCCCCATGCAGGACTTGGCTCTTCCCCATCCCCAGGCATCTCCAAGCCCCCTCATCCTGGTCCTGGTTCCAACACAGGAGCAACAGAATCCAGTTAAAAGCCTTTTAAGGGCTCAGTCAACACCCCAGCTGTGCTCCCCGCTTCACTGGGCTTCCCCTTCTGCCTTCCCAAAGCCCACACCGGGCACTTGAGCTACAGCTGCTTTCCTACCTGTGTGAGCCAGAACGCTGCTGTCCACACTGGCTGGTTCTCCATAAGGCTGCTCTCTGCCTCCACCATGTTCTCTACAGAGAGATCAGAAATTCAGAGCAAACTCAACCAAAAGGGCCATTTGATGAAGAACGAGCTCTGAGAAGGTGCTCAGTGGTCAAAGTAAGCCGTGGCTGGGGTCTCTGCATGCTAGGCATCACTTCTGCCCAGCTCCAGTGCCACCCTGGTACACTTACAGGGCATGGGAGAGCTCATCCAAGCCAGGGAAGGTTCTCCAGCTCCAGTGCAAGCCAGTCTCCCAAGCAGACTAAAGCCCAGCAGAGCACCAGCTGGTCCGTGCTCGGGGAGGCTGGGATGGGTGGCGCGGATCGGTGGGGCAGGCAGAGCCTTTCCTATCAGATCCCCAGTGTTGTCACTTCTCTCTGACACCTCATCCCCTTCCTAACACTTCCCCGCTCCCCAGTGCCGTCACCACCTTTCCCCAATGCCAGCAAGACCCCTGGAGCCCAGCTGGTCGGGACAGCCCCGTGCCCACCATCCCACGCAGCTCAGCACAGGGCCCAGCAGGACACACCACGCTGGGGGGAGGCCAGCAAGGACCTACTGCCCACAGCAGCACAGCAGGGACGGCAGCTTCCCTCCTTCCTCCTCACGGGACCTTCATCATTGCCAGCAGTGGAAGGAAGCAAAATGGGCACCATGAGCTGCAGTATGGGTTAGAGCCCTCCAAGTTTCCTGGGATGGAGATACAGCTGTGGACCTGAATGGGTCCTTTTGGCCAGGGAACAGCCTTTCCTGGGGCTCCAGGCTCAACTTTGGGGCCTCTCCCACCTTCACCAAGTCCCACACCTCCTTTGGCTGCCACTTCCGAACTGCTGAGCACATTAGCAGTTAAGTCCATTTGCAAATTTAAAAGTCAAACCCTGCCACAGGAAATTAAAAGATAATGCAAAGAATTATTTTAAAAAATTAATCTTTATTACTCTCCACTCCCAAGCTGCTAATAAAAAAAATGTGTTCCTCATGCAGTCTCTATAAAAACAGGTTATAAAGCAGAGGAAGAGAGGAAGGCAGATGCTTTAAAAAGGCATCTTTCATCCCTCCGCCCTGCCAGCCCTAACCATCCATCTGCACCCACGTGTCAGCTCCCAGCAGTTTCCAACCCAGCCAGCCCCCTTTACCCCACAAGGCAATTATTCCCCATTTCCATCTGGTCCCCCTTGTCCTCCCTGTTTTACATCTCCAGGAGATGAGCAATCTCCAGGAGAGAGCAGCCTAGAAGGTGGTTTAATGGCACACCCTCCTTGCTCCAGGTACCTCCGAGCCCTGTACAAAGCAGGATGAATTACAGCTCATTACAGAAAGGGCAGGCACTTGGGAAGTAAACAACGCAGCTATTACAGGTGCCAGCAACAGCTCCACAGCACCAGGGCAGGGCTGACACGTGCGGGAAACCATGCCTGAGAGAGAGGTCAAGGATGCTCGGCAGCTCTCAGAAACCACTGAAGAGGCTGAGAGGGAGGTGGCAACTGCAAGAGTTTCTTCTGAAAATGCTTCTCTCTAAGGCTGCGCTCAAGAAAGCAGCTCAGTCCTTGGTATTCTAGCTGCAGCTGCAGCTGGAGCCCACGGAGTCAGAAATGGGGCTGCAAACCACTTCTGTGTCGTGATACCAGGAACAAGTCAGCTGGGCTTTGGTAGGACCAAGAGTCACCACAACTGAGGAGGAGCACCCAATTTAGGATGTGAGAGAGATGAAGAAGCAGCAAACCCACCAGCTATGCCTGTGCTGCAGTAGAAGAAACAGCCACAGGCACAGATCTGTGTCCCCCCAGCCCTCTGGCCAGCCTAGGGGTGGGGCTGGCCAGGAGAAGACCCACCACCAGTGCTCCTGCCAAAGCAGTGCCCCTGGGTCTGGTGGAAATACAGCCAGGCCAGGAAGGAGAAGGTGCTTCACAAAAAGAGAGATGAGGTACCAAGAGCTGCTGCACTGCACCACAAGCACACCATGAAAGCTGCTCCATGCCCAGAGCTGGGCCAAAGGAGCCAGCCCCGAGCAAACCCCAGAACATGCCCTGATGGCTCCAGGGGAGCTGCAAAGGCCAACCTCCCCATCCTCAGATCAGCAGTACAAGCACCAACCCACCCTCAGGCCTCCCCCAGCAGCACACAGTGGGTTTATCCCAGGTAAGGCAGCTCCACACCTTCTCCTCACTGGGGATAAAGGGAGTACTTGGCTTTTTCTGACTGCAGGAGGGGCAGGCGCACCTGGAAATCAAGCACTGGCAAGGAGCAGGCGCTGGGGGTGGAGGAAGGAGAAAGGCAGAAGCACAAGCAGGCTCAAGCACGATGAAGGAGAACCCCCTGGGAGGGACAGTGCCTGCGGCGCTGCCGCCCGGGCCACCTGTGGTCCCCAGCACGGGCAGGAGCACAGGGGGACACCGCAGCACGGCAAGGCAGGAGGTGGCTTTCTGAGGGGAGGCTGACTATGATTGATGGTGCCGTGCTGTGCTCTCACTGATGTAGAAAATTAGAGAGAGATCGCTTCAGATACCGACCCATCTGAGACACTTGTTGTGTCCATCTCCTGTACACAGGCGCCTCTCCCGGGAGCTCTCCCGCCGGCTCGCAGGCTCATTATTCAGAGTGCTGAACTGGGACAAGCAATGCTATTTTATTCCTACTTCTTTTCTGCCCCCAAACTACTGGATTGGAATATTCTTGGGAACATGTAAGGTGCTGATTTCCTTGCTCAGCTACTTGAAGGAAAGTTTGGTTCTCCTCAACTAGGAAAAAGTAGCCCTTCACTTTTTCTTTTCTCTCCCCAACCAAAGCTGGGAAGAGCCTTTATAAAATACAGGAGCCATCTTCTAAGATGGAAATAGCTTCCTTAAAAACAGTGAGTCGTGCTCCACACCAGGATGGATCTGATAGCTGGTACTCTACTAACGTAGCCTTGTGCTATTGTCCTCCTGGCAGGATGGTCCCTTCTTGGCTTCCAATCCCTTTGCCATTTAACCTGTTCCTGGTTTATTGTGGCTGCTTTTGTCCTTCCACTGCTTCTCTGCCAGATGACAAAAGAATTTTACAATGGTCCTTAAGTGGGTTTTAAAAAAATCCACATAGGCTTCCACATGAAATGAAGAAGCCAGTGGTCTAGATCAGCACAGGCTGGTGTGTCTTCAGGAGAGGTGTCACACCACAGACAGGACACCCCTGGGCCCTTGACTTCAAACAGTACTGCCCCTCAGTAGCAGGCAACCCAGACAGGCACAGCATCTGAGCTCACATTCCTTTATTCCCAACATTTCCATGCTGGTCTAGAAATGGTAGAGGAACCTCTCTGACTGCTGCCCAAACAATCCCAAACAGGCCTTACAGTCCTGCAGCCAGTCACCTTTCTTCACACTCCCCCGGAGCTCCAGGCACCTACACCAGCCCAGGCTCTTCCACTTTGCAAGCACGGCTAGAGGAGACTGACCAAGATGTTGGATGTGGGAACTCCCGCCTCTGGAAAGGGCAGGGAAATGGTTCGGTCTCCTTCATGGCTCCAGACTGAGCCCCTGGTTTCTCCTGCCAACTCTCCAGCCTGGGGCAGCTGACCTTGTTCCCATGGCAAAAGGGCAGGTTTCTTTTTTTAGCTCTCGAGAACAGCTTCAAACTGCCCTGCTTTGAAGCCCACCACCCAACACGGATGTCCAGGCCCCTGAACCTGGGAGCCCCTCCCAAGATGACAGCAGCTAAATCCAACCCTGCTTGTCTCCTTTGTTGGAAGGACAACGATGCCACTCTGCCAGCGCTCTGAGCATCCCCTGGGTCACAGGGCACAGAGGGCAACAAGCAGCAAACACCAAATTCAAGCCAAAGTCTGAAGCACTCAAATCCCTGTAGGGAGACGATTTGGAACAAAGCATTCCTCTTCCTCCCTTCCTCCCACATCCACTAGAGACTGACCCCAGTTCCTGCTACCAATTTTCCCAATGGTGGTTAGTCATCTGCCCTTTGGAAGTCCCTTCTGGGGGTGCAGAACAAATCCCAAAACACCATCTCCCCTTTCCCCATCTGCTAATGGCTTCCCTCCACCCAGGCTGAGCCTCCCCCAGCCTGAGCTAATGGTAGGGAATTAGCATTAAAATGATGGCTTGCTATTAGCGGTGCCTCAGCTCCCCATCACGCTCCAGGAACACCAAATGACAGGCTGTGATTTCCCCACCGCAGTGCAGGGGAGAAGGAACAACGGCAGCCAGAAGTGCTGAAGACATCCAAGGAAAGCTTTAGGCTCATCTCTCCCACCCCAGCAGCCCTTTCCCTTCACCATCCCCGTCGTGCTCATCCACCGCACAGGCAATCCTACAAACAGATGGCACCTGGGCAGGAAAGCAGACAAATTGGCTCCCACCTGCAGGAGCACTAAGAGCTTTCAAAGCCCACTCGCCAAGAGCCCCGCGGGGTGGAAATGCCGGAGGAATCTGCCATCGGTCGCCTTCCTCGTGGCTCAACGGCTCCGGCTCCATCCTCGCCTGGTGGCAGGCGTACAGCTGGCTCCTCATGGGAGCTGGTGGCAGGAGGAGACTGTCACTGTGTCCTGGATCGAATGGAAGAAGCAATTCAGGCTGAGCATCGATGGAGCGATGCTTTATTCCGTGTCAGCACAACGCTTTGGTTTGGAGGGCTCGCAGCCTGCAGCGAGAGGGTTTTTGTGGGTCCCCACTGAACATCCATCTGCTTGTCAAAAAACGAGCTCAGCTCAAGCTGTCTGCTCTCTCTTCCTGCCAAAGTGGGGGTCTGCCCTCCCAGAAACCTCCCCTCCTTGACCAGGTAACTGTGGCAAGAGCATGGACAGCCTCATTTCATCTTCTGCTTGCCTGCCTGCTCCTCTGAGCCCACCTGGCTGCAAGCTTCTCTGTACACAGGGGTGAGGGAAGCAGCTCACGTACCAGCCTGAAGAAAGCCAAGAGGCAGAAGCAGCTCAGCAAATCCATGGGTGTCAGGGCAGGCTGTCAGCTCCCTTTGGGCTCCTGAGTGAGCCTGCAGTTACACAGCATACATGGTGAACTCCTCCTCGCAGAGCCCCACAGCGCTGGTCACCAGCAGCAGGGAAAGGGGACACAGCCAGGCTGAAATGTGCAGGAGCATTTGGGTGCTTTTGTGGAGTCGTGCACGACTGCTGAAAAATTCCAACGCTGCATTCTAAGCCACTTAAGGTCAAACTGGTGGCCAGCAACAGGACCCGAAGGAACAGCATGAAGCTGTGTCAAGAGAGGTTTAGGTTGGATATTAGGAAAATGTACTTCACCCAGAGGGTGGTTGTGCACTGGAACAGGCTCCCCAGGGCAGTGGTCGTTGCCACAAGCCTGCCAGAGCTCAAGGAGTGTTTGGACAATGCTCTCAGATACATGGTGGGATTGTTGGGGTGTCCAGTGCAGGGACAGGAGTTAGACTCGATGATCCTTGTGGATTCCAACTCAGGATATTCTATGATTCGACAAAACAATGCCCTTCCCTCTACCTCATCCTTAACTCTCTTTAGAAGTACCGGGACCAGCAAGTGTCCTCAAGCCCCAGCCTGCCAAAGGCATTGTCGTGGGCCTAAGAGGTGGGATGCAAAAGGCAGAGGGAAAAGAATAGTAGTAAAAAGCAGGCTAAAACAGGTTTCCCCTTCCCCAGCATTCCCACCAGCAGCTGGGATGTGGGAGCAAGGAGGACTCATCTGATGATGGATGAGAGAGAACTGATCCTTGGTAAGGCAGAGCAGGAGCAGAGAGAAGCACAGCTCCCAAAGGCGATTCTCACACCTCCTTGGGATGAGAAAAACAACCATGAGAGGCAGCAGAAGCTCTTCTCCCTGCATGTTTGGAATTCATCTCCAGCCTGTCAGGGGGGCCACGATCCAACCGCACATTTGTATATGCACTGAGCCGTACACCCAGCTCAGGCAGACTCCTGACAGATGCAGATGGGAAGGCCATTTTTCATAAAGTGAGAGAAAAAACGGAAACAAGAAAAAATAGCAAAACAAGGAGAGGCTCAGGCATCAGCTGGAAAAGATACAACAGGATCAGGGCTGAGAGAGAAGCAGAGTCAGATTAAACTTTTGGCTCTTCAAGTGCACTAAGAGGCCAGTCCCCTTCCTCTGTTTTCCACTGCAGCCTAGCAGCAGCAGGTGCCTTCATCCTTTTCTCCAGACCAGCTGAAAAATGAAAACTGGGCCCAGAACACCACCAAGGCTTTGCTGAGCTGGCCCTTGGGGACAGATGCTGGTAGAGGGGCTGCCAGAGCAGGTAGGCACAGGCACCTTTCTCCAAGATCAGCTCCGGCTCAGAGGAGGTGCGAGACAGCCGGCAGAGAACATGAACCATTAACATGTACCTCTGCCCCTCACACCCTGACCTAGCTTAGGCCTGGCCCTAAAGAGCATAGGGGCCCCCAGGGCTCTGAGGGACATCCCTGGCAGACCCCCTGCTGGTGCAAGCCTGCCGGCATGGCAGAGGAACACTCTGTGCAATGCTGCCATGATGGCAAACACAGCAGCTTCCCAGTTCGTCTCAGGCAGTGACGAGGGGCTTCCCTCTGTCCCAGGTCACCATGCAGCCAAGAGGCAGCAGTGACAGCAGGCAGCAGGAAGTGCAGCTCGGCACAGTGTGTGCTGTCCCCTGAGCAGCACCAGGAGCCAGCGGGTCCCAACGCAAGCGAAGGGGAAGGGCAAAGAAGAATTACCCTCACGGAGGGGAGGATTTCACCTCTGCCAGTGACATTCTGCTGTTGTCACCGCCAGCCATAACATCACCCTCTTGATGCAAAATCTAAGTTGACAGTGATACAGGAAAGGAGCCGAGAGGGCAGCCAACTCTGCCCAGCCCTCTTTGTGACCCCCCAAATCTCCCATAGCTTCCAGCCTCTGCATGGAGCAGAGCCAGCACCTCATTACCAGGTTACTAAGCAAGTAGATATTCCTTTTCCAGAGCCACGGAATGATATTTTCTTGCAGTTATCCATCCTTCTGGACAGCTCCGAGGAGGATTTCATTTTGGTCTCTGCTGCATCCTCTTTGGTTCTGAAATGAGAAACAGATGCAGGAGCCCACACCTCCTTTGCAAAACAACACATGCAGCCATAAGCTGAAGTCACCAAACCCTGAAGAGCTTCTGGTGAGAAAGTCCAGGTGCCTTCAGACTCACTGGAGGTGCACTGAGCCCCACTGATCCCTGCTGCCTGCAGCATTTCCAGCTGATATTCATTCTCTTTGTCCCAGGAAAAGGCAAGCACAGGGCTGGGCAGCAAGGCTTGGTGAAGGTTACTGCTGAGACCTGGCAGAAATGTCACCCAGCAACGCATTTCAAGAAAGATTCATCCCCACGCAGCTTGGCTCCATAATAAAAGCGTCAGAGCAGCTGACTTGCTTCCCCCCATTCTCATTGCATACAGATTTATCCTGTCTCAGGTCTCTCTCCCTCCATAAGCCAGCACGTGCCTTTCCTTTCAATAGGCTGGCAGTGAAACTCAGCCAGCTGAGATCGTAGGGGGAAAGGGAGTACAAGAAAGGTGAAGGCATCATAGGGGGGAAAACACTCAGGAGCCAGGTTTCCCTCTCATTTTGGCTGCTCTCAGTTCTGAAATGGAGGAGGGTGACATGAGAGGTAACTTAACATGGGAATGCTCCAAATTTGTTCTGATGTTCCAAACCAATTCCCCAGCTACCAGGCTGTGTCACCTACCTCTCAGGGAGCTCAAATCCCATTCCTGACAAAACCCATCCCAAAAGGCATAAATATCTCTGAGCCTTCACCCTCCCAGCCAGGGAGCCCCTTCTCAGAGGGCTGTGCATGTGGTGGGCACCCAGGGAGTAGGGAGAGGAGAGATGGGGCTCCCTCTGAGTCAGTCTCAGGCTGAGAACCAGCTTACCTTCACCACGGAGACATGATGTTAATGCAGCACCACAGGCAGCCCCTGAGAGAGAAGAGTCTGCAGGGAATTAAAAAAAAAAAAAGAGAGAGATATTAATGGTCCTTCACAAACAACTAAAAATACCCAGAATGGCCAGGGTTTCTTTTGGATTTTTTTTCTTTTCTTCCCCCACCTTCCGCCCAAAGGAACGTGCCACACAAATTAAAATGATTTACCTCCAACCTGCAAGATAGGACCAGGCAAGGCATCCTTCAGCTGTGAGTGAAAGAGATGGAGCCTGCCTTTGTCAGGAGCACGCCAGCCCCAGGGAGGCGAGGTGGTGGGGGACGGCAGACAGAGCTGAAGGGATCCTGTTGGTTAATTCCCAGTAACTGGGACAGACAGGTCTGTGCCAGGCACCCAGCTGGGGTCCAGGGGGTGTTTCATCAACACAAAGGAGACATCAACAGCAGAAGTGAATCCTGGGCACCTCAACTGCCTTGGGGAGGATGCAGAGTAGGAGCAAAGGGCTGTGGAACAGCTTTCCCTGGAGCAGAGAAAGCCTCTCCTACCACCAAGGCAGCGCTGTTAGATTTGCAAAACGTATTGCAGGAGGCAGAGGCTGTGATACCTCCTGGAGCCATGGGCTTTATCACCCAAGGACATGGTTCTCCTGGCCCACGCCAGGGCACCCACTCAGGCACGTGCCCTAGCACAGGCTTTCTCCTTGCAGGTGAGACAGACAGTGTATTTCTAGCAGTGAGAGCTCATAGGCTGGAGGAAAACCAAGACCACTGCTGCCAGACTATCAGAGCGCCGCTTTGCTGTGTCCCAGCTGTCTCTCCCATCTCTCCCAGCTGGCTGCAGCCAGCACTCAGAGCACTGCAGCCAGCCCCAGCTCTGCAGTGAGCTTCCCCATCCTGTTAACGGCAGGCAGGCGAGAGGCCTGGCAGCCGAGGTGAAGGGCCACTTCATCTTCCTCACGTTCTCCTCTGCTAATGAAAATGTTTCTCCAGCGTGTCCTCGGGAAGGTTTCTTTCAGCCCCAGCCCTCGTGTGATTGAAGGCTAATCTCTGTTACTCTTGGCTGAATGGCAGCCCGTGAGGAAGGTGATGTATTGTGTTTCCCTTCAACTCGACATTTAATGGTGCTGGCAAAAGAAGAAAAAGCACCAGATGTTTCTAGGCTGAGAGTGAACTCCTCCCAAAGCACTGAGAGGTCAGGGCAGGAACAGGGGCCTCGTGGACTGGGAACAGAGGGCACCCCTTTGAATTCCAGCCCGCTTTGAAAGGCCACTTGGCGTGCCAGCATCCTCCCTCTCAGAGGCAGTCCAGCTGATTGCAGTGGTCACAGGAGGCAACAGGTCCTCCTGCCAGCCCATGGGACATGACTGGCCTCCAGTGAACTCCCCACCATCAGTGCTGCTCAGCACAGGGGTCTGGGAGAGAGGCCGAGGTCTAGAGTGCAGACTTTTTGGGAGGAAAGCATGTGACAGAGGCTCAGCACTCATAGGTTCCTTTGGCTGGCTCCAAACTTAGTCACTGAAGCCTCAAGATGTGAAGTCCTTCAATCTGCAATGTTAGCTTCCTTTTAAAATGCTTGGAGACCTCCTGATTAAAAAAAAAAAAAAAAATTGAGAGAAAAAATTAGGGTTGCAATCCTTTTGCTGTTGTGCTGCTCGCACTCAAGGAGACACCTGGCTCCATGACACACTTTCTCCTCTGCTCCACAGCTCTGCAAACACACTCCAGACCGCCCCCACCACCTGCTGCTCTCCTGCTGTTTCTCCCCTCGTTGGAACCACCCAATTGTCTATCATGGCATGTCTATCTAGGCCCTCCACCTGCAAAGCTTTGCAGCTTTTCTGCTCTTTTTTGCCCCTAAAAAACCACTATCAGCATTTGTTGAGGACACCCTAACACAGCATAAACTCTCCTGTTTGCTTTCCCTTCTCCCAGTGGCACTGGTTGTGGGGTGTTGACCATGGACCACACCAAATACATCCCCCAACAGCAAAACCTGGAAGAGGAGAAGAAGGAGAAATTAAGAAAACACACAGGATGAAAAAGAAAAAACTTCCAATTACTGGCAATTAGTTCTACTTGATCACCCACTGTGCACTGTGCCCCAGACACAAATTGCTCTGGCAGGGTGGCACAGCTTGTACCTGCACACACAGTGCACAGGTGAGCACACAGGCTGTTTGGTGAAGGGATTCCAACCTACTTGGGCACCTACTGGGGCTCAGCCAGCTCCAGCCTTTCCGAGGGTCTCATACACACCAGTCAAATCAGAGCTGATGCTCTCCTCCGCTCCCACAAGCCATGGCCCAAGTCCTGGAGCAGAGGCAAGGTGCTTGCTTGGAGCTGAGGCCTGCCATGACAGACTGCCCAAGGGATGTCCATCCTCATTTCCAGGCTCACCTGTGAGGGTTCTCTGGCAGTTTCTCCTTCCCAGGAGGCATGCCAGCTCCAGAGAGCAGTTGCAGGTGGCACAGCTCTGCCAGAGATGCCTTCCCCCCACGGGAGGACACGCTCTGCTCCCAGCCACAGGGAAGGCAGAGGCACCCAGCACGCTGCCGCAGTGGAGGAGGCACTCAGCCAGCCACTAATGCTTCCTTACTGTCTTGGAGCAAAGGGATGGATTAGCTTTTATTAGCTCTTATGAAGAGCACATCACTCCTGCCCTTTCCTCCTCACACAAGGCTCACGCACAGGCTCAGCTGTGCTGCTAGTGAAGCAGAACCAACTCACCTACGTGCTGGCGGCCCCAAACTCCTCTTGGGTCTTGTATAAATCTTACAGATCTTAAATCTTAAGCAAGCTGGGAGTTGGGATAGAGCAATCCTCCTAAGGGTGCTGCAGGTGCTGCCCAGAAGTACTTTAGAAAAGATGGATGCTTGGCTTTTACATCTGGATCTCTCAGGTGGCACCATGCACGGCCTGAAGGAGGGCACGGTCTTCACGCCAGCCAAAGCAAAGCCAAGGCACAGTCCCAGAGCAGAGACCCAAACCCGGGGCTGTTATCTGGGAGATGGTCCGTGGCTTCCTGCCGCACTGTGCTGTACCCCTGACCCCCAGCACCCAGCCAGCAGCGCGGCTGAGGGATGGTGCTGCTCCGGAGAAGTCTCTCTAAAGTCGCTCTGGGGCTTGTTAGCAGGGTGATAAAGGGGATGAATGGCCTCAGAGAAACGCTCTGTCTCCTGCTGTGGCATTCATTATCCTTTAGCCAGGCAATTCTTCACACCAGCCAGGAGCTCTGGGCTGGCTCGTTTATCGTCCGCGGGGGCTGTTTCCCACAAGAGGCCACGCTCGGCACTCGCTGCTCGCCCCAGGCAGCTCAAACGTGCCTGAGGAGCGGCAGCAGGGGCTGGGGCAGAGCGCTCGGGGCTCATCCCCTTCCTCCCACACAGCCAGATTGGCTTTCCCAAACACTCAACTCCGTGACCCGAGCCACAGCTGCCCCCGTTCCCAGATCTGTGCATTTTCAGCCTGATTTCCCAAGGAGTGCAAAGCATATGCAATCCTGCTGCATCAGTCTGTCCTCTGCCCACTCCCCAGCAACTTCTGACACTGCAAACAGATTTCAAGCTGATGTGACAGAGCAACAGAGGTCTTGGAGACAGCCAGAGTCTATAAATTTCATGGGAACAGACCACCAAACAGAGGAGACATTATTAGCACCTTCCAAACTGTAGTGTATCATCCCTTATTAGACATCAGACAATTTGTGTGGGAGAGATGCCATAAATATCCCAGGAAAGGGAGATGCTCCGTTCAGCACAAAAAACTTACTGGACACCAGAGACTCCAAACCCAAACCGTACATCGAGAGAAGATGGGATTTCATGGATCCCACTGCACACAGGACCAACAGGAGAAGGTTTCAGGCCTGTTTGGCTGATAGGAGAGCCAGCCAGCTAAGATGGCACGTTAGCCTTTGGAAAGCCCATGGAAATGGAATGTGTGCCCTTCCCTTGTCCTTCTTTGAGAGACCAAGCTGAGGTCCTCCTGCATTTCCAGCCTTAATTGCCCTCCCAGACTTATGGATGAGTTCAGCTGCTGCCTAAAGTGGAAGTGACATGCCCAGCTCCAAGGGGAAGAACTGACAGGCAGAGGAGCTCCCTCGCCCCCACAACTCCTCCCATTGCCTTTCCACTGCATGGACAGAGGTTTCACCTTCCAGAAAGACGTTTCATCCACAGACTGCTGCCAGGAAATGCCAGGAAGGCAGCCCAGAGTCCAAGCAGTGCCCAGTGAGCTCTCAGCAGGATCACTGACACATCAAGCTGCCCATCAGAGCGTTGACTGATGGGAGCCCGTTCCCCCACACGCAGGGCCTTGCTGCCCACCAGACCCACACACCAGCCCCAGCACGGGGCTGGCAGGCACCAGCATTGGTGTCCTTCCCCCAGCAGGAAAGAGGAATCCTCAGAAACCCTTCTTCTTCCTTCTGAAGGCTGAAGGGGACTCACCAGCCTCCTTGTTCTCCCTTTAGAGCCAATTAAAGTTCTCACATCACCCAGTGTGATGCAACCTTGCTAAGGCTGAGCCCGGCATTTCAGGGTTGCCTGCCCCCTCTGTGAGAAAGCCAAACCCTATATGCCATTTGGGGATAGAGCAGGGTGATTCCTGTGCTCGTTTAGGATCTGCACTGAAAACCCAGGCGTTATCTGTTCGCAGTGTCATTTCCAGCCTCGGGCATTCCAGAGCCCTGGAGGAAGCTGAGAAGTGACAAATAACCTTTTTCCCCTCCAGCTCATTTGTGACACTATCCCAGCTGGCCAGACACGTTTTGGGACTTCTCTGATTCACCTGGTAAAGGTCAAGTCCCAGGAGATGCCTTCAGCCTAGTGGATCATGTATCACTTGTACCTGTGGGGCTTCAGCTCTGCAAAAAGACAATTTAAACATGTGCTACAGCACATCCTTTATTCAAAAAAAAAAAAAGAGGGATTTACACTCCAGGGGTGGTGACTCCCTGTTCTGCCCAACAAAAGGAGGGATGGGGGCTGAATTCAAGCTTGTGTTCATTAGAGTAGAAGAAGAAAAGAAAAAAAGAAAATCCAGAAATCCAGTCACTCTGTCCTAATTGTTCCGATCCAACCTCTCACAGTGTTGCATTGAGCTAAGGGGCCGCACCTGAAAGTGTGCCAAGAGCGGCATGAAATGTTAATGTTGCAATTAAAACAATATGAATATTGCAGCACTGCTCTGCTGCTTCCCATCCACTGAACAATTCCCACTCAATAGAAGTCAAGTTACATTTCAGGAAATAATGAGGTCTGCTAATTAAGTCTGGCCTAGGAAGACAGTAGTCTTAAAAGGAGAAAAAAACATTCAGATGCCCCCAAAATGTGTACATTTGCTGCTTATTACCTGCAAAGGGGAGTCATTAACGCTGCTCAGTGCCAGGATCACAGGTCAGTGCCACTGTCTTATTGCCCACATCTAGAGGAAGTTCTCTTTGTAATGATGAAATGTGTAAGTCATGACCTGCCTTGTCCCCAGGCACGGAGCAGGGAATGCCAGGCTGACATTCAGCTGCCACAGGACAGATCCCAGATTATACCCAGGGAAGGGAATTTTCCTCCCCAGCCATTCACACAACTGAGTGACAGTGACACTGGCTTGAGCTGGTGGAAGCCACAGGGAAAGTGACCCCCGGGTCAGTCCTGGCAGGACAAAGACTTACCAGGATCATCTTGTGTTTTAACTCTAAAAAGAGGCAACAGAGGATTCCCCCCTCTGCCCCCTGCATCCATCAGACACAAGCACGTGTTGCAATAACATGAGGACACAGAACAGCCTAGAGACAGGACACATTGGGTTCCAGGGGTCCCAAAGGAAGCTGGCATCAACACATTGCTCCCACGGCCTCCCCATCCTCTTGTTTTTCAGAATATCCCCAAATTTCTTTATCTGTGGCAGTTGCTGGGGCTGCTGCCACGTCTCCCGTGTTGCTCCCAGCCGGGTAACTGCAGGGAGAGGTTGGGCAGGGAGGGTCCATGAGCATGAGTATTTCATGGGAAGAGCAGAAGACTGGGAACAGGCCTACCACGCCATCCTGCTGATCTGATGATGTGTCTTTTTGATGACATTGTCTTTTCTCTTTCTCAGAGTTTCGGGAGCACACAAGAACCACTCGTCCTCCAGGCCCGAGCTCTGCCATCACTCCCAAGCTGACCGACCCGCATGGAGCTGTCCAGGGGACACAGAGGAGCTCCCTGTGCAAAGAGGAGGCTACAGCAGCCCAGACCTCTCCAACCCCTTCCCTAACCTACTTCCCCAAACTCCAGAGGAAAACTCATCCAATGGAGGGGTGAGGGAGGCCAGTGGAGTCCTGGTTCATTCCTTGGCCTCTGCTGACACTCCAAACTTCAGCCTGTCTTTAATACAGGCAACCCTTGTGGTAAGTTCCAGACAGAGACCGAGCCATGCTAACCGAACTTGGCAAGACAATGATCCAAATCAGGGGGAGCTCAAAGCATCAGGAGGAAAACACCTCATTTGAAAGAGGAGAAAAACCCAGACGAAAAGATCAGAAAGGACTTTCCGGGCCCTGGACTGTCCTAAGGGATTCAGGTACCATTTCTATACCCATCTGTGAGAAGTAAACCTATTTGGCCACCAAGGCATGTCCCCACCTTGTTGCCACCAGCAGCAGCTCACTGTTTTGTGGATGGGTAGGTGGTCTCCTCCCTTCTGACCACTTCTCACTCTATTTCCAGATGAACCAGCACTTGCTGCTACCAAGTGTCTGTTCTGCAATAAAGAGCAATAAACATGCCAGAGTAATTAATGTCTTAACAACTTATTACAATCCTCAGATAATTAATCACAAAAGCTAAACATGCTGTCTCACCCTCCTAATGTGTTAATGCTCTAATTATTATGCCTCAATTAAGGGAAAGTCAGCGCTCCTTGCTTAGAAGTGCATTTTTAATAAGGGTGCCTGAATGCAGGCGAGTCGGAGTGGGAGGCGAGGGGGTGATGGGGGTTAAGGAAGAGGACACCATTTTTAATGAGGTTTCATGGGTGGCTCGAGGCAAGGAATTGACAGCTCCTATCTGGGATCTCACACACGACTGCACGTGTAACTGGGGGCCATCTGTGGTGGCTCCGTGCTCTGCTTCCCGCCAGACTATTTATAGGAAAAGCAGCACGTGGGGCACAGAGAAGGCAGGGACTGGAGATGAGCAGTCACACCACAGATCTGGCCAGCACCAGGCAGCAGAGGTGGCAGCTCTCACAGCAGGCATTAAAGGAGCGGTGGTCTCCTCTATGCAGCCCACTTCTTGCTCTATTTCCAGACAGACTGGCACTTGCCACTGCTCCTCACCCCTGCAAAGCATGCCCACTGCCCAAGCCTCTCCACCCAGCCCTATTTCCGTGGTATTCCTTGCCTCCAATCAAGCTAACTCTGGGACATCTCATGGAGATGATAAGAATAGCCTCAGCCCCCACACACCGGGATTACTCTTGGGATTACTCTGGGACAAACCAGCTCCTCTGATTTCAGCCACTGCCTGGGTGTTTTCCACAGGTCCCTGTTATCTGAGGGAACAGAAAGCCAAAGAGCACACCACTTGAAAATGTTTGGCTTAGAGATGGGGAAACTGAAGGCTGAAAAGGTGTTCTGCAGGCGGCTTGTGGTGGTTACCAGCCATGAATCTGCCTTCCTCCTGCCCGGCTCTGAACCTCGCTGGATGCTGGGAAACTTCAGGAAGAGGCTCTTGCTGAGGAGGAGCTTGAGCAGACCCTGAAGATGAGCGTAGGGCCTGGACCCCTCACCGTGTGATAGCAGGAGAGCCCTGCTGCCCTCAACACACAGCTGTGCACCCATATGATATTTGTGTTTGGGAAAGACTTGCAGGACAAAGTACAGTCAAGGCAAGAATGGCATCACGTCCATCCCAGCCTGCAGAAGCAGTGACCCTAAAGAACAAAGGGCTCAAGGCACTGGGATCACAGAACTCTGCAATGCAGCAGGCGTGGGAAGCAAGAACTGAGATAGCCAGGCTGCAGATCTTAGTACCATACAAAAAGCTGCAAGAGAAGAATGGCTGGAGCCCAAGTCTCCCAAACAAAGCCTATAAAAACTTCTTTTTCCAATAAAAAGCTTTTAAAAGAACTCCCCCGCTAAAGTAGGTCTTCACACACAAGAAAACTCTCCCTAAACCAGCCTGGTTCCCGTTCCATCCAATCCTTTTTAAATTTCTCAGACAAATGAATCACCAGAAGCACTTCCAGCCCAGGTTTGACTGCAAAACGATTGCATTTCTCGAAGAAATAACACACTGTGTAGGTTTGGATGGTTCCCTCTGAGGAATAAGAGAGAGGGAATAAGAAACAAAACAAAGTAAAGCAACCTGGAGGGGACATGAATTTTAAAACCCATGAACAGTTTTAGTTTTCAAATAATCCAAATTAAAAAAAAATGTTTCACATAGTTACTTCCAAAAAAATAATTCTGTCACCCTGATTCTTTGGTGAGGTCTCATGAAAAACAAAAGCGAGCTCTCCACCTCTGACACACCAACCTGACAGCAGCTTGACTGGTGAAAAAGGGGCTGAGGCCTCCCCACAGAGGCAGCCTGTGGATTCCCACAGGGATGAGAGTTCCAAAAGAAGACACGTGTGTTGGGCCTCTCTCCACACTGCTTTCCATTCCAGCAGGAGGCATGAGCTGTCCAGACTCTCTGCCATCTCTTCACAGAGGATAACCTCAGACATCCAGCTCTAGTTCCCTGCACTGGGCTGGAGGCACCACAGCTCCTTATTCTCAGCAGCTTCACTTGGCTTTGGGAGCTGCTGCATGGAGATTCCAGAACCCACCCAACCTGCAAGACCTGACCACCCAGGACCACCAAAACCACTGAGATCTGAGCAAGCACAGCATCATTAGGAAGATATACAAGGGATATGACACTTTTTGAGGAATTAAAGGATATTTCTGCTGTTGTTTTCACTGACTGGTGGAGTGGAAAGTTTTCTACAGATGTTGGCATCTGTGCTGAAGACGGTGGTGCTCAGACTCTTGACTTCTTTTTTTCCAAACACACAATCCAACTCCCTCAGGCACTGCAAGAAAGTGGCTGACTGCTTCTGTACCTCTCCCTTCTCACCGGTGCCATCAGAGGTACCTGAAAATTCGGGGCATTACTTCTGTTCTGGGGCTAGAAATTTTGGCTTGGTTATCCTAGATTTGACTTATTCCAAACTGTGTTAAGCCAGCTGAACATCCAGTGCCAGGAGTTCTGGAGAAGTTGCCTGGCTCATGTTGGCATGCTGTGGGGTTGGAAAAAGCTGTTTACCTAGGAGACAGTAGTAACACCCAGCTCCTGTGCCAGGTATGTTCCCTGACATGCTCTGGGCCTCATTTTGCCTGAACCCACCACCAGTACGAGACTGGGAATCAAACCTTCCTCCCAGTACAGTGGACCTCACTCTGCCCAAACTGGGCATGCTCCTATTCCCACTGGAGCAGTCAAAATGGAGAGAGTAATTGCCTCTTTACACCTTTCCCATCTGAACTTATCCTAAGTTTCTTGGAGCAAGTCATTGCCCCAACAGCCCAAAATCTGCTCCCAAACCAGCTCACACAAAACATCTGCAGCCAGCAGCCGTGTGGACACATTCCCAGAGCCCTAAAGCAGGGCTTGAACGGGGAGGGCAGCCTCTGGAGAACAGCAGAGGAATCACATGAATAGATAAAACATGTAATGACCAGCAGAAAAAACAGCATCACTGCTTCCCAGAAAAAGACAGCCAGCCCAAAGGGCATTAGAGGGCTGGACCACAAAGTTGGTGCCAACTGAGCCCAGATGCCCCAACCCCAACCCCACAGCCCCCTCCAGCAAGATTTTTTTGAGCTCAGCTTACCCCCTCTCTCCACCCCCTGCCTTTAAGACAGACAGTGTGCAGCACGACAGCTGGGAAACCCAATCTGGTCCAAATTTTGTTACAACCCTGCTGGTTTTTATCCTTGTTTACCAGCATTAATTTTAATGGCTCTCCCTACATTAACTTTGTCCTGAACCAGTTGGAGGAAAATTCCTACTCACTTGCCTTCTGGAGAACAGGCTGGGTAATTTTCCCTTGTCATTTAACAGCCTGCCTGGGCTGCTCAGCAATGACAGCCACGTTGTGCACTGTGTGGAGGGCAATAAACTCCCCAAGGCTGGGGCAGAAGCATTTACATATCCCTGAATACACCCCCCATTCTTTGTCCAGTTTGGGTCTTGGCTTGTGCTGGTCCAGCAAGTGGAAATTTCTTCCTCCTGCTCAGCAGGGAAAGGAACCTTCTGAGCCTAATGGAAACTTCCTCCTCCTCCTTTTCAATGTGGAAAGGAACTACAGAGCCGGCACCAAGGATAAGTAATGTTTCCAGACAAAGTGGCAACCTCCCCAAGTCTGGGAAGCTCTAGGGTGTGTTTGCCAGTGGCCAGTTGAGCCTCATTTTCCCCTGGAATCATTAAAAATGCCTGTAAAACAGATCTGGAAAGAGATAATGGTGCTAGAACGTGCATGGAGAATGTTTCAGAGAAGTGGGGAGCAGGAAGATGCCTCTGCTCTGCAATGCCCAACTCGGGCCATGCTGGCAGAGCTGGGCATCATCCAACAGGCAGTTTCCCTGTTTGTGTTGTCTTGTGTCCCACACACCCTTGTTTACAGCAGGGAGCAGAAGGGAGGATGAGGCAATGCCTGACCTCTCTCTCTCATCTCCGCTCCTTCCAGCCACCATCCTGGCTTCCTGCAGGAGACATCACAGCTCCATCCAGAGAGAAAAAGATTGTCCTTCCCTTTGCTCACCAGATGCTGAGTGTGGTCCCACTCCTCTCTCCAGCACAGAGAGGTGTGGTGGCTCAGACCACGGGAAGGAAGAGGAAACACTCAGGTCTTTCAGCACCTTCCTCTCCCCTCTAAAGAACTAGGTAACAGCTCTTTCCACCAAAGAAATGCAAGGGTCTGATTCAGGCGAGTTGCCAAAGTTTTCTGTCTCTGCCAGCATAAAAAAGGGCCGTAGTTAGAGCGAGTGAAGTTATTTGTTGTATCATATGATGCCCATACTTTAAAAGTACAGATGTTCCCTCCATGCTCCAAGGGGTGATTTGGAAGACAGAGGACTCAAAACCTCCTACTCTATCCAACCACGAGCACCTGGGCTGCTGTAGAGGGAGGGTTGCCATGGAAAGATGAGGAAGGCAGCAGTGAGGTGGCTGGAGTATTCCCACCAATTATCATGAAGAATTTTGACTGCTCTGCTGTGTTTCCTGCATCAGCCTAGCAACCACCTCTGAAATGTTTCTTACACGTCTGAGAAGCTTTAAGCAGGGTCACACGCCGAGGAAGCTGGGTGAGCAGGGAGGGCTTGGTCACCAGACAAAGCCCCCTGGGCACGGACACCTCAATTCCTGCTCCAGGAAACTCCTGCACGAGGTACAGGCAGCTGGATTGGATAGACACCAGAGCAGGATGAGGGAAGGGGTGACATGCAGGAGACAGAGCCAGAGCAGCAAGAAGGAGAAGACCTGAAGAAGGAACCAGATGTCCTACCTTCAAGGGGCAGAATAGGGCAGCTTGTCATTGCTCAGTTCAGAGGTCCTGGGTGGAGAATCCACGCCAATGGCCATCTCCTGTACATACAAGTGAAATCATCCATGGATTCATGTCAGAGGGACTGCCTCCACCAGGACTCCTGCTACTCTGCCCTAATAAAACAGAAGAAACGAGACCTGCAAGATGTCTTGCACTAAAAGGTTGAGAGACCAAGAGGCCACAGCATCCTACCCTCTTCCAGTCCCTGAAGTAATGAGAAGGCAGATATTTCACGTGTGCCATTCTGGCCTCTTCCACGAAAAGGGCACTACAAACTGACAAGGAACAGCTTCTGCCCATTCATTAGGTTCTTGGCATTAACTGACTTCTCTCCAACCAAGCCATAAAACCCAAAGCTGCATGCAAGGAGCATCCTAAAATACCCTTGTAAATCTCAGCCACCACATTCATTAATTACAACCCAGTGATAGTTCAGGCCATTAGTTCTGGATGGTAACTTCATTTATTCCCACGTTAATGCTCGATGTCAGTGGTTATCTCATTACCACTCTATTACTTACCCACTTAATCCATCATTGCAGCCTAGGCCAGGCGGGAGGAGCGGAGCTTGCCCTGCGTCTGTCGGGAGACGATGCATCAAAGTGCAGAGCACCCAGGAATCACAAACAAAGCACTTCTAATCTGCAGCTGAGGTTATAACTATTAAGAGGAGGAAATGACACAGATGAGTGTTGTCAGGAACACAAACACACTCCAACATTGAAAAATTGTGGATATTGAGGATTGAGTTACCTATTAAATCAGAGCCAGAAGCTTCGGAAAGAATGGAAGCAATATTAGCACTCATGTAGAAAAATGACATCAGCTCTGCCCTCCTCCTCCTCGGACTCTCATTCCTCCAAACCCCAGGTTAGATTCAAACAGTTTCTGCCTGTTAAGCAGTTTGAAATGGCGAGTCAAAGTATGGGCACTGGGAGCTGCTACCTGCGGAATGCTCCAGAAAACACGCAGGCATCGTTGCAGAGACCACGAGCTCTGAGTGTCAGTGAAAATACACCTCAAATGTGTACAGATACCATAGTTCTTGGCACTTCCACATGTACTTGTGTGGTGAGCAAGCACTTCCAAAATTGTGCTTAACTGCATCTAATACACCCCTGCTTGTCCAGGACTTACTCCACCTGCTGATCCAGTCCCATGGGTCTGACAAGGGTGTTTCAGCCTGGCGAGACCAACAGCCTTTCCCTGTCACGTTCCCTCCTTCTTCCCCCAAACTGTCTTGCTGGAGACAGCATTTCAATCTTCCCCTGCTTGACTCAGAAAAAGGGAAGCTGTTTTTATGTTGACAGGCTGTGAAACCAAGATGTGGGCTGGGGAAAGGGTTCAGAGGGACATTTCCCTTGCAGCAACACAGCTTCTCTTCAGAGCAAACAGAGCACTTCTGCTCTATCCCAGTATGAAGCGCATACACTAGGGCAGGTGTCTGGTTTTCACTGCTTCCAAATGACATGATATAGGACTGGAATCCTCCAAAGCGGGAGAAGCTGGTGTCACAAAAGCAAGGTAAAGAAAGAAGACACAGCTCCAAGATGATGTCAGTAGTAAAATAGCAATGATTTCCTCTGTGATCAGTACCACCCCCCCCAGGCTAACGTGCCTGTGCTGGCAAAAGCAGGCTCTAAATGGTGCTGTGCCAGAACAACCGACAGGGCAGGTCTGCGAGATGCCACCATCAGATGTAATTAAAACACCTTTGCTGCCCTGCTTTCCATTCTCTCAGCAACAAAATCCATTACAGAATGCAGTTAGAAAATGATTTAAAATGTCCCTGAAGCCAAGTTGTTGACACCAGTGTAGACAGATGGATTTTGATACACCCTTGATTAAACAGCTTTCTGCAAAAGGCAAAGAGGGCAGGAAGGGAGCTGGGTGATGAGCTGGAGGACCATCCTAGAAACAGGGGCTGTTCCCCAGGGAAAACAAGTGCTGCTGCAGGAGAAAGATGCCCCATCAACCAGCCAGAGGCTAAAACAGCCTCATCCCCCTGGGAATCAGGCTGCAACCCTTTGCTCCAGTACCAAGCTCCTGCCCCTGTGCTTCCTGCCCAGTCGGGCTGGCAACACCACACGCATCACTCCTTCTAGTCTCTGATGCAAGGCTGCAGGGAAAACAAACAACAGAAAGCCTCACACAGTGCTCAGCCCCTAGCAGGGCCAGCAGTACTTCCATTTCCCACGGAGCTGCGCATGGCAGTGGGACTCTCCAGGATGCAGTAGGGTACTGTCTCCAAGAACAGTTTTCCCCCCAGGCATTCATGACATCTCTCTTCCTCATTCTCTCACACACAGATGCTCTTGCACTGATAAGGACTGAACTCCTTTGGCAGAGGGGGGCAAAGATAAAGCCTTCTCCCTGGCCATCTATTTATATCAAGCTAGTAGGAACTCGTTATCTTCAAGGTCTCTGGCACACAGGGCTGCAATCGGCCATCAAGTTATTAGGGGTGGGCAAAAAGGAGCCAAAACCACATTAACCCTCTTTTGCCAGGGAAAAAAGGCAAGAAGGAAGGGTGTTACAACAGAGCGTGGGCAGCTGCCCTGTCCAGTTGTTAGAGAGAAGAAATCCAGGGACAGAGGGTTAAGCACGGCTCAGAGAACAACCTGAAGAGCCAGAGCTGAGGTGAAACACCTCTTGAGCGAGCACAGAGGCTCTGCAGGCCAGGGTGCTGCAGGCACAGGTGTGGGTTGTAGAGCTACACAAACTACTGCCCACTGCTTACCAACCCCGTGCCATTCTGGCCACTCTGGTGGCCGAGTGCTCGGAAGCTGCTGTGACCTGGCAGCAAAGGTTTGCAGGCAAGTCCCATGAAGAAAAGGGGCTTTCCCATGAAATATTCCTCAGGCTTTGTGTACAAAGATTTTTGGCCAAAGACTCCAGATCAGGAAGGAATTATAAATCAGAAAGTATAAGATACTCAGTATCACCAGCTCCTGCAGTAATAAAGCCCCTGTTCATGCACAGCATTAATCTGTCATTACTAATGTACATCAGATGGTTCCAATTTCCCCTGCTCCCTCTCATGGCCTGAAAGAAACTGAAGCAAGCAGCAAGAACCCTCTTATTAAATAATAAGCATCTACCTTATTATTTCTCTGGAACATGCCTGTGATTGCCCTGTGCAAACCTGACCCTTGGGAACCCTCAGCTGCTTCCTTTTATAGGCAGTTTGAGACTTGAGGTGACTTTTGGTGCCAGCCCTGCCCAACGCAGTGCGGGTTCATAAGCACAGTACCACTGATCCTCAGACCTGCACACAGCTGAGGGGCTGCCGGGCTCCCTTCTGAGTCATCAGAAATTCAGCCTCGAGTTAACCAGGGCACGGCCCAGGCACCACTGCAGCTCCACCTTCCCTGCAGCCACTTAGTCTGGGTAAGGATAATCCTGTCTCCAGCAAGAAAGCAAGCGTTTGAAAACCACGCTCACCAGTGCATTTCAATTATCAACGTTTTTAAACACGGTTTCACACCCCGTGAGAATACAGTCACACCTCAGACAGGGCTGCCTCTTCACAGGGTATCACAGCCACTTGCAGACCCTGAGAAAGGCTGGGGGGGAAGAACCTTTATGCTAAGGATGCCTTAAGCAAAGCCTCACATCTTTTAAAACGGGGCGAGAAGGTCACATTTACTGCTTAGCAACTTTTCTCTCCCAAAACTTACCGTGGCTGTGTGGGCACCTGCACACAGAGCTGAAGGAGGGGCTGCTCCTTGCCTTGGTTTCTGACAGTCCATTCAGGAGCTGACAGCTGAGCATTTTATTCCCCCTGCAAACAAAACACATCAGTTGAGCACCGCCAGGGAAGGAGCAGGACCAGAGCAAACTCCCAGAAAAAGCCTTGGCAGTGTTCCTCCTGCTCTGTGGCTGTGAGTGAGATGGAGGAACGGAGCACGACACATGGAGCAACAGAAGCTGAACACACGTGTTACTGCAAGGAAAATGAACAATATCGGAGGGGAGGGGGGGAGGGGAAGGCACTTGCTAACAAATATTTATTAAAACACAATCTTATCCTCATCTGACCCTAATTCCGATGAAGGAAAACGGGACAGACTGGCACCACTGCCGGGGCGTTCAGGCGGTGGCACTGACCATCCATGTGTATAATAATTGCCCAGGAGGTCCCACAGCCACCCCCTCGCCTTCCCTCCAGCAACCTGAGATGTGTCACTTCACATCACCCCCCCGTGGCAGGGGGGTTGGAACTGGATGATCTTTAAGATCCCTCCCAACCCCAACCCTTCTGGGATTCCATGACTATTTTGAGGCCACTCAGCCCCACTCTCCAGGCTCCCAGAGTCCTCTGACAGAGTCAGAGCATCTTCCAGTCTCAGAGCAGCCAGCTCTCTGTGCATCCTGCTCACTGTGGCCTGTCAAAAGGACACTCAAGTCCTGCAACCCCCGCAGATCTCCTTCCCCCCATGTCTTCTACAGAGATCACCAAGGGATGTGCTTCCCATCCCAGCAAGCCAGCATGCTCCATAAAGAGGAGGGAAAAATCTGCAGACCTCAGGGATTTGGGGGCTTCAAAAACCAACAAGCTTAGGACCCAAGTGTGCCTGCCCTACTGACAGCTACGGCACTTCACAGGAGCACAGGGAATCATGGCTGGGGTTGGAAGGGACCTTAAGATCATCTGCTTTCAAGCCCATGCCATGGGCAGGGACACTTCCCATTAGACCAGGGTTTGGAGGCCATAAGCATAAGAAAGCTTGGGAAACCTAGACACGTGCCAAATGGTTGGAGAGACTCCTGAAATGGCTCAGCAAGCAATGAGATGGTGCAGTGTCCCCATCAGTCACTGCCTATCAAGCCTAATCCCATGGCATAGTAACATTCCTTGAATATGCTTTACATTTAAAAGATAATGAAGAACCAGGGTGAAAAAAATGCTGGGATGGAAGAGAAGAGTTGAAATTCAAGCCCTGTAAGAAGCCCTAAAGACAAAAGCACATTTCACATTCTGAAGTCTGTAAGAGAGTTGATTTTCTGTTCCTCAGCTTCAATCACCCCTTTGCTAGTGAGATTTGGCACTAGCCCAGGTCTCCTGAGGAAGCAGAGGCGAGGATTTTCCGAAGGATTTGTCACCCACATCTCCTCCCACAACGCTTCCTTGGGGGTTTTTTAATGAGAAAGGCCCTCCTTTGAAAAAAAAAATCTGCCTTTAAAAGATGAGGCCATGCCCACGAGAAACCCCAGGGCAGTATTTCTACCTCAACCCCAGCTCCAAGCCCCTGCTTGCCTGCAAGCCCTGCTGCCCTCCACCTGCTTAAGGAGGATGTTTTCATTATTGTTCAATTTGCAGTGAGTTTAGATTCACGTCCTTCATTGGATTATTTTTATATTTCATGTCCTCTCCTCTCCTCTTCTTCTTTTTATAGACTGGTAATCCAAGTCCCTTGGCAAGGCTGAGTAATCTTGATCAGATTTTAATCAAAGTAAGCCAGATCCTCAGCTGCCAGTATTGATGCATCTGCCTTTAAATATTTGAACGACACCGATTTACCCCAGCGAGGCGCAGGCCCCATCCGTTCAGGAAATTTAAATTCCTTCCTAGGCATCAAGCTAAAACAACAAGACAGAACAAGCAACCTGCTGCGAAGGGGTTTTAGTTCATAAAACCAATACCCAGGATTTCAGAACTAAATGAAAATCTGAGATAATCCCTCCCCAAATCCAGCCTGGGAAAAGCACTCCGGACAGATAAGTATCGAGTAACTTCTTAAAACACACTTTTTTCCTTTTGTAAAAGCTTTCATCAAGTCAGAGCCAAAGGGAAATTACCCACAAGGCCTCATTCCTTGACATGACCCAGAGAACTCATGTTTTCCACCCGTAGAAAATGCGTATTTTACCCAGACAGGCTCCTCCAGGATGGACCTGCTTCTGCTTTGTTCAGCAATGACCCTTGCACCACTGCCAAACCCCAAGCATCCAAAATCAGCATATTAGTGGGAAAATAATGAGATTTCTGGAATACAAAACGTTGGCTCCATTTTCCTTACCTTCAAAGATGATATCTGCCAGCTTCCCTCCACAGATTAGAAAGCAAAAGAAAAAGCACTTAGATGAAAAAGAGTCTCATCTAATCGCCTGACTCCAGGAGATGAGTTTGAGGTAGAGACAGGGGCTGTCCCACAGAACTCATCAGTATTTGGACTGCAAACAGTGCCCAAGCGATGCCAGAAATAGATGATTGCCTCAATTACACTGCTAAAGACAAGAGAAGCCAGTTATCCTGATTTCCTTACCCAGCTGGGGTAAGTGAACTCCTGAGAAACAAGAGGGATTTCGCAGGTTCTCTGGTCATTTCCACTGCGACAGGTGTTACACAAGCATCCCCTGAGGAGTTACACCGGTGCCTCATAACACATCTGCATTTCCACCCCTACTGCTAGAATCCTGAAAGGCCTTCAGGGTGTGTCAGATCCATGCTCTGTTGTAGGCCCAGTCCTGAGCAGGGGGAGAACAACTCAAGGATCTCAGTCCCTCCTTCCCTCAGGAGGGTGAGGGCTCCTACTCACCTTCTCCAGCTGTTGGCTGGACCTGCCCTTCCTTCCACCTCCAGCCAGGTTGGCCGACGAGCAGGCAGGCTGGGATCAAATCCTCTCCTGTTCGTGACTCTTATCTGCCATCCTGCTTCACAACTAATGCCTCAGCTTTGCTCTCCACACCCCAAAGTCAGGAAGGAGGAAAAAGACCAGTGAGGAGCAGCTGAGGGAGCTGGGGTTTGTTCACCCTGGAGAAAGAGAGCCCCAAGGGGGATCTTCTCACTCTCCACAATTCCCCAACAGGAGGCTGTAGCCAGATAGGGGTCAAGCTCTGCCCCCAGGGAATAAGGACAGGACAAGAGGAAGCAGCCTCAAGCTGTGCCAAGTGAGGTTTAGATTGGCTATTAGGAACAATTTCTTCACTGAAAGGGTGTTCAAGCACTGGAACAGGCAAACTGGGAAAGCGGTGGAATCACCATCCCTAGAAGTGTTCAAAAAGCCTGTGGATGTGGCACTTGGGGCCATAGTTTAGTCCACAAGACCCCGGGGGGCTTTTTACTGCTGGGTTAACGGTTGGACTTGATGATCTAAGAGGTCTTTTCCAACATAAAAAATTCTGTTAGTTTATAATCACCCTTGTGCAAGAGCCCAGCTCGTGAATTGCACTTGGATCCACACCATGTCTTCCATGCAAGTCCAGTAAAACCAGTGACCATTCAACTGAGCAAATACTACAGGATTAGGTGCTGCCCTGAGAGGGACAAAGCCATGGGACAGTGCCCTTAAGATGTTATTACTCATTAAGGGGACAAAAAATGAGCTGAGACTTAAAAAAAACCATGAAGTCTGCTGATGGCTTTAAGGGGAAATTATAAAAAAAAGCAGAGCTAGGGATGAGGAAAAACCAAGGACTTTGTTTCTTTCCCCATGGCTCCTCCACAGTTCTGTGAGGAGAAGAGTGCTCCAGTGGACACAACCCCACCAATTTCACCATTAAGAGGCACATTAAACCGGCCCGTGAACAATCTCATGAAGGAAAGTGTATGGAGGAGCATCTGCAGGGGGGCTAAGGAGCTCCAGCTCCCGCAAGCAGCGGGCATCTTTTGTCCTTTCACATTAGCTCACCCGAGCATCCCTGATCCGAGACACAGGTTCCTGCAGCAGATGGCCTTATTAGTGTCCATGTGTGGTGACAAGGAGACCACAACAGGTGGCCCAGACAGCAACCAGAGCACTTCACCCCACTTGCCCCAAAAAAGGTTCAAGATCATGCCAAGGGCAACCAGGATCAGAGCACAGAAGAGATGTCACGTGCAAGTAGTCCAAGGCACCCTCGCGTGCCTTCCGGGCTGTTAAAGACTCAGCTGGAACACGTTGTCCAGTTTGGGATGCTGATCTTCCAGACGGTGTGAACAATTGGAGACAGTCCAAGGAGACAGACAACAGTGACTGGAAATCTCTACAGGAGACAGTTGGCAAGGAGGGGTGGAAAGCATTTGTGATGCTCAGTCTAGAGAAGATGGAGACATGGTTACAATCTTCAGACAAACAAAAAGGAAAGGGGCAGGAAAAAAATAAAAGCCATCCACCTTTCCCCATCTGTGGAAGGGACAAGAAGTCCTGAGCTTAATTTAAAACAAGGAACCTTTCAATCAAATGTTAAGAAAAATTTTCCAAGTGCACTGACAGCAAAAGTACTAGACAGTTGTCAGAACTCTATTGCTTTCCTCCAACATCCACTGTTAAATTAAACCCTTTGGGCTACGCTGCAGAAGTCCCCATAATTCAGCCACGAGGCAGTCAAGAGAGTTACGAGCTCATTCTGCACTGTGACGTGGGGAATGGATAGTCCAACGCCAGTGAAAAGAAATTAATTTCCAGCCCATCATAAAAAACACCAAAAAACCAAAAAGCCACACAGCAGCTGCTGCTCAGAAGGACCTTTAAAAACCCTTCCAGTGTGAAAAGGCCAGCAAGGGAGGGAGCGGGTGTGTGCTTCCAGGGCTGGCAGGAGCTGGCGAATGGAGAGGAGAAATCCACAGCAAAGCTGGGCCTGTTAAGTCTAGTGGGAAACAGGAGAGAAGAGCAGAGCAACAACGCCCACCTGCTCTCTGTAAGGTGACTCACCCACCATGCACTGCCCCGCTGTGCCGCTGGCAAGAGGGGAATTGGGCCCTCACAGCATCTTCCAGAGCCTGGGATGCTCTCTGCTCCAGCACACGCAAGCCTCACGCTGAGCTGGTGGCTCTGTTCTTAATGCATCTCCAGGTCAGGCCATTTCCGTGCTGGAGCTCAGGACTGAGCTCCCAGGCTGGCTCTAGCACTTGGTGGCTGCCAACTGCCAGCTCGATGCTGGGTGCTCTCAGCAGCCAGAGGAGGAAGGGTTTTGGGATGACCTTGGTTTTGTCCATGTCCAGCCAAATAAAACAATACATACACTTATATATCCAACCAAATAAATCTCAGGTACAGAAGCTTTTCAAGCCTGAGGCCAAGCTGCGTACCCTCAAGTTCTTCTGAACTCTACTTGGAACATGGGAAGGAGCCCAGGATTTGCGCCACCCTCCTTGGATTTGGGTCCTAGCTGCCTGATGACCCCTTGTGTGAGTCAAAAATACAGTCATTTTTCTGTCTGCCTCATCATGGGGCTGCCCTATTCCAGATACACTGGCTGGAGCCAATTCCTGCATCATATCTTCAAATTCACCCAAGCCAAAACTTCTTGTGCTCTGTCGCCCAAATCTCTCTGAAATTCATCTCTTTGTGTATTTTTGGTTGGATCTAGAATCCAGTAAGCTGAGAGATGCTTGGAGAAACCAAACTCTGGCTAATTGCTTTAGCGCTCATCAGAAAACACAGCATGATGCAGATCCAAGATAAAGCACAGATCTCACGGAGAGTCCCCTAGTGATGCAGATGCGTTTTGCAGGAGGTTTCACTCCAGATCAAGCCATTCCAGAATGACAGACCCATTGAATGAATTTCAAACCCATAAAAATTCCTCCTTTCTCCTCCCACAATGACTTGTGCTTGTGTGAGGCTTGGCTCAGACCATCACGCTCACTGTACTTGCAAGACTAAATGCAGTCAAACTCAGCTCACGTGAGAAGAAACTTCTGGACCTGTTCCACCACTCCTTTCCTCGTGTGCAGCACAGAGATGCCCGGAGACATGTTTGCAGTGAACTATTATCCTCTGCACTCTGTGCACTCTGCCTCCTGCTTTGTTTATAGAGACTTTGGGGAGATTTGTGGGCCTGGCGATGAATTATAGGGAGGAAGACAAACATATTTTACTGTTCTGGGCAAGGAGTGCTGGAATCCTGCGGACATCTGGAGGAATTATTTGCAGAAAATTAATGCTGTTTGTCATTTGCATGATGAACTTCTGGATCTCAAATGAATGATGGGAAGAAACCGGTGGGAGATGCTCATTATCCCTGATGGAGTGAAGCCCCTTGACATGATGCTAAGGTCGCCATGATCTATGGACCTGCTGACTGACAAATCTGAGAGCTCGGGAGTTGAACACACAATATAACTGGGGGCGTAAGCGCTCTGCCACATTAAATGCCGAGGCGTTAATAATTGTTGCTTTGCCTCTGATTGCCGGAGTTTCGGATGCGCTTGTTCTGGCTGTCTCACAGGGCACGCACCTTAACTCCTTACTGACTAATTCCAGAGGAGACGGAATGCAAACACACCTGCACGTATCCAGGCAGACCCACAGATTAAAGCTTGCAGGCTGTCTTGTTTCTCTCCTGATGTGCCTTTGGAGATTGTGCTCTCAGCAGCTCCCTGACAGGTTCCCCACCTCTGCCTCGGCAGCAGTTACGAATCCCGGGTGGGGGCAGATGATGTGCCATCACCAACCCTGAGCTCAAACTCACAGCACGGCAGAGAAGTCCTCAAAGTTTTCCCAAAGCTCCAGTGCGGCACACCTCATTCTTCTGCACGTTAATGTTTGCTGCTTGGGAGCCAGCTTCATGTTCCCTGCAGCTCTAATGTGCCAGGGAGGAGCTCTTGGAGAGCTGGGAGCACTGCTAGCAGGGTGGCACGGACCCGGAAGAAACAAGCCTGGGAGATGTCATCTTGCCTAGGACATGGCTCCTGGTCTCTCAGCAACCCAGCTTCTTCCTTTAGAAAGATGAAATATTCTATGATCTGTTCCTGAGTTGTTGCTTTTAAGACTTCTGAGTGTTTCCCAAAGTGGGGGGTGAGTTCCCCTCTGCTTCCCAAGGAAAGAGGCAGAGCTGGGGTGCAGAAGGGATGGGAGGTCTCGCCAGGGGAGCAGAGGGGATGCATCAGCTGTGGCATCCTTATTAAAGGAGAGGCAAGGAAGGCAGAGGGCACCTGGGCTCAGAATAAATTCACTGTCTCAAGTGCTTTTGTAAGCTCCTCTGAATTAACCTCCCAGTGCTTTCACCCCTGTCTCCAAGCAGAGAGAGCAGCACGCCCCTTCCTCACTGGGTGCTGGGAAGATGAATTCGCAAACATTTTTAACGCAAGAAGGCAGAAGAATGTCTAACTGGATGGAAGACATAAGGAAAACCCCAAGAGTTTTGGGCACCAGGAGCAGCCCACAATTGCCACAGGATGAGGAAAGCAAGGTGAGTCCTCTGCTGCTGACGGCAGCCTCCCTGGGAGCACAAGGGGGCAGGGATCTGAGCAGGGATAGCTACACTGACGGTATTCCCAGTGCAAAGGTGCTGCCAAAATCCGCTGACGCCTTTTCTGTTATCAAAGGAAGCGCCGTGCTGATCAGCACGGGCAGAGAAATCCAGCCCCTTCCTTTCTGGAACACCTCGAGGCCATGATGTGATGAGCCAGCAGATGGGGCAATGCAGTCTGACCTCACCTGGGAGACAGGGAATGAGAGCGACCCATGGATTTGGGGCAGGCATGGGAGAGCCAGCACAGAACCCACCAGTGGTCTGGGAACAACTGCAGCTCGGGGGATGGCTCCGCTCCAAGCTCTGTCCCTCCTCACCAGGGACTGGAGCTGAGACAGGGAAGAAAAATGAGCATCTGGAAGTCCATATGAATAAGCTAATGCCGCAGGGCTGTCAGTCATGTGCTAATACCCTTAGCTAAAGAAACATATTGATCCTGATTGCCTGGAATTGCACTTGAAAAGGGCTGGGTGACATTTCCAAGGAGACACGAGCTACTTTCAAGTCAATTAGCGGCATTGGAGGATTCATGCTGAGGGGACGCACTCACCTCCGAGGAATGCCAGGAGAGAATGAGAATTGAATTAAGCCTTTTCATACACCGAGAAACAAATCCTTTAATGGCCTGTAACAGCTGACAGGACACCCAGGGTCGCCAAAAGCATGCTGGCAGCAGCTAGGTGAAAAAGTTTCCCTGTGATGAAGCTGAGGACTGCAGAGCAGCTGAATCACTGCAACAGGCCCAAGAGGGCATCCACAGGGTAATCCTCTAAACAAGGGAGCAGAGGGAAGCAAAGTTTAAGTTCCACTTCAACAACGCAGGTAAAGCTCTTCATTCCTCTCCAGGTACCTGATCTCCCTCTGGGCTCAACGGGAATGTCACAGCCAGCACATCTTACGTACCACTGAGCATCGTGCCCCTTGTGGAACAGGCACTTAAGTGAGGTCTTCTGCCCTGCTGCCTTCCCAAAAATACTCCTTCCTCCTATGGATCCCAAAGCCAAAGCCGAGGACCCCAGGCAGGTTTGAAACCACCACAGCAAATCCAAAGGCAGAGAAATCAGTGTAACTCTGCAATGCCTCTGGTTTTTCTATTTGCGGGTGCTCTGACCCATATTTAGTTTCCATGGTTCCTCTTATGTTCCTATAAACATGAGGCTTGTACCTGAATTCAAGGCTTTCTGGACAGTTTTACAGAGATGATTTCCTGCTCTCTCACAGCAACTGCAGTCATTCTGTCTCACAAGCCAGGGAGCAGAGCCCTTCGATCCCTGTGCAGGAGGGAGTGAAAGCCTTCCAATCCACCCGCAGGGTGAAAGTGACCCCACCAGCTACAGACTGGCTGAGGCCTCAGAACTGAACAGGTCCCTGGAGTATTTGAATCTTCCTGAGTACGGCACAGGAAAATGAAAATGGACAGAGAAGCCATCGCCCAGGTTTTCTCCAGCCTCAGTTCTGCACCCTCTCAGACACTGTGGGCTTCCCTGTGATAGCATCTCTCAGCCACGAGCCCAAAGCCATCTTCAACACACCAGTGACATTCAGAGGCCCCAGAAATGCCACCATGTTCTTATGAGTGTTGCCACAGCCCAGGGAAAGCTGCCCGTTGTCCCACCTTCCAAAGCCAATTAGTTTAGCTAAGCCTAAAACCCCAGTCATGTCCTCAGACCCTTCCTCATCCACACACCTACACCAGGGATGCTGCACTACGAGCTCTAATGGGGCTAATCCTTCCATGCTGCAGCAGCACAAGTTTAATAGTGAGATTTTTTTTACCCATCCTCACCATGATGCAGGTTTTCCTAGTCCAGTACAAACCAAAACCCTTTTGGTGTTCCCCTGGCTTTCCCCCCTCCCCTCTGCTACACTCCTGAACTGAATGATAGAGACAGACAGCTCCAGGCCCAAAGGAATTCAAACGGAAGTTGTTGTTCTCAACTCAGCTGAAGAGAAGAGCCTGTGTTTATAAACCTGCAGGCTTCGAGCAGAATAAAAGAATCTCCTAATAGCCCCTGCAGACAGGAGACTTGGGAAACGGATCCTCCCGTGGGTTTGCCATGGCGCACCCCTCGAGTTTTTAACCAAGCATTTTCTCATCCGAGTTTCTTATATGGCCAGTGATTTTCCAGAGAGAAAATGAAATCAGAATTCTGGCACATCTGAAGAGTCCTGCAGAGCCAGAGCCCCTGTTCTTTCGGTGGCACCTCAGACCAAAAACGTCTATCCAAAGCACAGCCAAAACCCTTAAGAAACCCCTTTTTTTCACTAGAACAACAGAGTGCAGCGTGTCAGGCTCATTTTGCAAGGACTGCTAGGAGCCTGGATCTCAATTAAAGCTCCCAGGGCTCAAAATAGCCTTTTGCAGTATTTGCAGCCTGTAACATAAAGCATGGGTCATATTACTGAAAGCACCTGAGAAACACAAACGGCTGAGGCTCGGCTTCAAAGTGACCCTTGCTTCAACACCCACTTCTTTTCTCCTGTGGATGGAAAGTGGTTAAAAGCAACACATAAGTACCACTTAATGCTGAAGAAGTCGGTCAGACCACACCGATGCTTACAGGTAGAGAGCTGACGCACACGAGTGACTTTTCCAAAGCCATACAGTAAATCCAAAACACAACTGAGACTTAACCTCGGGTCTTCCAAACCCCTCCCTTCCCCCCCAAACCATTGCACTTTGCTTTCTGCTCGCTAATAAAAGCCAGCTGAAGGGATATGGGATGGCTGCGTGGACACACTCAGCAACCAGTGCTCTAGGGAGGAGTACAACCGAGAGAGAGAATCCATTCCCTCTGTGAGATGGGAAGAAAGCAGAGGGGCACAGCAGGGTGCTCCTGGCAAGATGGGAAGGAAAGCAAAGGGTTGGTTTTTTTTGTCTTTACTGTGAAGAGATGTCTGCATTTCCCTTATTAACAGCAAGGCTCAGCCCTAGCTAGAGAACAGCAGGAGAGGCTGAAAAATGGGGTCTTTTCAAAGAACCATTTCTCTATAAATATCAAGCATGAGCTGCTGCCCGTGAAAGCAGCCCATTACCTTTCTGGGGTGCTCTCACCCAGCCATACAGGAAGCCAAACTGATGAAATGATCCTTTCTGGGTTTCAAACAAAGCAACATCATCTCCCCAGCCACCAGCAGTCCAGAAGATGCCACTAAGGGACTAAAACATATAAGAAAGTCAAATTTGGTTCTCCCAGCATCTGTGGGGGCAGAGGGGATGGTTCTCACTTCCAGGTCTGAAGGACCACCATCTCACTTGTATGGAGATGCCACCATATGTGCTGACCTACGTGACCATGTTTTAATAAAAGGAGAAGTAGCTCCCTCTACTGCAGAGCACCACGTGCAGGAGGGGCCGACCCAGCCACCCTCAGCCCCGGAAAGGAGTCTGCCACGATGGCAGTAGGGTCACGGATGCCGTAGGATGGGAATGGGGACAGACAGAGGAACCAGAGGGAGATGTGCTTAACAGGCCAGGTGATGAGCTGCTGGCTTGAGGGGTAGGTGGAAGGGGGAATGACCAGGTGTCCGAGGAAGCTGGAGGGATGGGAAAAGGAGAAGACTTTTAATAAGTCTTAAAGCTGTTTGTTCTGGCCCTAGCTGCCATTATGAATTTCTTCTGACCTTGGCAAAGATGATGCAAAATCCAACCCAGCATGAAGTGGAGGACTCAGGTAATTTTTTTTTTTCCCAGCCAGCTTCAATTCTCATCAAATCCCAGTTCACCCCAGCAATCCCTATCACAGAAGTCTCAGTGACCCCAGGAGACAACATCCCTGCACTGGGAAAGCACTTTAAATACACACACACAGCCCAGGGGCAGATCTTCCCACTACCTTCTCATGTCTATGCCTCAGGGCTCAGCTATGTCTTCTTACATAGATATTTTTATGGAGGCAGAGGAATTAAGCTTTATTAAAATACAGGCTGTGATTCTCTCTGTCACATGCACCCACGACAAGGGAGTTCAGCGTGACATGTATCACCAGGAGGGCTACCAGTAAAATTGCAAGAACTAGTAACCAGGAGAGCCAGGTTCAGGCCAGAGGCAAAGAGAAGACACAACGTGACGAGGGGCTGGATATCTCATATTGCTCTCACGTGTGTCCTCGGGTCAGGTGTGGAGCACAGACAGTGAGGCCAGGCAGCAATGAAACAATGCTGATCATGTTTCCCTTGCCCTGTGCCATTCATACTCTAAGGCTGTTCCAGCTGCAGCCACGTGCTCCCCACACAGCCACAGACAGAGAGGATTTCATTCTCTCTAAAGCTAAATCTCTAATCCAAAAACCTGTGGATAAAAAAACAGGGTTGGGAAAGGAAGCAATGACCAGCTTTCAACACCCAAAAAAAGTCTGCACAACCGCCTGGGTGCCAATAGGACAGAGATAACGATATTGAAGTGAATAAAATCAATTGTTCTGTAAGAGCTTTCTGGGACCATTAGTTAATTAAGTTGCCAACAGATAAAGGTCTGTACAAAAACCTCTGATCACCTTCAGCACCCAAGATTAAAGAGGACTGGTGTCCACCCCCTGCCTACCTGCAAAATCCCAAACTGTTCATTCTCTGGCTGCTCTCTTTCACAGAGCAGCAAGAGTTAAAAAACAAATCCACACTTCTTCTGCAAAAGCAAAGGCACTGCCAAGCACGAGAACACCAGGGAGAAGGCAAGCACGCGGCTTGCAAGCTGCCCAGCTTTATTATTTCTTGAAACAAAGACATCTCAGTGCAAATGTTTTTCAAGAGGTGAAAGAGATGCAATAACTGTGATGAGTCCCTTTCAGACACATCCACCCTCCTTTTGGGACCATCACTTGGGAGATGATGAGCAACTTTTATTGCTTTGCCCATCCCAGGCCCCACTGCCCATGACCTCCCGCCATGACGAGGGAAACACGATCAGCACTGTTTCACTGCTGCCTAAATCCACCTCCATGCCCCCACGCTGGAACTAGGTGATCTCTAAGGCCCCTTCCAACCCAAACTATTCTAGGATTCTGTGATCCCCAGCCCATCAAAAGCCACATTCCAGCTTTCCCCTTAAATGTTGAATTGGCCTCATTCTGCCCCAGGGAATGGCGAACCTACCTGATCTTTGCTGCGCTTCTGTGGCCTCAGCAGAGTTAAACTCAGGTAGGGTCCCCTTTGGGAAAGTGCTCCCCTCCATAAGGTGAACTGAAAAGGAAAAAGGGATTTGGAAGCCCAAGAACAGATGGGAGCAAAGAGGGACTGTTCTCTAAAGACCTTCAGTGACAGGGTACTGAACAGAGTATATTCAGAGCACCATGAGGCTTGGCAAACAGGAAAGTCAGACTCCAATTACCTTTTTAACCACCCCTGAAGATGCTCCAGGACTAAGCATTGCTATCCTCAAACCCTGCCTTTCCAGAAGTAAGGGCTTCCTGGTGTACCTTCACGCTGCTGGTGACCCACAGAGTCCTTGTCACCACATTCCCACCCTCGCACTTAAATTTCACTGAGGAGCTGAAGTCAGGATTTACGTGGTTCACACACAGCTGCTGAGATGGGGAGTATCTTTTTTCTCCCGGCTCCCCACGTGAATTACAGCCCCCTCTGGGCAGTGCAGAATTGCTTTTGAAGAGGAGCTAGAAACACTTCAGCACTTTCTGAACAGATAAAAGGAGAACTGTCGAATCCAGTAGTTGAGGGGAAGAGAGAGGTTTCTGCTTCCCGACGGCTGTTTACAGCTCGCACAGCCTGGCTGGGGCAGCATTAACCACCGTGGTGCTCCAGCAAAGGCACCAGCACCACCCCACGCTCCCGTCTGCCACAGGAGCAGACCATTGCTCAAACAGCAGCTGGTTAACATTCAAATCCCAGGAAATTCATACACCCCTTGCTGCCACCCAGGTTTTCTGAGGCTGTTTCCCAGCGTGCTCGAGTGAGAGCTGGACTCCGTTTTTCCAGCTAGCTGCAAGGCAGCTGCTGGAAAGGCTGGAAAGACAAGCTCCGGGGGAAGACGTGGGCACATCCCAGCACTCCTCTGAAACAGAGTAGGGACAGGCTCCCAGTACATCACAACAGCCTGACATGGATGCAGGGCAGTGCATGGCAGTACGACCCCCGGCAGGGCTGGTACCACCCCAAAGCCAGCAATGAAACCTTAAGAGAGAGCGTAGCATTTTACCCTTTGTTTATCCCAATCTCCCAAGGCCTTCCAGCAACGCACGGCTCAGGAACAGCTTTCATTACTTTGCTTAAACCCTTTCCAAACCCATTTAATCTTTAGCATCCACAGCATCCCATAGCAATGAGTTCCACAGTTTGCCTACACGGCATGGCAAGCAATTTCTCCTCCTGAAGCACCCCCAAAGTAATTTCACTGCAGATGCAGAAAGAGATGAAAAAGCAGGGGGCAGTCCGGAGGAGAAGAAATTAAACCATCACAGCTTTAGGAAGAGCTGGCAAGGAAAGGTTAAACGAACTAAGTTCATTCAGCCTAGAAAAAAAAAGAGAAGACTAAGGCACAGAGGCATAACAATCTTCCAGTAGCTTGCAGGTTATTAAGACAGCAGTCGATTGTTCTCTGTGTTCAGTGGCAGAAGAAGAAATAATTTAACTTGGAGCAAAGAAAGCTTAAGTTTAGACATTTAAAAAAAAAAAAAAAAAAAGATTAAAAACTTTCTCCCTAGAACAGATACAGGGAAGTTGCAGAATTTTTCACTGGAGACATCTACGGAAAGGTTAAACAAACACCTGTGTGGAGGGGAGAGGTGTAATTGATCTTGCCTCAATGCCAACACACAGTGTAGATTATCTGCAGAGGCTTGTTCCAGCCCTCTGCGAAAACAAAAAACTTTTAAACTACCAACAAAAAACTTTTTAACTGCTTTCTTCATGCATTTTTAATTGCATTTTAATTTTTGGCCTCGTATAGCTTGAGACAAGTGTAAAAAACAAAGCCGTGGCTAACACATCAGAAATTACACGCTTTCCATTCCTTCAATGTAACAAGAAGATGTAGAAGTTAGAACATAGATCTAGATATATGTTGAGCTATACAGTCACACCAATAAATATGTATGGGTGTCGCGTCCCCTTTTGCTGTGCCAAAAATAGCACCAAATTATGCCAACCAATGAGAAACCACGTTTCATTAGGAAATGAACTTTAAAATACAAGATTAAAATGTGGTTTTTAAATCAAGATTTCCTGCTTGTTGATTTAAATCATGATTAAAAGGGGTGATTTAAATCAACCACCCTGAAGAAAACAGGCCGCCTCCTCAAGTCTTTAGGGTGGAGATGACAGAGGTGCCCCAAAGACCAGTCAGGTAATTCCAGTTGCTCCTGCTCTGCTCTTTCTCCAGCTTAGCATTCCTACCATATCTATCTTCTCTGAAGAAAAAGCAATTTCCATCCCCAAGCCTGACACTGCAAGTCCCTTCCACCACCCTTCTCTGGACCTCAAGCCTGCACAGTTCTCGTTCCCAAAGAGCATCATCAAGAAATTTCAAGCTGACACAGAATCAGTCTCAAACAAACCTCTCTGCGACAATTATAATCAGATCCTCCCTGGATGCAAAAAGGGTTTCTGAGCATGGGCTCCAATCACAGCTTGTGAGTAATTACGACAGGATTTTAAAACCTGCCCCTGAGAACAAGAGGAATGTGGAATCAACACGCCTGCTCGAGGGGATGGAGGTACACACAGAAGGGGGGAACTTCCTGCCAGCAAGACATGGAGAAGAGAGTCCCAAAGACCTCATTACAGATGGATTTTGGATATTTCATCCCAGAGCTGGTCTAGAACATCAGGCTGCCACAAAAGGTGGTGGCTCCACATTTCTGCTGAACACTTCGTCCAGACACGGCCAGGTCTCGTCTCCAAAGTTACGGCATAGGCTTCATGCAGAAGAAGCTTTCACAGAGCTCTGAAGAGAGCTCCAGAGATCCTTTGGTTTTCAGATTACTCTGCCAAGACCATCACCAGAGGTTTCAGTGTGCACTCATCTGTCAGAACTAGGCTGAACACCAGCTCATTTCCCTGGGCCCGTGGACACAGACAGGACTGGGAGAGAAAGCAGAATCCCCGGACAGGATACTTCCCAACCTTCTCTTTCCTCCAAATCAAAGATCTACCTGTGGTTCTGAAGATTCCCCAAATGAATCCCACCATTTAAATTTATTTATCTATTTATTTACCAGATCTGATGTACTGAGGAGCAACAAACCAGCAAAAACGCTCAACTTCAGTTGTTGCAAAGCCAGAATTAACTCTCCAAGCAACACAGGTAGAGATCCAGCCTACCTGACCAACCTCCACAGGCCACAAGGAATGTCCCAGCACCAGAATCTGCCTTTCCTTATAGAAGAAGTGAAGTACTCTGAGCAGAAAAATGAGAAGTTTCCAGCAACAGTGTGTGAAATGGAGGCAACTCAGTCAGGCTAAGATGACATCTCTGGGAATCACAAAGATCTTAACCCAACCAGTCCATCCAGGAAGGAAATTCCTCATGGGCATTTTAACGGTCTTGGTGCTGGCAGTTTCAGTGGAACATGAACAGGAGTGGAAAAATCTATCAGCAAGGATGGAAGTGGAAAGGAGAGACCAGGACAAATGGAAAGAAATAACCAGAACTCCAAGAGGGATTGGTCATCCCACAATCAACTTGAAATTTTCTCAGTGCCTACTGAGATTTCATCAGAAGCAAAACAATTCCACCAAAGGATGTTTCAGCACAAATCCACCAAACTAAAAATCCAGGATTTTATCACCAGCATGAAAAATTGTAATTTTCCTTGGTTTGGCTTTTAAAAATCAAAAATCAAAGATTTTTAATGGTATTTTTCTTATTATTCCTGACATTAAATGAAACAAGAAAGAATGGCATCCAGGCAGGATTCACCTGTCTTTCACTTCCCACCTCTTCTAACTTGCCAAGACTTCCTTCTTCTTTAAACAAAATACAAACAGTCTGGGAAAGGAAAAGCTAACTCATGTTAAAAGCTGCATCTGCAAAAAAGTCAAGGAAACTTTGAATCAAGGACAGAATAGGAATGAAAGACAATGAAAACACTACTAAAAATAAGTTTTAAGCTCTCCATTAAGGAAAGTCCTTCTCCTGTTCAGTAAAATTGAACCCTCGGCATTTTTTTTCTGTGAATTGATTGTTGTATTGTTTTGTTTGGGCTTTTTTACTGGTTTAATACGTTCCATCTGCATTAAGTTGGGCAGCACAAAAGGGCACTGGGCAAGTCAGACTCGAGATTTTCAGCTTTGGCTCAAAAGCCAAACTCTGTTGTTGATTGCTTGGGTAGAACAGCAGAGAGAGGCCAGAGTAAGCTTTAAAAACAAATTCAACACCTTCCACAGCCCGAGAGGCATCTCTTTCCATCTGCCATCTCAAGCAATTCTCCTTGCAGCATGAGAAGCAGTCCAAGACCTGAGCATATTTTGCAGATCCTCCTGTGATTTTGCAAGCTCACCCCATGACGAGGGGAAGAGCCACCGCCTCATCTGCCTCTCCTCCTCCCAGCAAGCAAACTGACTGCCTGGCCCTGGATTCTGCCATTAGAGACAGGAGGCGTTAAGAATTCATGCCTGCTGCCAACACTGCATTTTTTGGAGAGGTCCTGCACTCAGGCAGAACTAATGAGCAGGCAAAGAAAGGGAAGAGCAGTCAAAGCAGAGAACACGCACACAAACACAGCCGAAACGAGAATGCAGACTTATCTGGAGGTCCTCTCCCCTGCAAGGCACTTCGGCAGCGAGGCATAATGAAATGTTTACCCGGGGGAAGGGATGATTGTCATACCTGTGATACGGATGGGGAGGCTGAGGGAGGAAGGATATAACGGTGCCCAGGCGCACTGGAGGGCTGTGTTGGAACTGGGGCCGGGTTTGGAAGCACCGATCCTGACACTTCCATTCAGCCGAGGAGATCACAAGGGGAAGGCAGTGCCTTCAGATGGCTCCAAAGGCTGCAAATTCTCAGCTGTAAAAATAGGCCAGATAATACCTGTCTGAAGGGGATTTACCCTGCCTTATGTGCAAAATACTTTGCAGTCATTGGACAAAGGATTTTATCAAAATACAGCCAGAGGCTGGATGAGATATTAACCTCCCCCTCTTCCAGCTACTGCAGAAAAAAAAAAAAAAAAAAAAAAAAAAAAAAAAAAAATCCTGCTGGCTTCTGGGAGCAGAAGGCAGCACTTCTTCCTGCATTTCTGCATGGAACAGCCAGCTGTGGAGCTTGTGCTTACCACTAACAACAACTTTAACTGCAATGGGAGAGCAGAGAACTTAATCACATAAACAAATAGGACACGCAGAGATGGGATTCCCAGAGGGACAGGCTGCACCCACAGAGCAGTCTGCATAAGGAAGGATGCTCTTCAATGTACACATCTCCATGTACAGCTTTGCTGAATTGTCGCTGCCGGAGAATCGTAACTAAAGCATTTCTCACTTCCATCTGTTTCTGTTGTAAGCCACAATGTTACAGCAGCATTTATTCCTCTTTCCCTTTCTCTTCCCCGGCCTGCTTTTTCCCCGAGCATCCAATTTTTTAGGCCTATAACCCTGAAAATGATGAAAGTCTCCCATTGATTTCAATTGGCTTTTGTTTAAGGGCTTGATAGCAGAGAGAAAAATTGAATGATCATTCATTGAACGAGACAGATTTGGCCCAGTTCCCTAGCTGGTGTAAATCAGCACGAGCACTCAGAACTCGGAGGCTCCCTGCCCTGTGCTGATGACTTAGTCCACTTCTGTGCACATCAGGAATTTTAATGATGCTGCCCTGCCCTGCCAGCACATGGACCCAGCGTGCAGCTTTTAATGCTGCTCAGCAGCCCCAGCTCAGGACTGTTCATGATCCGCCTCACTCACCTTCAAGAGAACCTGTGCCACGGGCTGGAAGACAGCTCTGAAGCTGCCAGGGTGCTCCCCTGGGGCACAAGTCTTTTCACTGCCACCAGGTACCCCAGTCTACTGGATCATCGCTCCCAGCAAGAGGTGGAGCATCCCAGTTAATCCCAGTTTGCAAACCAGGACGCACCTAACATGTTACACCCGTACTCTGGACTGTGGCAACGGAAGGGTGGCACCTATCTATGAATTTACTTTGCCTCCCTCCCTCTCCTTGCTCACCAGAGGGAATTAGCCTGCCTGGGATTAGGGCAGGCAGCCTGTGCTGGCAGCAAGGCAAAAGGCACAAGGGAGGCTTTGCAGCAGCACGTGCCTGAGGCAAGACAAGAGGCACACCAAGCACAACCCTAAAGCCACGCTGCTGCTGGAAATCCCCTGGAATTACCTCCCCCTCATGATGCAGGTACTCTTTGTCTCCATAGCTCACCTGTAGGCCTGTCCAACCTGAACAAGGTGCTCCCGAGAGGGGCAGGAGAGGTTAAGGTGCACTACAGCACTGTCACCAGGGCTAGCAGTAAGTTTAGGGTCTGAGCAGGAGTGAGGAGGCAGGATACAGGGCCAAAGGTAGTCGAACCTCTGCCAAAATGTGTTCTTCCATGGGTTTTCACTCACCTAATTAGAGACATACTAAAAGAGACAGTCTGGAGGAGCAAGAACCATTTGTCTACAAGCCTCTAGCATTGATCAGCTGGATCTTTCTTTCCCTACAGAGGAGATTGCTACAGTAGTCCAGGAAAGGAAGGGGAAAGGCAAAGCAGAGAAATGAACAAGCTAACAAGAGGAAAACCTCTGGCTGGCAAGTCTCTTGCTCACCTTGATTAGTCGAGCAGGATACAGACATAAAATTACAATTGCTTCCTCCATCCCCCCCTGCCCCCCCCTCTTTGTGTGGGGAAGATGTTAAAAACGTCAGGCTTGATTTACCCTGACACACTGACTGACTCACGGCAGCTACAAATCCTCCCCACCAAACCAACCTCCTCTACCTGCCACCAGGCTGCAGATGGCGGGGGGAGGAGGGGGGAAACCATCTCCCCCTCTTGCTGTGCACATCAAGCCAAATAACCTCTTCTTTCACCCACCTCCAAAAAGCAGACAGGCAGCTTTTGTTCAGGTAGCTGACGCTGCTGCACGAGTGTGTTTTAAACAAGGCCACGCAATCTCTCCTTTGCTTTGTGCCTGTCTGTGCTCATTTTTGTTGATGCAAGAATCTGGGGATGTGCTGGAGCACACATGTTCAGCTCAATCTGACCACTGCCAACTGAATTACAGCTCAATTTCACCAGGGTGATTAGCTCCAAAAGGAGAAAGGAGACGGCAGGGGGAAAAGTAAACGCCAACCTATCCTTGTGCAAACTTCCAAAGGAACAGCTAAAGTGTGTTTTGGATAGAAAAGCAAGAGAAAGCTCTAGGCAGGAGGGAAGGAAAAGGGGTGGATAAAAGGAGAGAGGGAAAGAGCTAATAGAAGCGGGTGCGGTGCAGTCTAGGATACAGTTCTGGCACGTCTCCAGAGGTCAAAGCAGTTCCTATAGGATGGAGGTTTTCTTTTAAAAATACTAATGGGCTGATTTGCAGAGCTGCCTGGCTCCCAGGTCTCCCACAGAAACTACTCCTCAAACATCATTAACATGTGTGCACTGCTGAGAAAGCCTTCCAAACACGACCCCGCAGCCTGACTGCGGCAGCCGACTCGAACAGTGCCCGAACGAGGGATGAAATGGATCAGCCTCCCCTTGCCCAGGCACCACACACCACCCTCACAGGCCGGGCTTTGCCGTGGCAGCGTCACGGCTCAGGGCTGCCATGAGATCCACACACCGGGCTCTGACCTCTCCAGGCCACTGCCTCAGCCCCACGGGCTTGCGGTGTCTTCCACGCTCCTCAGGCCAGATGGTGCAGGTGGGAATCCTGATGCAGCCCAGCATCGTTGCCCTTCCTTCACCACCTGCCCTGTGCTTCCTCACCCAGCACACAAGGTCTCACGTGGTGGGAGAAGAATGGGAAGATCTGCTCCTGAGGAAAGGAAGTGCTGCCAGTCAAACCACATCCTCCAGCACTCTGAGACCCTGTGCCAAGACAAGAGGCCACAGCAGGCATAAGAACATGGCCACAGCCTTCCCCAGAGGAGGAGGGGGAAGCAAATGAGGATATCTATGACTCTCTTCTTGCTGCCAACCCTTTGATTACATTCAGCCTCCCCAGGGATCTATTCCATGATGATCTAGTCCTGCGTCACATCTATTCTCCTCTTTGGGACTCCGCAGCAGCAAGTGATGATGGAACATATATGTAACTATGCATGTCAGGAGAATGAACTTACCTTCATTTTCTTTAAACCGTTTGCTTAATGAGTTCACTGGGTAACCCACATCACAAGATGCTGCAAACCACCCTACTCCTCTCTGGACTACACTTGGCTTGATCATCCCCCTCTCCCAGCTGCCACTCTATGCAAACAACACATCTCGGTCTGACTAATCTCCCCTTGCGTGGAAGCTCCCCTGTACTTTAAATCACAGACTCTATCTTTTGGAGGTTTCCTACACCTTTCTCCCCAAAAGGTAGTCACAATTCCAGAAGTGGCAATTTTAGAGAGAGAACTTCCCTCACCCTCCTGATAACACATCTGATTCCTGGGACTGACCACCACTGAATGCGGGTGAGACGTCCAAACCCCACACCAACACTGGCAAAGTGTCCCTTCCCACTACTCCAGACACTGAGGAATCAACAAAACTGTTCATGTTGTACTTTTCAGGAGGTTGCTGGAAGGGTACTTTGTCAAATTACCGGAGGGACCAACAAGACACATTCCAGAGCTTGGGGCTACTTGTATTTACTAGTAGAGCCACTACTGAGCTTATATCTTATCTACAAAAGCAAACCCAGAAACCTCTCCGTCCCAAGAGGGAGAAAACTCCATTTGCACAGTACAATACAACACAACAATTCTCAGTGACATTGGCATGCTGAGCTTCCTTTTGCAACCTCCTGGTTAAGAAAAGCTCCAAAAACCGTGTGTTGTGCCATAAACAAAAGCAGAACAGCTGGAACTGCTGTGATACAGAATCCCGTTTCTCTGTAGTTATTTATAAACTCTTCTTTCCAATAGTTGGGAGCTTCATAAACAAGAGCAGATCAATACACCTGAAAAGGTAGAGGCTGATCAGAGGGAATTAGATGACGTTGGTGTATGCATCTTTTGAAATAGGAAGAGAAGAGCTGATCAAAATGTGTAGGTCAGAAAGGCCTTTTTTTTCCTTTTTTTTTCCTTTTTTTTTTCCAACCAGATATTTTCTCCATTTCCAAATAAAATTTTCTAAGTGCTTGTCTTAAAAAAAAAAAAAAAAAAAAAAAAAAAAAAAAAAAAAAAAAAAGTATTTCCTTTTCTCATACCCAAGCTGAAGTAATTTCCCATTGGAAAATTTCCCATTGGAAAATGCCAGAAACCAAATTCATCATGGCTTTGGGAAGGGTGGCAGGGAGAAATGACTTGGGTCTTATTTTCCACTAATTTTTCACTCAAATCCAGTCACCACCGTTCCAAAGCTGTTGAGAAAAAGAAAACCAAAAGCATTCTGTTCCCAGCAGAAGCAGTGCAGCTTTTGGACAGATGTGGTTATTCTTCATGTGCAAAAAACTTAGGGCTCCCGGCGGCTGAGACAGCCTGGAGATCACCCCCAGCCACGGGAACGCGGACACAGCGCCGGGGTTTCTGGTCTGAGAGGCCGGAAACCGCGTCCAACTCTCCAAGCTGCCTCGGAGCCACTTCCCCAAGCTGTCTGCAATCCAAATCAAATCACATCTGACTGCAGGCCAAGTTCAGGAAACTCGATTATCCTTCTCCCCCTACGCGATGGGAGATGGCAGGTTGAGGGGAAAGAGGAGGAAGGAGTGAAAAATTAACACAAGCACTTAAGACGTTATGAAACTGCAATATGCATCTGTAGCCTGGCCCCTGGTCCTCCAGCCCATACATTATTTAACAGAAAAGAAAGCATAAATGAGCCAGAACAATAGCTAGAGGGCGGGAAAGGAATGTATATATATATACACATATATATATTTAATTCCTTAAACCATGCCCATTAGTTTTGTTTCTTATTTAGGATACTGCATTAATCATGCTAATATTTTACAGCCGGGCTGTACACTTTAGCCATTACTTTAATCAAAGCCATCAGCGTACCCAAGAACACGCTACCAGGTGGGAATAGCTGCTACCGCTCACTGTTAATTACTTTGCATTTTACAGCAATCAGCAGCAGGGGCTGAGATCATAATAAATTCATGACTTATGGGTCCATAAAATCATTACCGTAGGAAAATATGTTTTATCAGGCATTCGTCGGGCTGCTGCTCAGAGAGAGATTTCTTGAAGGAAATGACACCCATGAAATTAAACCGATCCTTGCAGTCAGCAGAAATGCTAATGTGGGCACAAACAGAGCTGAGGCTCATGAGGAGCGCAGGGAGGGGACGACGGAGAAGGATTTCACCAGCCTGGGAGGAGGGGAGGCACTGGGGGAAGCCTACTCACCCCAGGATAGGCGGGACAGAGGGAGGACAGGGCACTGGCAGGAAAGGGAAGAACCAAGAGGAGGATGCAGGGCTGCTAAGGAATCTCAGCATCATCACTGTCACAGCCTGAGCCTGCAGGAACATTGCTCCGTGGGGCATCTCAGCACAGGGACACAGAGGGAATACTTACTCACACCCTTCCAACAGGAGAATCATAGGCTGACCTGAGCTGGAAGCAACCCACAAAGACCATCGTGTCCAGCCCCTGGCCCTGCACAGAAACCCAACATGAGCCTGAGAGCATTGTCCAAACACTTCTTGAGCCCTGGCAGAGAGGGATCCTGCCAGATAAAGACACACTGCTGAGCTGATGTGCAGCAGCTTCGTCAGCCCGGGCTACGTTCCCTCTCCAATGGCAGTTTTCCAGAAGGAAAATCACAAAATCACTTCGCCTAAATAATGACGCCGAGGGCTTTGCACACAGGCAACAGCAGCTTGGCCTGAACTCCCTATCCCCAAAAAGGGTCAACCAAAGGCAGGAGCTTTGATTCAATCCCCTAAAAGCCCACACAGGTTACATGGGATGTGATCAGCACAGGACCTGCTCCACACGGAGCACAGCAATGCCATTGCAGTAACATTGAGGGAGGCAGCGAAATCAAGCAGTGCCAAATTGACATAAAGAAGCAATAAAGAAGCCTCAAGATTTGAGAAGCATGAAAGGAGCCTAAATGAACTTGCTGAATATTTTCTAAGTCTTTTCTGCACTTGCATAAAATCCCATGGCACTTGCAGAGTCATTAGCCCTGCCAGTTCCTAAAAAACAAACAATAAGTTCACTTCTGATTTTTTTTCTTTCATTCTTTTTTTCAATCTAAGATCAACCGAGTTTTCTTTGGCAAGAAGCCACTGGCTCTTTAGAACTCTCGTGTTTCTTGGCCTGTGAAAATGAAAAAGTGAAATGCCAACTAGAAAATACCCCCAAAGTGTTAAATTGGCTAAGCCCTTGTTTTTTGCTGTTTGTTTCAGTCTGAAAATACTAAGGAAGCTCAGTCATAGCCCGTTTGTTTGGTTTATTCGCCTCTTCCAATTACACTGTGCAAACAGGGAACATTATTTAGTGTTATTTAAGCATGAAATTCTAACAGATCATTTTAAATATCAAGGCCCTAAAAATAGATCTTTCTATCAAGGCATAGCAGGTCTAGATCTACTGGTTTGTTAGCAGCCACCAGGGTGGGCAGAGGATGGGAAAACCCCGGTGGAGAGCTCTATGTGTGAGAGATTTGTTCCTTTCCTTCCTGGGATTATGAAAGTCTGGGCAGTTTGGCTCCAGGACTGCACTGCTGGGGCTGGTATCTGAAGGAACATGGAAGCAGAACCAACAGTGTGGCCCGAGCACACCTGATACCCCCAGAACATCCTGCGCAGTGCTCTGGGCTCTGCCACTCCTACAGGGCCCAGAGGAGCAACACCAGCCAAGAGTCACCGGGGATCTCCAGGGAAGATCCCTCTGGGTCTCACCTCCATGAGACATGGGCTGTAAGAGGGGTTTTGTTATGCCCTTCAGCCCAGGTGGTTTTCCTACACAAAAAGGAACGGCTCTGTGTGGTGCCTGCACGCCCATTCCATGGAGAATGGGCCCCCACACCCCCCTTACGGCTAAATCAGGATTCCTGGTCAGACCACATCACGGTTCCCTCTCCCAACACTGCACCTGGATTTCTTTCCCTTAAAATCTAGGGAGACATGGGAAAATACAGAGGGCACGGAACACCCAGCCCATGCTGGCCAAAAGGAGAACACGTGGACCTGCACTGTGTTTGATGCTCCCCGGTGTAGTTGAAGCTTTCCAGAGATTTCCACACCATAGCCCAATAAGCCAATACCACACAGAAATAACAGCCTCAGAGCTACGTTAGCCTGACACCAACCTTCATCCAGATTCCAGCTGCCTTGGGCTACACCAAAATGTCCTTGCTGTCCTACCTGGGGCCCCAGAGCAAGCCTCAGGGCTCGGGTTGCAGAAATGCTTATATCAAAACCTCCTGTGCAGCCCCATCAGCCACAGGAGACAACCCCAAGCCCACTCCCCAGCCCTCCTTCCAGGCCAGTGCCGGATAAGAGGTGATGTGCCAATGAAAACTCTTTGTGCAGAACAAGCTGTGGCTAAGAGCAGGTTGTGGCAGAGCTCTGCTGTCCCCAGACATGCTGCTTTTCTTTGCATGCTGCCTTTACCTTAAGAAACCCCAATCACTCTAATCCCTGGGAGTAACTTGTTCCACACACAGCCCAGGCAGCTGCTCACTGCTTGGCATTGCCAGCCTGGCTTCAGCCCTGGCTGAGGGAGCAAGGAGGAACCAAGACCTGCAGCCAGGTGCTCCATCAGCCCCTCAGGAGCTCCTGAACAACCAGGGCAAGCAAGCCACAGCCTCTCTGTGTGACAAACTGGCTTTCTTTGGGTTTGCCTCTCTCACCAATCCCCTTCCTACCTCTCCAAGGAGCAGGAATGATCCAAATCACATTCCAACGTCTCCATGTGTCAACACTCTCCAAGATTCAGAAGGGCAACAAAACACAGTGAGCCATAAGGAAGACACTTGCCTGGAAAACACCACACTCCAGCCAAGCCTACCTTCACCCTCCAGGAATTAGGCCAAATTACCTGAGCTGGACCATCCTGTGTGGCCCAGGGCTGGACCACCACCCTTCTGCTTCCCTATAGTGGGTTCCAGGTTGACAGTTCCTACTGGGGCCGTAAGTAACTTCATCTGACAGGTACTGCAGCCTGGAGATTTCCCCTTTAAGGCCCTACCCAGCTATAAATATCCTTTTCTTCTTCAGGGAAAGAGCGTCGGACCCAAAGTGTATGAAGCTTCCTGACAGGCTGGGAAAAGAGAAGAGGTTTAAATGTCAGCTAAAACAATCTTCATTTTCTTTTCTAAATTTGTAAAGCTCCCCGAGTCACTGAAGTGAGGAATTTGCCTGTTTGAAGTTCAGCCTGAAAATCCTTTTGCAAAATATTTGCTGAAACACAATAATGTTGGAATTGGAGGGGATTAAAACGGTCCTTGCCCCATCCCCCTGAAGCCCCTCTTTAAGAGGGTTTCTGTAAAGGCAGACTTAGGTCCCCATGTCTTGAAGGCACGATACAAAGGAGAGAGGGAAGGAAATAAAAACGTAAAGCTCCTAACATCACTATTACTGAAATGCCTCATTTGACATTTTGACTGTTTCAATTAGCTAACAAGGAACGCTCCACTTAATCCACCCGCAGATACCGAAAGAAACCGAGTCTTTCCCTTCCCCCATCCCACATCCGGCCTGGCAGCTACTTCCCAGCCTCCTGAGAAATCCCAGCCTGGGTGATGGCTCCTGCCCCAGGCAGCCAACAAGGCAGAGCATACCCAGCCCAATGCTGGCTGACATTAGGGAGCATCCTTCCCTCAAACCCTGGGCACAGCATCAGAAAGTGCAGGGAGGAAGGAAAAGGGCACCCAGAAAAACCACTGCCAGTGCCTTTCCTTACCATTTTGGGGAACACAAGGGCAATGTGGTACTGTCAGACCAACAGAGGAGCTTCTCTCCCTCATTAGGATTAATCAACAAGGAGCCCTGGCTGGTTTGAACCGCACCGAGCTGAAAAATTACCCTCAATGATTCAGTACCCGCAAGAGAGGATGAAACACTGTGAAAACATTTCCCACCTCCTGCACACAGTTCTGGGCTAATTCGATTGGGTTCCTTTTATTTCTCCAGGATTTATCCGCCGCTGTGATTTTCCACCACGGGAGCCGAAGTGCCAGGAGCTCTCGTGTCAGCACGTGGAACAGCCAGAGCCTTCCTCCACAGAGCCTTTTACAACCTTTGAACACACACACACACACACACACACACTCCCCATCCCACGGGTGAGCTCCTGCCTGGGAGGGGACTCGTGGCCATTACAGGGGAGATGCTCCACACTCCATAAAGTCAGGGCGGTCGCCTTCGGCTGGGGGAGCTCTCGGGAAGATTGATTATCCTAGCAGGAGCACTTTCTTTGCTTTGGGCAGGAAAACAATTCACCAGCTCTTCCGTGGCTGGACTTTCACAGACAACTCTGCAGGCACCACCAAGAGGATTTTCTCCCACGTTTGGAGGCGGAGGAGTGGGCAAGGAATGATGCACACAAAGCCACGCAGATGTTTGATGTCCACGGGACAGCACCTCATCCAAAACACTGGGGTCCTGGAGGCAGTAGGCCCTTACAGTCCCTTACAGGCAATGCTGTCCACCTTTCTTCATATTTGAAGGGATCAAGAGACTGAAAAAAGCCCCAGTCCTGGGTTAATGGTTGGACTTGATGATCTTGGAAATCTTGTCTGGCCTTAATTATTTAAGTGGATTTAGGTGTGGAGAACTACCTGTGACGCCACCTGGTCTAACTACAAGGACTTTCGGGTCCAAACTGGAACACCTGGAATCTGGCAGGGAGGAGTAGCAGCTGCCTGACAGACTGCAGAGCAAGGTGGAGGCAGTGCACCAAAAGTCAGCAAAAGCCCTTTTTTTGGTGTGTAAGACCCAGGTTTCTCCCTTTCTTCCATAAAGAAGGTCTGGCACAAGTGATGGGACAAATCCTGCCCACTTTATGCCAACCATGACCTCAGCCTGTTTGTTCTGTCCCAACTGACAGCAACACCCTCCATGGGAGAAGAGCAAAATTAGGGCCATTTGGAATAGCCTGTTCCACTGCTACTTAATTAACTCCCACACCTGCGGCAAGCCTATGGTAACAAGAGATGCAATTTCCTCTGCCCATGAAAATAAACATCACAAGAGCACAAATGTTTCCAGGATCACCTCAGCAGAACCCGTCTTCCTTTTGCACAGAAACCAGCTGGCTTTCAGAGCTGTGTCAGATGCCCTTAGCTCCTGAACACCAAGCTACCTTCCATCGTGGGGCTCTCCTCAGCAAAAGGCTTCTGCTGTAGTTCAGGAAAACATATGCGTGTCAGGCAGCACTTAACTGAGTGTGAGACTGTGTGCCAGGAGAACAAAGAGTTTATCCAGGTGCACAAAGGCTTTGTGGGAAACTGACCCTAATCCTCTCCTGAAATACTTTGGCTACCTTTGAGCTCCCAGCCCCAACAAAAGGCACGCATGCCATCATAAATAAGACTTGTAAGAAACCCTACATCCAACCTCTGAGCAGTGCTGGCGTTACTTCAAATAATCACTCCCGCTTAGCTTCGCTTTAAACTGGTCCCAGTGCTTCCCTGCTCCAGGACCACTGGAAGGGATCACTGCCCTTCTGCTTGTTGCCAGTCTCCCAAGCTCATGGATAGCCCACAACCAGCTGTCCTTGTGCCAACATCTGCTTTCTCTAAATAGTTCTTCTTCCAGAGTACATCACCTCTTAGCACTGATTTTGTGAAGCCAAACTCGGGGTGTGATAGGATCTGCGTGATCCCGAATTTCTCTGCAGGCTTCTTTGTAAGAATGGCCACAGTATCCCCATTATTCCTGGCGTGGTCTCACCACTCCAGCTGACAGCAGGGCTAACATTTCCCCCAGCAACATCCCAGTGGGGCTTCCAACAATCCCTGTTACTCCAGCCTTGGCTGTGTCTTGTCACCCTGATGAATCATAGAATATTCTGAATTAGAAGGGACCCACAAGGATCATCAAAGCTCAACTCCTGGTCCTGCACAGGACATCCCCAACAATCAAGGAGCACATCCAAATGCTCCTTGAGCTCTGGCAGCTACGGGGCTGTGATCATGGCCCTGGGGAGCCTGTTCCAGTGCCCAACCCCCTCTGGGTGAAGTACAGTTTCCTAATATCCAGACTAAACCTCCCCTGACACAGATTCATGTCATTCCCTCAGGTCCTATCACTGCCTCACCCAAGCTTTGCTCCTCCGCTTTCCCACCACAGAAATACAGCACAGAGAGCTGGAAAGGTCCTTAATTCCTGGGAAAGGCAGCTGAAGTCTCACCAACTCAGCCCAGTGCCCAGGATCTCCTTTACCCACTAATAGAGCCATACCCTCATGGAAAAAAAGCACCACTGGGTCTGCAGAAGGGACCTGGCAACAAGTTCTCCATCCCAATCTCCCAGACAATCCATAGGCACCAAATACCTGCTGCATCCCAAGCAGGGGTGCCTCTATTAATCACAGCCCTCTGCAGTTAAAGTTATTTAATTCAGAGGTGACAGAAGCTGCTCAGCTGTTTATGTCCAAGGGTTAAACTTGCCCCAGTCGCACACTAAACACATTTTTTACAATCTGGCAGTGATCCTTGCCTATTAAGCATCTCTGGCTTCAGAGAAGAGGTATTGATTTATCTCGCTTTTATGGCTGGAGGTATTTATTCCTATTTGCTTTCTCGCTTCTTTACCCCAGCTGGGATGGGGGAACGAGGAGGAGAAAAAAAAAACATTACAAAGCTGGTGGAGCCAAGAGGTGATGACTCACAGTTTTCTGATGGAGGGCACGAAGGCTGGGACAAGGGAGGTGGGGATCAGCTCTGGGGCTACGCCAGACTTTGTCACAGGGTTTATTTCTGCAATGAAAAGAGGAAAATCTGTGGCTGGAAGAAAAAGAAATCACATCAAACTTCAGAGGGAAGGTTCCTATCGAAGTTGTGTCCCTATAGGGTGCTTTGTGAGTTAGAGCCTGATTGATTTGTACCAGCTAAGGACCTCAGCAAATCTCTCCTGTGGGAAGAATCTCAACGCTTTCCCATATCTTAAAGCCAATCTAGAAAGGAAGATAAAACCATACAGCTGCAAGAAAGAGCACGGACTAACATCCCTGATTTTAGCCCACTCCCCATTCTGCCACAGACAACCATTTCCAGGCAAGGCTCCCAGGCAGGGCCCCCACTCCAGTGTCTAACACTGTGTTTCCATCTCTTCCTGTTACAGCCGACGCTGGGATGTGGCTGGCTTTGTTCCAGAGGGCCAGTACAAACACAGACTGGCATTTGCACCCTTCCAGATGTTTCTTTGCACACAGTGAGGTGCCATGAGATGCCTGAGGATGTGAAGAAAGCAACAGGAGGACAGTTCAGACCCTCCAATAGAGCAGATGCTCTGGCTCATGGCACGACTCCCATCTCATATGCCCAGCTCGTTCTGCCTCCCAGTCGGGAGTTTGCTTCTCAGAAATGCCAAAAAGTCACTCACTATAAAAAAAGCAATCACATCCCTTTGCAGCAGCATCCAGTGTCAATGTATCAGCCTTAAGGTCTGCCACAGAACCTTCTCACAACACAGGACCAGGCAGAAAGCATCCTGCTCTCCTGTGGCTGACTGGACTGTTTTGGGTATATGGTTTAGAGGTGAACACAGCAGTGCTGGGTTACCAGCCAGATCAATGATCTTAGAGGTCTTTTCCAGCCTTAACAATTCAATGATTTTGGTTGCAGGCATGTTTGAGGAGACGATGCTTTTCACTCCCACATGCAGGCAATGCAGATTCAACACAAGCCTATGGGCTGTAGGCACCATCTTAGGATTTCTGGAAGCACAGTTCACGTCTTCGTTTCTGAAATTCCATAGCACAGGGCTTGGGGACCGAAAGTGAGCAAAGGCCTGACTAAACAGGGAAGGATGGGGGAAAGAAGGGGAGGAAAGAGCCAGGGGCTGTGGGGAAGAGGGCAGGAATACCTGGACAGGAGAGATGGAGCAGGTCCTGCTGCAGCAGGGAGAGCTGAAAGGCATTTGAGGGAGGTGGGAGGCGCACTTTCGAAGTTCTGGAGTAAGAAGGGTTGAAGGTTTGGAACCCCATACAGAGGAGCAGCAGCCCTGGAGCACAGAGCACTCCAAGTCACGGCCTGAAAGAATAAAAAAACAAACAAAAAGCTACAGTAAAAGACTTCTGGACACAGCACAGAGCCACTGAAAGACCCTTCTTTGCACCCCACTGAACCTGCAAAGCCCAGGATCTCCCACCAGTCCCAAAGGCTGCAAATCTCTCCTAGAAGAGCCTTGTGTGTCCTCTGACAATTTAGCCTAGCTAAATTTGAACTCCCACCCTGTTTGTTTGTCATCCCTCCCGCTTCCAAGAGGAGCCCGCGCTTCCATCCGTCAAACACAAGGTGCAGAGAGAGAAGGAATGAAAGGAAGAAGTGGGCTGGTGGCAGAGAGCACGGAGCCGCCACTGAGCGCAGCCGGTTCACGCTTCATTAGCATCCTCTCTCACCAAGCTGCGAGCACAGCCTTGCAGTCTGGCTACACGCAGACAGGCAGGCAGGGAAGGAGCACATTTCCATTTAGAGCCCATCTTCCCCCTTCCCAAACCCGGCTAACCCCCGTGGAGGCTTCCTTGGGCTCAAAGGTGCACGCTTCTGCTCCAGCGTCTCCCGCACTAGTTAAATACACCTCCAGGCAAACGTCAGGAGCGAGCCCGGTTTGAAACTTACTGTGTTGTCAAGATGACAAGTGCTGTGCCAGGCTGTGAGTCTCTGCTGCCCTTCCTGGGTCTGTTCCCCCTCCCCTTCTCCTCATTAGAAGTTCCCTTGATAAACCTAGGCTGGGTATTTTTTTTTAATCATTTAAATGTTTTCTTAACTTCAAAACATCAACAGCTGCAGGACTGAAAGAAGAAGAACGATGTTTTTACACCAATACAGACAGAGATCCAGCCTGCTACGAGACAGCAGGATGGGTTCATGGACGGGGAAGAGCCCCAGTGTATTGTACTCATGTGGCCACAAGCAGGAGCCCAGCCTGGAAGTCTCAGTTCCCCATGGGCTGCTGCTGGCTCACCCAGCCTGGCAATCCTGATGAGGGAGTTGGGAGCATGTCAGCACATCCTGCAGCCTCGTTTAGCTCAGCTTTCTCCATTCTCATATCTAGTATGATCTTCAAAGCCACTGGTTTCTGTCCTCCACACAACAGCCTCCACAGCCCCAACCCACGTTCATGTGAGGCTGGCATCAAGGATGGACCCAGAGTCTGAATGACGCCCATAAGCATAACAGCACAAAGCATAAAGTCCTGAGGAAGGAGCCCACAAGCCAGGCAGGAGCACAGACTGACAGACAGACATCTGGAAGCCCAAAACACAGGCTCAGTCACTGCTGATGTCAGCATGAGACTGCAGTAGCCCACAGGACAATTTGTCTCGTTGTGCTCAGTGCCTTTGCCTTCAGTAAATTCTGCCCCTCTCCATGTGGCAGCCTCGGGGCGAGGAGGCCAGGCCCTCACCCCCTTCCTCCAGCACCCTCGCAGGGAGAGGCACTGAGGATTGACTGTTCTTGGTTCTCTGCAGGACAGACAGCAGGGGAGGGTCGTTAGATTGGCTTTCTCCTTCCTGGCCTACTTCTCAGTCTGTGTCTCCATGTCCTTGGACTTCTGCTCTTGATTACTGGATCTTTTATTCTTATTGGTTAAGGGTTTGAGAAGCACAAAGAAGCTCCCCTTGAAAACAAGGTGAAGCACTAAACCTTCCTACAGGCCTCTTCTATTACACTCACCTGCCTGGGTTCCTCACAGCAATAAAAGAACTCCTTTTCCCTGTCAGATGGGCTGGAAAGCATCTTCACTAGCAGCCCAGCTCCTGGAAGAGCTTGCTTTAAGTCTTGGCCGAGCCATTGAACCAAAGCAGCTTGAGATGGAAGATGAATTACACATTCTCCTCTTGCCTTCTTTGACTCCAGTGGCTCTCACAGCCTCTCCAAGCAGCAGCAAGTCCTGCAGCTGGGGCTAAGTGGTCAGAGGAGTCTCCCGACCTCACCTGGGCTCCTCCTGTGTGGTTCTCCAGGGCTGGCTCCCACCCCTTCCACGAGCACACACAGCATCTGGCACCGGGTCTCCAGCCTGAGCAGGGGCTTCTTGGTACCACTGACAAATAAATAACCATGATTAGCTCCTCTAAATGAGCATTCCCATCTTCTAAAAAACATCGTAAAAAAGGAGAAATGAGCCTTAATTCACTTTTATTGTCACAACTGACATGTTGCAAGATCTTAATTGGACTGAAAAGAGTTTCCAGTAAGGAGATGCTGTTTAACTAACTCATTAGCAGCAGCCTGACAGAGAAGGATGCTCCAGCTTTAGGAAAGGGAAAAGAAAAAACAGATCCCACTGATTCTCCACCTGCCCATGCCCCCAGACAGCCCCAGGAAGGAACACAGTGAAGAGCCTCTTCTTTACCTCAGGCACACAGCAGTGTGCAGCACACACCCATTCAAACATCTGCCCTGTGTTCCCTTCCTCCAATCAAGAATGACCCCAGAAAGGGACCTGTGGGCAGCTGCCCTCAATTTGAAAATATTTGAGTCCTTCATTCCTATGCACTACCTCCAGGATATTCAAAAGTTCCTGAGCAACAAGGGCTTCACCTCTTCTCCAGAGCTGTTTCCACCCTGGGGCTCTCACAAGGTCTTGGGAAGCAAGGCAAGGAGTGTTCCTCATCTGTCTAGCTCCTAGCTCCTCATCTGTCTCCCAACAAGCAGCGGGACTGCTTTGCCTCACCGACAGAAGAAATATATCAACCCAGAGACTGATAAAACATCACCCCAACAAGGCAAACTTTCCAGCAAATTCTGAACGCCAGGGACAGGAATGGAAAACGCTGTGCAGGTGTCACAGCCAGCCCAGCATCAGCTGCACCCCGGCACCTCTGGCTGGGACAGACAGACAGCTCTGTGCCAGTTGTTCCACCCAGCAGATCTGGAGCAGTGCCTGGCTGGTTTACTCCAGCTCTCTCTGTCCCAATGCAGATAAATTTAGTTTTCTGCTCTCGCTGCCTGGGGAAGAGTAGGGAGGGGGAGCTGACATCTTTCAAACGAGACCTTAAAAATAAGCTGTCTGCATGTCTGGACGTTGAAGAATCCCAGGCAGAGCTTTGCCTGGGTAAAAGAGCTCGTTCCAGCACCCTAACCAGGCTGCACCCTAACCAGGCTGCTACCCAGCCAGAAACAGCTGCAAGCATGACTGGCATTTCTTGCTGTACCCAGGGTGCTCTGGGGGTGCCACCATGCTGTGTGCCACGTACACATGCAGTGACAGCCCCTGCTCTTCATTTCTTCAGCTCTTCGCAGAGATTTGGAGGACAGGAACCAGAGCAGAATCAGGAATAAGAGTCCAGACTGCCTATTTTTCACAACTGACACCCACTCCAGTCACTAGCCCAGCTGCCCTCCCAGAGACACTTGCTTTCCCTGGGGCTGAAAGCTGCTCTGTAAAGGCAAGTAAGTATTTGATAAAGAAAATAACAGGATGAATAAAACCATGTGTTTGTACAAGAAAGCTTTTGCTCTGATCTTTAGTGCTGCAGTATGTTTTGACCTACTATTGCAAGACTCAGCTACATCTTCCCTCCTTCCAAATGTGACAGAAGGCGAAAAGGAAGCCGCGGCTGATGCCGCAGAGCCCTGTGCTGGGATTCCAGCTGAGAAACAGCCTCGGCAGAGCTGCCCACACAGGCACACGGATCAATCCCCACGCCCTCTGCTCCCCTGTCACCTGCAGGAGGAAGTGCACGGGTACATACACAAATACACACACACAGGCCTGAGTCTCGGCTCAGACACTCGGTGAAACACCAGTAGCCTCCACCACAAGGAGAAACACACCCACGAGATGATATACTTCCTAATGAGGGCTGGCATTTACCAGCTACCACAAGAATCCTGCATTACCCAGAATAAAACCTACAGACAGAACCACCCCTGCTTGGACAGGGCCAGCAGCAAAAGACCTCACACCCATCCAACACTTACGAGGAGCTGAGGTTTGCCAGTGACTGCATCTGCTGTTGTGTGGCATTCAAGGGGAGGATCAATGACTCCAAGTGGCTTTTGCTGTAGAGCCTCTCTAGGCTGTCTGGCTACTATACAGCCCTGCTGGCTTATCAGTTCTGTGTTGACACAGAGGAAAAAGGGGCTCTAAGCACCAATATCAGAGGCTTGTATAATGACGAAGATCCCAAAAAGCACTAACAAACTCCTGGGATCTCACCCAGGACAGGATTAAAACTCCAAGGTTTGTTCCAGAGAGCTTGAGCACCAACTCCTCCTCAGCACAGGCAAGCTCTGAACCACACACAGTCCAAGTGCATTTTTGCAGTGGACTCCAAACCCTCACTGGACATGCCTCATCTGATTTACTACTGCTGCCATGGAAGGTGGATTTATTCCCAAATTTAGCAGCTGCCAAATCATTGTGACAGTGCTCACATGGGGATTTGCCACAAGCTTTTGTTAAGCCAGGGCAGGACTTGCAGGCTGAACAGCCCTTCCCTCGAGAGGAGGCAGTGGCCTCGCTCCATCACAGCGTGGGTTGCTCATTAGGTATCTCACTCTTGCCTAAATCCATTGGTGAGCCTCTTTGGAGCTGGTCCCTCACCTTTCAAAGATGACACAGTGACAGGAGACAAGGAGCTGACATGGAAAAAAAGACTTCTAAACTTCAACCCCAGCTTGGCATGCAGGGCACATGGCAGCAGGTTTATTTTTCCAGCAAGTAAGTTTCCTTTCTTCCAATCAACTCTGAGGCAATAAGAAGTGGGTTTCAACAGGGCATAAATCTGCCAGCAGCACATCGAGGCTTCAGAATAGCAAGGGCACAGACAATTGTCCAGCAGAAAAGAAAAAAAAAGGGTCAGAGCAGTAACTCTTCCAGTATTTGTTCCACAAACAGAGAGGGTTTACACAGCTTTTCTGGGCAATTATAGGGCAGGAAATAAATCTCAACAGAAACTCATCTTCTTCCCCCTCTTTTTGCAGTCAAATCTCTTTGCCTCCCGCCCCTAGCACTGTCCCCAAAATGCTTTGCAACAAGATGTCACTTACACAACCCAAGGCTGAGCCCCAAGAGCCGGTGGAGAAGTGTATTAAATTTAATAGCATTGCTCCAGGTAATCTATGACCACTTATAATCAATTGTCCATGCCTGCTGCAGCATGACTGGAGCCATTTTCCCAGGCTGCAGGTGCAGGACCGGCAGAGAAAGCTCCTGTGTAGGCTGGAGCTGGGAGCGAGCTGTCACATGGCCTTGAGAGGCTGAGAGACAGCCAGGCAGCTCACCTGTGCTGCCACACTCCTGGAAAGCCAGGCTCCAAGGTCGCCTGGGGGATTGGAAAGCCCAGGCACAAGCACGCCAGCCCCAAAGAGACTATTATCTGTGCTGGGGGAAAAACAAGGAGGAACCAGTCTCTCTCCTTTGGCATCAACTCAAGGAGGCAAGAAAAGGATCACTGTCTGTTTTATGCAGTGGGAAATGATGCACAGGGAGATAGGAATGATTTCTCCTCTGCTGTGGCAGAGCTGGGAAGCGACTGGCATCTCCTGCAGCCCCTGAAATCCAGCACCCTTTCTGTACTTTGCAGAACCAGCATCATTCCTGGTCAGGAGCAGCTCCAGGCTCCTCCACAGTGCTGAGGGGGAGTATGAGCAGCCCTGGGCAAGAGGCGAGGCTGGGAGAGCCAGGCCAGGCAGGCACAGGGGAGAGGGAGGGGATGGAGGACAAGAGGAGAGCTTCAGGAGCAGAGCTTGCTCCTCCAATCCTTCCATGCAGGAAGGAAATGCTCTCACACCCATCTCATCACTTCCCTTAGTGGAAGTGGTAGGAATTAGCTGAAGAGGAGACTGTGCCAGATCCCAGGTCAGCTGTTGTCACCACAGCAGCCAAGTTCAAGCAAGATCTGGGTCCACCTCTATTTCTGGTCCACAGAGTAAACCTGATTCTCCCAAGATGAGGGTACACTTAGATTCATAAAACCCCAAGGAGCCACAACGTGTACAAACAGCCCAGACCTTTGCTGAATATGGCACTTGCCTTCCACACTGCTCAGCTCTCCGGGGACCTCAGCAAGGGGCTGAGTTTTGTTGCCAGCTTCCAGGAGGCTGTAAGAGGGAAGAGTTACAGGACCCCAGTCTACATGTGCTGCATTTCACAGCGCCCGGGGCAGGAACACATCCCTGGCTTTCTGGGTCTTCCTCTCCTCTTCTTGACCACAAATGGGTTGAGTCCATGATAAAACGTGGTCAGAAGCCAAGTGAGATTGGCACCAAGCTTGAAGCAAAGCTATCAAGTGCAGCCAGTGAGGGACAGCAGCCTTCAGGCTCCCTCCATCTTTCTCCCTTGACACTTCTATGGACAAAGAAAATACCTGTCACACTGGCATCCAGCAGAGAAGATAAACACAGGCACAGCCTCTGAGGTGTGGTCTCCATCTGGCATCGAAGCAGAAGCCCTGGGGAAGGAGAAGGGTACTGAGCCCAGCATCCCCATCACTCAGGCACTGAGCAGAGGCAGGTGCAGGGAGGAGGTGGCAGCAAGTGACAGCTACAAGTGTGCAGGAGCAATTACGGTCCTCTCTCCAGCAATACTGCCCTTCCCTAAGCTCCCAGCTCTCCCCCAGCCAAAGACAAGGCCCTAGTTCCACGGAGGCAGCCTCCACACGCATTGGGAAGAGCAGAACCCCTGTCTGCATCCTCAAGCACACGGGGGAAACGCCTGAGCTTTGTCACAGCAAAGGACACCCACCACCTTCAAAAGCCCTGCTACCTCCTTGACCAACAGGCAATTGTCCGAGCACTCAGTCCTGAGCCAATTTCATCACGTGGAGGGGAAGGACAGCCAGGAAACTACTGTCCAGCCTGCTAAAACCGCTGGTCCCCCGAGGTCACAAAGTTCAAGGCACTTTCACTGAGGAAGCGATAAGAGGCAGCGGGGTGCTAAGCTGTCCACTTCAGCCCGGCGTTAATCGCGGAGCTTCTCCAGAGCCTGGCACGAAAGGGATCCACGGAGCTCGCCCGGGAAGCGGCTCCTGGGCTCCAGAACGGAAACACTGCCATCTAGAGGCCCACTGCCTTTCCTGGGAAAGGGGCTGGGAAAACCTGGGAGGAATTTCCATGCTCCCCGGGCACCCGTGGGGAAGAGAGCTGTCAGAAGGGACACGCGACCTGAGGTTTGGGCCAGACTCCAGGAGATTTCAGTCATCATTGCTCAGAGAGCTTTAAGGAATGTTTCAACCCTTGCGTCTTTCTTTTCTCCTTGGGAGAACTCGGTCAGAGCTTGGCTAACGATTGTTCCTTCTGCTGTGAGGTGTTTGAAAGCTTGGAGAGATGTGAGCTGGGGAAGCTTCTCTACACCCTTGGGCAGACCATGCTGAGGGGACTGAACTGTCCTGTGGCATCAGCGCGGCACCACTGCAGTACCCATGAAATGGAAATAGCTGTGAAAGCACCTGGCTCAGCCGTGGAGCTCAAACTCTTTCTGCACACAAGAAAAGTGCCAACCACCCAAATTCCAAGGGTGGGCTTGGAATCTGAGACAAAGGTAGGCTCAGATCCCAGCAGACACCACTTCAAATCAGGCCCACACTCCACAGCAGAGACATTCTCCATAACACTTTTTGGCCCGTGCTCCTCTCCCAGTCAACAGCCCCTCCCTGCTGCCTCTATCCCACAAGACCAGAGTGGCACATCACCAGCACCTCCTCGTCAGCAGAGGGAGGCAGGTCCTCCACAGAGCAACACGGCTCAGGCAACGAACGCATGGGACATTTCCAGGGCTGCCCGCAGTGTCCTGCACTGGTGCGTTCAGTGCTGCAGAAACCACACCTACCCCAAAGCACCAGGAAAGGGGAGAGCACAGCAGCCTCCACCCTTTGCAGTGGGCCAAGCACCAGCAGCCAAGGCCCAGCATTGCTCCTGTGGCTGAGGTGGTGGCCTCCACAGCAGAGGAAAGCGGGACGAGAAGCTGGGTAGATCACAGAGGAGAGGATGAGCCAGAGAATTCAGCTGAATTTACCTACCATCCTTATGGTAGGTAAAATAAGGCTGGCCCACTGAAGTCACTGGTGTAGACTGGATGGTACCAGTAGAGAATAGGAGCTGGAGAAGGCAGCCTCCAAGCTGAAGAAACCTCTCAGCCCTACAGAGCAGCCTGCAAGCAAGATGCAGATGTCTAGCACTTCACCCTCCAAGATGCCCAGCAACAGCACTACACAGTCACTGTCACACCCAGAGAGCAGCCTGGACCCCCTAACTCTGCCCCACGGTGAGTGCAGACCCTATTGCCATCCACTGCCACAGTGGTGGGACACGCCAGTGATCCTTCCACCTCTGCAAGCTCACCTGGGAGCATCAAGCACATCCTCAAATCCAGACCAGCGCTTAGTTGGAAAGCTTTTGTCAGCAAAGATTAATTTCTGTGGTTTGCAGGTTTCTACCTGAGCTACCTCAGAGCTTGAGCTCTCTGGGGAGGAAAAGAAAAGATAATAAAATCCCCTGAACGTGTGATCAGAAAGGAAGCCTGATCGGGTGTCCTGCAGTCCTCTCACGTTTTTAAACGGGTGAATCACTGGAACTACTAAAGAAAAGAAAAATCACCTAGCCTGAGCCCTGGAAATCTCATCTGCGAAGGTGAGAAACTAGAAAAACACACTTGAGGCACAGGTTTTGAAAAGAAACCACTCCTCAGTCTTAATTAGGGCTTGCCCAGACGAGGCAGCCATTAAGGTGCTTGCACAGGGAGCTGTGGTTAGTGTCCACTAATGGATGAGTAAGAAGACACCCCAGGATTTAAGCTACCGGCGCCTCCGAGGACCGATGGAGGGGAGGCTTCTTGGCAGCTCTCTCTTCCTCTCCTCCACGGTCAGCAGGCTGGTGATGGATGTCTGAGTGCCAGCCCTCCTCTCCCACAGCACATCATTTGATTTGCCGCAGACGCGGCGCTGGAGGTCCCTGGCAGCACTCTGCGTGCCAGGAGAGGTCACCGGCTCTTTGAATAACGTCTTCTTACAGTGCCAAGAAGTGACATCAAGCTTTGCCCCCTGCCACCCCCCTGGCATCACAGGGATGCTAGTCAGAGTAGGGGTGAGAGGAGGCGCGTTCCCCGCCGTCTCTGCTGCCCGTGCGTGATTTATACCGGCTGTGCCAGACGGACAGGCCCAGACGGGGGACCGAGATGGATGGGGATACTGCTCTGCTCCACGCCAGCCCAAGACTTCCTCCATGTCCCCTCCACAGAGGGCTTGCCCAGGACAGATTACTGTTTGCATGCAGGTGTTTGACGGGAGAGCATCTCCTGGGATGTCGCTCTGCAAGGGGCCATGTTGGACAGCCCAAAATGCTCTAAAGATCCTCTGCTGACGTCCTGAGACAACATGTGAGGCAGCAACATGCTGACACAAGAGACACAGATCACATAAAAGGCACTTGCATTCTTATATTCCTTTCCCTCTCCACCCTAGCACAGGCTTGCAAGCCTGCCTTCTGCTCTCTGACCCTGCTTTGACAGGCACAGCTGGTCCACAGACCAGCAGGTCAGACAAACAAGTGGTGGCACGTGGCTCACAGAGCTGGATAGGAGCAGCTGGAAGACATACAAGACAGACCCAACCACAGAGGGAGTCAGCACTGTGAGTGAGGACCCCTGACCCCAGGTCTTGCTCGGGAAGCTCCCCTTCTCCCAGCATTTGCAGCTTCAAGTTGCTAAATGGCCTTACTTTAAAACAAACCTGAACATCTCCTAACAGGATAGAGGCTACAGGTGTGTATTCTCCTCATTCTCCAAAATCCACCTTCACTGCTGGTCTCCGGCCCAGACATGAACACTCGTGAGCAGCCACCTACAAACATCACAGACCTCTCTGGAGCCATTTGATATTTATTGTGGCATCTCCGCTGACCTCTCCAACCAGCAGGATGATGCAGGACTTGAGGGCATCACTGCAAAGCTCTCAGCCTGAAATTACAAACATTGTCCCACCACTGGGTCACTCACCACAAGATCTTCCACCACTGCAGCCAGCTAGGACCCTCAGCAATTTTCAGCTGCAAAGTCAGCATTTAGACAGGGCTGCTGCTGCTGCTCTCCCAGCCATGAGCTGGAGATTTAAAAACCACACGCTAGACAGGGAAGCTCCGGGATGGGTGGCAAGGGGGTAAAATGTTCATTTGGCCTTGGCAGAACAGCACGGCAGCACCAGCAAACCCTCGGCTTTGAGGGCAGAGGAAAGCACTGGCAGCTACAAATTACTAATCAATGTCGAGTAACAACAACAGCAGCTAATAAGGAAGGGCTGATCAGCTTACCATGGCAGTAATTATTCCTGACACCAGCCCTCAGAAGGAGCATCTAGGCGTAGCACGCTGTCTACCATGATGATAACCCAAGATAACTAGAGAAATTTTGTGCTGGAGAAAGGGAGGGGGAAGAGAAAAAACCCTCAGCAATTAGCAAGACTTGTGGTGCTAATTACACTGTGAATGGTGTGCAGGCTTTGTCAGAGCACACTTGAGCCTTCCAGGTGATGCCAGGGAGGGATGAAGTGGCAGCACACCTTTTCACGTGACAAACAATTCTGGCACCTGGTTATTTTTGAGAACAGCACAACTCTCTGCTGCTGACACCGAAGCTGGCACGCATCCTTTGCCATCATTGCCTGAGGAAAAGCCTCTCATCTCCATAGTGTAGTGGAGCTCCAGTTCAGCTTCACATCACTAGGTGGTACTGAGCCCACCTAACCTGGGTACAGGACCAATTCAGGATGAGATACAGCCAGCACAAGAATAGAAATCTTAATTAACCAACATGTCTGAGCCATGTATGTTCAAAGCATGCTGCATTCACCCACAGCTGCTCAGGATCCCGTGGTGATGATGCTCTGCAGTGCTGCAGAAGCCCAGGCACAAAGGTCCCCATCACTTCCAGTGCAGCCACCAACCCTCCCACTGAAGAGAAGTTTCCCTCAGCATCCCTTCACCAGCACAGGAAGAGTTACTGCACCCAGCAGGGGTAGCAGAGTGAATGTGTGAACACACATGTGCTTCCCCCATGCGCTTCTTACTGATAGATCAGGTGAGAAAAAAATCTAACAGCCCCCGAGGCTCGCGATGGCACACTCTCCTCACCCACCTCTCTCCCAGGCAGGTGTAATTAAAGGCACCATTTTCTTGCATCCTTCATTCAAGGAGGCTGACAAATGGCTCTCTGAGCAATGGTGTGTGTTTTATGGACGTGAGCTTCTCGGAAGGGCAGCTGCTCCGGGATGCGGGTCACCACCATTGCCGGCTCACGGCATCGCGAGTTCTGCGAGTCCAGAGACGAATGAGGAGCTTGCAGCACTCCTCCACACAGAGCAGTGCAGTCACGAGGGTCACTGGAGCCTGTTCAGACCTTATCCTCTCTGACTCCTCCCTCTCCTCCAAGACTCACAGGCTTTGGCACCTTATGCAGGATGGGGACTTCACCTTGGCCCTGGGGTCTTTGCAGAAAGCCAGCCCCCTGTCAGGAACACAAACCAGTCTGGCAAGATCCAGCAATTCAAGAGACAGAGAAGGTGCCCATAAGCACTGGGTTTCTGGCCCACACATTTGCCAGCACTTCCCATAGGTGAGTCCTACTCCTCTCCCTCCCTTCAAGGGTGTTCTGTGCCAGCCCACCCTTCCCATCCCACACAGAGCTGTCATAAAGCCCACAATCCTAATATAGGGCAGCATCAGGGGGACATGGCTACTAGCCCTTGCACAAACAAAATCCTATTACAACAGAGATCCTGATTCCAGCCTTTATTTACAGAAATTATTACTACAAAGGACCCTGAGGGAAATCACAGTTCTATGCTGCATACACTGAATTCATCACTGCTAGGTAAGAAGCCTCACAGTGTTTTGAGACACACCGAGATGCAAATAACATCTGAGTTTTATGTCGTGGAGTGGGAGACAAAAGGGAAAAAAACAACCACAGCCTAAGCCGTCGCAGGAGGAGGAAAAGGGAATGGCATGAGTGTTTCTTTTGTCCAGCCCAAGGCAATTGTTATCCACAAGGTGCACTAAATCCTTTGTGCCGCTCGATTAAATTTACAGCTGACCTAAGCACAGATTGCTGTTCTGCCAAAAAAGAGCAGTCCAGACTCAGAGCTGTCCACAGGGTGAATGGCCATGGCCCTGTGCAGACATGTGGGCAAGGTAGGGAAAGAGAAAGGAGATGCTTGCTGCAGGGCTGGAACAGTTCGGAATTGCTGCCATGTGCAGTATCATGAGCCGTGCCAGCACTGACACCAAATCCTGTGCTGGAGCATCTACTTTCAGGTGAGGGAATACAGATGAGGAAGGGAAGCAAACCCCCACTACATCCTCCTGAGATGCCACATTCGGACAAGCAGGGAAAACCAAGGCATCAAGCACCTGGGGCACCCTCCCATCTGCAACTCCTGCATAGCCCAGTGATGCTCAAACACCAACACAGTCCAGCAGTCAGAGCATTCCCCTGTCACAAACCTTGACTGGTTGATAGGAGAAGAGAGGGAAAAGGATTGTGATGTCCAACAGGGAACCGACAGATCTTCCTGGGGCAGATCAACCTCTCATGCACACTGGTCAGGCATACTGGAAGGAAGGAGGAAGAAGAAGATAAGGCATCTGACCTTACACAAATCTACAGGAGCTGCTCCTAAAATTTGCCAGTGCGAAGCAAGCAAGGCATCGGAGAAGGGGAGGTGAGGTTTCTGACGCTGCAGTGTGGGTTCCATAGCACTGTAAGGGTTATAAATCAGAGAGCTGACACCAGACTGACTGCATGGATCACACCAGGCACCATCAGAATCACACACACCCACCACAGAGAGACCTTCTCCAGCAGAAGGGTCTCCCTCGCACTGCTGGTTGTAATAACAACCCATTATGACTTTGCTGTACAAAGCCAGGAATGCTGACTTTAATGCCAGGCCAAGGATGCTCTCAGTGCCTGACCTGCACACATTTCCAAGTGATGTTTCTTCAGCTGCTCCCATCCACCTAGAAATTATTAATCCCATTTGCTTGAAAGTATCTCCCCAAGGTGAAGCTCCCATGTCTCAACATTATCAGAGGAAAGCAAATCCTGACAAGAGGAAGGTCCCAGCAGTTGACACTAATGGGTGAACATGACAGTTCTCCAGGAGGGACTCAGGAGAAATGGTGTTGCTCTGGGACAGCCCAGGTAGGATGGGAACATCACAGAGGGGACATCAGCACAGGGTGCAAGCTCAAAGGCTGAACCAGACTTCCAGAAATGGAGGCCAGAACCAAACCATTCCTTCTTTGCGTCCTCAAACAACTCATCTCTCCTGCTGCTGTCTCCACCAGAAAGGGAGGCCGTGGTCTTCCTCACATCTATGGACCACAGCCAAGGCAGCAGCCCGGACAAGGCAGGGTAACTCGAGGGTTGGCCCCTGCAAAGCTGTTCATCAGTATTTCAAGGTGAATCTGACAACACAGCTGGTTACCTAAGTGTTAAGAACATGCTTCGCTCCAGCCTTTCATCTCGAGCAACACACAGCGCCAAAGGGCAGCTTGCCAAAAGCAAAAATCACATGCAGGACGAAAAGCATCACCCCTGGGAAATCTGCATCCAAGGAAGGCTGGAAACCTCCCCCCCAAATCTGACAGAATTCGAATCCCTCCCCTGCTGAGACAGTCTCTTTCAATTTCTTCAGTGGATGTATTTCACGCCTCACCTGCAGAGCGACTGTTTCCTGGAGAAGGAGGAACCATGGAGAAGTTTGAGCACGGCACAAAGCCAAACCTGGATCGTGTGCCTTTTTTTTTTTTTTACCCTTTCACCCCCCACTGAGGCGTGTTAGGAGTGAGATTTCTGAGAGCCCAGCAGTATTGTCAGTGCCCGAGCCCCCTGCCAGCAGCCCTGAGCTGGCAGGAACAATAGAGCCTCTTCGGGAACCTTTCCTGCTTGCTTTCTCCTCACAGCACAATCGGAGGCTAAACTCACACTCCAGCAACAGCGCCGTGGATGAGTCATCCTGGCTGCTGTCAGCCAGAATGACTAAGGATGAAATGGCATCGCTTATCAGCAATGAGGTGGCTGCAGGACCACTGAGACAGCCACAGACTGGGACGAGGAAAGAGAGCCCAAAGCAGGGACTTTCTCAAAAGACCCAACCTTTTGTCCAACTCCTACACAAGCTCAGCATTGCTTCAAAGCCTAAAACCGACTTAAACTTATCTGCTTGCAGGGACAGCAACTGGCTCTTGCACATGCCTATGGAAGATAAAACTTTGAGGGGCTCAATGACAACTATAGCACCAAATTGTGTCAAGTTTTTAATGTTTTCAAGTTGGGAGTCCAGCAGGGTCAACAGAAGTGTGCTCACAGATCATAATGGCTCTGACTAATCACAGCCAGCTCTTGGCTGGCTGCCTGGTTAAAACCTGGATTACTCCAATGGGAAGCTGACCCTGATTTAAACTCAGGGCCACATTTTACAGCTTCACATTGCAGCTGCCAGGCTCTCCCTGACATACCTTTTTTATGACATTGCTGTTTCCCCTCACACTTCTGGTGAGCCACCAAGAATCAGGGCCATTAGCAAGGTCTCGTAGCTGACAGGTCTAAGACCGCAACCCGCAGCCAGCAAACCAGTGTGATACATTAAATAGCTGAGCAACTAAACCCACTGGCTAAAACATCAGTCCTGTGGGGAGGTCTCCCTAAGCTAGCCCACGTTAGTATTTATTACTAATAACACCTAATAATACCAATATCTTTCCACTCACACACTTTTCCATCAGGATGCAGGAACAGGAAACCCATTGCAAGAAAGGGCCACACAAAGTATAAAATAAGACATTTCAAGAGCATCTCTCCAGCTCCAAAAGCAGCCCCTGAAGTAGCCCTTGGCCTGCAAGACAGGTGCCTGTGTTCCTGCGGCATATGGAACCCTAAAAAGTCACGACTCACCAGCATTTCCACCCCTGGTATTTGAAATGTAACAAACTAGATGATTTTTAAGGTCCCTTGAAACTCAAGCCATTCTATGATTCACAATAGAGTGGGTATACTAGAGATCACCTCTTGCCCAAATATACATAATTTTGGTTGGCAGCTGTAATGGACATCAGAGCCTCGCTCTCCGGGGGAGATTTGGCTGGAGATCACCTCCAAATCAGCTGTCTGACTGGAATACAAAGGCAGGAGTTGGCACTGAGAATGGTGCTTCAGGGATTGAGAGCTGACTCCTTCCCAAATGGCCAAGTAAAGCAGATAAAGGAGCTGTAGGTTGATTTGATGATTTAATCAATAAGATAATTATATTAATTCAATAGTTTGATACAAAGCCACTTCCTTTCTGTTTGATTTAACTGCATTTCAGGATTTTCATGGCTGAGTTGATCAAATACATAAAATAGCAAATTTGTGCTAATTAATTAATATTATATGTATTTTCCTTAACTATGAATTGCAGAGGCCCAGAGGCAGAGAGCACTATCACCCAGCAACCACATCATGACAGCCCATAGATTTGCATCTACAGTCACCACACAGCCAACTACCTGTGCCAGAATTCATCCAAAATGCAGGACAACTGTGCCATGAGGGCACCTGGCAGAGAACAGAGATGCAGATGCATCCACATCCTTGAAGTGTGGGCATCTACGCTTAATAGAAATTACAACTTCTGCTGATGGAGTAAAGAAGGATTAATATCAGGTAGAGAGTGGTTTTCCATTTACAGGAAAGAGGAGTAAAGTGTCATCCTTCAGGAGGACGGAAGACTCTAGGGGTTCACCTTTAGCCTTGCACCCTAAGGGAACACCAGCTAGAGAAGCCAGTCAGCAACACCACCACCCCTGCCCAAAGCTCCAATTACATGGTGAGCCCCATTCCTGCTATTAATGCCCTAGAGAACCACTGTAAGAGGGCAAAAAAACCCCACTGCTACTCATGCCCCAGAGAACCACTGTAAGAGGGAAAAACTGTGACAGCAACCTCTACCTTGTTAGACTGCAGGGCATTCCTCCCCAAGGCAGGGAGCAAGTGTTCTTCACTGTCCTTCCCACAAAGGTGCTCCACTGCTCCTGTTGCTGGGCAGCAGCATTTGAGAAAGCAGACTGAAGATGCTGGGGAGCCTGGAGGTGTCTGCAATGATCCTTGGTTTTTCTGCCTTTCCCTAGGAAGGACAAAAAACGCACTCCCACACTCCCACCTGCAACTACATCTACACAGTAATTCCCAGTGCTACCACAACCTGCTTTCAGGCTTGGTTCTTTTTCCTCCCTCTTTCTCCACTTAAAAATTCACTAACCCCTGACACTGCCAGGAGAGATGCAGTGAAGGCGATTGTAGGTCAGCCTTCTTCAAACAATTCCAGGCCCTCTTGCCAGGTTTCTCTCTGGGTAATACCATTCCTCCAGCAAGGAAGAAAAGCCTCTAATTAAAAAGACCTGGACAGCAACCCACCAGCTCCCACTCCTGCCTTGATCAATGAAGCTTGCTAATTAAAAGCAGTTGACCTGAGCAAAGAATGGCTTGGACGAGATTAGCCCAAGGGAGACAAGATTTAAGAATTAAATTACTTGACTGGTCTGTTTCATTTTATTTTACAACCCCGCTTCTTCCTCCTCCCCCACTCAGGTAAACGGTGGCTTTGAGGACTCAGTCCCAATTTGTAAGAGCAAGGGAGCAGAAAGCACGGTCCTGCTGCTTAATTCACTGTCAGACACCACAGGCTGAGTGCTTGGGGCTGCCAGAGCAGCTGCTCTGTCTGATCACCAGGTGACAACTGAAAAACGGCTGGGTGGCACCTAATTTCTGCAGTTTGATTAACTAGTCCTTTGCACCCTGCCACATCAACAGGGCTGGGGACAAACACACCGGCAGCACCTCAGACACTCGCTCTGACTCCACAGCCAGGGTCTCGCTGACGGATTTATCTCTGCCTAATACCCCCAGGAGATTTATGCCCAGCAACCACAGGGAGACAACCACCACCCAAAAGTAATAGTGCTCAGGTCAGGTCCCCATCATCTGGCCTGACCAGTGACTCACTGGTTTGAGTATCCCACCACACAGGGATGTGAAGCAGGTGAGAATCCTAAGGCAAACCGACGTGCAGCAAACACACCACGTCCCACATCCGGGATGCTGCAGGATGCACTGGGATTGCAAGGAAAGCTCTCTTTGGAGAGCTCTCACATCTACTTTCCAGGGTTGCTTTGCCCTGCTCACGTCAGCGGGAACTGCAGGAGCTCTAGAAACTGTTAATAAAAGGCAAAGCAGAAGAATGTAACGCTTCCTTGCTTCAGGAGAATTGGGTGGAAACATGAGGTTTTTCCCCAAACAATTAGAAATTCCAGTGCAAACATAAAATATGTTCCCCTTCAACCACCAGTATCGAGGGCCCTCATCACAGAATAACTTTAAGGGGATTTGCCCAGAGCATATACATTTCTCTCTCAGAGAGAAAGAATATTCTTGAGAGAAACAAGAAGCTTCCTAACCAAACGCTTGGGATTTTGTGTATGTTCCACACACAGTCTTAGCATTCATTTTCTTTTTTAAATCCCTATCTTGGAGCTGAGGGGAATAAGACCAAGCACAGGAGTGATGGCAATCCTATTTGTGTAACTTATTAATCCACTGCCCTTTTTTCTCTGGCATGCCATTTATTTCCTCTACGCCTCCGGTGTGGCTGCAGAGCCCAAAGTGTCCCCCCATACTCCTGACTGTTGATACCAGATTTTCAGAGCATTTCAGCTTTCGCTCCCCCATGATTACTCTCTCTCCTTTTCTCCTTCATGCAGCCTGCAGCTTACCCTTGCTTACCATTTTCCAACCAGCACAGCCGGACACATCTGACACTGAACTGACCACCAGAGCAAGGCACTTTCTATTTCAGCTGCAATTCCCAAATGAAAATAATACTCTATGGCTACTTCCAGTCCCCTTAAAAAAAAACCTGATTGTAGGGTGAGAAAGAAGTGATTGCACAGCATCCAGCAAAAGGAGCTGGTCAGGAACTAAGACCCTAGGGCTCCACCACCAGAAAAAACGCCACAATACCTCTTTATGAATGCCAGCCAAAGGAAAAATAACTCAGCACCAGAAATCCAAACAGACCCGCCATCTCAGCGAGGCAGTAATTCGTATTCCTCCCCACCAAGGAAAGTAGTGCATAAGCATGTAGCAGCAGACAGAGAGTTAAACCCACAGCTGCTGCAAAGCCAGAGATCTGCCTCCGAGGTGCCCTAGGTGCCCACAGACCTGGTGGGGCTCACCAAGCCCACAGGGATGTCATGGTTCAGGCATTGTTTAAGCTGCATAAACAAAGATGTCTGAGATGTTGTAATATGCTGTTACTCAGGCCTAATTCCCAAGCTGCTGTCCCTGAAGCAATCCCATCATTTTTATTACCAGGAGGGAGCCTATTGCAAACCCAGACACTTCTCCTTCTGAAGGGAGGAAATTTCATCACAGATGCAGCAAAACATCCTCATCTGACTTGTGAAGCAAGAGATTTCTTCAAAGAAAGTAGGTCTCTCCAGCAACACCTCCCTCCTGCCCTAAGGAAGAGAAGTACAGGGAAGCATGATGAGAAGCAAAGCTGGATAGTCCATCAGGGGAGGGTGCCGAGGAGATGCAGTCCCTTCCAGCTACCTGGCTGAAATTCAAATGCTGGATTAGTGTCTCTGGCACACTTCTAACAGGAGGCAAAGGAGAGAAATGTAGCACTTCCTTCCAGCCTTTCGGATCTACAAACCTCTCCAAGGCAGCAGACATTCCAGCCCACCAAGAGGAGGCTAGAATTAGAAATGAGAGCCATTTGTCATCTAAAATTTCCAGGTACAAGGAACAAAGCTGAATTTCTATCAGGAAGAGATGCTGTAATAATGCTGTAGCAGCTGGGAACTCCATTTAGGTGAAGGTCAGGGCTGCTTGGCATCCACTACAGTCACAGGCCCCTCAGAAAACCAAAAAGAGCAAAGGACAAACAGTTCCCCTTGGCAAGCTCGCTCCTGTCCAGCTGGATACGATAGGCTTTGAAGGCTGGAAACTCAGCAGGGCTGGCTGCAGCGAAACACAGAGGAAAAGGGAGATATGGAAGAAGAAAAAAAAGTTAATCTTCAAAAACAAAGTGGTTTTGTTCATCTTCTCTTTGGTCACCAAGTTGGCTCCAGCTGTGACTTGGGTCTGGGACTGAAAGGAGAACGCTAGCTGGAACCCTAGGGAATTGGAGTCACTTATGTGTCTTCTTTGTACTGAGTTACAGCTCACATAAAAATGAGGGTGGCAAGCCCTGAAGGTGCCCTTTAGCCACATAAAGGGAAAAGTGCTGCAAAAGACAGACCTTGATAAAACATGATCCAAATGGGGACACATCCGGCATCCCTTGGGGTCCGTGACAGCTGCCCAGGCAATCATCCTGACAGCGCCGGGCAGGGCTGGGGCTCTGCCTTTGGCCCACATCCATTCCGTGGGGGGGAACGCGGGCAAAGTGCAGGGACGCTCAGATTTGGCTGTGTCCTATTTCTCCTATCAAACCTCTGCAAAAGCAGCATTCTTCCACCTCCCCCCTTGGACACCTAACAAGGATCAACAGCTGGAAGCCCCTTACCACTGCCAAGCCCAGCACCCAAGGACCTGCCATCTGTGCTCCAGCCTGCCTTTTGTACTGATTTGTTGCGTTTTCGCCCTGATTGCACGCCTCGGGCAGGCGACAGTTGCTCTGTGCAGGACTTGGAGGAGGGAAGTTTTACAGCTTGGCTGCTGCCAACGCACAGATGTTACAGGCTGGGTCACGGCAAGGTGCTAAAGGCCTTCAGAAATGTTGCAAAGCATTAATTATGTTCCTGCAGCTGTTCTTTAACCCTCATCTGTGTCTCCATTCTTCCACGGGCTGCCAGAAAGACAACTGTGAACGCGAAATCAAAGCAGGAGGCTTTGAAAAGAAGTAAGGCAGAGTCTTTAAAGGTTAAAAGAAACAGCACTCTGCAAAGACAGAGCTTTTTTAAAGCTGTTTGTCCCTGCCACTTGCTTGGACACCTCCTCCTACTTCGGTGCAGTGCTGAACTCCAACAGCATCCAAGGTGAAATGGAAGAGGTCACCCAAATCCTGACATTTCAGAGAGCACGTCGCAGCTTGCAGGTTGATCCATGAGCTTGGGAATACTTTGTCTCACAAGACTAGAACAAGGAATGATTAGTGGCATGCGTTTAACCAACCCTCCCATCTGTGCAGATCTAGAGATGAGGGGTTTCCCTTGTTTTCCACAGGTTTGTGTGAACTTCTTGAAGCGAGTCCAGAGGAAGGCCACAAAGATGCTCAGAGGGATGGAACACCTCTCCAATGGAGATAGGCTGGGAGAGTTGGAGCTGTCCAGACTGAAGAAGAAAAGGCCCCAGGGAGACCTTAGAGCCCATTCCCATGACTAAACAGGCTACAATAGAGACGGAAAAGGACTTTGGACAAAGTTCTGGAGCAACGGGAAGAGGGGGACTGGCTCTAAACTGAAAGAGAGGAGGTCAGATTAGATATTTGTAAAACATTCTTCCCTGTGAGGGTGTTGAGGCCCTGACACAGGTTGCTCAGAGAGGCTGTGGCTGCCCCATCCCTGGAATTGCTCCAGGCCAGGTTGGACAGGACTCAGAACAACTTGGTTTAGTGAGAGGTGTCCTTGCACACGGCAAGGGGGTTGGGATGGGAAGATCTGTAAGGCCCCTTCCAATCTCAACCATTCTGTTATTCTGTAGTCACAAAAACCCCATTGTGCCCCAGCTGGACCAGAGCTGTACTCAAACAGACCGGTCACTAAACTGACCTGCAGAACCCAAGCTTAGAGCTTCTGCCATCCCTGCTACAGAAGCTGGGGTTATGCCAAGTGTCAAGACAGCATTGGAGCAGGCTTACCTAGAACAGCTCAGGGAGATGTAGGAACCCAGGTCTCTGAACTCACCTCATGTGCTTCAGTGCCCTTGACAGCCACCACGTGCCAGGGCTGGCAACACACCTCCCGGGGTCCCTGCACAGGCACTTCTCTGGGCAGTGGGAGCCCTGGAAAACATGAAGCTGCTGCTGAGAAAGTAGCTCCATGCCTACAGCACGGTGCAATTCAGAGCTGCCACCGCAGGAAAGCGGTGCAGGAGGTCTGCACCCAGATCTGAGCCCTGCTGAACATCAGGACTGATGAGTATCCACACACCACCAGGGCAGCCATTCTGGCGCTGAAACTGCAGCCTGGCTGGAGGGGGCATCTCCATACCCCACAAACCAGAGGTTCTCAAGGGGACAGCTTGTCCATTGCTAATCTTCAGACCAGCTGCAAAGTAAAGCTCCATCTCAAACATGGGCATTCACTAACATATCTGCACAGGCTGGGCTGCAGCTGTGCCACAGAACCGTAAGTGGGCTGATAAAACCCACCAGGCTCCTGAAACACCTCTCCCTCCCCTATTCCCCATGCTTTAAGCTGCACTCAAACAGAGCATAACTCCTTTAAGGACTTGCAGATGTGTTTCTGAATCTGGCTGGGCAGCTTGTGCTGGCGAGAGGGAACAAGATTGTCTCTGGAATCCTTTGTGCTGCAGCTCTCTGTGCACAATAGGCTCCCGCGCACTCGGGGGCTGAAAAACTTTTTATGCTAGAGATGAAGCAAGAGGGGGGGAGAGAAAAAAATAATACAGGCACAATAGCAAACAAACAAGCAGAGAGAGCGAGGTGATGGAAAAGCAGGCCGGAATAGCAACACTGCTGTGCCCAGACACACATTCCAAATAGCATCTCCCACATCCAAAAAGGCATAGACTAATAAAGGATAAGTTTTTGCCTGACATCTCTTGGACGTGCCTTCAGTCGGGGATCGTTAGGACTCAGCACGCTGGCCAGGACTTGAACTTCTGCATAATGGCCCCAGACAGCTGCTGATCCCCTCAGCTGCTGCTGGCACAAATGTTCATTCCTCTGCATCACTTTAGAGAGATGATAACTAAAAAACCAAACAAAAACCTTAACGTCCAGGCCTTGAAAGGGGATCCCTGACAGCATTAAGCAGTGAACCCCAAGGCCATGTAACACCAGACTGAGCTATGCTGACAGCCACAGGTGAAGGATCTTCCTTCAGGTGGCTCAGGAGCCTCACCCCAGATGCCCAAATAAGATGCAATTCCTCCCACACCAAAGCAGTGAGTGATGGCTTTCTCCCCTTCCCTCTGGGGAAGCCTGCCCCTGGGTGTGCAGCCATTTCAAGCAGGAATTGGAGACCAGCAGTGGCACCCTGACAGTCCTTACACCCTGGGCAGTCAAAGGTGGGCCAACATCAGATTCCCACCAGGATGTACCGACAGCCAAAATCAGATTAAAGGCTTTGCAAGAGCAGCTTTTGTGTTAAGACATTTCTGGGCACCCCCGTTCTGCCTAAATATGAGGGGACAATGTTTTTATCTGACTAATAGAGCTCCTCAAACCATGTGGCCCAGGGTGGCTGTTTTAAAAAAACATTCAGCTGAGACTTTTGTTTCTGACAGAATAATTTAACACCCCACTCCTGCTGAGTACTCTTACCCCCAGGTATCAGAGTGGATCAGAAAGGCTGCGCTGGGGAAAACCACAGAATCATTAAGGTTGGAAAAGACCTCCAAGATCATCAAGTCCAACCACGGATGCAGCAACATAACTCACATCACCTGTGATCCTGGAGCAGAAACTCCTACCTGCCCAAAAGAGCCCTCAGCAGGGATTTGCAGGGAGGCAGCTTCTCCAGAAGCCTCTCCCAAACAGCAGCTTTCCTCTTTCCACTTTTTTTCCAGCATTCTTTATTTATTTTTTAATCTGCTTCCCCCTCCCCCCGCCCCCAACTCCAAACTCAAGTTATGTAAATTTTACAGAGGGGCTGACATTCTCTGATGAAGATGATCCCATTGGTGTTATTGTCTGGCTGCCAGCTCCTGGGAAACAGGCAAGGCACGAGGGTGGTTGCTGTTTTTAACTGGAGGCCGTGTCTGACTGGAGCGTTAGGAGAGTTAATGAGCACTGTGCAAAGGGAGGGAGGGCTGGCAGAAAGCAAACAGGGAAAGCTTTATTTTTACATTTCATTATTTTTGTAAGAAAAATAAGCCTGGGACCTTAAGGGAAGCAAAAAGGGGATTTTTAATTTTTTTTTTTAAATAGCAGAATTTGCAGCTGGGAAGAACCTGCTGAGATGTCCTGTGCCTAAACAGCAGGGAGGTGCCTGGGTCTCACACAGGGCATTACAGGTTACCTTACTCTTCTAGGTGTCAGCATCTGCGAGGGGGACATCCCTCATCCTATACCAGTGGGTCCTGCTGGGGATGCAGCTGCAGCCATGGTCAGACAGGGAAAGCTTGGACCATGTGCAGTAAAGGCCATGTTCTCCCCTGCTTAGAGACCACCTCACCCTGTAGGAATCGACACTTGTGCCAATTTGCAGAGCACAAGGAGCAGGTCACACCTACTAATGTGAACCCCAAGGTACTGATATACACACACACCCTACAGCTCTAGGAGAGAGCCCTCCATCCATCCAACCCCATCCCACATGCAGGATGGATCTGCACCATTATCTTCTCTTGGGGGTCACAGTCTGCAGGCTGCCCCAAGGAGTCCAGGCAGCCTGGGAGCTCCCTCTCCAGCTCTGAAGCAGATTCAGGCCACTCAGTGGGTGCTCAGCACCGAGCAAGTTGAAACCAAAACCAGTAGTCTCTAGAAAAGATGGATGGGGCCAGCAAGCCTGACACTATTCCCCATAAAGCAACAGGGAAGAGGTTAAAAGAGAAGATTTATGGGCATATATCTCTGCCAGAACCACCAGGTGATCATGTGTACACATTTCTCTACTCTAAGACCTAATTTTCCACCATTTCCCTTGATTTGCTGTTCCTATTCTCCCATTTCCTTGATTTAAGGCCCAATTATTTCTTGTCCTCTTGCCAGTGAAACAAAATATTTCATAAGCACTCCTGCTGCCTCTCGCCACTCCCTCCCTCCTTTGGATGCTGGTTTCAATGCCTGACTCACGCTTCGTGTTCTCTAAAATTTAGAGTATTTTAGTGAACACCTAACAATGATTTTACCATTTTTCTCAGTGATACAAACGGGATTTGGCACCAACTAGCTCGCTGTTGGAATTTAAGTGAGTCTGTGGCTGCCACAGCTCTGGCACATCTTTGCAAAGCAGTCCCTGGAGATTGTCACCTGGGCAAGATTTCATTGTGGCCTTCACAAGGAATGAGCCACACATCCTGGGCTGAGCTGGAGGTGACTCTGTGCTGGGACAGGGAGAAGGGCAGACAGGTAAAATCTATAATTCATCCAGGCCAGCCCCAGCCCTCCGGGGGAGAGGTGGGGACACCAGTCCAGGATCTGGTCCCCCTCCTGGAGGATATGGCCAAACTCTGCCTTCATAAAAAGGAAAGAATAATGTCACTGGTGGGTCCTCAGTCTAAACTTCCAAGCATAATCAAATCTTCCAAGTGGTTTGTCACAGACTGGCTTCTGTCAGCCCACTGAGCACCAGTCCTTCAAAACATCCCTCGGCAAGCACCCTCCCCTCCCCTTGGAGCAATGGTTTTACAATACATTTCCATTCCTCTTCCTCCTCCTTGCCCAGGCTTGCACGATCACAGCAAATAGCATTTCCATAGCATCCTCCTACCAGCTCCCACAGCCATACCCAAACCTGCCCCAACACAACACAGCCACGAAAAAGACAGTCAAAAGTGCTACTTCAATACTGCAATCTTTTTCAAGGAGATGGATCCATAATGTTGGGTGAGATTACGCACAGATCAAAAAAAAGAGGTTCCTTAGGCTGTAAGCCTAAGAGAGGGAAAAAGCTCAACATTGCTCTGAATCAAGCTGAACATGGACTCAAAATTGGTTCTCCTGTATTCTCAACTCATGCAGGTCCCTGAGACCTCAAACTTCCGTGACCATCAGCTGCTTACCTCTACCTGCACAACACAATCCATTTGGCCTTTATTTTCTCCCCATAAAAACACCCCAAACAAAACCGAACATAAACCCACAACTCACTGGACATGCAGCCTTTCCACTCAAACACCGTTGAAAAAACTTCAAATTTGGAAGTCATAGCTCACCAGATGGCTCTAGCTTGGGTGGTTCTCCAGAAGGGACACCTCCAGAGATTCCAGTCCTTCCAGTGGCTGGCTGGAAGCAACAAAGAGGAAATCACCTTGAGAAGATGATCAGGAGGAAGGAATAGGATGAGGTACTCTCTCCTAGATATTTTGACCTATGCCTCTTCTCTTCAGCCACACAAACATTTACCACAGCACATGGAGAAGTGTCCAAACCTGATCTCATGCTCAGATTTGGGGTCAACTGCGCAAGAGAGCTGGACACAAGCTGGGAGATGCAGAGTCCTGTCAGAAATCAGGCCCTAAAACATTGCAGTGGGAAGCCCTAAGAAGGTCAAAACATTCACACATCCCAAAGCAGGCATGATCTGGTCTTCACACCCACCACGGCTGCTGGCGGCTCGTTCACACATTTCATGCAGCCTGGAGGACAAGCTGAGGCCTTCGATGCTGTTTTGCCACACCAGACTTGCTGCTCTGTTATGGGATTGAGCAGCTTCACTCCAAAAAGCTTCACGAAATAATTGATCACCACATGCCACCAGAGTGAGAACTCTTTGGTAACCCAAGAAAGGAATGAGGTTTGTTAAGGGGGGCAGCTCTTTATCTGAACTTAAAAAGAAGAAAACTAGCCCTAGCTAGAAATATCAAGTAGGAATGGAAGACATGAGGAAAAACTTGAAAGACTCTGCAGATTTCCCTGTACAAGTCCATCATCTTTTCACAGCTGGGGCTGTGCAAGTCAAGACCTCCTCTATTTTGAGCTTGGCCTGGAAAAAGCTTCTGGGACCCCACCTGCCACTCTGTGGGGCATCAGATGTGCTCTGGACTCCTTCTAAGGATCATCCCAGTGAGGGCTTCTGGATTCCACTCACAGCTTGGGAAGGTTTGGGGATCTGTACCCTCCAAGGTCTGTAAAATCCAGAGGCCTCAGAGGATCCTAGCCAGCCTAACTTCATCCCTCCCTTGGTACAATCAGCTCTGCTAACTGTACTGGCCTGAGGGTTAGTAAATCAATGTCACTTTCAATTTACCATGTGGCTGTGGCTGGCTGGAAGCATCACCTCCAGGGGAAGCTGACTCACCCTAAGCACACTTTTCTGAAGGGCCAGCCAATCCTGCCCACTAGACCAGCTTCCCTTCAAGCTACCTGTCAGCCTAGCAGAGCGTGGACAGCCCCCAAAAGCTGACACGCCACAGTTCATATTCCTGGCAAGTACCATCACAGTGCTTAAATCCCCTGAAAAGTACTGGAAACGGTAAAAGCTGGCCATTAGGGTAGTTTTATATGGAATAGATACTCTAGGTTGTAAAGTGTGTTCGGAAGAACCATTACACTCCCTCGGCTGTCTGTCCTCAGAGGAAAGAAGATAAATGTCCAGACAGATGTTCATAGCCCGGGGCAAGGGAAATACAGCATCCTCTGGGAGAGCGAGCAGAAGTACCGGAGAGCAGAGCCACGCGCAGACTCCGCTCAGAGCCAGCGGGACCGGCTTCCCCAGCGTCCCACCAAACCCAAGCCACCCCTGGCAAGCCCACTCCAGAGCCTCTGTGCCGCTCTCCCAGCACCCCGGGTGTGAGGTTAGGGAAAGAGGCGCTCGTTAGAGACCCCACCCTGACCCTGGACAACACAGCAGCGTCAGGGATGACTCGAGATAACAAGACTACAGCATGTGAGCAGCGCAGTGCCTCTGTGTGCTTCCTCTGCTGCCCAGACAAATCCTCTCCCATTTGATTTGACCATCCCACAAGCACAGGGAAGAACTGTGTGGTCCTCAGGGAGCTCACTAAGCCAGTATTTCCATAGGAAACAGAAGCTTGTGCACCACAATCTAAATATAGCTTTAAAAGAATAAAATCAGCTTCTACTCTAGCCGATCAAGAGAAAAGTGTTTGGAGGGTAAATTGGGACAGGAGTGTTTGCTCAGATTTATGGGGAGAAGGAATAAGTTGGAGAGGTCTAAACTGAACCCATCCCTTGAGCAGAAGTGTAACTACGTGACCCTGAAGTCCAGCTGTAATTTCCTTTGTAATTTCCCTTCAACTTCAACTATTTCATGATTCTGTGGGATGCAGAATTCATGGTACTCTATTTTGATGCTGGGAATAGGAGAGATACGGTTAGGGCCACAGCAGATCTTCCATCCCTCGTCCCACCTCATCTGATTGAATACAAACCTTTGTTAAAAAAGACCTCCAGCCCTTTTCCCAAAAGGAGCTGTTAAAAGACATTTATAACCTTGGAAGAGCAGATGTCCACCAGAGGTCAGTTTTTCCATTCATCCATGGGATGGATCAGACCAAAAGAATAGGCACAACACAAACCCTAAAATGCACAGGTCCTCAAATGCTGAAACATTTCTCGGCCTTTTCTTTGCTAGATTGGGGGGTGGGGAAAAGACAGCAGGGAAGAAAGATGTAACTTGGTTTACTGGACACTCCTAATCCAGCTCTAGTGCCTAGGATCAAAGATTAGTTGATTAAAATCCAATTTCAAAGCTTATTAACTTTTGAATGAGAAATGCTGCTATGGTGAGCTTACTTGGGCAGGCTATTTCTGGCTTGGCAGGGAAAAACAGCTCTTTGCTTATCAGCACCCAGCTTAGACCCAGATGAGGCAAGAGGATTTCACCTCCTCAGACCACTTTAAATCAACACTAAATGAACAAAAGGACTTCCCTTAAGCTGGATATTAAAACCAGCTGGGCCTTTCCCCTTCATGCCACCACAGCTCATCTGAAAACCACGCAGAGCCTTTGCGTTGTTTCGCTAAGTTACCCAAAATTCACTTCCCTGCACGGCATTCTGGTCAGGCTGGCAAGTGACAGCTCTGACATGAAGTCTCGAGGTATCTTCAGCCTGTGTCCTCCTCACCAAGCAGCTCCTTGTCCTTACAGCAGCTGTACCACCATGACCAGCTCTGTCCCACTACAAAAGGGGCACTGCCAGCCGAGAGAGATGACAAGCCACGCTGAGATCTGTTTGCCACAGGCTCTTATCCTGAGGGACATAAATCCCAGCTCCCAACCTGAGATCCTTTCAGGACGCCCACGTATATCTTAAAGCACATAAGATACAGAATCACTGAATCATTTAGGTTGGAAAAGACCTCTTAAGATGCAGGGTGGAGCTGTGTCCTAGAGCTTTAGGGTTGAACACATTGCTTGTCCTAAGGACAAATGGGGGTTAAGCACTGCCTTTGGGGAGCCAGTTCATCCCACTCCCTCCTGTTTGAGCTAATCCTAGTACTGCTTGCAGAGA